>NC_044327.1:77876132-78490987 GCF_007399415.2 Gopherus evgoodei
ATCCAAAAACAAGTAACCCTTTGGAGTCTGCCTAAAATGCTTCCATTCTCTTTCATAGAGTGAACTTGCCAAATGAAGTCAATAGAAAAACTCCTACTGACTTCAGTGGAACAAAAGTTTTCCCCATAGTATGGATGTTCGTCTGAGTTTTATCTAAACATAGCTATATTCAGGTTTGTTCCCCTCCTTCACATCCACCCTTCTCTATACTACAGATTTTGTCTTCCTTTATTGCGGTTTATACAAATTCTTACCCTTCTGTCCATTTCCTCAAAACTTTGAATTGGCTCCATTTCCTCCTATTATTTCAGAAACCTTTCTAGCACTAACCCTTATCCCAGACTCAGGACATTGTACCCACATTTTACTATTCTAAATTAATTTGACAGTGTACAAACAATTCTGACTAATATCTTCAACCAAACACAACAGACATAATCATATTGCTTAATACACTATTGCTGCCACTTGGATACTATATCAATGAACCTAATATAATAATAGACTATAATAGAACAAAGAATAGAAAAGGACAGAACTTGGACCAATGATTTCCATTCTCTTACTACTTACCTACCTCTGCCTTCAATATATCAACTTTTCATTTTTTCTCCCCTTACATGGCTATATATGGCACGCAGCAGCTCTGTATCAAACAAAACTGATCCTAGTCAGTGAACAAACTTTAGACTAATTTCCACTATGCCAGTAAACAGAAGAACATCTGCTCCACAACTCACAGATACCTAAGAACTCATGGCCTATACACTGAGGTAAACAGAACTTACAAGACTATCTGTAATAATGCCCTCTGTTGAATGCCAACAATATTATAAGGTCGTCAGATGAGTATGAAAGTCTTGTAGCAAAACTTTGTAATATTATTTACAACATATGATTTGGGATGTAGTGTAATCATAATCTTCCTGTCCCTTTTTAAAATTTAATTTTTGGACATTTCAATTCCATTCTATAATATTTTTGAATTTGTCTTATCAGGATAAGATCTTCATTGTTGCATAAAATAGTCCCTTACAGTCCTCTGCTACAGTGCACCAATACCTTATTTTTGGCTACCTGTTACCACGACACCCTCAATCCTCCTTATTGGTAAACTCTGACACCAGTTCACATAGCTTGGAGTTCACTATTCCAATGACTATTTGCACAGTATTTGTTTTAGCTTCCATCATCTCAAGAAATATTTACACAATAGAACAGAAGTTCAGTAAATGAACAATATATTATTCATTTTTCAGAGTGAGAGTCAAGTCACCTTTGGTTTGAAGAAATCACTCTTTGCTTTCCTATCCATTTCCTCTTTAGGCTTTCCTTCACTTATTCAGCATAGAGAAGTATAATTAGAAGACAACATAAAATGCAAAAGAATTTAAACATGTACTGGACTTGCTCGGCTCTTTCTTCCTTATGTTAAACTGCTCCTCTATTTTTATCTTTGAAAGAATTGCAGAGTTTTTGGAAGAAACTCAGACATAAGGAAATACACTTTTCAGGTTGATGGCAGTATCATTAGAGTGCACTGAAGACAGAGCTTCCAAAAGGTATGAAAAGACAGACTCAAATGCAAAAGTACAAGGGTGAATGGTAGGCAGTTTCTCATATTGTAACAATATTACTTGAAGCCACCCATATGACCCTGCAGTAATGTGTAAAATTGGGAAAGGCAGCTGAAATGGAAAAGAGAAAAATGATAAATCACTGATCGTGGCCCTATTCCTACAAAGCAAACAGTGAAATCTCACACAAAACACTGTATGGAATCTGATAAAACAATATGTAAAATTCATAGAACCATATATCTGTTTTTAAAATAGCTTCCAATAGTTTCCAGGTAGTTAAGGAAGCAAAATGAATACACATTATCCCACAGACAAAATGGTAAACCTCTACTTTCCCTGGGTAAGTCTCCATCTTCCCAGTGTCTTATGTTTTTCTGGTCTCAGTTTTTCAGAAGATAAAATTAGTGGTCTAAATCACATTTTTGAATGTATGCTGAACTTTCAAGGACTATGGTGTTGTAGCTGTATATTTTTTTAAACCTGCAGACAAATATATATTTTAGGAAAACCCACATATTGCTGTTTGCAGGTTTACATGGGGAGTCCTGATGGTTGACATCATCAGTCCCCGAGCTCAATTTAAGCATGGTATTTCAAAACTTGCAAGGTTTACTATTCCCAATTAAGGATTATAGAAACAGGCCTGGTGAGCCTAGAGGGTTTTGAATTGTGCTTGTAGAACATTAAGTAAACATGGATATCTCCAGGCTCACAAAGCTCTAAGAGAACTATATGTATCTAATTATATTAATCAACAGGCAACATTGTGTGATATATGTCAGAGGTAGTCTCATAACAAGCAGCCATGTAGAAAGCATTAACTGTATTCACTAAAGCCTCAAACCACACAAAATCACAATGTAGGGTGAAATGAAAATGTACTACAAAATAATACAAATTCCCAGAGCTTTCTACCAGATAATTTCCATGAACATTCACATCTGCAAATCAAACAACTTCTGCATGCTATCAGTCATTTACATGTGTATTTATCGCTTAAAGTTTTAATCTGTGCTACTTGGGAGAGATGTCAATATTACTAATTAGAATATATCCCTCAAGCTTAGAAATTATGCCTGGCCAAATTTATATTGGATTAGTTTAAAACTTGATCACATTTAGGAAAAAACTGCACATTTACTGCATGTTAATACAGTATTTAAATTGATATTTTAATCTTGCAAGAATCACAGAATTCACAGTTAAGGTTACCACAGTAACTGTAACTTGGCCCCCCTTACACATATGAATTAAAGTAGGGTTTCATTATTGGCTTGACTCTGCCAATGTTAGCCGCAGTGACTGGTACCTATGCCCCAACCCACCAAAGCATATGTTTAACTTTAAGCACGTGAATAGATATTGATAAGAGCTCAAGTGCTTTGATGGCTTGAAGACTTACTTCATAAACAGTCCCACTGAATTCAACACATACACAGTGAAACAAAACTGTATTACGATTTGTAAATCTAAGGTTATAGAAAAAACTGCAATTTGAAAATAAGACAGAACACAACTGAAATGGTTTACACAATTCTACTAGAGAGAATTAAATGTGCAGATCCTGCATATTGAGTCACTGGTCAGTCAAACTAGCAGTCAGGAAAACAATTTCTACTTTTAAATCTGATGAGTGCACCTTGTACACAAGGAGGTAGAGTCCATCCTTCGAGCTGAATGCAAAGAGCTCCCTCCTTAGCAGAGGAGATCTCAAGGAAACCTGCACTATAAGGATCTTCAGCTAAGGTGCAAGATAAAAACGTTTGATCTTTAGTCTGTACAGAAACACTCAGGAAGAGGGTCATGCCTCAAGGGTGGGCTATTATATTGCCAGGATTTAGAGCCTTAAATTGGATGAAACCTAAAGTGATAATGTCCCATCATTTGGCACATTTGGACCCCAATCGACAAAAACACTAAACATTAGCAGTGAGGTCTTTCACAGAAATGACTTTGATCTGTTCCTTTTGATTCCATAAAACCTTGTGGCTTGATTTTTATTTAATTTATTTATTTATTGCTTAATATGAACCAGTTTACCCACCCAAGCCTATAGTTTTTTATGGCAGAGAATATGCGTTGTTGAAGTGAAAAGCCAGTAGTCAAATAATGATCATTCACCTGTAAAAGTAAACTAATGGCAGCCAAGCCAAAAATAAAATATCTAAAGATGTACTCTTTTGGAAAGTCTTAGCATAATCTTTAACAGCTTAGACACTGGCAGGAGAGGAAATGGTATGGAGTTATTGGAACCAGATGTGAGCTTCTCAGTAAAAAGACAGCACAGGAAAAATCAGCACTGTAGCTATTAATTTATGATTCAGGCATAATCATGGGTCATCTAAACAATGGTGCTTTCTTATCAGAGGGCTTACAGGATTGTATCACTTAAATGGTGCATACCTATCTAAGAACAGTTCAGGCAGTTTCAACATAGAATTAAAAAACTCATTGAAGAATTTACTGTAGCACCCAGTACAGATATCTTAATTTGGTTCTAAATCAGGAAGCAAACATTATTATATTCAAGATGTGTATTAGGCCTACATTTATTGGGGTAGAGCACGGATGTAGCCAAGTACAGGATAGATAGCAATACCTGTAACAACTATATGAAAACGAATAGCTGTTAGGCACCTCACTTAGAAACCCCTTTGTTGTGTGAACAGACATGTCCAGGAAAGATTACAGCATAATAAAGATAATAAAGAGGGGAAGAATCTTGAATATGTATTAAAGCAACTTTATTGCACATACAATACCATTGGGTGGAAACATTTGCCCCCGCTTGAGTCCTTTCATTACATATAGTTGCCATTAGAAAGGTAACATTTACCCACACTTATCACACACTGATATCTAAGATGGCCAGATATACTTAGAAGGGTAAATAAGTTGCAGTTGTGATGTAGCAAGGTGTGTACAACAGTTACTTTTTATTGGTGCCCGCTGCTCTGTTGGAAGTGACATTTGGAACTGTAATGGGATGTTATACCCAAGCAGGGTTAACTTTGCAAAGGATGGCTAGCATCATTATTTGAACTTGTGGATTTTGTGGGAAACGTTCTGGGTTTATTCCTGTTATTTGTAACTTTGGATAGTGTAATTAAGACATTGTACTGTAGTCACTCACCAGTACTGTTGCAGAAATGAGTGGGACAGAAGAGAGTAGGAACATTCCAGTGTTAATATCTAATTATATTTTATTGACTAGTATGACTGTAGGCAATTTTAATATTCTTCCAGCTATGCCAGGAGCATCTTACAAAGAATGTTCTCTCAAGTTACTCTAAAAGAAAATGAACAGTTCCATGTTATCACACTGATTGGTAGCCGATACTGCTGTAAAAGACTGAGAATAATATTAGCATTGAAGCATTCTGTTGCATCTTTTTAAAAAAAGCTCTTCAGTGGAATACATTTGAATATCTTGTTTTTACAGACACCTTAATGATAGTAGGCCCATTGAAGTCATTAGAACTATTAGGGTTTTTACCCTAATTCACTAAGGATGAACTGAACAGAAATGCAACAAGGAGTCCGGTGGCACCTTAAAGACTAAAGGATTTATTTGGGCATAAGCTTTCATGGGTAAAAAACCCACTTCTTCAGATGCAAAAAGATGCAAGATGCATCTGAAGTGAGTTTTTTATCCACGAAAGTTTATGCCTAAATAAATCTATTAGTTCAGGTGCCACCGGACTCCTTGTTGTTTTTGTGGATGCAGACTAACATGGCTACCCCTTGATACTGAACAGAAATGGGCATTCTAAATTTTGTATACCAGAGAGAGAGAAAAGGAAGTTGGGACAGGGACTCTGGAGATCTGGTTTCAATTTCCAGCTCCAGCATGCACTTCCTGTTTAACCAAATCACTTATTATGTGTGTCTTATCTCCTTATCAGTGAAATGGAAATACTACCACTGCTTTTGGAGCACTGTTTTTTCTGACTGTAAACTCTATGGGACAGGGACCGTGTCTTACTCTGTACTGTGCCTACCACAATGGGCTCTGATCTTGAATGGGACCTCTAGTCACTATTGTTATACTAGTTATGCTAAATAATACATTAGAAGGCTTTTATACAGTAAAATAATTCTCTCTATATATGTGACATTTGCAATAAAGAAGATGAATGATATTTACTGTTGGAGACTGTTTGGGAATAATACAGTAAGCCATTCAAAAATGTCAGAATGTTCATTTGCCAGCTGACTTTCCAATATATTCCTTTCCAGACTTCACTGTCTTTTGAGAATGAAACCAGAATGAGTTCTTACTTCAAAAATGGATCAAGGGGGATCTACTCAGAGCGTGCAATATACCTTTAAATCTCTTTTCCCCACCCTCAGACTGATGGAGCTCGGGGGGAACACATGTTTTAGGACATACAGCTAGATCTAGTGGAGAGAGAGAAAGACTAATGAGGTAAGAAACTCAGACAGCTTTGTCCTGTCTCTTATTTAGATCAGTTTCTAGGTTGTTTGCCCACACTGTTTATTTTAAAGCCTAGTTGTGGTGTGAGATATGGACTAAGTTCCTTTTTCCTATAATTGTATCTCATTTCTTTCATCCTTCCAAATTGCCTTACAAACATCAGTGTTTTTCTACACGTCTGTATCAGCATAGGGAATGCCAAGCTAATACTCCAAATACCAACGGAATATTATTTGTTTTTTAAGGCCATTAACAAGTTATCCAGCATGCCCATTGAACATCAAGTCAGAAAAAAGAGTCCCTACATATATTGAGAATATTATGCTCGTCCTGTTTTCTACGTACCAAGTGCATGACTCTATAAGATCAGACTTGGAATTTAGTGCTAAAAGGCACTAAAGCTCATTAAAAGGGTTGGACAATTATGTGCCGTCAAAACTGTTTCTGGATAGAAAACTCGGGGTTTTTAAAAAGCAGAAAAAAATCACGGACGTCTGCTTTCCTTCAAAATTTGTTGTGGTTTTTTTAATTGAAAAGCTGAAATTAGTCTGCCATAACCTGAATATGGTTTGGGGTTTCAGAAGTGTGTGGCCAAATATCTGCTACTTGCTGTGTTTGATTGTTTAAAGAAACAATAAAAAAATTCTGCTTAAAAAAAAAATACAAAACTTTTTGAACCACCTCAGCTTGTGACCAAACGCCTGAGCCCATCCAGTCAGAGATTTTTCCAGGTTTCTGATACTCTGCTGGCTTCCTTGACTCATATCTGTCTCCGTAACTTTGGGTTCATTTAGGTTAGAATATAAGAATAGCCATACTAGGTCAAATCAAAGGTCCATCCAGCCCAGAATCCTGTCTACCAACAATGGCCAATGCCAAGTGCCCCAGAGGGAGTGAAACTAACAGGTAATGATCAAGTGATCTCTCTCTTGCCATCCATCTCCACCCTCTGACAAACAGAGGCTAGGGACACCATTCCTTACCCATTCTGGCTAATAGCCATTAATGGACTTAACCTCCATGCATTTATCTGTTTCCTAGAGACTGGCTCCATGGGGTCCCTCACAAACTGGAGACAGTTACTGTGAGTTTGTCTTTAGTACAACTTATGTACATACTCCATGAACTGAGCATTTGAGCTTGTTCCAAATCTGGGACGAGCTTACGTTGTGCTACTTTGAGCATTTCAGTTTTCACATGGATGTGAATGTACATAGATGTTAAAAGTAAATTACCCCAAGGGTTCTCAAACTGGGGGTTGGGACCCCTCAGGGGGTCACGAGGTTATTACTGGGGGCTGTGAGCTGTCAGCTTCCACCTCAAACCCTGCTTTGCCTCCAGCATTTATAATAGTGTTAAATATATTAAAAAAGTGATTTTAATTTATAAGGGGGGTCACACTCACAGGTTTGCTATGTGAAAGGGGTCACCAGTACAAAAGTTTGAGAACCACTGAATTAACCCCTTTGGAGCATCAGGAAATGTAGAGGGGGGCTCCCTTGGTAGGGTTGGGAAGGAGGTAGGTGGTGTAGGATATTGCTCTTCTCATGTGATCCCTCCCTCAGTGGCTAATTTTAAATGAAGCTACCCTCCCCTGACATGAATCTCCCTATGGCACTGAAATTAAATATAGTCTATAATTTGGCATTTGAGAAGTGAAAGGAATGGTAGCCCTAATGGAAAAGCTAACAGCTTGGCTCTTCTGCAAGCCTCAAACTGCTGAATGAGCTTTAGGGTAGGGAAAGCTGTGCCTCCCAAACAGCCTAGCCCTGCCCCCATCCGACTCCCACCCACTTCCTGCCCCCTGACTGCCCGCCCCTCTCAGAATCCCCAACCTATCCTGCTCCTTGTCCCCTCACCGTCCCCCAGAGACCCTCCACCACCACGACCCCGAGACCTCACCCCTGCTATCTGTCCCCTGACTGCCTCAACCCTATCACCCCCTTGCTGAGTCCTGACAGAGCCCCAGAATGCCCACGATCCAACCCTCACGTTCCCTGTCCCCTGACCACCCCCCCAACCTCTGCCCCCTCCGTGTCCCTGGGACTTCCTGCTCCTTAGCCAACCCCCCCAGCTGTGGCCCCCCTTTCACCCAGAGCCTCAGCGCATCCAGAAGCTTCACTCAACAGAGGCAGCATGTCTCCGGCGAGGCCTGAGCTCTACCCTGCTCAGAGCCGCGTGGTCAGGGGGCAGGGGTGGGGCCCGAGCCCCTTCCCATTCAGAGCCATGTGGTCAAGGGGCAGGGCTGGGAGCTCCACACAGAGCTCAGCTCCCTCCACTCAGCCTGGAGCCCACAGCCCTGCCCCCTCACCACGCGGCCTGAGTGGGGCGGCGCTCATGGGCCCCGCCGGAGACACATTGCAGCTGTCCGGGATGCTGGAGGAGACTAGGCCAGGTGGGGTCGGGGAAGGAGCCTCAGCCATGGTGTTGGGGGCCCCTGCAGAGCCCAGGGCAAATTGCCCTACTTGACCCCTACCTGGGCAGCCCTGTTCCTAACATCCTGTTTGCTTTTTTGACTGCCTCTGCATGGACATCTTCAGAGAACTATCCACGATGACTCCAAGATCTTTTTCCTGATTAGTTGTAGCTAAATTAGTCCCCATCATATTGTATGTATAGTTGGGGTTATTTTTTTCCAATGTGCATTACTTTACATTTATCCACATTATATTTCATTTGCCATTTTGTTGCCCAATCACTTAGTTTTGTGAGATCTTTTTGAAGTTCTTCACAGTCTGCTTTGGTCTTAACTATCTTAAGCAGTTTAGTATCATCTGCAAACTTTGCCACCTCACTGTTTACCCCTTTCTCCAGATCATTTATGAATAAGTTGAATAGGATTGGTCCTCGGACTGACTCTTGGGGAACACGACTAATTACCCCTCTCCATTCTGAGAATCTAACATTAATTCCTCTGCTTTGTTCCCTGTCTTTTAACCAGTTCTCAATCCATGAAAGGACCTTCTCTTTTATCCCATGTTTGATCATCTCCAGATTTTGCTGTGGCAGCTTTGTCTCTGTCATCCCCAATTCCTACTCTCTTCATACTACTCAGATTGTTGCATCTAAGTCATCTTCCTTTAGTCAAGTCACTGCCCTTTTTATGTCCCTTCTCCTCATCTTCCATATGTAGCATACATTTCTTGTTCTCACCTTCAAGGTCCTGAACAGCTCTGCTAATATCTCTGCTGCTATCTTAGTGCTATTTTACCTTACTATTCCAGGCAGCCCCATCATGTAATTCTGTCCATCAATTTATCAAACTCCATCTTAACACTAATTAGGTTGTTGCCCCCTACTATTCCTACTGGAAGGCTATTCAAAAATCTCATTCCTCTGATGGTTTTAATTTTAGTCTCAATTTATTCATGGACAGTCAATCACTCCCTTTCTGTCTGAGGCTAATTCCATGCTTCCCTATTCCTGGAACACACTCATTGTCCCAGTACAGAGTTCTGTTCCATGGTAGAACCTACCTCTGGGTTTCTCAATGTGTTTTGTATTCTCTGTCCTCAGAGCAAGAGATGGGTCTTGCATCATGTCAAGCACACTCTTGCTGCTTGATAAACAGAATACTCTCCATTATAAATATCCAATTTATCTACTCGCCAGCAATTATATTCATATACTGATGTGGTGGATTCTCTTTCTTCACTGTGCGTTTGTTCTTTTCCTACCAGAAGTATTAATCCTCTTTTCTGCAACAACCAATTGTGGTGTCACAAACACAAGATGAAACTCTTAAATATGCATTTCATCTAAATATCCATAGAAGTGAAGTATCCTTAGTAGCAAAGTAACTTTATCCTTAGTCACAAAAAAAATCCAAATGACACAGAAATGGAATAACTTCTATCCCACGTTCTGTCCTCATACATCAATGCAACCCAATGAAGTCTGATTGTATCAGTTCAATTAAGGGAAGAATTTACAACAATTATCCAGAAAGCATATATGCAGCATCAACATTCCTTAAGTTAGATGCTTTATTTTAGTAGCTTCCACATACAGCAAGCTACTATACAAACAACAAAAACACATTCAGTGACAACCATAGCAACAGAAAATATGTACTAAAATGCTGAAGCTAAATTGGAGAGCAGAGAATAACAACTTGCAAAAACCCGAAATGATACGTGAGCAAGTTTTGTGGTTTCCTTCTTAATTTTTTTTAATTTTGATGTGTCAGAACATGATGTGCTCTAATCCATCATATGATGTGGCATAACACAGTAAGTCATGATGTAATACATCATTTGGCATGGATCAGTGATTTCAATAATGATGTGATGGAAATTTATTTTTAAAAAATATATAAATATATATATTAGATTGAGATGCCACAATAAATTATGTGCCTACTCAATCCGAAACAGTGTGAACTAGTCTCTGCCAAACATGACAAATTTCTTCTTCTGGTCAACAGATCAGCCTGTTGTTCAGGTAGAAGGTATGTCATATTATAGACTGTTACCTTTATAATAATCAAAATGTATGTAAAATGCAAAGTCCACATTAATTATATTTGGCTAAATTCTGCTTCCTACAAGGAAACAGAATTTAGCTCATCGTCTTCAGAGCAGTCTTTATTAATTCATTGGCATCTCTGAACTACAAAACTTCTAAAGCAAATTTCTTACTTGCAAATAAGAATTTCCTCTTTTGAACTGGAAAAACATGTTTCATTTCCAAAAACATTTTCGAAGCTTTAATGACCATGCCTGGTTGATAATCCTCCTTATTCATCATCATTGATAGTGCAAAGTCTATTTTCAATTCAAAAGCATTCGTGTTCTGGGGCAGGAGTTGCATTCTACTTTCCACCTCTTTGTTCCATATATATCTAATTTCACTCTGAACTAAACCTCTCTCTCTACTTTTCTTGCAATTCCACAACACTCATCCCAATGGATTTCCACATTTATGGGTAAAAATATGATTTGCTCCCTTTTGTTCCCTATTGCACAAAAAAGAAGGAGGAAAAAGGAACAAACTAGCTCCTGAAATTGTAGATGAAGAGAGCAGCAGCTCCACAGCATGTCTCCCAAAGGACACAGATAGGCTTTAGTATCAGTAGCCTGTAGGAGATGTGCTGAGACTAAAGGGATGGCAGAGCTGAGGAGCAGCCATTCTACACAGCACGTGCACTTCTACAACCAATGGAAGAAAAACTTTTTCATGTCAGTCCCATCTCTCCATGAACAGTAAGCAGAGGTCGTCCCCTGATGTGAACTGAATCTCAGTAAGAGGCTGTTGGTAAGATTTCTTACAACAATAGGAAAAGACAAGTACAAATGACAAAGGCATTGATCCCACATTCTAGCATGCAGGCCAACAGCTGTGCCTGTGCAGAGACCCACTGAAGCCAGTGGAGTTCTGCACAGATGTAGCACTTGTCAGTGTACTACAAAATTCAGCATTGAAGCTAGTGTAATCAAAGCTGCTTTTAAAGTATTTTTCCTGCATGAACTAAGTGTTTTCCATCTCTTTTACTGTGTATAGATGCCAGTTCAGCTACAATTTCATTATTCCCCATACCTTCTTGTACATACAGGATGCAGCCAGTAGGTGTTAGGTTTAGAGAACATTTATTTTCCTGTTCTTCATTTGGTGCCTACTGTTGATAACTCTGAGGAATAGTAATTCAGGAGAGATGGAATAAGTGTAGCATGACCACCTTTGGGAGATGCTTCCAGTATAGAAAGGAAAAAGGGAGACAATCTTTATCTCTTATACAAACAAAACAGGAGCTTCTGTGGTTGCACCAATTCATTTTTAACTTTACTCTTTAAGAAGTAAAATGTCAGACTCCCTCCCCTAGTTTGCATGAGCTGTCTGAGATGATGATAAATAATTCTATAGCTGTGCAAGTTTTAGTCATTAGAAGCAAAAATAAATAGAAATGCCATTTATTCTTTAAAATAATGTAGATTGGCTAAGCTTTCTTTTTAGATAAATCCAGCCAAATAAACAGCACTTTAAATATATTTTGGCAAACAATACAGTATCTAGAATATATAATTGGCATTACATATTTGCAGCTGTATTCATACTATTTCAAGCTATCATCTACTTAGATCTCAGTTGAGAAATAGGATTGAGCTTGGTCAGTACCTGGCTGAAAAACCTCCAAGGAGAACCTAGCTTTAAGTGGTGGGGGTGATTCAGAAGGTGGCATACTTCCCATCAAGTTATTATTGAGACAGTGCCCTCAGATAATCCTATGTGGTCTGTAGCGCTGGAGATTCTGTATTTCTGAAAAAACAAAGCCAAGATGCTGAGCTCTTGAGCATTAACCCTAGTACCTTGGCAGCATTCTTACTTGGATAATTACTGTATATTTTGCCTACCTAAATCTCCCCTGGAATTTCTACTGCATAAATTATTGTTCACATTCTATTGTAACCTGTTGTGTACCGTTGCTATGAACCGATAACTAACTGCTGCACTCCAGTGATGGGCAAAATGTCTGTCTCACTCACTCACTCACACACACACCACACACATCCCAATTCATAGTTACTCCATTACTACCCTTGGGACAGAAAGAGAGGGGAATGAGTCAAAAAATGGATTTAAGTACTTTTCATATTTGCAGGCCTTTCAGAGGTCTGCCTGCCCCACATCTGGTGGACCCTACGAAGCAGAGAAGAACTTTAGTACAGTACACCTCATCCACATCTTTTCCTTCTCTCAGCACACTTTCTATTCCTGATGCAGGGCTAGTGTAGAGACTTCAACACCATTGGCTGGGGTAGCCTCCTAAAGAGAGGTTATTTTTAGGGAATTGTTTCCATTAGCACCCTGCATGCTGACAGGCTGACATACATGGCTATTAGTGTAACAGAGAATCATGCCATTAGTATTTCCCTTTAACTGTATGATATAGGAGCCTCAGATTAGTGTTATCTGACCTAATGCTACAATTAACATACCCTATAGCACCTGTGTACTAGGTAGTTTTTCTGTTGTACGGCATCCTGGCACAGGGATAGCTTCACTGCAATGTTTTAACTGTGATGGATTAGGGTCATCATCTGTGTTAGATCTATCAGCTGCCTTCAGTACAGCTGATCATAACACTCACCTACAGACTGTAGTGGGAATGGCTCCATTCCTTCCTTGATGAGCATTCCCAGAGGCTAGTGTTGGGCAATTGCTCACCATCCCTCAGGTTGCTGTCATGTGAAGTTCCATGAGCTAATAAATCTTCGATTTAAATCACTGGAGGGTAATGGCAAGAGCATGGCACTTTATTTACATGTGGGTTCTTGCACTAGTTTAAAAATATAACTTTGTAAAAAGCACTGCTATAAGAAATGATCACACACATTTGAAATCAAAACACACCGATAACTTAAGCACAGGCAGGAATCATAGAATATCAGGGTTGGAAGGAACCTCAGGGAGTCTTCTAGTCCAACCCCCTGCTCAAAGCAGGACCAATCCCCAACTAAATCATCTCAGCCTTTGTCAAGCCTGACCTTAAAAACCTCTAAGGAAGGAGATTCCACCACCTCCATAGGTAACCCATTCCAGTGCTTCACCACCCACTTAGTGAAAAAATGTTTCCTAATATCCAACCTAAACCTCCCCCACTGCAACTTGAGACCATTACTCTTTGTTCTGTAATTTGCTACCACTGAGAACAGTCTAGATCCATCCTCTTTGGAACCCCCTTTCAGGTAGTTGGAAGCAGATATCAGATCCCTCCCTTCACTCTTCTCTTCTGCAGACTAAACAATCCCAGATCCCTCAGCCTCTCCTCAAGTCATGTGCTCCAGCCCCCTAATCATTTTTGTTGCCCTCCACTGGACTCTTTCCAATTTTTCCACATCCTTCTTGTAGTGCGGGGCCCAAAACTGGACACAGTACTCCAGATGAGGCCTCACCAATGCAGAAAAGAGGGGAATGATCACGTCCCTTGATCTGCTGGCAATGCTCCTACTTATACAGCCCAAAATGCCATTAGCCTTCTTGGCAACAAGGGCGCACTATTGACTCATATCCAGCTTCTCGTCCACTGTAGCCCCTAGGTCCTTTTCTGCAGAACTGCTGCCTAACCATTCAGTCCCTAGTCTGTAACAGTGAATGAGATTCTTCTGTCCTAAGTGCAGGACTCTGCACTTGTCCTTGTTGAACCTCATCAGGTTTCTTTTGGCCCAATCCTTTAATTTGTCTAGGTCCCTCTGTATCCTATCTCTACTCTCCAGCATATCTACCACTCCTCCCAGTTTAGAGTCATCTGCAAACTTGCTGAGAGTGCAGTCCACCCCATCTTCCAGACCATTAATGAAGATATTGAAGAAAACCAGCTCCAGGACCGACCTTTGGGGCACTCCGCTTGAAACCAGCTGCCAACTAGACATGGAGCCATTGATCACTACTCATTGAGCCCGATGATCTAGCCAGCTTTCTATCCACCTTATAGTCCATTTATCCAGCCTATACTTCTTTAACTTGCCAGCAAGAATACTGTGGGAGACCACATCAAAACTTTGCTAAAGTCAAGGAATAACACATCCACTGTGTTCCTCTCATCCACAGACTCAGTTATCTCCTCAGAGAAGACAATTAGGTTAGTCAGGCATGACTTGCCCTTGGTGAATCCATGCTGACTGTTCCTGATCACTTTCCTCTCCTTTAAGTGCTTCAGAATTGATTCATGGATGACCTACTCCATAATTTTTCCAGGGACTGAGGTGAGACTGACTGGCCTGTAGTTCCCTAGATCCTCCTCCTTCCTTTTTTTAAAAGATGGGCACTACATTAGCCTTTTTCCAGTCATCCAAGGCCTCCCCCGATCACCATGAGTTTTCAGAGATAATGGCCGATGGCTCTGCAATCACATCCGCCATCTCCTTTAGGACCATTGGATGCAGTGCATCTGGCCCCATGGACTTGTGATCATCCAGTTTTTCTAAATAGTCCTGAACCACGTCTTTCTCCACAGAGAGCTGGTCATCTCCTCCCCATACTGTGCTGCCCAGTGCAGCAGTCTGGAAGCTGACCGTGTTTGTGAAGATAGAGGCAAAAAAATCATTGAGTACATTAGCTTTTTCTACATCCTCTGTCACTAGATTGCCTCCCTCATTCAGTAAGGGGCCCACACTTTCCTTGACTTTCTTCTTGTTGCTAACATACCTGAAGAAACCCTTCTTGTTACTCCTAACATCTCTTTCTTGCTGCAACTCCAAGTGTGATTTGGTCTTCCTGATTTCACTCCTGCATGCCTGAGCAGTATTTTTATACTCCTCCCTGGTCATTTGTCCAACCTTCCACTTCTTGTAAGCTTCTTTTTTGTGTTTAAGATCAGCAAGGATTTCACTGTTAAGCCAAGCTGGTCGCCTGCCATTTTTACTATTCTTTCTACACATCGGAATGGTTTGTTCCTGCAACCTCAATAAGGATTCTTTAAAATACAGCCAGCTCTCCTGGACTTCTTTCCCCCTCATCTTATTCTCCCAGGGGATCCTGCCCATCAGTTCCCTGAGGGAGTCAAAGTCTGCTTTTCTGAAGTCCAGAGTCCGTATTCTGCTGCTCTCCTTTCTTCCTTATGTCAGGATCCTGAACTCAACCATCTCATGGTCACTGCCTCCCAGGTTCCCATCCACTTTTGCTAATTCTACTAATTCTTCCTTCTTCCTCGTTTATGAGCAGCAGGTGAAGAAGAGCTCTGCCCCTAGTTGGTTCCTCTAGCACTTGCAGCAGGAAATTGTTCCCTACACTTTCAAAAACTTCCTGGATTGTCTGTGCACCGCTGTATTGCTCTCCCAGCAGATATCAGGGTAATTAAAGTCTCCCATGAGAACCAGGACCTGTGATCTAGTAACTTCTGCTAGTTGCCAGAAGAAAGCCTCATCCACCTCATCTCCCTGGTCTGGTGGTCTATAGCAGACTCCCACCACGACATCACCCTTGTTGCTCACACTTCTAAACTTAATCCAGAGACTCAAGTTTTTCTGCAGTTTCATACTGGAGCTCTGAGCAGTCATACTCCTCTCTTACATACAATGCAACTCCCCTACCTTTTCTGCCCTACCTGTCCTTTCTGAACAGTTTACATCAATTCATGATAGTACTCCAGTCATGTGAGTTATCCCACCAAGTCTCTGTTATTTCAATCACATCATAGTTCCTTGACTGTGCCAGGACTTCCAGTTCTCCCTGCTTGTTTCCCAGGCTTCTTGCATTTGTGTATAAGCACTTAAGATAACTCGTTGATTGTCCTGCTTTCTCAGTCTGAGACAGGAGTCCTCCCCTCTTGTACTCTCCTGCTCTTGCTTCCTCCCTGTATCCCATATATTACTGCCCTAATTATGACTTAAAACTCATAGAGACTAGCATTACACAGGGCTTCCCAGGAAGTGGCAGAGCTTGCAAGTGTCCTGGGAAGTACTAGAATCAATATGTACTTTAGGAGAACATTATTCAACATACCCAAGCTCAGTTCCCCAGCAGTATACTGTAAATTCAGGTCGAGGACACCTGACTCCTTGCTGAAGTTAATCAGCTGATATATTCTATGCTACAAAGAGTTTTTCTTAATCAACAAAATTGTCTTAATATCAATAAATGATCTGGATGTATTAATAAAACATCTCACTATTACATAGTTTAAATATGCCAATATATAAACAGGGGAACACTTAATTATTTAAACCACTCTCACTTTACCTACTGTAATGATGGCCCTCAGATTCTCTCATAATTATTGATTTGTTGTCATGGCTATTGATTTTGCAAATAAGATTTTGATTATAACGAATGCTACATCATCTGCTCCCTATCCAAAAAATAGCTTAGAATAAAAGCAAGATATTGTTTCCTGTATTAGAAATACACTATTACAAAAGAAACACTTTAAGTTGTATTTTATACCTTGATTTTCTTCTCATTTAGGTTTTGCCCTGGAAGCTACACTGAGTTATTCTGGAGTTACAGTGATGCAATTCAGCACCACTATGTGTATAAAAATCAAGCAACTTTTTCCACATAGTTATTGTCAATTAAGAGTAGAGAGGAATGATCTTGCATATGATTAAGAAAAAAAGGTGGGGTCATAGAAGAATAAGGGACAATGAGCCTTAATATAGGACAGAGATTAGGATCAGGGAATAGCAGGAGGCATCTTAAAGGTGAGCAAGCAGGTGGTTGGGAATTCCTCAGAGTTAGTTTGATTTCCTGGTTGCCATGGATACTGTTCACAGTGTATTCTGACTACACACACACAGCTGGCTACACTCTGCATCTTGCTCATGGATTGGAACTGGAGTTTGGAGTTTATATCCTTGTCATGAAATGACCATAAGTTTACGACACGCCTGTCCCATTGTTAGAGACTAATGAATTTTTTTGGTTTTAGTTGACTAGGGAAAAAATATTGTTCAGATGATGGACCATTGTGCAATGGCCTGACTGGACACTCAAGTCCTCTTCTTCATATTACAATAGTCCCTAAACATCCTTTTCTGGCTTTGTCCTCACGAGTCACTGTAGTGCTGATGGCCTGCAACATAAGCAGCAGAATGAAAAGACAACTCAGCTTAAGGACAGCTCCACATAAGGACAAGACTGAATGCTGGTAGACTGGGAAAAGAAATCTTGTTGAGAGAATTTGTCCACCAACTGTGACACAGATTTCCAACCTGCGAGTCTTGTCAGATTCCCTCTACTGCATCTTAATGCCCAAATAGCAGCTGTGACCAAGAGCACATTTTTCATTCTGCTTGGTTAGGCCATGCCAGTCAGATGCAATTTATATTATTATTAGCCAGCTCTTTACCACACACATATTGAATTACTGTAATACACTCTAAACACAGCAAGCTGAGACTTCATATAGCTCAAAAAGTGGTTACCTTCTTGATAAGTGTGGCTTCCACAGGAAGCTTATTACACCTGTTGCTGTGTGAGCCGCAGTAGCTTCAAATGCATTTTTAAGTACAATTCAAGATGGGTGTAATTCATAAAACCCTAAATTGTTTGACTCTGGCTACCTGTGGGACTTCCTCTCCACTCATGTGCTACAATGGCAGAGGAGTCAGTTGAAATGCTTGGGCTAGAAGTCCTCTGGATTAGCGAGGAGGAGATAAGTGACGGGGCGGTTTTCAGTCTTGGGCCTTTGACAGAGCTGCTTAAGAGTTTTCTGAAGAGTATTTTAACCAAATATGAAACTTTTTGCAGGAAAGGGTTGGGTTTGACTCAACTTTCACAGGGAAGGCTTCTCAGGTCTAGGATGGAATTTCTGGTAAAAAAAAAAAATCGGAATGAGAAACAGAATAGCCAATAGCCTGGTGGGTAGGCCTTTAAGCTGGGATTTGTGAGACTTAGGTTGTGCTCTTTACGCCAAATCAGGCAGAGCAAGGACTTGAATCTGGTTCTCTCACATCCCTGGTGAGGGGATTGGCTATTCTCAGGTGGGTTTCCTCTCTGCTTTTTCATGAAAAATATCAGAAGTTTTCTGTTTTGGAAAAATTGAAATCTTGAAAATTTTTGCAGGATAGGAAAGCCATTTCGCACCCACCTTTGACTTCTAAATTTGTTTCCTGTCTCAGTTCAACAGAGGCCAAGTCCAATCTTCAGGGTATGTGGCAAGTCCTGTCTTCCATACTTTCAAGAGAGGTGTGCATTAGGGAAAGTTCATGCGGAATAAAGAGGGATTCTCTTTATTAATCTTGACAGGTTGAATGGGTGTGGAGAAATCATACCTGATATTTAGTAAAATCTGTTTATACTTTAAAAAGACAGATTTTGAGAGAGAGAGACTAGAACCCAGAAGCTCCAATTTAGGCTTCTAAGTAAGTGGTGAGATTTTCAAACATGTTCATTGTTTTCAGTTGGAGCAGCTTTTTTTTATTTCAAGGTGTGTAACAATAGTTGAATGGTGGAGAGTGGAATGAATGGGTATTAGGACATCAGCTATATAGAGAAAAAACTTAGTCAGCCCTCTAAAGTTGACTGATTTATTCTCATATCAATTTATTGTTCTCTTATTTCTACTGGTCAAAATTCTATAGAATTTTTTAAAAGTTATACTTCACATCCATGAAAAAACATCTTTGAATATGATGCAACAGCGTACATCTCTCACTAGCTGGTTACATAATTTCATCTATAAGCAATACATACCTACATAACATTATCTTCACTGTTAACTAGGGTACAGCAAACAATATTAGACATTCCTAATTCCACAATTCTTGTATTCACAATTAATATAATTTGATGTCTTTTGTTATCTGGGCATTTTTATTAGTATGTCCCTGGCAAATTTCATTGAACAAGAAGCCTAGAAACTAATTTGCACGATCAAGTTAAGAAGGAAGTTAACTTTATGTGTAGGTGGACAGCCTCTTTGATTTAAGTGGAGCTGTTCACCTGGGTAAAGGCTGCAGGTTCCAAATCCACATGAGGAACAAATCCTTGAAAGCATAAGCAAATACTTGCTTATGCTTATACTATTTGCATAATACAAATTACAGTTTCAGTACAAATGACAATTCAGTTGTGTATCTGTTACCATGAACTTCCAGCTAATAATTCTCATATTTCTTATTCTAATATTGGTGCAATGTGCCCACCCTATGTACACTAATATCTGTGACACTAACAAATATAGTTCTACCCTTTAAAAAAACTGCTTTTACTTTTTGCTTTGCTAAATGCAGAATTATTGTATTCTGTCATTATGGATATGAATCAGGTTAGGTACTGTATCCTCACAAACAATTAAAGCTTATGAGATGTTTAACAGGAACAAAATATTCAGAAAATTTAATTAGATAATGGGTGCCTGAATTATGGTGATGTCCATTTATAATGTGATGAAAATATTCTCATAGCCATCTATATTGCCTAGTATCTTAGATGCCATGCCACTGTATTTGCATTTCTGTAACAAAAGACTTCATTTTCTTGAAACATGTTATGGCCTGGCCTCATTAATTCAGAAAAAAGCAAATACAATTAAAGAAGTCTTCAGGGGTTCTAAAGTCATCTGAATTTTGTGCTAGTTAATGACATGCAGTATTATTGGTTTAACTTAATCCTGTTACTCTGCTGTGTTATATATAACTATTCACATTTTAATCTAAGTGTTTTATTGTAATTTCATAGTGTGAAATTCAGATCCAGAAAGATGTTTTTGTTTTTATGGCTGCACCATAAAAAAATGAATCTCACCTTCAGGTTATATTTGTATTGTCACCAAGGCTAGCTTTTAGACTCTAAAACATTTCTTTTTCATCACAAGTGTCCACCACATCTTTTATTTTATAACATCATAGTGTAGTCATATTGACAAACAAAAACAAACAAACAAAAACTTTCCCTCGAGAAAAGGAAGTTGCAAGATGTACAGCACCAAGTTAAACTGGTTTGGTAGATTACTTACTGTACTAAATACTGTACACTTAACATCCTTGTACTAAGCCATAAAATGTTAGCGCTTTTAAAATAAGAGAGTTTATAATTTACTTAATTGGTCCCTTTAATAGGATTCTGAAAGAATGTTAATATACTACTATTAGCCTGCTGACGGAATATTGTGGCTGGACTCTATCTGTGATTCTTTTTAATATAATATGTGTTGGCCCCAGTCCTTCATGGCTGA
This sequence comes from Gopherus evgoodei, assembly GCF_007399415.2. Classification (NCBI taxonomy): domain Eukaryota; kingdom Metazoa; phylum Chordata; order Testudines; family Testudinidae; genus Gopherus; species Gopherus evgoodei. The sequence goes on from NC_044327.1 coordinate 77,896,765, forward strand.
TGCACTCAAAACTCTGAACAACATCAAGAGGAGCTTTGAAGTACACAAATAATGCAGAATGTGGTCCATGGCTGATTTATGTGATTTAAAATACATATTAAGAATCTCCAACAATTTTGTATTTTATAAATCACTTTATATATGCTCTTCATAGTGACTGTAAATTATTGACAAAACAACATTACAAGATACAAATTGGTCATTGGAATAGAACATGCATAGGTTTTCGTTGTTTTCTGGAGGAATAAAGAAAAAGATGGTGCTCTGTTGTAATCTAAAATTAATATGGATCAATTAATCTAAAAACTGCATTGTCATATTAATGATTTAAAGGTGGGGTGGTTGTTTTTTTGAAGCATGGTCAATTTATTGATTCAAACATGTAAGAACGTTCCTCTACTTAGGCAGCTTCCTTTTGTTATATCAAGAATAGTAATTTCATTGGAGAAGAGCACAATAGAAGATGATTGATTGTCTGCTTTTGTCATGGAGATAAATTATTGTGGAATGCATACATGAAAAAATAAAAGCATTATTCTATAAACTGGTTCTTGATGCTTTGCTCATTTTGGTGAATTGTTTGCGGACTCTAGACTAGGCTAATACTAAACAGTGTAGTAAATAAAAGCATTTTGCTGAAGTAAAATTTCCTCACTAATGAAACCAAGCTTTAGGAAATCAGAGTGCCCGCCACTGCACTACATTTAAAATGTGTAATTTAATCTATGCCAAAAGCAGAATAACAGAAAGTTAGCATAGCTATTATCATTTTATTAAATTAGTAATAAGAGTGAATAATGAAAAATGAAAAACTTTTTATTTAAGCCTTAATGGAAAAGCTGCTTTCAAGCAACACAGATTAAAAAGTGATACATTTAATTTTAGACAATGGGATAAAAATCTATTAAGTAAAAATATGATGGTCAGTAATCACTGAATGATTCCAATATCTTTTTTTAAAAATCAAGAAAGTTAAAATAATTATATTGCATGAAACTTAAGAGCATGAAAATATTAAAAATGAACAAAGTAGCAAAAGCTTTTAAGAAGCAGGGTATGGCCCACCTTTAAAATTACTTAACTAGATGAATACATGAGAGTAGTCCCACCCCACTGAGTTCAAAGGAACGACTCACAAGCGTAGGATCAGGACCTATACTTCTAAAACAAGAGGAAAAAAAAGATGTTTTGAAATATTTAAGCATAACAATCATTTAGGTTCCCATCCTACATTTCTTGTAGTCCCAAAACTCTCACTCAAGTTAGTTGGGTATTCAAGTGGATATTTATAAAAGTGATTTAATTAAGTGTGATAGACCCAGGCCAGTTGGGTACAGCAGAATAGCAGAAGGCAGATATACTGGCCACTGGGTTAACAGTTTTCTGTTCCCTGACTGACCAGAGCAGGGGCTGCTCCAGGCTAATGAGAACAACTGACTTTAATTAACCTGCAAAGAGTCAGGTGAGGCCATTCAGTTAATGTGACCACCTGACTCTAATTAAGGCCCTGCTGATACTATAAAAAGGGCTCACTTCAGTCAGACAGAGAGGACTGAGGGAGCCAAAGGCGAGGAAGTGTGGCTGAAGGACTGGTTACTGAAGATGCTCTCAGACCATCGTTAAAGGAGCCCTAAGGTAAGGGTGAAGAAGGCAGAAGCAGGAGAGCTGTGGGGAAGTGGCCCAGGGAAACATAGCAACTCTGGCAGTGAAAGGTTGGCTGCCAACAACTGCTACCATTAGGGTCCCTGGGCCGGACCCTAGAGTAGAGGGCAGGCCTGGGTTCCCCCCAACCCACCACTACTGGAACATCTCCTGGGAGGGGAAGTCAGGCCCCTGTCAGGACAGGAGGCTGAACAGAGACTATGGGAGTTCTCTCACCAACCTCCTTGCAGGCCTATGATGAAAAGGGCGCAGTAGACTGTAACCCTGGCACTAGAGAGAGAAGGGCTACGTGGAGGGTCACAGTGAGCCATTGAGGCTAGCATAAACCGCCTAGAAGCACAGGACCCACGGGAGCAAGGTCAGAGCTCTGCCACATAAGTTAATTTAAAAAAATTCCAAAGCCTGTGAAAATCAGGTAAATGCAGCAGTGCTATTTTTATACCTATATAATTTGCTACTACTGTACTTGCTTGGAAACAGAACACTTCATTCTGGTACAGCTATCACCTGGTGTTTGCTAAATCGCTGTGAAATTCTTGCAACAGCTGTTTGTTCCTGGGGAAACATTCACTTCATATTGCTGCAATAAACTGATCATTGCCAATTAAATGCCCATTAATTGTGTAAGCAAGGATTACTGCCAGATGTTTACATTAGAAAGAAAAATATCCTTTGCTATTTATTTTCCACTTATAACCATTTCCTTTCATGTAGATAATTATGTGAAAGGGTTCATTTTTTTAAATATGCCACAAATTTGAATTTAAGAATTAATAAAATACACACACACTCTCTCTAGATTTGGAAGAAAGGATTATATATGTATATTCCCAGTGCATGTAATTTAAAATGAAAAGTTTGACAATATGCAAACAGTTTTCTGTTACACAAATTCTATTCTAATGTTTAATGACAGATTTAAGTTTTCCCAAAACACTTCATTGAATGCAGTAAGATAGCTAGCTTTCAAAAGAACTATTAAGTGCATGTTGCAGTTTTCTTGATACTTCTCCTGATGTGACCCCAATATTAAAGTCTCATACAATCTCCACTCATTTGGTAGTATTCCATTCACACCATATTATGAATGATAGTTTAGGCAGAAACCAATAATGGCATCTAGTGTTTTTAGATCATCTGATCCACTAGTAATACAAAGAAAAAACAAATATATAATCAACAAAATATAGGAACAGATTGAAACTTTGTTAAAAGTTTGGGTTAAGCTAGGAATGCTCAATACATGTTCATGGTCATACCAATCACAAATCTCATATATTACTACAGAACAACTCAAGCCATTACCTGTATTGTGATCATACCTCTTGTTAGAGTAACAGTGGAAAATAAACCAATGAGTTTACACACTAAACAGTTCACAGTTGCCACCTTATAACCCAAACTTTGGTATTTCCATGAAGAGGTCAATGAATAAAGGCTCATAATGATTAGGATTTAAGGAACAGTCGTATCATTACTGAACTATTCAAACTAAAAATCTCTACATGGCTTACCCAGCAACAGAACTAGGCCAACATACTCACTCTCTTTAAACAGTGTCCATAAGAGGACCTAGAAACAGGTACCCAGAGGGACCTCTCAATTGGTATTTGGCTCTGAAATCAGCTCTTTCCTCAAGCAAAGATCTGAGCACACAAGAAGGGGGCTATCATTTTTGCTTGTTTATTAAATTCTTGTCATCCAACTACTCAATGCATCTTTTGGACCCACTCCCTCTCAACACTGAACTCAGATTTGCAACCACAGCTCCTACATGCACAGTTCCTGCAGATGACTGAACCTTCCCAATATTGTTCCAACAAGCAAGTATTTATGAAGGCAGCCTCTAAAATCAACAACCACAAGGTAAAAACTGGAAAAATCTACAGAATATTTTTGGGAATGTAAATTCCACTCATGGTGCCAATCTGTAAAATTCTTTCCCAAGCCCATATGACAACCAGCTTCAACTCAGAGCTGGTCAAAAAGCAAAGCAGAAACCTGTCCTCACCGGGCAAACCCAGTAGTTTACCCAAATTATGATGCCATAAAACTTAGGGCATGTCTGCATGTTCAGTGCTGCAGCAGCACCAATATAGTACATCAGGTGAAGACACCCTATGCATACAGGAGAGAGCTCTCCTGTCGGCAGAGCAAAACCACCTCTACGAGCGGCGGTAGCCGCATCAGCGGGAGAAGCTCTTAGGTTATGTCTACACTATAGCATAAGTCAGAGCACACATGGAACGTATTAAATGGATTATAAACTGACCAACTGTCAAAACGTAAATGTAAATGGGGAATCATCATCCAGCAGGTGTTTTTCTAATGGAGTTCTACAGAGATCAGTTCTTGGTCCTCTGCTATTTAACATTTTTACCAATGACCTAAAAGAAAAAAAAAATCAAAATCATTACTGATGAAATTTACAGCTGGCACAAAGACTCAGGAGTAGTAAATAACGAAGAGGACAGACCAATTATAGTGTGATCTGGATCACCTGATAAGCTGGACACAAGCAAACAATGTGTGTCTCAATGTAGCCATGTATAAAGTCATATCTCTACGAACAAAAAAATTCAGGCCATACTTATAGGATGGAGGACTCTGTTCTAGGAACCAATGAGTCTGAATAAGATTTGGAGGTCATAATGGACAATCATGCGTACATGAGGTCTCAGTGTGACATTGTGGCCAAAAGGGTTAATGCTATCCTTAGATGTATAAATAGGGGAATACTGAGTAGGAGTAGAGAGGTAACATTACCTCTGTATTTGGCACTAGTGTGACCACTACCAGAATACTGTGTCCGTAAGTTTTGGTGTCCATAATTCAAGATGGATATTGAAAAAATCAGAGAGTTCAGGGAAAAAAAACTGTAAAACTGATTAAAGGATTGGAAAACATGCCTTATAGTGATAGATTCAAGTATCTTAATCTATTTATCTTAACAAAGAAAAGGTTAAGGGATAACTTGATCAAAGTCTACAAGTACTTACATGGGGAACAGAAATTTGATGATAGAGCGCTCTTCAAATCAAACAAATTTATAACAAGATGCAATAGCTGAAAGTTGAAGTTAGATATATTCAGACTCAAAATAAGATGCAAATGTTTAGTCGTGGGCTAACTGACCATTGAAACAGTTTACCAAGGTTTGTGATGGAGTCTCCATAACTGGCAATTTTAATATCAAGTTTGGATGTTTTTCTGAAAGATATTGTCTAGTACAAACAGGAATCAATTCAGGGAAGGTGAGAGTTTTGCAGGAAGTCAGACTAGATAATCACAGTGGCTTCTTATGACCTTATCTATCAATCTACTGCTTTTAGGATAGGCAAAGATTTCCTATCCTAGATGTCATGGACTAAGATCATCTTTCCCTGACAGCTAATGTATATGCATGGAGTTTTAAAGGATTAACCAAATGATTGGTGTATTAACCACTGGTGAGGGAAAAGAATCCTCCAGCCTTCCTCACCAAGCCAGTTGGGGCAGGCTGGGGTATTTGATCCTCTCCCCTGGGTTCCTCAAAGCATAATTCCAAAGCAAAGCCATGCAGTAATTGCAGGTTCCACTTGCCATGAGACAATATGAACAACAAATTTATTTTTGTTTTCCTAAAATATACAGTATATACTGACATTAACTACTTACATAAGAGCAATAAACTACAATTACTCAAATAAAACATTGTCTAGAGATTTTTTTTAAAATGTTAATGCCTTTTTAAACTAATATATTCCCCAATTTCTTATAAAATGTGCAGCTGTTTTATAATCTAACAATTGTATATGAATGTATGTATGGGGACAAATATATTGTACATGATGCGTGTGCGTGCTATATAAACACCCAAAACACTATATACACACAAATGGATTAGATGGGTGTGCTGTTTATTTCACCATATTGAACCACCCCATCCCCCTTTGGAAGGGCACATTGTGTGTGTGGAAGACATGTAGCTGCAGCATCTGGCTCCTTAAATATCTCCACAGGTACTTGTAATAGCATCATTGAAGTCATTGCTGCATCTGTTACATGGGTAGACTGCATTGACTGCCCCGGCTGAGCACCATTTGATTCTTTAAAACAGAATAATGTAGTCTGTTTGAGAGTAAACCTTGAGAAAATCCCTGATAATATCCATACATAGATCCTTTTGTGATGAATGAGAGGAGGAGGGCTTCATTCCCATATTCTATTTCTTGAAACTTATGCTAGCTTTTGAATTAAAACAACCTATTTCACACTACAATTGTACACACAACTTTGCTTGAATTTTATATAATACTGAGAACTGAAAAAATACTATGCACCAGATTCTGCACTTACACAAGCGAAGTCAAAGGAGTGATCCAGGTTTACACTGAAGCATGTGAGTTTTAATGCAGATAGTGTATCTATCTGAGGCTAAGCCCTCTGTCTTTCTACATGTCTAACTGTACTATTTTATTATTCACAAATTCTGCCCCAAATCAGAATTTTAACTTACCAAACTGGGTCAAAGTACAGAAAAGAGAACCAGCAGAGTACTTGCACATCAAAGAAATGAACATTATTTAACTACTGATTTCACTTCTGATACTTTAAAGTGTATGGGATTCTCAAATGCTTCAGCCAATCCAGTTGTCAAATACCCCTTTTCCTCATGTCGCGGTTTAAAAAAAAAGCAGAATTTACAAGCTATTTAGAGAAATGATAGATTAGAGATGGAATTCCACACACCATGGCCGGAATCTGAATACTGGGTTCCCAGAATTAGGATCCAAAACCTAAATGGCCTTATTGTCAAAAGTGTTAAGATTCAATGGGAGCTGCTAGATGCTCAGCACTTTTTAAAAGCAGCCCACTTGGGTAGGCCCCTATATAAGGATTTTAGAACCCTGCCCTAAGCACCTTGCTTTGAATAACTAACTAACTATCTTATATACTGAGATTATTTTTCATAAAAAAGCAAAGAAAAAATGTCTTTCCTTTAAAGGATACTTAAAGCTTCCCTTAACCATAAATCTAAATACATAAAGAGAGGCTTTTACAGCAAGTCTCAAGATAAAGGAAAGCGTTCTGTCAAGAGAAAGAGAGATGCTAGTGAGAATGGTGCCCTCTCCTCAAGGCTAAGAAAGGTAAAACGTACCAGGAGTAGACACTATAGCTGGAAAAGAGTGAGAAGCAGCAGGCCACTTGCAAAATGGCTATTTGTGGGCTGCAGCTACTTGGCTCTGCCAAAGCCGAGGGAAAACAGGGCAGCCCTGTACTGGAGAGAATTGGAAACAGACAGTCACAAAGAAAGAGCCCCTAAGGAAGGGGCGGCATCTGCATGTCAGCTACCACGCTGTATAACTTTGGATCAACTCTTTCACATGGTATCCCAACAGAACAAACAAACACTTGAAGCACTGTTCTCCTTAAGCTTCAGCTCCCTCTCCCATGAAGCCTTTCCATACAGGACAGGCATCCTGGAAACTTAGTTTCCTGAAGGTCCGTGAAGCTCTTCCAACTGATCATCTCCTTAGAGTACGAGGGCAGCTGGGTGCTAGGAAGGGGGTTTAACCTCATCCCTGCCAGAGTCTGTGTGAGCTTCTTTCACAACTATTCATTAAACACTCTTATCCTGTCAGAAAGCATTATGGAATGGAAAAACAGACATTTTACCCTTCTACCACTCAAAACAATGGATCCAACATACAAGGTAATTATACATCAGGCAGATATATATTGCTGTATTAAAATATGTATTTGAGTCATGTGACATGCACACTTGGAGGCTTCACTAGTGTCTCCATACCACTGCCTTTGATTCATGCATTCTAAAGAGCCCACCCTCCTGTGGACAATATTTCTATTTCCCTTCGGTATTAGGAAATGTAAAAATGATATTTTTCCATTATTTCTTTAACCTTCTTCCCCAAAACTGAATATGTGTTAGAGTCTTTACAAACAAAGAATATAGAGAGAATAATATCCCCACCATATCAATAAGAGTTACATAGTTATGTGCAGCTAGACAGTGGCCTGCCTGTTGTGAGTAGTGAAAAAGGGTGTATGGATTTTCTTCCTTCCTCCTGAATGGAGGGGCTAGACCAAATTCCAATGGTGAGTATAATCCCTGCTCCCACCTATGGCCCTTACAGATGCTAGGTGACTTAAAGGGAGCAGAGAAAGAGCAAGCCATGGGTTCTGCTCTACCCCCTAAACACACCAGCCTGTGAAGCTGGCCAGATTCTGCGGTGGGGAGTATGTCAGAATCTTCACGGGAGGTGGAGCTGCTGTTTGGAAGCTCCCAGGAAGTGTTTCTCATGGGGATTATGGCTTCTGTATGTCTTCTCTACACACTCTTTAGCATCCCTAAATGTGCTTCAAATGCATCCTAACCCACAAAAAATCTAAAACTATCCCTTCTTTATGTGCCACATCTTCTGCCAGATGTGTCTTGGAGACAGTTATTTTGAAACAGATTTCAGATTCTTGGTAAACTATTAAAGATTTCCAATCACATGTTGACACTCAATATAAGTAATTAAGTACTAGTGATTTAAATTTTTTGTTACTTTTTGCAGTAGCATTAAAATATGAAATGACAAGCATAAATCCACCATGTACTTAAAGATTAATTAATGTAAGTAAAACATTAATACAAATGGCCTGCCATTGCTTTTCTGTTTTAACTTTATTAGCCTGAAAATCATTTAAGGATTGTATTTCATTACTATTAACATACTGCTGTGTATATACTGCATCTCAGAGGAGATCATTGAAAGATGTGCTGTACAATGCTACTGTGTATGTCAATAAAACTGTCAGAACAGGAAAAAGACAAATAAAAGTGAATCCATTTGTCTTAAAGGACGTCTATACACAAAATAGAACACCTGTTATTGAACATGTATTATATAGGAAGTCAGACTAGATGATCACAATAGTCTCCTTCTGGCCTTGGAATCTATGAATTTGAGATAATTAAATTAACTCATTCCAGAAGCAATAACTTTTAGCAGTAGAATGCTAAGACTTTCTGTATTACCACTACTAGGATGAAAAATACCCATTTTTTCCTTTATAAAAAGTTTGTGGATCTTGTGCTGGGGAAAGATGACACACCAACAGCCAGAGAGATTGGCCTTTATTTAGCCAATGATTTTGTGTAGCAGAGTTTACACTGTAAGTTCATCCATCTCACCAGTGTCCCTCAATCCTGACCTGGAAGAATCAGCTCTGTGGATGATAACAGAGCCTATGACAATTCAACCTTTATAGTCTTTACTAAGACTAGGGATGGATTCCCTGATTATGCCTACCTTCCTCTTCAGCCGTCTTATTCATCTCTCTCCTCCCACCTCATGCACACTGTCATATAGGGTGCTAACAGGAGGAATACACATATACTGCGTGGTACTGCTTTGTCCAGCCCTCCTTGCACAACATAATCACAATAATCCTGCAGGGGCCGTCTGAAGTCATGAAAGTGGAATTGTCCCTCATAGTCTGGATTGAAAGAATGCATAGCAAGATATGAAGATTCAGAAATATCTAACAGGTTCACGCTCTGGACTGGTGGAGATTTAGACAGGTATTTACTCCAGAGAATAATTGCCCCTTTCTCACTATTCCAGAAGGAAAATTCCTTTAAGACTAAGCTGTCTTGTATATCAATACAGAAGCCACTGCAAATGCTGCCTAATTTTACCCCATGACTTAAAGCAAACATTTTCATATGCAGTCAGTGACCATGCAGAAAAAGAACAGGTGAATCATTGGAAGAAGAGAATGGACTATGTATTGTATTTTTATAATTGAATATTGGAATCAGTTCCAAGCTCGCACTTGACTGACCTTACTTTAGTAAGCATGAAAAAAAAGGCATTAATAAATGAGGTTTGAAATTTAGTGATGGAATTCATTGATTGAGCATCAGCTAGACTCAGTCAGTTTTTGTTCCCTTGGAGATCCAAGGAGAGCCCCTACTTCATTTCTTTTTAAATTATTTTATATAAACAGCTTGGATCTTAACGGTCCAATGTAGAAGTTCTACTGCCTCAGTGCTCTCCCCAGTGAACAGCACACTTTATTGTATGTCCTTGACCATAATTCACATAACTTGCCACCTGTCAGTCACAAAAGTCCACGACGCTACATGCAGAGAGTTTCAGTGTCGGGGTGGACCCAAGAGTCTTGTATTCAAGGCAGCTGCAGTGACAATCTGTGTGCTACGTATTTCCATTTAAAATAAAGCGTGCAGGCCTAAGCAAATACCTCCATTGAAACGCCCTCTGTGTGACAGACTATTTGTGTGTGTGGTGGCGGCGGCAAGGTGAGAGAAGGTGCAACTCTGCATTGTGAAGTTTCCCCCAAAATCTTTTTGTGGAGAAGAGTGGGTACAAGTATGTGGCTTTCTTTCCTTCTTCCCTGTGAATGAAGCAAGATATTTCAAATCCAGCTCCATCCTATTCCCCCCTTCACACACAGTTCCCCAGTATCTGTGGCATGCCTGGGAATCCACTAGATGCTCAAGAATGTCTGCATAGAGACCCTGTGCTTTTGTGCTGTCTTCTTGACCCCGTAGAGAGCCTCCATCTCTCTGACAACATGACGGTGCTGAGAGGCTCCACGGGATTCTGTCCACACTGGAGACCTACACCAGGAGGTTTCCCACTCAAGTGGATTCCCTGTAGATCAGAGAAGGAGGGGATGTGCACCCTTTCTGCCCTGACCAAACTTGTCACTCCTTCCCCTCCATTCTGAATCCTTTGTAATCATTTCAGCTTCACCCTTGGGTGCACCTGTGATGCTTTCTACATTTTTGAGGGGGGAGGGTAGATAAGGAAAATGGGCAATATAGGCCTAAGACATGAACTACTGACCTCTATATGTAATTTCCTATTTTGAATCTCGAATTTTCATGTACAGAAAAAAACTAAACATTTTTTAGCACTTCACCCAAACTAATTTTATATACCTCAAGTGATGAGACTTCTATGAATACATTCAAGGTGAAATGAAGCCAGTTTTAGTGATGAAATGGTGAAATTTTTCTACCAGACAGATGGAAAGGCAGCTTTTAGTGGGGGGGAAAAAGCTAAAAATATGAGGTGAAACCACAAAAAGATTAGATGTTTTTGCAAACTGAAAAAAAATTAGATTGCTCTTGCTGGCTTAGAAGGAGCCTCAATAGTCAAAACATTCACACTTCTACTGACTCAAAATCAAATTCAGGGATCATGTCAGTATCGTTGTTTCCAAGGGTCACCGTGTTGTTACCACCAAAGATTCAGATGCCCTTACTCAAGTTGGGTAGTAAGTTACTCTGTACTGTTTGCAAAGTAAGGTATCACTCAGTGTGTGTGTGTATGCATGTGAAAGAGTGAGTATCAGAATCTGGCCCTATATGACAGTTCATGGTACCACAGTGAATAAGTTATGTCACCTCTGCTGATGAAGAGCAAGATGGATGAGCAACAATAATTTCTAAAGTTATGGAAGTATATTATGGTTTTTAGTAATCTTATTAAAAATCAAATTCACAACATCAGATTCTTCCTGTGCTGTGTAATTACATTACTGACATTTAATTGAAACTGAATGGAAATGAAACTTGGCCTAGCATAGGCATGTTCTGATGGTAAAAACTCAGCAGGAGAGTGCTAGCTTATTAAAGATGTTCTTCATCTCTATATGCAGCATACACTTTAGCAAATGTATACATTTTATGTTGAATTACTATTCCTTGTCATTTAAAAACATTATAGTAGCAAACTTATGATTTTGCAGTTGGCTATTCCAATAAAAGTGCTATATTCACAAATATGATGCAGCAAGTTACAAAATTAAAATAAATGGGTTGATAGAATGCTTTTAGAAACAAAGACTCCAGTTGTCTAGCCAGTAGCACAGCAGGGTCATGGAACCTACTATTGGGACAATTAACCTTCACTGCAAGGGCTACTTTAAAAATAATGATGGCGGGGGGGGCAAAGATATGGGAGGGAGGAAATCCCAGAATTTTGAATTTTTCTTTAAAACATTTCTTTACATTCCTTTTTTTTTTCCCATTTTCACCAGTTCAAGGCCCTTCCCTAATGTTCTCAAGCAAAACTGTTTTTCTATTAAAAATGCGAGTGTGTGCATCAAAATTAAAGATGTTGCCATTTAAAGAAACCGCTTGTTTACTGTAATATAATTTTGCAAGATATTCCTCAAGTACCCAACTACAACAGTTCAGACTCTCAGTGGGAAAAAGGCTGTTGCAGAAGAAAGTTTGTATGGAAGTGAAGGAAGTCTAGAGAACTTGAAACTATTAAATCCCATCTGTAAATACATATGATTTTCATTTATTTCATAGCAAAAAACAAATTTCTTAAATTCCTGTCACATACCAGGCTACAATTCAGTGGTGGGCCTGTGTACTCCGCAATTTTTGGTGCCTTGCTGATGTAGCTCCTACCAGGGCCAAACAGGCTTCCAGCATACAAGCCCCTCCTTAGGCATCTAGTTAACTTCAGCCTGCCAGTTATAACCAAGACTGGAAAGAGCCAGCGTTTATTACAGGTTGACCCCAGCACACCCCTAGTCCTGGATTTTCCCCCAGAAATGTATGTCTTGTATTGCCCAGCCCTATCCTGGACAATACAAATATTTTAAGTCTGTTATACATTAGGAGAATATTATATCAGCTTATTATTTTAAATAGAATTACCCAGACACTTCAACTTAAACATACTGGATTAAATAAAACAAGTTTATTAACCACAAAGAGATAGCTAAGTACAAGTAATGAGGCATAAAAGTCAGAAATCATTACAAGAAAAATAAAGATAATATGCTTACTAGTGCTTAATTTAAAATAGATTAGATTGAAGCAAAAATTTCTCACCACATGATTCCAGCAAGTTTACTGACCAAACTCTTCAGGTCAGGATGCCTGTCGTTGAGTCCAATGGATGTTTTCCTTTGTTATCTTAGGCTTTGTCTACACTACGTGTAGCCATCTTTGCCAGCAGGAGAGAGAGCGCTCTCCTGCCAGCATAATTAAACCATCCACAATGAGCAGTGTAAGCTATATCGGCAGGAGAGCATCTCCTGCTGACATAGCGCTGTTCACACCAGCGCTTTTGCCGGTGAAGCTTATGTCGATCGGGTGTATTTTTCTCACACCCCTGACAAAAGTGGTAGTGCAGACAAAGCCTTAGATGTGAGGCCACAAAAAGGGAGGGAGAGGGTGGAGAAGCGGGGGGAGGGGGAAGAGAGAGAGAGAGAGAGAGGGAGAGGTCTCTTGGAGTGTGTCCCCCACATCTCTTTCTTTAAATATAGTTTCAGTCCCCCTGCTGAAAAATGTGCAGCTGGAAACTAGGAGACAAAAAAAAATTGCTTAGAAGGATGTTCCCTACTGTTTCTTTTTCACCTGCTTGAGTTTCCTTTGGTTTTCCTTTCCTGGCTGATGACAGTTTACTGCTGGCAAACATACACTGTTTTTCAAGACAGGCCTGTTTGACTAGTTTGTTGCCACCTGAGTTTTGAACATGCACTCAACATCATACAGGGAAATCTTGTGACTTCACTAACAATATTGCCACACATTTTATCAGGACAATATTGACCAGCAAGTTATGAGTTTTCAAATGATACCTTACCAAGCATATTTTGTACAAAGATTATTAAACTAATGTGTAAGCAGTGAATATAGTGTGTGTATACATCACAATTTCCATGCATAGCTTAAAGTTATAATGCCCAATAAGGGTACTACAGAGATCCTACCTAGGAGGCCAATTGGTGTTAACGAACTTCACAAGCCTGCATAAGACCTTGAACAACTGTTGAATGTAGGATAAAGTTGTATATAATGAAGGCTCTCCAATTACAACAGAAAGTGTGTTTTAAAACCTCAGAGAAACACAGCTAACACACATCCATTGTGACAGATCATTTAGCGGCTCAACTAGATATTGCACTATAATACACCTCACTCCTCAGACTACATAAAATGGGACTGGGAATTACTTGTGAGTTTTGAATAAAAATTGTAAACAATGTAAAATTCTGCTCTTACTGAAATGCAGAACTCCACTGGGCTACCCTTAAGAGTATTTTAAGGAAGCACATAATAGGAGAGCATTAATTTGGCTTTGATTCCAAGCAAAGCACTTCAGCATATGCTTAATTTTAAGCACAAGATTTAGGGCATTAAAGTCAATGAATTTATTCATGTACTTAAGTGCTTTACTGAAATGGGATCCTGAGCAATTTGTTTTCCCTTTGCGTCTTTATAAGCCTAAACATACATTTTAAAAAAGACCAGTGATACACTGAAACACCCATGGTCATTTTCAAAACAGTTTCAGAGACAGGAAATCAACCCTCTTCTCCTCTCAGAAGATATATTGTTTATAGTTGGTGCCACTGAAAGGGTGTAACCATTTTGGCCCCAGGCCTGCAACAGTTAAACACGTGCACATGAGTATGCATGTTAGAAGTCTAACCCAGTTTAAATTAAGGCACATGGGTTTACAGCAATAGGGCCCTAAGTACAATACTGTGATCAAGCTTCTATAGTCTATAGGCTACTCTTTTATTGATTTTTAAAGGACTAGATTAATTACTTCAATATATAGTTGAGTAAAAATTGCTAGAATTAAAAAAAAATTGTCTAGGGTAAATTACTTCAATGTTACCCTAATATTTGCCTAAAAATGTTTTCTGGAAAAAAACTACCTTTTAAAATCAATTGTTTAACTAGCAAATATGAACTGCAGGGAGATATGGGAAATATTAACTTAAAGGCTCTATTCTGCAGAGTTATATTATGAATACTGCATGCCCATCCTGTACTGGAACTGCAGCTAAATTGGCTGTTTAGCTACATGGCAGTGAGCGCCATGAAGGGGTTAAATTCAGGACTAAGTTCCAGAACACCAAAGTCGCAAAGTTGCTGATGTGAAGGACTGTCTCCTGGGGAAACATATTGGCTGCACCATTTACTTGCCAATTAATCCAAGGAGATACATTGACATTAGTTCAGGAAAGAGACGCTTCTTTGCCCACTTGCCTAGAGATAAGAACTAGGTTTGCAGCTGCTAAGCAGTGGGACAGAAGAAGTAAATGGAGGGAGAAATTAGCAGTAAGAATTGAAGTACTCATTTCTGTCCCTTTAGTTCAAAGTGAGACCTAGATATCAAGTGACTGTTGTATCTGGTATTACGCAAACACACCAAACAAGCCAGTATAGCCTCTCTAACAGGAAGAGAGTATGAGCCAATGCGAAATAATCAAAGCTTGTCCTAAGCAGGGAGGAAGTTGTCAAAGAGCATCAACTCCCCCAACCCCCAAGATAAACAGTTTCTGCATGTAAAAGAGAAACATTTGTGTGTTTACTACACCAGGTTAGGACATACTGGAGAACTAGTAAACTGACTTACATGGTCTGTAAAATCTTAGCAGTACTTACACCATCCCTCATATTATACTCTACTTGAAATAGTATCAAGCACTTGAAATAGACCGTTTCTATCTGTGCCACATGGGTTTGATAATCAATAATTAAAAAATTAAAGTAAATTTGTCAGAGTTTATTGCCATTGTTCTTTATAGGCAGGATCTTAACAGAATTTGCTAACAACTGTCTCTAGTTCCTCAATTGCAGGACTTTGTCTCCCCAATTAATGTAATACCTCAGTGAACAATAAACAAATATGATGAGGGTCACATGCAATGCTGACAAAGAATTGATCATACCTGCACCTCTGGGTTACAGTCAGCAACAAACATTTTGTAAGTTGAAGGACAGTGAATGCTTATAGGAGTACTTCAGGGGCACAGGATAAAGCAGTGCAAAATAGGAGCCTTGCAGGATAAGAAGAGTAGGAGTTAGCAAAATATACGAGAAAGCTACTGAATTGAAAAAGCTTTGCATACTTCACAGGAAGCTTGTGCGTTGAAGTGTACCTTCCTTGAGATAATGGTCTACATACATTTATTAGCTCTTATAGGAGTTCAATGTGGTCTAAGGATATTACTTTCTTCACAGGAGTAAGAGATAGAGGGGAGGCTAAGTTAGCCTCTTATCTTTCCTAGAAAGTTATTGACTTATCAGACATTTGTGAGTTAGGCAATAGCTGCAGTTGAAGAACTGATACGAAGGATATGTAGGACTCTTTGGCTGTAGGGGGCGCCTCATGATGTGCGTGGGCTGGCCCATGATCCATATGATCTCACTTTTGTCATCAGCTAGAGGAAGGTGGTCACAGGAATTCCAGCACAGATGCCTGAGCTAGCCACTGCTGCTGCCACAGAGAAGTCCGAGAGAGCCAGCGAGGAGGTTCATCTGGCTTAGACCAATGCTGTATCTCAAGTGACCTTTTCTCCTCCAGGCTAGTGATGTTAAGAGCTGCTGGAGCCTAGAGCAACCTTCTTCGTCCTGTTGATCACTAGGTGGCCCTCCAAGCAACTGAAGTTATAAGTTCAGGGAGCCATAGTGAAGAGCAGCAGCCCACACATCATAGCACAATAGAAAACAGAAGGAAAAAGCTGTGTGGAGCATTCTTCTATGCTTGGTTGGTCAGGAGCTTGTGAATGGTTGAATGTATGTGTGTCCATGACTGGATCCCTCTCTTCACACAATTCCTCTGAGAATTTATAAAACCACTACTTGCACTAACTATATCCACTAAGCCGCTATGCAACCTCAGCAGAACCCAGGACAGTTATGCCCGAGGAAATAATAGAGATCCACTGACCTTCCTCAACATTATTCTTCTTCTCACGATGATGCAAGAGCAGCGTAAGTGACAAAACAACGTGACTGACATAATAATTGATATATTTTTAAACGCATACACTGATGCTTACACACATGGGAAACAGAACTCTTTGTAAGCGAATGTCCATGTGGCTGTCCAGGAAAGGTTTGCAGTAGAAGCCATTCAGCAGAAATTTACTAATGAGCAAAACTTTGAACCTCTTCTACATGCATAAGAAACCAAGGCTGAATGATGCTGTCTCGTCTCTGCAGGCCTGTCACACTTCTTGGCTATACACAGATCTATTTTGTGTTATCCTGTTTTTGTACATGTAATTTTGTGTAACTCCATAATTTATACAAGAGGTAAAATATTTTTCAACTACTTCGTGAACTTCAAGAATCTCTAGAGATTTGATCCCCCAATCCTTACTCAAACAAAATGTTCCATTTAAGTCAAAGGGAAATTTGCCTGACTAAGGAGGCAGGTGGCACTTTGTGAAGTTCACTGTAGACAGCACTTAGAGTTCTTTCACTTTTAATGACCATACTTTGATGTAGCTCTTCGTTATTCATTATTTATTTCTATTATGACCATATTGTATTGGTATTTGTTACTTACCGTTTTATTTATTGTAGTTATATGTGTGTGCGCCTAGCTATATTAATTAAAAAATACCGAAGAGGCACTGTAGTCATTGAGACTTTTATTGAACCAATTTTTGCCACATGGTTAAAATTATTCAACTTTCCTTCCCCTCCCCACAATGGTAGAGCTTTCAGGACCCAAGTCATATTTGTAATTTTTTTTTTTAAATAACAAAGGGACCAATTCTTGGCAAGTCTGAGTGTGTCCTCCTCTTCCATAGGCAGCCAGAGGATTTGAGAGTGCTCTACACCTCACATGACTGAACATATCATGATCACTATGGAGTGTAAGTATTAGAAAGGACAGATAATATTAGAAACTAAACTCCTGTTTGTCCATAAAACCTTAATTAGGAGTCTATTAGATTTTTAAAAACCTGGAACATTGGAATATAGAGTGAACAAAGTACTAGAAAATACTTGACTGGGGACAACCTTGCAGTGGCATGAATTAGGCCAGTGGTAACCATTAAAAACTTGCCACTTTTGCTTTAAAAAAATAAAAACAGCTATCTCCATATTTGCAGTATTCCCTATAAACTACTGGAAGGCAAACTGGCAAGCTTTTAATTGTAACCACTATAACAGAGATTTTTGGTCTCTTCTTCTGAGATTATATACTGCATGGCCTGTAATATTGTATGTGAGAGTTCTTGAACAGAACTAAACCCAGTTTTGAATACCTGTGTTTGGAGGAATCATAGCTATCCTTTTGGAAATGTGCCATCCATTGTAGAGTTTGATAACCATACTGTACATCACAGGAAACAAAGTGAACATTCAGCACTTAACAGTTTTCTTTCTTTACATAATTTTATGTGTATGAAGAGTTATTACAGAGAAAAACATCTTTGCTTTTATTGCAATTGAGGCATACCATCCATTAGCAAACAAGTCTTTCACTATACTATTGTATATTTCTATTTTACCACATCCTGCTTCCAAATTACACAATTACCATGCTAAACAGCTTAGCTTTATTTTTCAAAGAACATGATAATTTGTAAATGTGTTGCACAGCAATCATCTTACATTTAACATGAGTAAAACAGCCAGCCATTCTCCTTCAGTTGAACTTTCTGATGACAACCTTTGAAACTGACAGATTAAAAGTGATTTGGGGCTGTCAAAATACCATATAGCTAGCTGCACAAGATATGCATAACAACTTTACAGCTAGTGGACTGTTGGTTTATCTGGCAGTTGTTTTACTATACCCACTACCAGTTAAATTAATGGTGAAACAATCTATCTTCTATGTCAGGTGTAAATGACTTTACCACATCAATAACTATTTTACAATGATGTCCCTCCAATATTTAAGACTGCTATTGATTTCACAGTTTGTGCCAAATAGCACATATACAATCCCCATGTTCTGTTGTAGGATGAGAATTCAAATAAGCTAAATATTACAGCCTTGGGAAGAAGCCATAATTAACCCATGTCTGTTTTCATTTGTGCCAAGGCCTACCTGTAGCCTTTATACAACAGGAAGTCCTTACGACTTTTTGCAACTGTAAAACTCAATCTATCTCCAACAGCCATCAATGAAAAGTTAATGTTTGCCAGTAGTTAAAGAAATAAATAGAGATGGTTGGGAATTTTCCTCAAGATTTTTGGTAGAAATGCAGTTTCCACAAAATAAAATTTTTCCATGGATAAACTTAGATTTTGCCAATTTTTTTTTATTTTATGTTGAGAAAAATTGAAATAAAATGAGTCATTTCAACATTAAACTGTGTCTGCTTCAGCTGGCACAGTGCCTCACGGGATATGCAATTCAGGTGCCTGAGCCCTCCCTCCTGCAAAGGCCAGCATCTCTGGTTGAACTACACTGAAGACAGACAGATTCAGACTGGAAATAAAGCAAAAATTCATAACAGTGAATGCAATTAGCCACTAGAACAGTTTGCCAAAGGTCATGGTAGATTATCCACTGACAATTTTCAGACCAAGATCAGCTGCTTTTCTAAGAGGTATTCACTAATTCAAACAGGAATTATTCTGGAGAAATAATTATTATGCAGGAGGACAGACCAGATGATCACATTGGTCCCTTCTGGCCTTGGAATCCATGAATCCCGAATCTCCTTCATAGCTAAGTAATCTATGCCAGAGCTGGTACATATTCCTGCATATCTCCCACTTCCAGAGCAGGGAAGAAATTGGAAACTAGACTGTGACTCAGAGTTACAATCGCTTTCCTTGTCTACTCTTGGGGCCAAACAACAACACACTGCAGATTACAAGTATCTTTCAGTAAAGCCACAACTGATCCCACAGAAAGGAATCATGAAGTTCAGAAATACCTGTAAAGCTCCAGAACACTTTGGTTCAGCTTTGTTCAGGAAGTGTTATTTAAAAGAAATTCATATCCCTGAATATAACTTTCAAAGTAGAAAATAATATAAATGTATATAGTTCTAGCCATTTGAACAATCTATCCCTAGCTTGAGCATTTCTTCAATATACATTGAGCAACCCTTTAATTTCTAGGAGGACATCATAAGCCAAACTGACAGCAAAGCCTTAGAAGAAGATAAATTTAGAAAAAAGTGGTTGTTTTCACAGAATTAATGTCAAACAAATTTAATATGACTGTCACCATAAAGCTAGCTAACTCAACAAAACAGCTATCTTAGGAACCCCACTGTTTTAGCTACTGTACATCACCAAGCTAGCAAACGCTTGTGATTAGAAAGTCAAATTATGTTGTACCCTACTTTGAATTTTCATGTATTTTATGAAATCATTTTGTATGTGTTCAATGTCTCATTGAAATCCCATTTCCCCAGCCCACTGCCCTCACTTATTAGTCTGTGGTGGTTGTCTGTACCTGTGTTGTGATTTATAAATTTATAGAAAGAACATTCTTAGCAGTCTTTCAATTGCTCTAAGATAGATAGCTTTAGCTGAAAAAAATGATTCATGATGTTTTACTATACTTAAGAAGCAAATGGATCTTAAGTTTCATATTATTTCTGTATGCATAATCTGTTGGGTACTGAAGATAAAGCATCAATTATCATGCTAAGATATACTTCAAACAAAGGCAGTGTGGACTGTTTGAAAAGTTCCTATAGTCCAGAGACAGCTATTCTGAATTTTTTAAAATTATTGCTTCAAAAACTTTTATGTAATCTACAATTCATTACACAGGTAAAAATTTCTGCTTGCTGGTACAGATTCTTTACTATATAAGTAGTTAGAATATAATAACGGCCATACTGGATCAGATCAAAGATCCATCTGTCTTCCGACAGTGGCCAATGCCAGCTGCTTCAGAGGGGATTAACAGAATAGGTGATCCAATCAAGTGATCCAATTGAGGGAAGAATCTGTGGTCAGTCCCATTCCACCTAGTTCTCCAATACTTACGATGTTCCCCTTTGACTTTTGACTCTGAGCATGTTATAGTAACAGTTACATTCTGCCCCAAGACAAGCCACAAACATTCGTACTCTGGAATAGAGATGGTTGGAAAATTGTAGTTGAAACAGTTTTCCAGCAAAAAACAGTTTTGACCAAAACAATTTTTTTCCAAATTTTAAATTTCTTGTGAAGTATTTTATCCAAAATGAGAAATCTTGTGTTTCAGAAAATTTCATTTCAAAAGAATTTTTTTGTGCTCTGGAATTTTATTTTCCTTTTAATATGACTTTTATTGTTTTTATATTATTTTGGACATGTCAGTAGTAGAGTTGTGGTTTTTTTATAGTTTCCTAGCCAAACAAAAACAAAACAAAAAGTTGTGCATAAAAAAAAAAGATTTTAAAAAAATTCATAAAACTAAAAAAGAAAAAGTCCATTTGGGTTGAATAATGTTTTTCCACCACTTTTTAAATAAAATTGCTTTGAATAAAACATCACATTTCCTTTTTAAAAAGTGTCAAAATAGAGCACGTCTTTTTTTCAGAATTCTGTTGTGTTTTTAATTGAAACACTTTGGTTAATGGAATACAAATTGGCAAAATTTTGCAGTCAACCCAAATCTACATTTTTCCATTGGGGAGTTTTGCCCTGCTCTAGTCAGTAGTAGTCCTGTCATTTTACATACTCAACCACTGATGTGTCATGTGATGTTAAAACCTAGTATAAAAATTAAAAAACAAAATCTAAATTTAAAATTTATTTAAAAAACACAAAAATTCCAATACTCAATTTTGGGGAATTTTTGCTTCATGTGAAATTTCAAAAATATTGTTTCATTAGGATCCAGAACCAAAACAAATCTTGAATTGTTGAACTTTCTCACAAAAAGTCAAAATTCCAAGTTCCAAACAGCTCTTTCTCAAAACAATAATTTACAAACCAGCTTTTACAAATGTGTCAATTAAATTAAATTGAGCTAATTGGTAGCAAATTAATTTCAGCTTATACATCTCCACTGTAGACTAGGTCTGAGAGTGACAATGAAAAATCAGGAAATGAGTTATTCTTAGGGCACTGGTATGTGACAGTGAAAGATGTTAATGTCTTGCCATTGATGTATAAACCCCCATGATGCAACTCTCTAAAGGAAGTTTTCACTTCACTTCACTTTGCAAACAGGAGATAACTGATTGACACTTAACCTGAGGTACTCAAAATATTTGTAAAAATGTATGTGGCCACTCCCCACATTTGTTCCTGGCAAGCATTTGTTCTTTAACTTATTGATCAGCTTAGGTCAGCATAGACCTTTCCAGAGAGCGCATCCATACTAGGAAAAAAAGGTATATTCTCACCTCATGTTAGCCAACACCTGGTAAATAATACAAACACTCAATGAAGTAGTATGTCAATATAAACACTAAGGGTACGTCTACACTATGGGATTATTCCAATTTTACATAAACCGGTTTTGTAAAACAGATTGTATAAAGTTGAGTGCACGCGGCCACACTAAGCACATTAATTCAGTGGTGTGCGTCCATGGTCCGAGGCTAGCGTCGATTTCTGGAGCATTGCACTGTGGGTAGCTATTCCATAGCTATCCCATAGTTCCCACAGTCTCTCCAGCCCCTTGGAATTCTGGGTTGAGATCCCAGTGCCTGATGGGGCAAAAATCATTGTCACGGGTGGTTCTGGATAAATGTCGTCAGTCATTCCTTCTTCCAGGAAAGCAATGGCAGACAATCATTTCGCGCCCTTTTCCCCTGGATTGCCCTGGCAGATGCCATAGCACTGCAACCATGGAGCCCATTCAGCTTTTATTTACTGTCACCGTATGTGTACTGGATGCTGCTGACAGAGGCGATACTGCAGCGCTACACAGCAGCATTCATTTGCTTTTGCATGATAGCAGAGATGGTTATCAGTCATTCTGTACCATCTGCTGCCACTGTAAATTGGCAATGAGATGACAGCAGCACACAGAACAGAACAACAGATAGCCATCATGAGTGCCCCTGGCTGAGGTCGGCTGGGGGTGCAAAGGCAAAAATGGGAATGACTCCTGGAGTCACACTCTCCTTTATAGTATCTAAAAATAGAGTCAGTCCTGCCTAGAATATGGGGCAAGTGTACTAGAGAACCAGTGTATCAGAGAACCAGAGAGCACAGCTGCTCCGTGTCAGATTCCGCAGAAATGATGAGCTGCATGCCATTCACAGGGGTTGCCCCTGCAACAACCCCACCCGTTGCTTCCCTCCTCCCCCAACCTTCCTGGGCTACCGTGGCAGTGTCCCCCCCATTTGTGTTATGAAGTTATAAAGAATGCAGGAATAAGAAACAGTGACTTGTTAATGAGATAAAATGAGGGGGAGGCAGCCTCCAGCTGCTATGATAGTCCAGGCAGGACATTAAGCGGTGTGGGGGAGAGGAGCCCAGCATCCCAGTGCTATGATAGTCCAGGTAGTACATAATCTTTTCTTTACGCATGAAAGGGAGGGGGCTGATTGAAGCTCAGCCCCCAGTTGCTATGATGAAGACGGTTACCAGCCGTTCTGTACCATCTACTGGGAATGACCAGGAATCATTCCTATTTTTACACAGGTGCCCCCCCGGCCGGCCTCACCTGAGGCCAGCCAGGGATATTCAGCAGTTATCAAGCATATTGTACCATCTGCTACCGGGGAGGGAAGAGGAGTGGATACTGCTCTTTACTGCCGCAGCATCGCATCTACCAGCAGCATTCAGTACACATAGGGTGACATTAAAAAAAGTCAAGAAATGATTTTTTTTCCCTTTCCTTTCACATGGGGGTGGGTACATTGACGAGCTATACCCTGAACCACGCTGGACAATGTGTTTGAACCCACAGGCATTGGGAGCTCAGCCAAGAATGCAAATACTTTTCGGAGACTGCTGTGGACTGTGGGATAGCTGGAGTCCTCAGTCCCCCCTCCCTCCCTCCATGACCGTCCATTTGATTCTTTGGCTTTCCGTTACACTTGTCATGCAGCACTGTGTAGCCTGGAGATTTTTTTCAAACACTTTGGCATTTCGTCTTCTGTAATGGAGCTCTGATAGAACAGATTTGTCTCCCCATACAGCGATCAGATCCAGTATCTCCCATACAGTCTATGCTGGAGCTCTTTTTGGATTTGGGACTGCATCACCACCCGTGTTGATCAGAGCTCCATGCTGGGCAAACAGGAAACAAAATTCAAAAGTTCACAGGGCTTTTCCTGTTTACCTGACCACTGCATCCGAGTTCAGATTGCTGTCCAGAGCGGTCACAGTGGTGCACTGTGGGATACCATCCGGAGGCCAATGCCATCTATTTGCGGCCACACTAACCCTAATCCAATATGGTAATACCGATTTTAGCGCTACTCCTCTCTTTGGAGAGGAGTACAGAAACCGATTTAAAGAGCTCTTTATATCGATATAAAGAGCCTCGTAGTGTGGACGGGTACAGCATTAAATCGGTTTAACGCTGCTAAAATCGGTTTAAAAGCGTAGTGTAGACCAGGTCTAAGAGAGCCTAGGGTTTACCTGGACCTGCAAACGTGTGAAAACTACAAACTGCCTTGTCTTCACTAGGGTTTTACCTCATGCTCGTTACCTGTTATTTGTTAACAGGTGATAAAAATCACATCTTTTTGCGTAGTGAAGACAAGGCCAGAAGAGAGTGTAAGATGGCATTCAGTAACCCCAATAAGAGAGTTCTTAAAGCTATTATGTGGGTTAAAGGAAATTTTCTTTGTTCTGTCCCTTTTAACTTCCTGAACTCACTTTGTACTGTAGAGCAGCTACACTAAAGGAAAGTTAAAGTTCAGGCCACCGCTCTAGGCATCTGGTGTAAGGAGAATGATGGATTAAAATGTGAAGTACAAGTGCTGAGGGACAAAGAGTATGGAGGGGCGCCTCAGGGTGGAGGGGAAGAGCTGCCGTGGGGGCACCTCAGGGTGGGGGCTCGGGGACAGGGGAGGGCACAAGGTGAAAGTTTCGCCTAGGGCACGAAACATCCTTGCACCAGCCCTGTTTGCCTTAGATTATGTGAATCCTGGAAAGAGAGAGAGGCACAAATCAGCTGCTTCTTGGGATAGAGAAGAGATGCCTTATCCGAGGTTCTGTAGAAGGGAGCAACCTATGTGCCATTAATAACCATTAATATTCAAGGAAACGGGACTAATGTACATTCTGTACGTAAACAAATAATACTAAGAAAATCCCTGACTAACAGAATTCTTTTCCAAATAGGCAACTGACCTACAGGCACCTATATGTTCAGCCAGTTTGCAGAAGGGCAACAGTACATATCTCAAAGTGAACTCTGATGAAAACTTATTCATTTGCATGGTTTACAAAGAAAGCAAATGCTGTCATTTTCCTGAAGACCCTTTGACTATAGTCGTTAAGAAGCCACAGAAAGAGAGAAAACTACTTCCTGTATTCAGAAGTTGGCAATTAAACATCACAGAAGACAGCCTAACTCAAAGTATCTTTCTACATGACTGAACAGCTTCTGTGATGCTCTTGCCCATTCTTTGTGTATGTTGTCACATTTGATTACACGTTCTTTGGATTCATCAGCTTTTTTGCATACATTTAAAATTTGTAAGTGAAGTGGGACCTTATTAGTAATGTATTTATAATTGATTTGTTTTTATGTAATTTTCATCAAAAATAGCATTAGTTTGCCATCAGCAGCTATACGGTATACTTTTGTGATGCATTTCATTTACTGGGAAACAGGGAAGAGGAGAAGGAGAAGAATGCTGGCAGTGTTCTGTAATTTAACATATGGATCTCAGTTCATCATATACTCTGTCTTGGGTAATTGTCAAGTGTCAAAATAGTCCATACATTAAAGAACAGTGACTCTATATACTTGTTAGGGCTGTTATGTTTGAACCAATGTACTTGCCAATTAAGACACAGACAGAGCTAAGTAACTGCTTGTTTATCAGCTTTTAAATTGCTTCTTGCTTTGCCATACTCTACTGCTCTACTACTAGGAATTGTGATACATATGGATCTAATGATTAGGCATGGAAGATGCACAATCATATAATGTACATTACAGACCTTTTCCCTTATTAAGTTATCCTCCTCTCCCAACATGTCTAACCTAACATTATACTTTGCAACTATAGCTAAGGAGGTCAGAATAGATTTAGCACTGGACAGAATGAGAAGATTATTCTGTCTCTGCACCATTCATTCACCTTAACTATTTCAACTACAGATTTAAGTCATTTCAGGTGGTTTCCTTTGGTATTCTCAGGGTTTGGAGTAGACACTTGAACAGATGGCTCAGACGACAATTCAAGTTCTGATTCCGGTGCTAGAAGTCAATGGAATTACAGTATCCTGAACTTCAGAATTTGGGTCAGCCAAACCAGGTACAGAGGTGTTGCAACAATTGGTTTTGGGGGCAAATCCCAAATCTGCTTGATATGGCAATGTGATATCACTGCAGGTGTCACTGAAACAGCATAAGATTAAGGTCCCTTCTGATCTTGGATACTGGCAAGAACCCACTTGTGGTCACCTCTAATCTCAAACAAGAGCATGTCGTCCCATCTATAACTCTAACTGAAGAGCATCTATGGTCCTTCGCTTGTTTGGTCTGCTTGTCAGTTTTTATTTCCCGTCACAGATCATATATTAACAAATTCAGCCTAGGAACAAACTTGAGGGCAGATGGCTTGTTGTTGTATGTGCAGCGTTCTGATACAATGGCAAGAAATCTGCAAGTTTGGTCTGTAATTAACCCGATTGTTCTGTTGCAGCTCACAAACCTTGTTTCATGGTTTGAATAAAGTATTCTGCTAAGCCATTTGTTAAAGAATGGGATGGTTCATGATGTAACATGTTTGATGTTTTAAGCTTGTCAATAGTCCACAATTTGTTTCAGCAGCATTTACAACTTGTCTTTGAAGTCCCATGTGAGCAAAAAAGGCTTCATAGAACTTATGTCTTAGTTGCAAAAGTTGTGGATGACATACAGAAAACTTTTTGGAATATCAGTCCACTCCTATTAAAAAATTGGTACCCAAGAATGGACACCCAACATATCCCTTACCCAATGTCTTCATCTTTCACTACACCAACATGCCTGTACGCAACTCTTCCAGTACCCTTGCATGTAGTTTCAGAGGAATGAT
The DNA here is from genome assembly GCF_007399415.2 of Gopherus evgoodei. Taxonomy (NCBI): domain Eukaryota; kingdom Metazoa; phylum Chordata; order Testudines; family Testudinidae; genus Gopherus; species Gopherus evgoodei. The sequence continues at coordinate 77,923,351 of NC_044327.1, forward strand.
AGCATGAATTCCCCACATCAGATGACCTTCAGGCAACTGTGATTTCTTTCCTCTGCTAGAAGAATAACTTTAAGCTCTCCATTAGTTCTGTCTTCCAGCCTTCATACACCTCCTCTAAGGTAATATCTTTTCTTGTTTCAATATCGCCTGAGTAATAGGAAGTATACCAATTTGTGCTACATTGAACATTTCAACAATTGTACATTCATCTTGTCATATGGAGCTTGTATCCAAAGCTGGTAGTCATGATAACCCATCAGCATTACCATGTTGAGCCGTTCCCTTAAATTTGACATCACGGTTATGGGCCACCAAGAATAAAGCCTATCGCTGAACCCAAGTAGCAGCCATTTCCAGAATGCCCCTTTTGAGGACAAAAATAGACAACAAGGATTTCAAATTTATCATAAGTATAAGCTTCATGACAGTAATGTCCACATTTCTTAATTCCCTATACCAACTCAAACCTTCATGGTCTATCTGGGCATAGTTGCTTTCTACTGGATTTAGGAATCCGGAAGCAAAAGCAATAGCTCAGTTCAGACCATCAGGCATCACATAGGAGATAGTTGCTCCAGTTCCATAGTTCCAAGTCGCAGGCCAAAGAGATGTCTAGCTTTGGGTTATAGCAAGTTTTCACTTGCTCAGATATAAACTAGTTGCTTTTCCTTCTGGAAATCCTCTTCACATTGCTTACTTTATTTCCAGCATTTCCCTTTCTGAAGCAACTGATTCAGTGTACACAACACCGTTGCCAGATTTGACAAGAATTTATACCAATAGTTAACAAACCTGAGGAATGAATGAACAAACTTGTGACATTCCGGATGAGATGCCTTCATACGGCATCCACTTTTTCCAGAGACTTATGCAGTCTTTTAGCATCCAGGGCGTGTCTATAGTATGTAACTGCGTCCTTGAAGAGCTCACATTTATCACAGTTCATGTGTAATCCATATTCTTCCAACTTTCTGAAGAAAAAAAACTTGTGCCAGATTCTTCAAGTGATCTTCATTACTGGACCTGGTGACAATGATGTAATCTAACACCTGCAGCTTGGTATTCCTTTGAGTACCTGGTCTATCAGGCCGAGTGCCCAATGTCCTTCAGAAACACTATCACAGCCCTAGATAGAATCTCTTCCAGCTGCTGTTGTGAGCTAGCACTCTGATGGACTTGAAGAACCTCGATGGATAACCAATCCAAGCAAACGATCTTCAATCAACTTCATCCAATGAGCTGGTCTGCTCATTTTTATGACAGAGGTCCAAGTCATGGTCCTGACCCTTGTATTGTACATTTATTGCATGTACTCCTAATGAGGTGATTTTCTCTCCGGTGTCCTCAGCATAATGCTGGTCTTTTCCAATTAGCTACTTCTGAAGATTTCCAGGATTCTTGTATGTGAAATCTCAGATACAGATGAACACCTCCAGCTCCATGTTAAGGGATTTTTCATTTATCAATGGCTTCTTTGCCTTTGTCCTGCATACAAGCAACTTCCAGGCATGTGGTCCTTAACTTAGCTAGTCACCCTCACTGCTATCAGCTTCTGCTTATAAAGTACACACCTTGCGGTGTGTTTCTGGTCTCTTCTTTATGTGACTTGCCATTTTGTTCTTTGTGGTAGACCAGCAGACCTCTTGGATGTGCCCCTTTTTGCACAGTAACAGCAGTGCTTGTGCCAGAAATGGTAATCAGTTGCACCATGTCCACCCTTGCCCAGTGATATCAGTTTTCCCTATGACTGTCTTGTCTCTTCACGTTGGACTGTAATGTACTTTGTGTGCAGCGAGTTCACTTGTACCCATTGATTGAAACTCACGTAACTCTTGGACGGCAGCCTCCATAGATGGAGCTATCGCCATAGCCCTCAAGTGCAACAGTTGTCATTGTCAGGGGATATTTCTGGGTTGCTTCATCTCTGACACCACATATCAGTTGATGCCTGAGGTCATCTCCAAAATTGAAGTGTTCTGCTAATCTTGGTAGTGCAGCTCCATGTGTCATGATTGTAGGGCTGGCTTAGCTAACACAGGCAGGCACAAGTTAAAACTACACATTTCTGAACAAGTCCAAATAAATAGCTGCTGAAACATCTAACTATTGTGAATATGTTTATAGTAAATAAGGGAGGCAGAAACATCTTGAACTGATAAGATTGCCTTACATAATTTGCGAAGTGATTGGTCTTTACATGCTAAGTATAGATGTTAGTAGCTAGAAAAGATGTATTTAAACTGTGGTGTGAGCCGTGATTGGAACTGCAGTATCACCCTGCATCTAACTTCCCAGTAGCTTGGCTTGGCCAATGTGGGCAAAGAGTTGTTACATGCCTAATAAGGTAACCTGAGTGGCAAGCTGAAGTCTCAGAGAACTGGATGTTCTCCCAGAACTGTCTGAGGTGTTCTTGATAAATTGAGTGGAAAAGTCTCAAAGGGAATCCCAACAATGATGGTTTCACCTTCCTGTGGATTGTGTTTATGGAATCTAAAGTGCTCATCTACATCCAAGGGTTTTGGTGCAAAATGTTCCTGTAACATACTCACTAACTTGTCAAAAGTCTTGGCACTTAGATTGTCTGGAGATTGCAGTCTGTGAAGTAGGCATCATGTCTTGCCACCCATGTAATTCAACAACACAGGCACTTCTCATCTGGCATATCACAGAGCACAAAATCTTATTCCAGCCACTTAATGTACATAGGCCAGTCTTCCACTGTGCTACCAACATGTTCTTTTTGGGGACCCAAATACATCTCAGCCTGCAAAACTGTGTTTTCCACTATCTGCTGCTAAACCAATTCTGCCTCTTTAAATCCATTTGAGGCTGTTAAGGCTACCTCACATGCATTGTCTAGGTATAGGGATAGTGCATGCTCCCTTCTTTCCCTCATTAAGGTTTCCTGCACCACTGCTAAGAATTGTAATACATACAGATGCCATCTAGTGGGTATGCACAGAAGATGTGGTTTGAGCATTGGCTTGCTAAACCCAGGGTTAGGAGTTCAATCCTTGAGGGGACCACTTAGGGATGTGGGGCAAAATCAGTACTTGGTCCTGCTAGTAAAGGCAGGGGGCTGGACTTGATGACCTTTTGGGGTCCCTTGCAGTTCTATGAGATAGGTATATCTCTCTATATATAAAATGCGCAATTACATTGCATACATTACAATACCCATTAATATGGAGTAAGTGGGTGAAGCTCCCATCATAATCAATAAGCATAGCACTTGTTTGTTCAAAGGTTGAATTGGGCTCCATGTCTTAATTCTTTCCTTGGTTTCTAGTACGACTAACAAAACAGTGTTTTCTGTGAACATCAAGAGACTAGTGTAATTCCCTTTTCACTCCCAGATTACTGTTGATAAAATCAAGCACCCTGGCACACAGGTGAGTACTGCCTGCTCCCAAGTAAAGGAGATCCTGGTCATCCCAATGGTGATGCTCAATAGATGGGAATCCTCTATTCACTCCTCTGCCACAGTTCTTTTACTTAAGAAAATTAATCTTGGTAGTGCCTCCACCTGGATGGGTCCCATACGCGCGCGCGCACACACACACACAATACAATGGGTTTAACCCAAAAGTACCAATTATAAACTCTACACAAACAATATATTCTTAGATTAGCGTTAACATATGCTTACTTAACAACTCAGAAAAACAGGATACAAGATTGAGATTAATTAAAATGTTACAATTACTTCAATCAGTAGGTGGCACTTCAATAACTCAACAAATGCAATTTATAATAGTAAATAAAACTTGAATCAACTTACATCTACACCGCCTCTAGCTACCCCATCTCTGTATGCACACCTCTTAATTTTAGAGTTCTAGACTCTTGCTTGCATGGACATGCTTGAAGATCCTGAAGTTAGGGACAGCCCTGAGTTGCTCCAGTAAAGCAGTCCAGCCAAGTCAACAATGGGCAGAGTACTTCTAACTCGGGATCATTCCAAGCTGCATAATGCCTCTGAAGAGTTGTTATAACTCGAGGTAAGTAACTCCGCATTCTGGTTAAACAGTAAGACCTCTTCTTAGGGACAAGGAAACCCCTTAAAGTCCCTTCACTATTCCCATTCTCCTGAAAGCATTTTCCCAAACAAAAACAGTTGTGGTTACTCACACTGCTTTCCAAGCTCAGTCAAATCTGATCGCAGCAACAGCCTTTGCGCTGGTTCTGATCAAGCTCGGCAATAGCCTCCTTGGCTCCCTGCTTGCTTGAAGCCCCAACAGTTTCTCAGCAGCAGCTATTGGCTGTCTAGCAGCAGCTTGCAGCTTGGACAGAACTCCACAAAGTGCTCTCCCATTGCTTGATCAGAGAACCAGTAACACAGCCTCAGCGCCTGAGTCAAAGCAGGGGACTGCGGCTGCAGGCTTGTGTCCCACTTGGACAGAGCTCAGACAAGACTCCCTGCCACATAGCAGCTACTCTCTTTCCTTCTTTTAGATTTTTTTTTCCTACACCTTCACCCCAAAAATGGCACACACCAAATGTTGCCTCTACATCCAAAACAAGGCTCTCCCCTTCTCTCCCCCAGAAGCCTCTCTTCCCCAAGGCCTCATGGGAGCTTTAGTTTCTAAGGCTGGATCGGAGTACTCAGCATTACCAGAACACCCCCAGTTAAGTTCAGAAACCCTCTAATAAGGGATACCTATGATAGTAAAACAACATAATTCACAAAGATGTTATCAATTGCATTAGATTTCCTGTCAACATGGATGGACTACTTAAAAGCAGGATTGGCTTATAATGTACAAAAGCAAACACTTTGAAATGTGAATTGGAGAGGTTCTGATTGAGTTCCAGATCATGCCACATTCCACTTGTTAGAGTTAGATTGGGTTGGGAGGATGACCAATTAGAAAGTTCTTGATGCAATAAATAAGATAAGATATTTTTTCCTCTCTATTCTCAAATCAACACTTCTGTGTTTTCATCCCTTCATTCAGAAGCCATACTGCTAAATATAGGAACATTTCTATATCTTTCTTAGATTTCTACTTTTATATAAAACCTTTATTTTCAAGACACAAGAGCTGTAATAGTGTCCAGACTCAAGTGGAAAATGGTGTCCTGCAGCATAGTGACCTGACATTATGTAGAAAAGAAAAAATAAATAAAAAAAATCAGTCACAGTTTGATTTCCTCAGAAAAATTGCATGTTTCCTTCCCACACTTGAAAGAAGAGCAATTACTTAGTGTGATATTCAGTGTTGAAAATGTAGTTTAATTCTTGTCCCCCTTCTTGTTAAGGACAAAAGAAGCTATTATTTAGAAATAAAATGCAATGTCTGTTTCCTACAATAGGAAAGGAATTCAAAAGTGTTTGTATTGAAAGTGTTGATTGCTATCAATACAAAGTCATAAATTACTAAATCTAAGGAATTATACAGCCATTTTAAAGAAAAAAGAAACAGCTTGTTGAAATAAATTACTGCACAATTATCTGTAAAATAAATTACTTCCACTCATTTCTCCATCTTGTGTTTTTAACCCATGCTTTTTCCACTATAGTTAGGGACCCTGTATTTTTTCTGTATCAGTAAATGTTTTGCAAAGCCTGAAAAGTAACAATAAAACAGACATTGGAGACATTTTATCAAAACTTTAAACTTTAACTACAAGTTCATTACACAAAAAGGTATGTTCACATTTGAAATTGCTCCGGATATATACCGCCTCCTGCATAAAAAAAATGGGGGGTGGGGAGGAGATAGATATCTGCTCTTGAAATAAACAAACATTTAAATATGTAAAACTAGGGCTACATGAATCTTTTGCATCAAAACATGCCTGGTTTCAACTTCCAATGAAACATTCTATCTTGAAGTTGACCTTGATTACTCCAAGACTTACCTTCCTCTGATCCCCAACCGAGCTATCAGTCTTTGTATTTCGCTCTTTTCACAGCAAGAAACCACAAAGGGCAGATTTTTCCAAGTAACTATGTTTACTAAATATACACAAGCAAACAAGGTCTAGCTATAAACATACTGCTGCTCTGGTTGGTTTCTACCACGCAGAACACAGTGAGTACCAGTGAAAGGTTTCAAAACTATTTAAAAGGATACTACCCCATCCTATTCACCACACAGACTCCCTTCCTATAGCTACAGAAGGTGGCTACCCAACTCATCTCTGGACTTCCTGGTTCTTGAGGGGTAAAACCAACTTACACCTTCAGGAGTGCTAGGATAGGCTGGCCAAGTAGACAATTGCCCTCTCCGCCCCCAAATCCCTGTTACTTTCTTGATGCAGGAAGCCCATTCATCATCATCTCTCTTCTGAAGCAGTAGAGCCACCAAACTCCTGCTCCCAGTGGTGGTACCACTTCTGGCCATTTCTTGACTATAGGGCTTAAAGAAAGCTGTCATACAGCTCCTAATGCCAATTCACAGCCTAAAGTACAAGTGAGCCATTCCGAGTAGTTTAGGTTTGCAAAACCTGTGTGAACTTAAACTAGTATTATGCAGCTCTGATTAAAAGTATAAAATAAAAAAAAATGTGGTTGAAAAGTAGAACTAACCTGTTTTAACCTATAGTAGAGCCAGGGCTGGTCATGTGCAGGGTGAAGAACTTGACAGTTTTCTGATGACTTAACCCCCTTTTATTACAGTGAGCAGGCCTGAGTCCAGGAGATTCTGATCTTTAGTATTTTTCATGTTTTCAGTCAGTCAGTTGACCCAGTCTTTAGCAATAGTTGTGGAATGAAGAAAAAAAATAAGAGTCCAATGACGGCTAGGTATTGTGGTGGCTATCTGCATCAGGAGTAGCAGCATGGGAGGGGTTATAGGCTCCATAAAAGTCACTACACCTCCTGACACAAGGATAGTGAGGAACAGAAGGGGTGTGGGCTCTGCTCCCAGAATTCACTAGCCAGCATAGCTACACCAGGGAACATATGCTGGACTGGATACAGACTCAGGCCAATTTACTCACTTCCTCACAGCAGCTGGGGTACCAGAAGAGAGATCTTGTGTCTGAGTCTTCCCCTTGCTCCAGACATGTGACAAACCCATTATGCAGAAGGTAATTTAACGTGCAGTGATTTAAAACTAGAATGAAAATGTGAGCAGACAAGGAAATGCAAAAATTTGCTCAAATTTTAAAAACCACATCAAAAACTAACAAAAAAACCAATGTGTCCAGAAGCCGCCAGAAATGTGGACTTAGAATGGCCTACCATATATTTAAACAATAAAATTTAAACTTCCCAGAACCTTAATAAAAAACATCTTTGTCCTCGATATTTATATAGACTATACTACAAGGGCCTGATCCTCAGAAATGCTGAACACCCAAAGATCTCAGAGTCGGGACCCAAGTGTTTCATTTTGTTACAATGCCAGTAAAAAGGAGCCTTATATAAAAATAAGAGGGGCAAGAAGAAATGCAATCCTGCTTTTTTTCCCCCTTCCATGTGGTGCAGTTTCTATGAGCTCTCCCAGTTCAGTGTTCTGATATCTTTAATTGAGAAAATTTTAAACACTCTGCTATGTATTTGAGAGAAATGTAATAAGTATAAGGCTGAACTTTTTGCTATTAAGAGTACATTGTGGGGCCTATTGAGTCTGTAACATGCTTGACAAGCTCTGCCACAGAATCAGTCAGTCTGAGATTGCAGCATCATAAAAACAGAGTGGCAAAAACTTTAGGCCTTAATCTGAAAGAAAGAAAGAAAGAAAGAAAGAGGCCTTGTGAATATAGTGGTGTTTATCTGGTTCAAACCATATCCCATGTAAAAATCAAAAAAGTCATCTGTAGAGCTGGGTAGTTTTTCTTAGGAATAGTTTATTAGCTGAAAAATGCAGCTTCATTCAACGTGAAACTATTCATGAATTTGACACAAATGCACCAAATGGTTTCAGCCAAAAAAAAATTTCAGGCTAGATTAATTGGGCATGTGAGAAAATGACTCTATAGCCTGCTAGATATAGCACTCACCTGGACAAAGGAAACTCAGGGTTTGCTCCAATGAATAACTAGTTATACAAAGTATAACTGTTTCAACAGGAGAGAGACATCCACCCCAAAGTACCCTAGGGCACTCACCTGGGGGTGGGGAGAGACCACTTCCAGACCAAGGATTTGAACCCAGGTCTCCCATGTCTCAGGAGAGTGACCTAATGACTGGACTAAAAGTTATAAGGGGAGTGGGCGATAGTACCACCACTTCCCCTTATCTTGTGAATCTAGACCTTTTAAAACAATCAGAAACAAAAAACCAGGTAGCACAAAAAACATTTTGAGTTTCCAGAGGGACTTTTTCAAATTCCCCATTTTTAGGGAAGCTGGGCCTTAAAAACCTCTAAGGATGGAGATTCCACCACCTCCCTAGGTAACTCATTCCAGTGCTTTACCATGCTCTTAGTGAAATAGCATTTCCTAATAGCCAACCTAGACCTCCCACACTGCAATTTGAGACCATTGCTCCTTGTTCTATCATCTGCCACCACTAAGAACAGCCTCACGTAATTGAAGGCTGCTATCAAATCCCTCCCCCCACTCTCTTGTTTTCTGCAGACTAAACAACACCAGTTCCCTCAGCCTCTCCTCGTAAATCATGTGGCCCAGCCCCCTAAGCATTTTCCATGCCCTCCGCTGGACTCTCTACAGTTTGTCCACATCCTTTCTGTAGTGGGGGTTCCAAAACTGGACATAATACCCTAGATGTGGTCTCACCAGTGTTGAATAGAGGGGAATAATCACTTCCCTCCATCTGCTGGCAATGCTCATACTAATGCAGCCCAATATGCCATTAGCCTTCTTGGCAACAAGGGCACACTGTTGACTCATCTCTAGCTTCTGTAATCCCCAGGTCCTTTTCTGCAGAACTGTCACTTAGTCAATCAGTCCCTGTAGCAGTGCATGGGATTCTTGCGTCCTAAGTGTAGGACTCTGCATTGGCCTTGTGGAACCTCGTCAGATTTCTTTTGGCCCAATGCTCTAATTTGTCTAAGGTCATTCGGGACCCTATTCCTGCCTGCCAGGGTATCGACCTCTCCCACCAGTTTAGTGTCATCCCTGAACCTGCTGAGGATGCAATCCATCCCATCATCCAGATCATTAATGAAAGTGTAGAACAAAACCAGCCCTAGGACTGATCCCTGGAGCACTCTGCTTGATTCTGGCTGCCAGCTAGATATCGAGCCATTGATCACTACCTCTTGAGCCTGACAATCTAGCCAGCTTTCCATGCACCTTACAGTCCATTAATCCAATCCATACTCCTTTAACTTGCTGGCAAGGATATTGTGGGGGAACTGTATCAAAAGCTTTGCTAAAGTCAAGGTATATCATGTCCACCAAATCTCCCATATCCACAGAGCCAGTTATCTCATCATAGAAAGCAATGAGGTTGGTCAGGCATGACTTTCCCTTGATGAATCCATGGTAACTGTTCCTGATCACCTTCCTCTCCTCCAAGTGTTTCAAAAAAACATTGCTCCATGATTTTTCTGGGGACTGAGGTGAGGCTGACTGGTCTGTAGTTCTCCAGATTCTCCTTTTTTAAATATGACCATTATGTTTGCCATTTTCCAATCATCCAGGACCTGCCCTGATCACCACTGGTTTTCAGAGATAATGGCCAATGGCTTTACAATCATATCAGCCAATGCCCTCAGCACCCTCTTATGCATTGCCTCTGGCCCTATGAACTTGTGCATGTCCAGCTTTTCTGAATAGTTCTTAACCTTTTATTTCACCACTGAGGGCTGCTCACCTCCTCCCGATACTGGGAGCTGATCTTGTCTGTGAAGACCGAGACAAAAAAAAAAGCATTGAGTACTGCAGCTTTTCCCCACATCCTCTGTCACTAGCTTACCTCCCCCATTCAGTAAGGGTCCCACACTCTCCAGACCTTCTTGTTGCTAACATACTTGTAGAAACCTTTCTCGTTACCCATCACATCCCTTGCTAGCTGCAACTCCATTTGTGCCTTGGCCTTCCTGATTACACCCCTGCATGCTTGAACAACATTTCTATACTCCTCCTCAATCATCCGTCCAAGTTTCCTCTCCTTATGAGCTTTCTTTCCGTGTTTATACTCACCAAAGATTTCTCTGTTGAGCCATGCTGGTCACTTGCCATAATTGCTATTCCTTCTGCACTTTGAGATGGTTTGTCCTTGCACCCTCAATAAGGCATCTTTAAAATACAGCCAACTATCCTGAATTCCTTCCCCCCTCATATTAGCCTCCCGGGGGATCCTGCCCATCAGTTCCCTGAGGGAGTCAAAGTCTGCTAGTCTGAAATCCAGTGTCCATATTCTGCTGCTCTCCTTTCTTCCTTTTGTCAGAATCCTGAACTCGACCATCTCATGGTCATTATTGCCCAGGCTGCCACCCACTTCTGCTTCCCATACCAATTCTTCCCTGTTTGTGAGCAGCAGGTCAAGAGAAGCATGGCCCCTAGCTGGTTCTTCCAGCATTTGCAAAAGGAAGTTTTCCCCAACACACTCTAAAAACTTTCTGGATTGTCTATGCATGGTTGTATTGCTCTCCCAGCAGATGTCAGGGTGTTTGAAGTTCCCCATGAGAACCAGGGCCTATGATCTGGAAACTTCTGTTAAGTGTCCGAAGAAAGCCTCATCTACCTCATCCTCCTGATCTGGTGGTCTATAGCAGACATCCACCATGACATCACCCTTGTTTCTCTCGCCTCTAAACTTAACCCAAAGATTCTCAATAGGCTTTTCTCCAGTTTCTTACTGGAGCTCTGAGCAATTATACTGTTCTCTTACATGTAGTGCAACTCCTCCACCTTGTCTCCCCTGCCTGTCCTTCCTGAATAGTTTATACCTCTTCGTGACAGTGCTCCAGTCACGTGAATTATCCCACCAAGACACTGTTATTGTGCCAGGACTTCTAATTATTTCTGCTTGGTTCTTGCATTCATGTACAGGCACATAAGATAACTAGCTGATTGCCCTACTTTCTCAGTATGAATCAGGAGTCCTCCCCCCTGCACCCTCCTCCTTGTTTCCTCCCGGTATCCCACCTCCCCCAGGGCTTAGGTCTCCATCCCCTGGTGAACTTAGTTTAAAGCCTTCCTCACTAGGTTAGCCAGCCTGCCTGAGAAGATGCTCTTCCCTCTCTTCATTTAGTGGATCCCATCTCTTCCTAGCAATCCTTCTTCCTGGAATATCCCATGGTCAAAGAATCCTAAGCCTTCTCTCCAAGCCCACCTTCATAACCATGCAAAACTGTTTCTTACTTCTATCTGCATTGGAGGTACATGAGCTCTCCTCTTCTTCTGCTGCCAATTTTCTTCCCCATTCTGCACTGCCCTCTCTGATTCTTCAGCATGCTGTGCCTGCAGTACCAAACACTGACTTCTATCCAGAAAGTCTTTATTTTCTCTAATGCAATGCATGGTTGATACTTGGGTCTCTAGCCCTTTAACTTTCTCTTCCAATATCGAGACCAGCTTGCACTTCATACCGACAAAGTTGCTTCTATCCTCTTAACTTATTTTTATCTGGGCTAAACAGCATATTAGTGTGATTCTGAGAAGGACAGATCCATTCTTATCAACATTCCAGCTCCATCTCTCCCCCAAATGACCTACCCATCACTAGGGTTTTTTTTTAAATTATATTATGCAGCATAGGTCGGAATGATCCTTTGGAACTTTTCGTTCTATTAAATGTGAGAATATTTGTGCAGACACATTTCTATAACAAAATTAAAATAAGAAAAAACAAAAACACTAATTACAGATGTTAAGATATAACGTGTGAAGAGAGAGAATTTGGGGATATACAAAAGAGAGCGAGTGAGCCTTGGATGTATCTGAATTGACTTATAGCATCACATTTTCAAAACTAGTCTTAGAACCATAGGACTAGAAGGGCCCTTAAAAGTTAATCTAGTCCATGCCTCTGCACTCATGGCAGGACTAAGTATTCTCTAGACCATCCCTGACAGGGGTTTGTCTAATCTGCTCTTAAATATACCCAATGATGGAGATTCCACAACCTCTCTAGGCAATTTATTCTAATGCTTAACTACCCTGACAGTTTCCTAATGTCCAACCTACACCTCCCTTGCTGCAATTTAAGCTTATTGTTTCTTGTCCTACCCTCAGAGGTTAAGGAGAACAATTTTTCTTCCTCCTCCTTGTAACCACCTCTTACGTACTTGAAAACTGTTATGTCCCCTCTCAGTCTTCTCTTTTCCAGACTAACCAACCCCAATTTTTTCATTCTTCCCTCATAGGTCATGTTTTCTAGACCTTTAATAATTTTTGTTGCTCTTCTCTGGACTTTCTCCTATTTGTCCATATCTTTTCTGAAATGTGGTGTCCAGAACTGGACACATTACTCCAGTTGCAGTCTAATCAGTGCAGAGTAGAGGGGAAGAATTACTTCTCATGTCTTGCTTACAACTCTCCTGCTAATACATCCCAGAATGATGTTTGCTTTTTTTGGGCAATGATTTCACACTGTTGACTCATATTAAGCTTGTGATCTACTATGACCTCCATATCCCTTGCTGCAACACTCCTTCCTAGGCAGTCATTTCCCATTTTGCATGTGTGCAACTGATTGCTCCTGCCTAATAGAAGCACTTTGCATTTGTCCATATTGAATTTCATCCTATTTACTTCAGACCATTTCTCCAGTTTGTCCAGATCATTTTGAATTTTAATCTTATTCTCCAAAACACTTGCAACCCCTCCCACCTTGGTGCCATCTGCAAACTTTATAAGTATACTCTCTATGCCATTATCTAAATCACTGATAGAGATATTGAACAGAACTGGACCCAGAACTGATCCCTGCAGGATCCCACTTGATATGCCCTTCCAGCTTGATTGTGACTCACTGATAAGTACTCTCTAGGAATGGTTTTCCAACCAATTATGCACCACTTTATAGTAGCTCCATCTAGGTTGACACATGCAAGCAAGATATGAAGGAATTTGGAATTGATCCTGATCAATGGGAAACCTTGGCAAGTGATCGTAACAAATGGTGCTGTTGTCTCCATCAGGGAATCAACGTCCATGACAGGAGCTGGCTCCTACAGCTTGAAGAGAAAAAAGCCTGTAGGAAGCAAGCAGCTCCCAACCAAGACACATACATTTGCAATAACTGCCAGAGATCAAGCAAATCTTGGTTTGGAGTATTCAGTCTTGAGACACTGCAAACCATCTATATCATAGGCTGCAATTCCCATAATCTCTCACAGACTAAAGGATGCCAACATATATTTCCCTAGTTTATGAGAGGGACATATGAGACCAGATCAAAAGCGTTTCTAAAGTCAAGATATAACACATCTACCACTTCCCCTATCCACAAGGCTTGTTACTCTGTCACAGAAAGTTATTAGGCTGGTTTGATACAAATTTGTTCTTGATAAATCCATACTGTTACTTACCACCTTAGTAACTTCTAGGTGTTCTCAAATTGATTGCTTAATTATTTGCTCCAATATCTTTCTGGGTACTGAAATTAAGCTTATTCTTACCTGTCGCCTGCTGTTACAATAAGCAAGCAATCTTCTCAGACAGCATAGCATAAGATGGTGTTATTCCTCCTGTGGGTACAGGGGCCCCCAGGAAACCCATCCTCCCTCTCTTCCCAAAAGCAAACAAAATTTCATTTTTTTTAAATGATCTCTCTCAGACAAATGCTAACCTTGACTTTTAGTTTAAAAGTGAGAGGCAGTAATATAGCAACACTAATTACATGGTCTGTTAGTTCCTAAGCAGTATGATGCCTTTCTCCCAGTAGGTGTTCAGTGCGATATGAATTGATAGTATTACTAGTCCTTCCTGATCTGGGGAACAGGATACCAGGAAATCACCCACTGTGCCCTCTACACTAGTGTAAGGTGTCCCAAAAAAAAAAAAAAAATTTAATGATCTTCCTTCACATCAGTGCCTCCATCTCTTAGCCCTTCAGTCTCTCTTTCAGATGAAAAAGTAGAACTGCATGTTAAAATCTCCTTTTTGGAAAAAAAAAAAAACACCAGTAAAATCACTCATTATTTTCAAGCTGTTATCACTGGAAAATACTGCTCAAAGTATATTCTGAAGACATTTCTTGGTGGACAGCTGAGATAATAAAAGGTGATCCCAGCTATAAGTACTCACATTTTGGATTTCTCTCTCTAGTTAAAGGTCATTATTAATTCCCACCTTTGAGACCACATCTCATACAGTGTTTACAAAGGTCTCATGACAGGTTACTTTACTGCAAATGAACATAGTGGGAACCTGCTAATCTTTGGGGAGAAGTTTGCAGGCCTTAATGGAAAAGGATATATCCGTCCAAGACTCAAGAGGAGCGAAAGGCAGAGAAGTGTCAGTGTTGAAATCCCTTATATACCTTGACATAAATGTATGTCTCAGTGACATTTTAATAAAGTAAGAAACAGCAAAACAAAGTAAGGATCTAAAAAGGAGATCAATATATACTATATTGATTGCTGCATGTATTGACTTGCTTCCTCTATCAACATTTCTTACATAGCTACCTTGAAGAGACTAGAAGAATGGGACATAGTTTGCATAAATGGCTTTTTAAACAACTAAAAGGAATGACAAGGCTTCAGCAGATGTTGTCTGAAGTCATATTATGGGCAGATGCCTTAGAGAGACAGTTTAAAGTAAACATGTTTCATGAGTCTTTGTAATGTGAGTCCTTATAATGATTGACAAAACCTAACAGAAATATATCAGAAGCATGAAACCTGCCAAATAATCAGTGGGACCAGTGGACAATCAAGGTGCTAAAAGAGTATGTGAGGATGACAAAGCCATTGTGGAGAAGTGAAATGTATTCTTTGCATCGGTCTTCAATGAAGAGGGAGATTCCTATACTAGAGTCTATTTTTGGTGACAAATCTGAGCAACTATCCCAGATTGAGGTGTCACTAGAGGCAGCTTTGGTACAAACTGATAAATCATCAGGACCAGATAGCATTCACCCTGTTATACCAATTATATTAGACCAGTAAAAACCAGCAGGATCTTATTAAAGGGGACAAGGCAAAGATGCCACATTTATTATGATAATTTATGACTAATAACTAATATCTTAATTCTTATACACACACACATTATACCTATTACCTATACACACACACATACACACATTCACACACACACACCTACGTTCATAAGGTGTTCTGCAGCTGCTGCATAGTTACCAGTCCTGAAGATAGCTTAAGTTCATGGCTTGATTTTGCAGCTTGGGTTCGTAGCTTGTGGCAGCTAACTGGCCAGGAAAGCTGGGCACAAGGCTGAGCTGGATCTCTGTTGGGCAGGCACTGATGTTCTTCCATGTTGGCAGCAGAATGTTACCCAGAGTCTCTCATCTCACCCTTCTTTTTTTATAGGCTTTTAGTTTGGATTCAAAGTCTATAGGTCTTGCTGTGTCACACTGCTCTGGGTTTAGATTGATCACCCATCAATTGCAGGCGTGACTTTCAGCCTTGAACCTGGCTTTGATCTTCCTTCTGTTGTTCTGTTGTCCTTTTCTTTTTAGGGTGGATGCTTCTTACTTTGTTTAGGGCTGTTGTCTAGGTCTTCAGCCGTTGGTATTTGAACTTTATCTCCCTCAGGACAGGTTGGGGCTGGAGGTTGATTCCGTCATCCACACATACCTCATTCACACATCTAAACTAAAATAATAAGATTACAGCAAGGTTTGCAAAAATGAAGGTTGGAGGAAGCTTTTACAAAATGGAGTGAGTGTTTTAAAATGGGGTTTGAATTACAATATGGAACAGAAGTTACAGTATAGGCAAGTGTAGTGAATGGTGAACAGAAGTTACATTAATAAAGTGAACAATTAAAAACAATTTCATTTATCAGTTCTACAACCCATGAGTTCAAATATGAAACTGAGGAGTTACCAATTGTGATATGTAACTTTTTGCTTAAATCAACGTTTGTATCAGATGACTGGAGGATAGTGTAACACTGATTTTTTAAAAAGGCTCCCAAGGCTATCCTGCCAATTACAGGCCTGTAAGTCTAGCTTCAGTGCCAGGCAAATTGGTTGACGCTGTAGCATAGAACAGAATAATCAGACACACAGATAAATATGATGTGCTGTGGAACAGTCAACATGGATTTTGTAAAAGGAAATCATGCCTCATCAATCTATTAGAATTCTTTGAGGGGGTCAACAAGCATGTGGACAAGGATGATCTAGAGGACATAGTGTACTTGGACTTTCAGAAAGCATTGATCCTCACCAAAGGCTCTGAAGCAGAAGAAGAGTCATGGGATAAGAGGGACCAGCTCTGCTCAATATATTCATAAATAATTTGGAAAAAGGGATAAACAGTGAGATGGGAAAGTATGCAGATGGTATAAAATTAATCAAGATAAATAAGTCCAAACTTGACTGCAAAGAGTTAGAAAGGGATATCACAAACCTGGATTACTGGACAATGAAACGGCAGATGTAATTCAGTGTTGAGTATGTTTTCCAAACTATATATACAAAATGATGGGGATCTAAATTAGCTGCTACCACTCAAGGAAGATCTTGTAGTCTTGGATAGTTCTCTGAAAAACAACCCTGCTCAATGTACAGCAGCAGCCAAAAAAGCTAGCAATGGAAAGGGATAAAAAAAATATTATACTATATAAATCCCCAGTGCACTGTACATCCACCCTTTGAATACTTCATGCAGTTCTGATCATCCCATCTCAAAAAAGACATACTGGAATTGGAAAAAGTACTTAGAAGAGCAACAAAAATGATTAAGGATATAGAACATATTCCATATGAGGTGAGATTAAAAAGACTAGGACTGTTTAGCTATGAAGATAGACTACTAAGGGGGCATATGGCAGAGGTCTATGCAATCATGAATGGTGGGGAGAAGGTGAATAAGGAGATATTTCCCCCTTCACATAACACAAGAGCCAGGGTTCAACCCACTAAAATATGCAGCAGATTTAAAAACAAACACAAGGAAGTACTTCTTCATACAACACACAGTCAACCTGTGATGCCAGGGGATGTTGCAAAGGTTGAAAGTATAACTGTGTTTAAAAAAGGAATTAGCTAAGTTCATGGAGGATAGGGTCCATCAATGGCAATTAACTAAGATGGGCAGGGACTCATTCCCATGCTCTGGGTTTCCTCAAACCTCTGACTGCCAGAAGATGGGACTGGATAACAGAGGATGGATCCCTTACTAGTTGCTCTGTTCTTTTCATTCCCTTTGAAGCATTTGCCACTGGCCACTATTGGAAGACAGGATACTGGGCTACATGGACCATTGGCCTGACTCACTACAGCCATTCTTATGTATGATGACAAAAAAAAAAAAAAAACCATCTCAATCCAAACTTATTTTGCACTGCTCTTGTCACATCAGATGTTTCAGCACAAAAAAAAAATCCCAAACCCATGGATCTTCCAAATATTTGCCACACCTGGTATGCCAGGTTGCATTTTGAGAGGAAAAATGCAAGAATGATGAATTTTGATTGATTAGTTAAAATTAGCAACAATTTCCTTGGAAGTGCCTATACACCCTAGCTTAAAATAGCATGGGAGAACTTAAACCATGAGTGTCAGTCAGTCAAATACAGTAGTGGCTCATGCTAATTTTATATTCATCAGGAGATCCAGCATTCACAACCTGTACATATAGCCATGTAGATGTGAGTTATTACAGAAAATTGTCAGAAGTCTGATTTTTATTAAAGCTCAATCTGACACATTCTCTAAAAATGTCAGCCATCATCTGATAGAGTGAGAAAATGTTGATCAGCAGGCAATGTGTACCCCATGATAAATGTATTTAGAAACTAAAGTAACTCTCATTCACTCAGTAGAAGTGTTTTTAATATGCTTCATAAAATGCAAAAGTACCTAGATGGAACCCTGCCTCAAGGTGCGTACTATCTTTTTGCAAAGCGTGCATCCCCAAAATAATGGATTCTGAGGCCTCCAGGAATAACCTCTATACCAATAATTATAACAAAATTGTAATGTATTTTGCATAATATTGTCCATTTGATTTTCATGAAAAAAATATCTTAGTTCTGCACATTTTTCTATGCAAAAAATAGACCAATTTCTTCTTAAATTTTCCTTAGGTGTTTTGCTGGAAGAAGCTGGCAGTTAGTTTTCATTAGTCTCTTTTCTAGTTTTACTTCTAGCTGGGCAGAGGGAGAGGCATGAAAGTTCACTGCTAGTGACTGAAGTAAATGTTTGCATTTTTAATCAAAAAGAAAGACCTTTTGGAAATAAAATTTTAGAAGATCTATCACCCAACATAATCCAGACCAATATTCTTTCAGCATGGTTCTCATCCATCCTCCATATCCAATAGTCATTTGTGAAGTATCTTGACTTCACTACTGAACACATTTGGCCAGAGTCTCTTCTGCACCAAAGCACACTTGGCACAAGTTCAACAAGGGCATGATTATGGTCCCAGCACTAACAGTAAATTAAAGAACCTTAACTTATAACAGCTGGAGATTTTCCTTCTGAAGCCATATGCCAGCTGTTGAGTGCTGTAGGGAGTGCTAGCCCAACTCTACCTTCCTGACATACCCCCTACACTCAGAGTTGGAAGAAACTGGCACCGGAGCTAGTTCTCTCAGCTTTACTCTATTGAGTGAATTCTCAACTGGCTTGCTGTAGCTCAGATTGTAAAGTCCTCTTTACGCCACCCAGGTGGTACCACAGTTCAGGCAAATGGAACAATGGTCAAGAATCTGGCCCAGTGTGTGGATTTGTATTATACATGTGACATGAGAGCACACTAGCACTTACATCTGACACTATTCAGGCTTTGCTCACATCTCATTTTCACAAGGGAAACATTTTTCTTTATTTAAAAAAAAAATGCAACATGCCCAAATCTAAATCCTAGCTCAGTACATTTACCAGTTTGTTGGGTATTTGAAGTCCAAACTTGCCAGACATTCCCTATCTTTATAATAGCCACTGCCAAACCACAGACCTGAGCACATCCATACTTTGAGGTTGCTCACATTCACATTTTGCCATTTAGCCTTATTTTCAGTCCTATTAGCTGTGAGGTCCTGAAGTAGACTAGAAGGAAAATTTTGTCATTAGGTCCTGCAAGGTATATAAAAGTAAGAAGAGTGGGGCCAAAAGAATGGCTCTATTTTATTTAACGGTACTGTAGTTTTTCAGTTTAGAACATGTATACAAACTCATGTACTCCCTCAAACCTCATTCCCTCCACTATCCCAACATGTGATCTCACAATGTGTTTGTTGATTTTTTCTATTTAAGAGTGTGTTTTGTTTTTTTTTTTTAACTAAAATCAAGGAAGCTGAAGCAAAACACTACCACACTAACTTTATTTGGAAAAACTAAGGTGATTTACAGTTAATGCTGACAATCACCACAACTGGTATTGTGGCTTTGATATCAAAGAGTTCTCAGAACAATGCATGAGATTTTGCGCCATATATGTTTATGCTATTTATATGCAACAATACATAATGGTCCGCACAGGATACATTAAGAATGCTTCAGATTAAATCAAAATCTTACCATTAATAGACTTTTCTGCATGATAATTTAAACTGTCTTTTCTTAAATGCATATTTAGTTACATATTATTAATGTTTCTATAATGGATTATAATATTTTAATAGTTTTCATTTACTTATTTTTCCTTTTTTATAGAACCTCTTTTGGGAACCTTAAATGTTTATATCAATAATGCAATAGCACTGTGATCACCCTTATATTCAGCATGGCTTTCCCCTGTGAACTCCAAAAAGTGACTGATACCATTCTATACCAGAATACACTGTATAAAATCTTCAGTGGTATATGCGAATGATGTCAATAGGTGCTGCACATTCACAGGTCAATGGCTCTGTAAGGCCCTATATGTGTGACATATCCCTTTTAATTGACTGGATTTAGCATGCTGCTTAGGTTACATGTGTTGTCATCTGTAGGGGACCTCGGAAGATATTGTTACGGTCTAGATAGGGCCTGCGCTTTCTCAAGGGCTTTATTAGCGGACACAGTATGCTAGCAGCTGCTGCTTATAACCGGTTAGAACTGCCCTGTGTGGGAAGCCCCAGTGTTTTGGGGAACTGCAGAAAGCCCCTGGCCAGAGGCCAGTGGAGGCGGCCATTGCTGTTGGAAAGTCCCCCATTGCATATGTATGTGCTGCTTTGCATGCTATTAGCATGATGCTATAACTGTTGCGGGCCATGGATTGCGCAGTGGACTTTGCACCTGGCCGAGCTTTTCGAGCGTTGGACTTCCCAAGTCAGTGGCAGCAATGCGTGGAAGTCGCCATTGCGGGTGTGTCACTTAACCTTCATTAAAGCCAATTAACTCACCTGTGTGGGGGCCTCGTCCTTGCAGAGCATCCAGGCACGTAACATCATCCGTGAACCTATAGGTTAAACATCTGTCATTCATTAACCCATTGTATAGCCTGAATGGAAATACAAGATGGTACTTTTAAAGAGGGCCAGTTCACAAACCCTAACCTATGTTCTTTGAAATTTCAAAAGAATATGCATTTTCCACTTCAAAACTTGCAAAAAGCTGTTCCTCAAAATTCTGTCAATATTCAGTTTTGACTGGAGGTGAAATGATTTTTTAAGGGAATTTCAGCAACATTAAGTGTGATGGAAATATTTCCCAGAGTTAAGAAAAGAGCATAAAGTACAGAGAAATGATGAGCCTTAAGTGGCTGGGGCTTTGTGACAGGGTTTGATTTTGGAAAGTGGCAGGGTCGGCCTCTTACAGCTTTGCAGCAGGGTCACACCTATCATCATGCAGCTCACTGGTTTCATTACTTTATGCTTGAATCAAAGCAAGAGAGGGTAAATCACAGTTCTGTAACCTCCCTTACCTTGTGTAACAGATTACATGCCACCTGGTTTCTGAAAACTGCACACGTCATCCATCATAGTGCTTTTGCCATACTGTCCTCTTTCCTCTAAGTTTCTGTCTACATTTCTTCCAACAAAAGTTGTGAGGGTTCACACTACATCAGTGGTCTGATAACAGGCCCACATGTTGGTTGTGATGAATTGCCTTCTCCAGACAACTCCCCCAGCCAAAAAATGAGAGCGTCTGGGATTGCATGCGAGACCTTTTGTCAGTTTGGCATTAAACAAAAAAAAAAAAAAAGAGCCAGAGAGCAAGTACTATGGAATTTAGTCCAAGACAGCAGGCAGGACACTAATCAGTCTGTCAGTTGGAGGAAGATAAGAAGGGCAGGCAAGTTAAATGAGAAAGTGAGTTCACAATTGCACACAGTAGCATGCTTAGATGCTTGACTTTCTCCCTAAATAAGTCCCACTGATAATGTAAGCATAATCTGACCTGTACAGCACACACAGACAATCCCAATCTGGAAACCAGGCATAGCAGCAGCATGGAAAAGGCAGCAAACAGATATCACATCAGCAGTTGTTATGACAAGGCATTGAGAGCAAATTAAGGCCCTCGTCCAGAAAATCAATTAAGCATGTGCATAATTTTAAGCATGCTAGCAGACTCTGAAGTTAGATTGCTCATGTGCTTAAGGTTACAGACATGCATAAGTGTGTTGTTGGACCAAGGCCTACAAGAACATCTGCCACTAAAGCAGTACGATAAGGCTCATACTGTTACAACTGTTGTTCTGCTTTCTGAACTTCCTACTGACCACTAATAATTTGTTACTACTTCTTAACCATTTTCCTCTGCTCCCCCACTCCCCATTGGCATCAGTCATGGCACTATTACTCAACTCTTTCCTGATACATTAATATGCTTGAAGAATCCTGCACTTGAAACTCACTAGCAGTACCCAGATTACCTATGCCCCAAACTGAGGCTGTGTCTCCACTTGTGGCAGCATGTAGGGTACATGCAGCAGTGAGAAGCGGGCTGCATCCACACCGTACACGAAGCAGCAAAAATCTCTGGTTGGGGGAGGCATCAGGGAAAGACTCCAGCAGGATGGTGTTACTGGAGCCTTTGCCTACTGCCTCTTCACCTCCAACAGATCCGCTGCCAGCTGCCAGAGCCTTTTATTGCAGTGGGGTGGCAGCTAGGTTTGCCAGGTTCCTAACTGCACAAAACCAAACACCCTTTCCCCACCCTTCCCTGAGGCCCTGCCCCCACTCACTCCAGCCACCCTTCCTCCGTCACTTGCTCTCCCCCACCCTCACTCACTGTCACTGGGCTGGGGCAAGGGGTTAGCATGTGGGAGGGGGAGAAGAGGAGAGGAGAGGAGAGGAGAGGAGGGCTCCGGCTGGGGGTGTGGGATCTGGGGTGGGGCTGGAGGCTGAGAGTGGGCTCAGAACTGGGGCAGGGAGTTGAGGTGTGGGAGGGAGTGCAGGCTCCGGCTGGGGGTGTGGTATCTGGGGTGGGGCTGGAGATGAGGGCTTGGAGTGCAGGAGCGGGCTCCAGGCTGGGAAAGGGGGTTGGAGGGTAGGTCTGTGAAGGAGTTAGGGGGTTGTGACCTGGGGCAGGAGGTGTGAGCTCCAGGAGGGTGCTCAGGGCTGGGGTTGGGTTGTGGGAAGGGGGGGCAGGCTCTGGGAAGGAGTTTGGGTATGGGAGGGGATTCTGACCTGGGGCAAGGAGTTTGAGGAGCAGGCTCCGGCTGGGCAGTGCTTACCTAGGGCAGCTCCTGGTTGTTGGCGCAGCGGGGCTAAGACAGGCTCTGTGCCTGCCCTGGCTCCACACTGCTCCACGTTGGAAGCAACCGGCATGTCCAGCCCCAAAGCGGAGGCACGGTCAGGCAGTTCTGCATGATGTGTGCTCCCTGCACCCGCAGGTGCTACCCCGCAGCTCCCATTGGCCACAGTTCCCAGCCAACAGGAGCTGAAAAGCCGGCACTGGGAGCGAGGGCAGCATGCGGAGCTTTCCTGATCACCCCTGCGCCTAGGGGCCAGACATGCCGAACTCTTTCAGGTAGCTGCTCAGAGCCAGGGTAGGCAGGGATCCTGCTTTAGCGCTGCTGCGCCAACTGCATTTTAACGACTCGGTCTGCAGTGCTGACTGAAGCCGCCAGGGTCCCTTTTCGACTGGACATTCCAGTCAAAAACTGGACACCTAGAAACCCTAGAGGCAGCAGGACACTACGCTGCTAAAGTTAGCATAGTAGATGTGTCAGGCACCATTTTGGCATATGCAGAGCTACGTAGGGAAGGTAACTTAAGGTCCTGGCATGTCTTTACTTGCCTATGCTGTGCCTCACCATCTACTCTCCTATTTGTACCCAAGCTGGGGTGTGTGGGTATACTATCTGTAGTCTACACATCACTAAGCGTAGGTACAAAGTGAGATATCCTGGTAAAATTTAGTAATTTAGATCTCTGCTCCTTTGGTGGAAATGCTCTGGAGATAGAATTGTGTTATTATTGTTACCCTTTCTTGACATGAACAGCTAATCAAAGTTTGGGGCCCTGAGAATGTTCCAAATGAGAGCAGAATTAGATGATAGACTCTGGTATTTTTTTGATGCACTCTTGCTTGACAAGGAATGTACCTGCTTCTACAAAGTGTCTCCAAGGTTCCTCAGGTGCCAAATGAAGCCTCCTAAGATTCCACAAAGAACTCTTTATCTTGTAGAATGGCATATTAGTAATAGGAACTACTGCGTACCTTCAGAACTACAAGTTACTCAGTCTGTATAAGACAGAGCTGTATGAATCTGCTGATCAAAAAGCTTAGGGTGTGCAGGCCTCGGTCTACAAGGAAAAAAAACAACACAAAGCCTATAGGCACAAGAATGCACACATTCAGGGGCTGTGTTCCCCTTAGAAAATGTTACACTAGACTATTATTTCAAATATAGGAAAATCCAATGGTATCCAGGCATACAGTTAATACCATAAGCAGAGTCTAGTGCTTTGGACAGTTGTCTGGTTTGCATTCCCATGACTAACTCAGACAAAAACTGAAGCCTCTCCTGAGAGCCTGAGTCAAAAAGACTCCTGCTGATTTTCTGTAGCACGTGGCTTAGTCAGTCCAGAAACCATAATATCATGCAGTTTCAAGCAATTGGTCAATCACAATGAATCCAGCTCAAAAGTTTAAACCTGCACTCCAAAACTCAGTGGTAACATTTTTGCCGATATCCTGATCTCTGTCTAAACATTTATTCCTCAATGATTACTGATAGTTAGCTCAGCATATTGTCTAAGCTTTAAATTTGTCATTTCTGTGAATGTCAAATATGGACAATGTGTTTTTGGAGAAGCTGCACAAACCCCCCAGAAGAAATTGAGAGTTTTCATTCTTCTACAAACAAACAGTGTGCATTCAAAGGATGATACAAATAGCTTTTTGCAGGATATAGTTTGTTTGTCCAAAGTCACTGAAGGGTTTAATATAACATATTCTAGAGCTCTGCTTGATTTCACATTTATATAATGCTGTTGCAGAATTTAACAGATAGCTTTAAAGGTACTGATATTGACATTATATAAATTAAAATCATGCCTGTAATGTACCATAAAGGATTTTTTTAAAGTAACCAGATATTTTAATGTTCCAGTGTTAGAATAGACTACATTCACTTACGTCTTAGTGGCACTAGCACTATTATAAGGAATGGAAATATTATACACTTAACAATTAAATAAACTTTCCCCAACATTACTGTTATAATTTCCAAGGACCAATGAAAAAAAAAAATCTTTCATACACACTTTGGGTCCTTTCTTTACATGAAGTTGTTTTCATATATTTATGCAAAGATGCATTTAAAAGTGAACTAGTGGTTAACAAATTTAGTTCTATAATGTTCCAACTGTCAACAGCATGCTTTCTATCATTTTTGTTTGCTACCTGCTACAGTGAAAAAAGATTTCTAAAATATAAAAAGAAAGTGGCAATTGATTTCTCTGTGGGGCTTGTCATTCTGCTTTGTTAACATAGCTACTATAGTACATCAGACAGCTGAGGTTATTCATTTGCTTCATCAATAAAAAAAAGGGGGGGAGGGATAACCAAAATAATTTTCCTTCCAAATTCCTGGCTGCCCCCATGCTAAAAGCCAATGATGTGTAGGAAAAAAAACCCCTCATAACTCCTTGCCTGATAAATGAGTAGGAAAAGTTTGACAGATCAGAATGATACAAAGCAGCCTAAAACATTTGGCACAATTTGTGTCTGGCATACAGAGACTGCCTGTCAAATGCCTATGACTCCATACAGCAGCTAGGGACCCTATGGAGCAGCAGATGGACCATTAAGGTAGTATTAATGTAGATGCCATCAGTTTTCAGTTCTGACTGGGACATACTCTTTAGAACTATGAGCAGCTGCTGCCATTTATTGTGACAGCTTCCTGCTAACTTTTGCCAACTGGCACAATCTGACTCTTTGTACCTGAGCTATTAAATGTGTGACTTCCACCATTTTATTCCTCCAGAGAACTCTTAATAATCCTCTAAAGAAGGAATGAGGCATTTATCAGCAAAGTGAATGTACATACGGTACAGTTCTATAGTCCTTTTACAGTGCTGTGTACAGTATTTTACAGATGCTAAATAAGCATACTGTATAGAATTTGTATTTTTATACAGTCAAGTCTGAAATTATTGAGCTGTATTTAAATGAGAAAAGTTATATTACATTTTAACTATTGATTTACAAGCTATTGACATACCTTGAGATCTTTAATACCAATAAGCAAAACAGTTAAACATTGATGGAGTGCATAGTATAGCAATTAATAATCCAAAAAATAGGAAGTCTTCTGCTTTCTGATTCAATGCATGTAGGTCAATATTACAATTTTAAAAGAGAAGTTTTGCACACCTGCTGGTCTATTTAATGTCTCAGAAGAAACATTTAGATAACAAAGCTGCCCAATCTTGTAATGTCTCTACTGCACATCAAGAACAATAAGTGATCATGCATTTGTTATCACCTGCACAATAATTTCAGAAAAAATTTGCTACAATACTACTGGTAGAAAAAAAAACTCTTGCATATTTCTTTGATCCAGCTAGACTTCTACGGATGCATGTCATCATTTTTGATTGTGCCAAACAAGAAAGCTAACTGTACAGCACTGCATAAGGTTTGACATACAATAAAATTGCAGCCACTCATTATAAAAATGGCTGGTAGACATTCATTATGCTGAGCTAACATCTTTTCTGTTTCAAATCTCCCTGTAATCTGACTAATAATGTATATTTCTATAGCAGATCTCTGCTATTTGATAGTGTACTTCTCATACACACCTATTTTCCTTTTTTTGTGAACAAAAAAAACAAGATATTGTTCTGATTTATGGAATAGAAGTGCACACACTACTGAATCCATTCAAGATGAAAGGGTTGAGCCTTCATGTAACAGGAAAATTATAAATTAAACATAGCTAACATTAATAAATCCTGTACCATTAGCATGAGAAGAAAACATTTGAAATAATTATTTCAATAAAAAGAAACATATTAGAGAAAGGAAAATTTTGGATATCGTAAATAAATATTTTTAACTTCACTTACATATTTTTATGGAACATATGCCTTTCATGTATTCCTATTTTTCTAATTAAAAGCAGGTGTCTATTTATTCCTTTTTGTTTTGTTTATATTTTTATAAACCCACATCAACTCTATGAAATGAAGGTTTCTATAAAACTAACTATTCAGTCCATTGATAGTCAGCTATCAGTGTATAATAAATTATTTTAAAGGTGTATATAGCATTCACAGTAAGACACTAAACAGGCCAATCCAGGAAAGCCAAAGGGATTTAAGGATGCTCAGCACCTTGTAGCATTAAGCCCTAATACCATTCTTAGCGAGATGTCATTATTCAGCACATTTTAGCATATGTTTAAGTCCTATTAACTTTTATGGCATGTGAAGGCCTCATTCAGGAAAGCATCTCAGCTTGGGAAAGTACTTTAAGCACATGCTTAGCTTTGCATACTTGCTCAAGTCCCATTGAAATCAGAGTGCTGTACTCACTCAGAACCTTAGGCCTTGGTTACACTGGCGCTTTACAACTTTCTCGCTCAGGGGTGTGAGAAAAACACCCCCCTGAGCGCTGCAAGATACAGCGCTGTAAAGTGCCGGTGTAAACAGTGCCGCAGCGCTGGAAGTGCGGCTCCCAGTGCTGCAAGCTACCCCATCAGGATGTGGAGTACGTGCAGCACTGGGAGAGCTCTCTCCCAGCACTGGCGCTGCGACCACACTCGCACTTCAAAAGTTTGAAGTGCAGCCATACCCTTAGAGACACCAATAAAATTATTGTTTGAAGTTAGAGGGCCTGCACACATCAGACACATTCACTTTACTTATGCCCACTTAAGTACAAGCTAAATGAAACCACACAACATGCTATTTTATTAAAGGTCTATTCCAAGCCTCAGGCACTTAACAGATAGCTAAATAAGTTGTACTAAACATGTTGTGAGTTAACTACCCATGTAGTATTACAGGTCCTATTACTACACTGGGTAAATATTACTTAAATAGCCCCTTATAAAACATTACACTTAATCCACTCACTGCCCAATGTTTGCTTTCCCAGAATGAACAGCAAGTTAACAAATCTAGACTATGCCAAACCAAGATGGGGGAGGGAGTTCTGTTGTAAAGGTTGTAATATTAATATTTGCTTCCTTAAGAGAATTTGCATAAATATTTTATGTAAGGTTCTACTAGAAAAGACAATGTGTTGGAGCTGTTGGAAATAGTATGGAAGAAAGGTACTAAATGTAACTAACCAAGCCCCAATTTTTTTCAGTATGTCCTCTTTTGTCTATCACCATTTTGAAATTCTACATTTAATTGTCTTTCCAAGATGAACTATTTCACAAAGTTGTGAAAACATCAAGATGGAGGTCTCACACAAATGCAGAAAGTTGTTCACAGCACTGAATTCCCATCACAACCACATGAACTGAATCCGACTGAATAGTCATTCAAAGAAGACTACCTTCTTGCCCCTGCAGGTCAAACGTTGAAAAATATTGGCAAAGCAATGTGAAAAAGACTGTATATTAGTTGCCTGTCTTCTGCCTGTTCTGTGGATAAAAAAAATGGGTCTTCAGTTTACAGAGCACTCAATCCAGCTCCTTTCATGAACACTAAATCCACTTAAAAAAAAAAATTGAAGTTCATAGGGACAGCATGTGTCTTAGGTTCAAGATAGGAACTGTGGTTGGGGGATTAAGACATGGTAAACTGCTGCTACTCCATACCAGGGCCAGTCACTGCCTGGATTGAAACAGAAGAATAAAACCAAGGATCGTTCTAAAGTTGCAGTGGGCTTTGTTGTGTGAACTTTTTGGGGAGAGGTTTTTTCCCCTCCCTGGGAGTGGGAGGATGAAGTGGGGTCTGATTCTGAAAGGTGTTAAACACTCTTGGCTTCCATTGGCTTCAATGGGAACTGAGAGGACTCAGCAACTTGTAGGTTCAACCCCTTATAGCTTCACACTGGTGACTGGAATATGAATTCCCTAATGTAGATACTATGGAACACATTCCACTCCTCTCCCATCTTCTAGGCACAAAAGAATGTTGTTTCCTTTTTTCAACTAGAGTTCAAAGGCTTACCGTTTCCTTTAAGAAATACCTGCTTCTCTTCATCAATGTGCATATTTTACCAGTTTCAAAAGCATATTAATATCCTTTGTGACTTCAGTTAAAGTAAACAGAAATAATTGTAAGGGTGACAGCTAAATTATTAGAAGACAGTACTTAGGACTCGCAGTACAAACTATGAACAAAAAAGGGTAGCATCAGAAGGGTATTCCTCACAGATCAATAATTAAGAAGAACACCACTTTTACCTCAGTGGAGACAGTTCATTTAGAAGAGTGTTTAAAAAAAAAATACTGAACAAAGTGTTAGAAAATCCCATCCATTCATTTTGTCCTAAACTGAAGGTAATAAACTATTTATTATATTCCTTGCTTTCACCAGAAATACCACCACAAAGAGTGAGAGGTCAAATGTAGAAACAGTTGACATTACCCATTTTTTAAAAATATGGTTCTATTTCTGTGTTCTCCACTAATTACACAGAGCCTGGTTCTACTGTCACATACTTCCGTGTAAATCAAGAGTAACTCAACTGACCTGAACGTAAAAGTGTTGCAAGTGATGTCCAGATCAGACCGATAGTGCATACCAAAACCTTGTACTGTATAACTTTTACCAAATTCTGTCATATCAGAAAAGTAGACACGGCTAAAGGCAGGCTGTAGAGGTAATCTGCAGATTCACATGGTCGGGGTCCACAAAAAGCAAACATTCTACCCAAGCCTATGCAGCATTTGTTTTCATAAAAATATTTCAAGCTAGTTTACAAAACAAGCTTCCGAGTCATTTCATTACCTGAAATTATGTTAATTTCCCTAAATTAGGGCAATATATTCTGACGGACATTTCTTTGGATAGATACTGTAGGGATGGGTGCCATGGAAACACCTGTAACAAAATAAATGAAACATATGTTTCTGCCAGAGGACAAACATCCTAATGGTAATGTAAAAAAAATCATTCCTGATAGTGGACATCATCTTCCAGTAATGTCGCATATCACAAATCGTTACACTGCTGTTCCTGCCCATCAGGTTTTACTTGTTGTCACCTAGAGATTATATTTCTAAACAGGGATAAATAAAGATTACAGCATTTTGTAGCACATATCTTTGGAGAAAAAGGCATGTCATATGCTTGTAGTTTCATCTATAGGATGCCACCAAGCTGTGGTATGTCACTGTTAGCTTGTGGTGCACCACAGTTCAAAGATGGTGCGTAACATGCCTGCCTTTCACTTCAAAGACACACATGCCATGTGGCAAAAACAACCACCACCTACAAGCCCCTTTTCACATTTTGAGTCAGCATTTTATATTTAGATTTTTATTCCCAGTTTCTCACACAATGCTAATAAATGGAGGGAAAATGTTTCCATTGTACTCATCCTCAAAAAGGAATCATTTTTTAAACTGGATACAAAATTATAATCTTCCATGTATTTGCGTGGCTATTCATACTGAACTGTGATTTTCTCTTGAGATTTCACAGCGCTGATATAGCCCATCAGAGAACTTTCTCCCTTTAAGTTGCATATAACATATGGGTG
The DNA here is from genome assembly GCF_007399415.2 of Gopherus evgoodei. Classification (NCBI taxonomy): domain Eukaryota; kingdom Metazoa; phylum Chordata; order Testudines; family Testudinidae; genus Gopherus; species Gopherus evgoodei. Next base: position 77,953,415 of record NC_044327.1, read on the forward strand.
CAAGGTTATGTCTCACAATTAGACAAACCTACTTTGCAGAGGCACTCCTACAAAGATTAACCAAAATCCAGGAGATAGTGGACCAAATCCACAACTGGCATAAATCGATGTAGCTGCATTGAAGGCAAGCGATCAATGTTGATTTATGGAAGTTGAGCATCTCACCAAATACGTTAAATATATTTTCACAAATACATGTCAACTAAGTGCTTCCAACTCTTAGTATAAGTGTTTGTAACTTTTGGCATAGATAAATGGTCTACTGGTTACGCCTTTTGACTTTGGGGAACCGAACAAAGAACTCAATGTGTTTACCATAAGTCTGAAACAGACCGGTAACCACAGGCTACACTGCAGAACATGGAAGTAATGATTTAGGCCAAAGGTAATGGTTTTGAGGATGAGATAATAGATATTAATATATGTCCTAATATGTTTGCCTATATAGTGAGTGTACCTGAAGATTTTTCTGGGTGAGGAAATAAGATTTGGGAATTGCAGGTTAGGCCCCGATTAAAGCAGTGGCTCGACCCTGTAAGAGGGCAAACAACCATTCAAGTGGTCACTTTCCTATTTTCTATCAAGTTATCAGCTCAGTTTTGCAATATGTCTTAGCTACTCAACACTCAAACCTGACCCTTACCAATTTGGGGAGCCTGGAGGATTGAATTCATCACACATGCCAGAGATGAGGCTGGTCCTCTGTCTCCCACTACCAGGTCTTCAGGGAAGGGTGTGAGTATGCTAGTTTAAATGGTCTTTTAGAATAGATTTCAGAGTAGCAGCCGTGTTAGTCTGTATCTGCAAAAAGAACAGGAGTACTTGTGGCAGCTTAGAGACTAATACATTTATTTGATCATAAGTTTTCATGGGCTACAGCCCGCTTCATCGGATGCATGCAGTGGAAAATACGGTAGGATTATATGTGTGTGTGTGTGTGTGTGTGTGTGTGTGTGTGTGTGTGTGTGTGTGTGTGTGTACACACACACACACGTATACACACACACATATATATACATACACACACACACACACACACACACACATATACACACCATGAAACAATGGGCATTACCATACACACACTAATGAGAGTGATCCATTAAAGTGAGCTATTACCAGCAGGAGAGAAAAAAAAACTTTATAGTGGTAATCAAAATGGTCCATTTGCAGCAGTTGACGAGAAGGTGTGAGGAAGGGAATAAACATGGGGAAATAGTTTTACTTTGTGTAATTAGAATAGAGATGTTACCATCGAGGACCATAGAATTGTATTACTTTTTTGTGACTCCATGTTTTATATCTTTGATTATTCTCTCATCTCTTTTAAATAAAAGATCTTAACATTTTGGTATTGTCCTCAGTAGAAGAGTCCTTGCCACAGAACCCAAGAGTTCACTCATGACATTGAACTCTCTGAGTTTTCTAACCCTGTAGCCTGAACTGGGACAAGAACCTAAATATCTTCTGGTCAGATCATTGGAGAGCCATAATAGACTAGCCAATAAATTCAGGTCAACACAACCAACCTGTACAATACAAGATGATGTGAACATACAGGAGTTCATTTCTGACAGCAAAAGCTATTTGTGTGGTGTACTGTTTGGAAAAGAGTACCTTTTCTGCCTTCGCCATGTGAAATAGGAATGACAGTGGGATCTGTATTTGAACAAAATCTTGCAGTTGGGAAACATTTCAAAGAACATAAGTTAAAATATTTTACCAAACAAATGTAGCACAGCACTTTTCAGAGATATCTGAACTCAAACAGCAGGATTTTATTCCAAATGAGTTCTCATATTTTTAAATATTAAAAGTTTTTATTGTCACTTTAGCAGCTCAATAGGCCTTTTTATATGACTAGTATAATGAATTACTGTGACAAATATAGGAGTGCTGTTTAATAGTTTCTCAGACTGTATCTTGACCTGCCACTGGCAATGGTGTTTTCTGTAGGACTATATTTTGATTAAATGCTTCCAAATAGAGGACTGTCTTGGACAATCCAGCAGGAGCAAAAAGATATCTCAAGATGGTCACCTGAGAGCTTCCCCTTAAAATTCATTAAGGGACAATGAGATAACTATTAATGCGGATTACTCCATAGCCCTTCCAACAGCCTACAGAGGAGGTTTTATCAGGAGAGGTTAAAGCCAGAATCATTCTGTGAACAAAAAAAACTTTAATGCATTTAAAAGGACACTCTTTGGATGGGGGTCGGTGTCCCAGTCTGGTACTCCTACTTGGACCCACGAACCTGGAGGAGTGTCTGGAGAAGTGCCCTACCCATAGGAACCCTAACCCTAGCTCCACGTGCCCTACCCTTATGAACCCTAACCTACATTACAGTTATGGGAGGGTTGTAGTTTATGCAAGATAGACCTCCATACAGATTATTTTCAAATATATTGCATCTGATACTTTGTTCCATTTGCTAAATGAACATTCATTGTTTTAAGGCAGGCTGTTGGTTGCCATGGTCATGGGTCACAGGTTTTCAAGGGGTGGGAGCACAGTAGTATGAAATCCAGTTGAACCTGCAAGGTGTTAAACAAATGGCATACATGGGATCCCAGTCTCAGAGTGAGAGTCCACCCTGAGGTAGAGCAGGACAAGAGTCTTTACACTGGAGTAGGGGAACTCAGAGGCCAACACGGAGGGAGGGGGAGAAGAAGAAAGAATTGACCTAAAACCAAGGCAACTACATATTGTTTTATTAGGCCATTTCAGTTACTCTGAATGTACTCAGTTTTGTTGTTGTTGGGTTTTGGTCTTTTGGATTTTTTATTTTATTTTTATAGTGGATATTCTGGATAGGGATAATGCCAAAATATTTTATATGTACACTACTGTTACTGCTTCTACAATTTTGTATCACAGTCATATGTAATTGTTTTGTACCTTTTGTTTTACAATATAGATGTTCCCCAGGTTAGTCAAGACCCGACTTGCACAAATTCGACCTTATGCAAAAAGTTCCATAAGGCATAAATAAAATTTTTGAGTTACAGAAAATATTGCATAGTGTACAGAAACACAAAATACTGTACTGTAGTGTGGTGTGCCAAGGAATACAGCAGTAGCATCTACAAGGGAAGGCTTTGCGCTCTCACATCCTCTCAGTCTCATGTTATTTCAGTGATACTGTATTTCTGTTATTTCACCCTATTATTTCATTCCAATCATGCCTGGAAAGTGACCAATTGATAGCAAGAGTGCAGGATCAGTTCATAAGCAGAAGAAGATTGATTTAGAGCAGAAAATGTTGTAATTGTTTGTTTTTTTATGCTTGCACAATATATATCTCCTGCTTTATGTAAAATTCAGGTTACACAGGGCTTTCCTGAATGGAATGATTGCATAAGTCAGGGAGCTTCTGTGCAAAAATTTAAAATAATTTTAAAACTCACATATACATTTTTTATATCAGCCTTTGCTGCAGGGGATATGAGGGAGATTTCTACACCTGAGCCATTTTTAGGTAACAAATCTGAGGAACTGTCCCAGACTGAGATGTCAATACAGGTGATTTTGGAACAAAATTGATTAAACAGTAATAAGTCACCAGGACCAGACAATATTCACCCAAGAGTTCTGAAGGAACTCAAATATGAAATTGCAGAACTACTAACTGTGGAATATAAACTATTGCTTAAATCAGCCTCTGTATGAAATGACTGGAAGATAGCTAATGTAATGCTGATTTTAAAAAAAAAAAAAAAAGGAGAAGAAGAAGAAAAATTTTAGAGACAAATCTGCAGTTACAGGCCAGTAAGCCTAAGTTCAGTACCAGGAAAAATGGTTGAAACTAGAGTAAAGAAAAGAATTACCAGACGCATAGATTTACATTATAAGTTGGGGAAGAGTCAACATGGCTTTTGTAAAGGGAAATCATGTCTCATCAATCTATGAGAATTCTATGAAGGTGCCAGCAAGCATGTGGACAACGGTGATCCAATGTACTTGGACTTTCAGAAAGCCTTTCACAAGATCCCACACCAAAGGCTCTTAAGTAAAGTAAGCAGTAATGGGATAAAAGGGAAGTTCTTCTCATGGATCAGTAACTAGTCAAAAGATAGGAAACAAAATGGTAGGAATAAATGGCCAGTTTTCACTGTGAAGAGAGTAAACAGCAGGGTCCCCAAGGATCTCTACTGTGACATATTCAGAAATAATTCAGTAAAGGAGGTAAACTGTGAGGTAGAAAAGTTTTCAGAGGATACAAAATTACTCAACATAGTTAAGTACAAAGCAGATTGTGAAGAGTTGCAAGTGAGTTGCACACACTAAAGTGTGTGACTGGGCAACAAAATGGTAGAGGAAATTCAATATTGATAAAATGCAAAATAATGCACATTGGAAAAAATCATCTCAACTATTCATATAAAATGATGGGATATAAATTAACTGTTACCACTCAAGATCTTGGAGTCATCATGAATAGATCTCTGAAAACATCTACTCAATGTGCAGCACTATTCAAAAAAGCTAACAGAACTAAGGAAACATTAGGAAAGAGATAGATAAGACAGAAAATATCATAATGCCACTAAATAAATCCATGTTTCACTCATACCTTGAATACTGCATACTATTCTAGGCATCTCAATGCAAAAAAAGGATATTGGAATTGGAAAAGGTACAGAAAGGAGCAACAAAAATGATTAGGGGTATGAAACAGTTTCCAAATGAAGAGAGATTAAAAAGACTGGAACTTTTCATCTTGGAAAACAGATGACTAAGGAAGAGGATACGATAGAGGTCTATACAATCACAAATGGCGTGGAGAAAGTGATTAAGGAAGTTTTATATACCCCTTCCTATAACATCTGAACTAGGTGAAATGAAATTAATAGGCAGCAGCTCTAAAACAAACTAAGGAAGTAGTTAAAAACAACATGCAATCAACCTGTGTAACTCATTGCCAGGAAATGTTGTGAAGGCCAGAAACATAACTGAGTTCAAAAAGGAATTAGCTAAGTTCATGGAGGATAGGTCCATCAATAGTTATTTGCCAAGATAATCAGGTTTGCAAGCCCGTACTCCTGGCAGTCAGAGGTTTTGGGAGACCCAAACCTGGGACTGGAGGACAGAAGATGGATCACTTGCTAGTTGCCCTATTCTGTTCTTTCTGAAGCATCCAGCAGTAGTCAATGTTGGAAGCCAGGGTACTGGGCTAGATGGAGCATTTGTATAGCCATTGTTATGTTCATATCTCAGGCATTTCTGAAGTTCCTATCATTAAGAGCAGGGCTGGCTCCAGTGTTTTGCCGCCCCAAGGTGATGAAAAAAACCCATAAAGCCTATCAGCGGCACTTCATCAGTAGCTCAACCACAGCACTTCATCCTTCATTCCCAATCTTCCTCTTCAGTGGCAGCTCAAAGAGGAAGAGAGGGACTGAGGGAATTGCCACTGAAGACCCGGACGTACCACCCCTTTTCATTGGCTGCCCCAAGCACCTGCTTCCTTTGCTGGTGCCTGGAGCCGGCCCTGATTAAGAGCTAAAAGCACAAACCTCTATTCAACTAATGGAGAATCTTCAATACTTTTAGCAATATTAGGACCTTTGCCCTCTGGGAGAAATGCAATCTCTGTACACTATACATGATCAATTAGAAGTTGGTTGGTGTATTTTGAGCAAAATCATATTTTAAAATAGGTCTGCTTCTGTTTTAGCACTTCCATCTCAAATATTGTCCTTTTTTCTCATACCTTCCAAAAATGTAGGTTATGGTGTTAATATCTGCAAAATTTCAGGTGGCCTGATTTTAGCTAAGTAGTGGGGGAAACCGTCATAGTTACAATAGGAAGTTTATTTTAGCCTTAGCTATGGTAGTCATGTGCCACAGACAAAATACAGGAAAAAAAGAAAGCATCCATCATTCAGAAGGAGTCTATGCATCATTTAATATCTACACAAGAAAGCTAAAACCTAGTAAGTTAGTGTTACATTTAAATGGAAGGCTTTTTATTTTATACTCAAAAGTCTTCACACCAAACTATTAATATTTGTGTTTTTTCAAGCTGTCTATATATTGACTAAGATGATTGTCTCAAGCAAAATAGTCATCTACTTTCCACAGGAACCTGCTACAGGAATTCAATGTTATATACTAACAAACAGTCGTTGGATTCACTCAAAACCTGGCTCTCCAGGAAGAGAGTGGGTATCCTCAACTTCTGAGTCCTACATAAGTCTATAGCTCTGTTTTTGTGAACAGGGACTGTTTATCTCCAAAAACTTTTGCAGGTGTTGACAGACCCAAGCAGCATACACAAATCAAATTCCATTCTTGTGCTGAATGACACACTTAAGTTTAATTGTTATCAGGGCAGAAAATATTAGTTCAGCAGTAGAGAACATGTTTTTCTCTGCGTATAGCCTCTGCATTTTGCTTTAATAAATTCCTAAGCACTTTGAAATGATTAAGCACTACAGTTAATTAGTCTATCTTTTCTCTTCCAGGCTTACTTCTTCTGATACAGCTGAAACAATTAGATTCACCAAGAGAAATGGGCAACATCTTTTCATACCATATTTCCCATAACACTGAGCTTCCTGCTGCAAATCATTAAACAGCCAACAGATGCATTTTGTTTTCTTCTTGCACACACATGCAAGCAATTCTTCTTCAAGGGCAAAAGTAACATTAATTTTTGCTCCTATTGTAGTTCATCATAGTCTGTCACCACTTAAAATTCTACGTCACTGAACTAAACGGTTTGAGGGGTTTTTTTGTTGTTTTGTTTCATTACTGAGAATCTTCCACATCACTTGCAACTACCCAAAACACAGACAGCATACATCACACAAGTTTTTGGACAGGAAAGGAGGTTTGAAGTTTACACCATGAACAAGGCAATGACAGACCGTTAACAAAAGGTAATAGTGTAAACCCTGCAGATAAGGTGAGGACCTTGCAATTATCTTCCTGGCAAATGCATAAACCAGCCCTTTATTCTGGATTTAAGGCTGTTAGAAAGTTTAGGGTTTTTTTGTTGTTGTTTTTAATTTCCCCCTTTTTTTTTAGCAGTAAAATGCAAAGTAAATAGACTTTAGTGTCATGGTTTTTTGCTGGCTTGTTTCCACAGCCAATTCCATTCATGCAGAAAAGGTATGAAATTCCATCATTCGAGCATGACATCTCAAAATTCAAACTTAATGAGAGCTTTGGCAGCTTCTTTCGAAGGCAGACAGTGATTAACAAAACACTTCAGAGTACAAGGCACAGCAGTGCTCAAAGAAAACAGTGATGATCTCCACTTAATTGTAGAAAAGCCCAAAGCATCTGCCAGCAGAGGAGAGCTGGAGCCATAAGGAGCTATTGCTCAGATAGACTGTCATCTCCAGAGATCAACAACCATATGCTCAGCTCAAGCGCAAACTCCAAAGAAGTTAATTTTCTGACAAAATACAGGGATAAATATGACATTCAAACAAGTGTGCTCACTCATCCTGAACACACGTTCATCTGTACATATCAGATTTATGCATCATTTAAACACAAGCAAATATAATTTGTTTGGAACACAAACACTGCTGTATGAGCACAGGTATAATTAATCTTTGTCCGCTCCACAGGTTCTTGTGTTCTCCTGGTTAACCATGCTTACAGTAAACTTTTGATGAATTGAATTGGTTACTTGTTGCATTCCACCTACTGTATACTATATAAAATATAATACTTTCCTTCCTAGCTACCTGGAACAAATGTATTTATTTCAACCTCAGCTGAAACAATAGATTTAAGCCAGTGTTTTATGGCAGTATGAAGTTCATTTCCAACTGTCTGGGAAAGCTGAGGGACCCTGAGCAAACTCACCTGGCAAGCAAGCAAGGTTAGTTTTGAAGAAAAAAGGTAAATCAAAGCTTACAAGTACAGGGAAGCTCAATTAAAGTCTATGAGGATATTAACTCTTTCATGCTCATTGTCAGCAATTGGACATATCTTATTAAAAATCAGATGCCTGGCAGCAAGGAATTAAGGGAAGGGAATGGGCATTACAAAAGGTGATTATATTCAATAATGGATTTTCCTATTAAAAGTGGAAAATACTTGCAATCTAATGCAATGTCTACCTAGGCAAAAAGTGTTTTAACAAACAATTGGCTAGAATGCCTTCCCCTGGCAATATCTTGCACTTCCCAAAATATCTGTCCTGGTATTTTAGGAGCACTGGTTGTACCAGCTGTTTCAACACTTGGGATTAAGTCTTTAGTTCAGGTCCAGTTAAACCAAGGCAAACTAAGACAGCTTCTCCTCTGCATGCATGGTAAATCACAAGCCTTCTGGCTGCAATGGTTCAGCCTGTTCCATTCTTATCACTTGTATTAGGGAGTTGCTCCTCAAACACCTGGCTCCCAGTGCTTGGTACTTCAGGAACCCACAATGTACTAGGCAAGCCATGTCAGCAAGTCACACTTTCTTGTTAACCCTTTACAATGATGAATTTGACAAGCAACCATTTAATACAGTCAGCATCCCTGAAACCTTCCTTTGTGTAATAAAGATCAGTAAACTGATGTGCAGCAAGCTTTTTACAGGGATCTGCAGTTGGACCCAAACTGGGCCTTTCTGCAAAGGAATTGTTTGCTTTTATGTATGCAAGTAAGTCAGTAGCTGTTAGTTTTTTGAGACAATCCCTTAACTGCAAGAAAGCAAGCAAGAAAGAAAATAAATGCTCTGGCCCCCAGTGGCCTTCACAATATGCCTCTTTCTAGTTCAAGAATGCCTGTTCTCATTATTGCAACTAGTAGGTGTTTTCAGATATTAAAAACGTTTAATTAAACTGCCACAGGTAATACAGTACAAAAATATTCAGTGCTAGTGAGTTATATGTAGAAAAGTTACTTCACTCTTATCAAATCTTACAACAGCTCTTGCTATTCCAATGGTTTGATCAGGAAGAGATTGTGGGCATTTACTGATGGATTCATAGATTCTAGGGTCAGAAGGGACCAATGTGATCATCTAGTCCTACCCCCTGCACAAAGCAGGCCACAGAACCCTACCCATCCAGTTCTATAACAAAACCCTAACCTATGCCTGAGTTATTGAAGTCTTCAAATTGTGGTCTGAAGACCTCAAGCTGCAGAGAATCCACCAGCAAGTGACCCATGCCCCACACTGAAGGGGAAGGCAAAAAACCTCCAGGGCCTCTGCCAATCTGCCCTGGAGGAAAATTCCTTCCCGACCCCAAATATGGCGATCAGCTAAACCCTGAACATGTGGGCAAGACTCACCAGCAAGCACTCAGGAAAGAATTCTCTGTAGTAACTCAGATCCCATCCCATCACCAACCACTGGGCATACTTATCTGGCGATAATCAAATATCAATTGCCAAAATTAGGCTCTCCCATCATACCATCCCTTCCATAAACTTATCAAGCTTAATCTTAAAGCCAGATATGTCTTTTGCCCCCACTACTCCCCTTGGAAGGCTTCCAGAACTTCACTCCTCTAATGGTTAGAAACCATCTAATTTCAAGTCTAAATTTCCTAGTGTCCAGTTTATACCATTCGTTCTTGTGTCTACATTGGTACTAAGCTTAAATAATTCCTCTCCCTCCCTAATATTAATCCCTCTGATATATTTATAAAGAGCAAGCATATCCCCCCTCAGCCTTCTTTTGGCTAGACTAAACAAGCCAAGCTCTTTGAGTCTCCTTTCATACGACAGGTTTTCCATTCCTCGGATCATCCTAGTAGCCCATCTCTGAACCTGTTCCAGTTTGAATTCATCCTTCTTAAACATGGGAGACCAGAACTGCACACAGTATTCCAGGTGGAGTCTCACCAGCGCCTTATATAACGGTACTAACACCTCCTTAACTTTGCTGGAAATACCTCGCCTGATGCATCCTAAAACCACATTAGCTTTTTTAACAGCCATATCACATTGGCGCCTCATAGTCATCCTGTGATCTACCAATACCCCAAGGTCCTTCTCCTCCTCTGTTGCTTCCAACTGATGCGTCCCCAATCTATATCTAAAGTTCTTATTATTAATCCCTAAGTGCATGACCTTGCACTTTTCACTATTAAATTTCATCCTGTTACTATTACTCCAGTTTACAGGGTCTTCCAGATCTTCCTGTATGATATCCCAGTCCTTCTCCGTGTTAGCAACACCCCTCAGCTTCGTGTCATCCTCAAACTTTATTAGCACATTCCCGCTTTTTGTGCCAAGGTCGGTAATAAAAAGGTTAAATAAGATTGGTCCCAGAACCGATCCTTGAGGAACTCCACTAGTAACCTCCTTCCAGCCTGACAGTTCACCCTTCAGTATGACCCGTTGTAGTCTCCCCTTTAACCAGTTCCTTATCCACCTTTCAATTCTCATATTGATCCTCATCTTTTCCAATTTGACTAATAATTCCGCATGTGGAACCATGTCAAATGCCTTACTGAAATCGAGGTAAATTAGGTCTACCTCATTTCCTTTGTCTAAATAGTCTGTCACCTTCTCAAAGAAGGAGATCAGGTTGGTTTGGCACGATCTACCTTTAGTAAAACCATGTTGTACTTTGTCCCAATTACCATTGACCTCAATGTCCTTAACTACTTTCTCCTTCAAAATTTTTTCCAAGACCTTACATACTACAGATGTCAAACTAACAGGCCTATAGAGTGATCCGAGTAACTTTCTCCCTTTCTTAAAGATAGGAACTACATTAGCAATTCTCCAGTCGTACGGTACAACCCCTGAGTTTACTGATTCATTAAAAATTCTTGCTAACAGGCTTGCAATTTCATGCGCCAGTTCCTTTAATATTCTCGGATGAAGATTGTCCGGGCCCTCCGATTTTGTCCCATTAAGCTGTTCAAGTATGGCTTCTACCTCAGATGTGGTAATATCCACCTCCATATCCTCATTCCTGTTTGTCATCCTTCCATTACCCCTAAGCTCCCCATTAGCCTTATTAAAGACTGAGGCAAAGTACTTATTTAGATATTGGGCCATGCCTAGGTTATCCTTAACCTCCTTTCCATCCTCAGTGTGTAGCAGTCCCACTTCTTCTTTCTTTGTTTTCTTCTTATTTATATGGCTATAGAACCTTTTACTATTGGTTTTAATTCCCTTTTCAAGGTTCAACTCTACTTGGCTTTTAGCCTTTCTCACTTTATCCCTACATGTTCTGACCTCACTAAAATAGGTGGGATTAGCAAGGAAAGCTTTCTGCTTTTTCATAATCACCTCTCTGAGATGCTTGCTCATCCAGCTTGGTCTACAACTCCTGCCTATGTTTTTTTTCCCCCTTTCTTGTGATGCAGGCTTCCGATAGTTTCTGCAGCTGTGACTTAAAGTAATTCCAGGCCTCTTCCGCATTTAGATATATTTGGATATATTCTTTAGTAGGAGAAGCATTCTCTGGCCGGCAATAAGACTAAAGCTGCATTCTTTGTTAGAGAGAGTCCTTCAGTGATACTCTACACAACAGTAGTACCAAATATAATTATCAGCATGTCTCTTTATCTGGGCAGTGTTTGTTATCTCAGAACTTGCCCTGCCTGCAGAAGGAAGATTCATTGCTGTGGTTGTTGTCATTAACTTTTGCTCTTTTTTTATTCAAGGAAACAGCCTAGGAAAATGGGGGGGGGAGACACAAAGAAAAAGAAAATCACTCAGAATTCCCTTGCTTGGACTGCATTGGTGGTAGATATATGCACTAACATTTATAATGAATTTCAAGTAGTACAATATTGCAAGAGCTGTGTTTATTTGTAACCCTAGGAACATAGAAACAGAGCATAGAACTGCACTGAGAGAGACAATCTTAGCAACTTCCTTGATCCCTGTCCTCAAGAGCTTCCTGAGTGTTGGTGCTGAATCTCTTCTTACTATTTAGGAAATTGTAAGCTTCATTTTTCATTTCAACTGAAAACAGCATTTTAATGTGAGATGTGAAGACTTCAGTTATATCTTTGGTAACAATACACTCACTGTGTGTTGACTTTGTACTGGAGCAGAATACTTTCTTGAAGAGTGTGGAAGAACACCAGCAGAGGAAACAGTACTTAGTACAGTCACAATATATAAATAGCTCTGCTGAGAACAAAACAAAGGCTCTGTTATGCTATCACACAGCAGAGCCAATAACATACAAAATAAAAATCTCTGCCAACTGCATAGAAAATATAGACAATGTTGTGCCATTGCTCTCAATGGGCTGTTTTTTATGTGCTGCACAGTTTGCAAGAGATGAAGCCAATGTAAGTCCACCACACCCCAAAACAACAAATCCTCAATAAAAAAAATCCCTTTTAAACAAAATTCTGACAATATAACAATGCTAGTATTCCCTCTCCATCAAATTCTTTCAATGCACTTGTAATGTATTATAACTGAAAATACAACTTAAGTTTATATTTATAAATAATATAAAGTTTATAAGCTTTTAAAATTATATTGCATGGTTACTTTTATTTAACTAAATGCATGAAATGTGAGGTTGCCTCTCTCATTACCATGTCAAAACTGATCTGGTATAATAGCTATAAGGATATCAAAGAAATCAGGTGAAGATGCTGTGGCGTGCAAAGAAGGAAGGACATATTTCTTAAAGGCCCTGATTCAGGAAAGCATTCAAGTACGTGCTTCACTACATATATGATGAGTTTAATTAAAGTCAGTATGACCACATGTGCTTAATGTGAAGTACCTGCTTCAGGACTTTAGGGCAGATTCTGTCACACTTAGTAGTTGATTTCAGTTGAACTACAATACTTAAAGAGTGAGGTATTAATCAAGATGAGTAAGAGTGACAGAACGTTGACCTTGGGTAACAAGTTTCCCACTTGGATTAACATGGCTAAATTTCTAAACAGAAAGAACTGGCATACTCACAAAAATGAATGCACACTTCTAGCACCTATAATAAAACAAACAAACAAAACCACCTTACAGTCAATGAGCAGGTAACCACAATTCTGCATGTGCACATGCATAAAGGCAAGCTCTACCAGGTAGAATGGGACAAAAGACTGTGTATGTGTGAATTACAAATAGTGCTTGTAATAGCATTTAACTGCAAACGTAGAACCCATTCTGTTCTACATGTAAGCATATGAGTAGTCCCTTTAACATCAATAGAGACTTACTCCCCTAAATTATTCAAGTTTTTAAGTATTTCAAGGACTGTGGCCTTAAATATAGAGCTGTGAACTTGTTCAATAAGGAATATGAAGCCTTGTCTGAGTAGTGCTCTTTACATAACCTAATAGGCAAGGTAGCTTTTCAATAAATTTTGCAACGCCCCAATTCTGAGATTAGCCAGGGGCTGACTTGACCACAACCAAAATTAGAACAGTCTCTAGGCTGTTCTAACTTATGTCTGGCTACCTGCAGCCCCAGAAGGCTCTTCCAGGAGCAGGGAATAGCTCAAGTGAAGAGGCACTGTAATCATGACCTTTTCCATCGCCACATCATCTACACCAAGGGCTGAGATGAGGTGACATCTCCATATTCTTTGGAAGAGAGATGAAAAAGATGACCAAATGTGTGTGGGGAGAAATGGCCCCATTAAAGTCTATGGCAAAGCTCCCATGAAGACTGGTCAGCCTCTCTTCAGTCCCTTGCAAAATTATGGAGCAGGTCCTCAAGAAATCCATTTTGAAGCACTTGGAAGAGAGGAAGGTGATTGGGAACAGTCTACATGGATTCACCAAGGGCAGGTCATCCCTGACCAACCTATAAGGTGGACAGAAAGCTGGCTAGATTGTCAGGCTCAATGGCTAGTGATCAACAGCTCGATGTCTAGTTGGCAAGCAGAGTGCCCCTGGGGCTGGTTTTGTTCAATATCCTTATTAATGATCTGGATGATGGGATTAACTGCACAGTCAGCAAGTTCTCAGAGGACTCTAAACTGGGAGGAGAGCTACATATGCTGGAGAGTATGTCCAGAGTGACCTAGACAAATTGGAGGACTAGGCCAAAAGAAATCTGATGGGGTTCAACAAGGACAAGAGCAGAGTCCCGCACTTAGGAAGGAAGAATCCCATGCATCACTACAGGCTGGGGACCAACTGGCTAAGCAGAAGTTCTGCAGAAAAGGACCTAGGGATTACAGTGGACAAGAAGCTGGATATGAATCTGCAGTGTGTCTTCATTGCCAAGAAGGCCAACAGCATATTGGGTTGTATCAGCAGGAGCATTGCCAGCAGATTGAGGGAAGTGATTATTCCCCTCTATTCGGCACTGGTGAGGCCACACCGGGAGTATTGCATTCAGTTTTGGGGACCCTTACTAGAGAAGGGATGTGGACAAATTGGAGACAGTCCAGCAGAGGGCAAGGAAAATGATTGGGGACTGGGCCACATGACTTATGAGGAGAGGCTGAGGGAACAGGGGTTATTTAATCTGCAGAGAGAAGCGTGAGGAGGGATTTGATAGCAGCCTTCAACTACCTGAAGTGGGGTTCCAAAGAGGATGGAGCTCAGCTGTTCTCAGTGGTGGCAGATGACAGAACAAGAAGCAATGGTCTCAAGTTGCAGTGGGGGAGTTCTAGACACGGGCGGCTCTAGGAATTCTGCCACCCCAAGCACGGCAGGCAGGCTGCCTTCTGCGGCTTGCCTGCGGGAGGTCTGCCAAAGCCGCGGGACTGACGGACCCTCTGCAGGCAAGCCATCGAGGACAGCCTGCCTGCCGCCCTCATGATGCCAGCAGAGTGTCTCCCTCGGCTTGCCGCCCCAAGCACACGCTTGGTGTACTGGGGCCTTGAGCCGCCCCTGGGTCTAGATTGGATATTAGGAAACAGTATTTCACTAGGAGGGTGGTGAAGCTCTGGAATGAGTTACCTAGTGAGGTGGTAGAATCTCCTTCCTTTGAGGTTTTTAAGGCCTGGCTTGAAAAAGCCCTGGCTGGGATGATTTAGTGGGTGTTGGTCCTGCTTTGAGCAGGGGATTGGACTCAATGACCTCCTGAGGTCTCTTCCAACACTAATATTCTATGATTCTAAGCCAAGATTTCACCCTAGCTCTCTTATTTTAAGATCTGTAATTTTTATGTTTTTATTATTTTATGGTGAAAAAATCTCATACCTCTTTTCCCACCAACCCTCTAACTAAGTGACATGCAGACCAAGGACTAATAGTAATCATACAGTGTCATTTTACCAGTTCTGTGTCTCCTGTGGACTCTAATATGTTTTTTCTTAAATGAGTAAAGGGAAATATGCAGTGATGCTCCTCAGGGGTACACAGTGTTGTGAGCAACTCAACACCATCTCCCCTTAGCATGACAAAGTCTTATCTGTGCTAGCTGTAGGTCAACTCCCTGAAACCACTGGACTCTGGCAACACAAGAACTGTCTGCTCACTCTCCCAGTATAGGTTATCAGTAAGTACACACACTGAATTCCCCAAGCATTCCCTGCAGTGTCCAGCCCCTTATCCACTTAACACTCAGAATTACCAGGCCTCCTGTTCCCAAAGGAACAGTACACACCAGTTTGTAAAATTCAGCCCCCAGGATCACCACTTTGCTTAAAACCACGGCACTTAAACTTATCCTTTTTTTCACTATAATTATATTTATCATCAAAGAGCAGAGATTTCTAGTGACAGGAAGTACAACTATTGAAAACAAAGTCATAACATGCTCTAAACTAATAAGTTAAGCTTCTTCAGACAAGTAGTTCACACCCAAAGTTCTTTCCAATGTTTGCAGCCAGGCCTGTCTGAGATCCCACTTTCATGAAGTAAGTATGCTATGGAAAAGTCTGAATTTGCCCTTCCACTAAATTGGAGAGTTTCTTTAAAAATAATCAGAGCCCACATGATGTAGTGGACCAGACATTCAGGAGACCTAGGTTCTATTCCCATTCTGCCACTGACCAGCTGTATGTCTTCGAGTAAGTAACTTCACCTCTCTGCATCTGTTTCATCTCCCATGTTTTATCTGTTTAAAATGTAAGCTCTTCATAGCAGGGACTACCTCTCTTTTGTATTCTTCAATGCCTATAATAACAGGGTCCTGATCTCAATTGGGGCCTAAGCACTACTAGAGTACAATAAAAACAATTTTTGGATTTAATTGTAATTTGATAGTCCCTGCTTTTCTTGCTTGAAAGCAGGAGTGTGAACTTTGCTGTGATGGCAGCATAAAGAGATAACTGGACAGCAAGTATCATACCTTTCCCTAATAAAAATGCATTCATAGTGCCTCTAACAAGCCCTTTTAATGACACTATTTAAATATAAAAACTTCACCTAGCTAGTTCTACAGATATAACAGAACCAATGGATATTTGAGCACAAGACCCATTCAGTAAACCCAAGAGAACTGCTCATTCAAAAAAGGAACTATAAGCATTCTACAAAGAAATATACAAGAATAACTTACAAGTAGGTCCTCATGGTGGTGACTATATAGAATGCTTTGGAGTATCTCTGTAAGCCCTATCTTCTACTCTCCTTTTCTGAAAAGAGAGGAACATTTTTTTTTAAAAAAACGCAAAGAAGCTTGATGTGTAACAGGTGTAGAGCCAACTTCATGGCCATTGTAAACAGGTGTAATTCCCATTGACATGTAGCCTTTTAAATCAGGACTGAGTTAAGTGTAAATAAACTTAAAATGGACAATTTTATCTGTTACTTTTATTTGCCATTCATACCATGTATGATCCTAAGCACTTACTGACAGAGGCTGCTAAAATAATATGGATTTTGCTCTCAAGAAACAAGTTACACAGCATAGAAACAAAATTAGAAAACTAGAAGCAAATACCCAGATGAGAACACTCACAAGCTTTATGCTAAAAGTTCATTTAGAATCCAGATCTAGATCCAGATCATTTTGTAACACAGAACTATCTTTATGTAGGACTAAACCAAACCTCTGAGTCTTAATACCTTCAAATCTGAGCAGCTGGAGAATTCATAATCTGAAGTTTGCAGCTGAGGCTTATTTCAAAAGGAAGCAAGAAAACGCTATTTAGCCAGAATCCTGTAAATTGATTTAACAATACCCCACACATTTCACTGCTTAACTCCACTCTTTCACCATCTTCCCACCAATGAGCAATTTTGGTAGTTATCCCTAGTGTAAATCCTTAGCTTTCAGATAGGAGTCTGGCCTTATTACCTAAAGCCTTTTCACCTGGGTAGCTGTGGGCCCCCAGATACTTCAGGAAGCATTTGACTGACTGATTAAGCCAGGGTACAGCCTTTGCATTCCATCACGTGGAAAATTAGGCACATCATTTAAGTGAACAAAATTTACTTATAATTCAGCTGCACCAAAAGAACTATATGGTTTTTCATAGACTAGGTTCAGAGCACCCACTAAAGATTTGCTACAATAATAAAAACATTGCACCACAGGACACAGTGCCAAGGAATGACATTTAGGTTCTACATACTAATTAAGCCACAACAGGATGTACATTAGTAGGCTCTTCATGAATTTATTAAGATGGTTGATGAGAGAAAGCTGCTAGAAGAGGCAGCTGGGATCTCTATCTGGTATGGGGCAGAAATAGGGATTGCTGCATTGAGGGAGAAATAGGGGGAAAGGGGCCCAGAGGGGACCATCTCCTCCTGCCCCCAGCACCCTCCTGGGGCCAGAACTGTGCAGGGGAGACCCCACATACACACATGCTTCTGGGGGGGCACTAGGACCCAGAAAGTGTTTCCCCTCACCATCCCACTATGTTGGCATAGGAGTAAGCAGCAAAGAGCTAGCCACAATCTTCAGCCAGTTGGAGCAGAAATACTCAAAACAGGGACCCTTGGTCTTAGGAGAATTTTCTGTAGTTTTGACTTTCTGTTCCTTGTGCTAATTGGCTGTTTGCTCCAACCATCCCTTTCCCTTTCACAGTCTCTTCACCTCAACTTAATTCCCACACCTGCTCCTCTTAATCTCTCCCTGACCCCCTTACCTGCCTTTCCTTTCCATTTAGCTGATTTCCTCCTAAGTAAACTATCCCCCCACCCAGTTTAAAAAAAATTGGAACTACTATGTTATTTGTCACTATCACATGATTCACTCTGCTTGTGTGTTATATCCCTTACTCCCACACCCTGTCTCTGTCTTGTCTATTTAGACGGTAAGCTCTTTGGGACAGGGACTGTCTTCTTATTCTATTTGTTACAACACTTAGCACAATAAACACAGATGAACCTGGTATGTTGGGGATGAGTCAACATGGCTTTTGTAAATGATAAGGCATGATTTCCCATCTATTGGAATTCTTTTTAGGGGTGTGATGCTAAGTGCTAGCTCTGGCCAAGGCCTGGGTATTAGCTGAGAACTGACAGGCTCACAGCTGAAAGCTAGACTTGCTCACTTGTATGTTAGTATAATTCAAAGCCTATTTTAAATGTGTAAGCATGTGTTTAGACTTCATGAAAAACTGGTGGGATATTGCACGCACTGTTTTCACTTATCTGTACCCTGTTATAATGTAACAGCAAACATTTGCACAGTGCTGGTGTTAGACTTGCAGGGGCCCAGGGCAGAAATTAAGGAGTGGGCCCCCACGGAAGGCATATGTGATAGTTTCGGGGGGCAGAACCAGCACTGTGTGTGGAGGCATTGACTCTGACCCACAGGTTGGGCAGCCCAGTGAGTAGGTGATAGAGGCAGCAATTGTCCTGCTTGCCATCCTGTAACTTTTGACAAGGTCCCCACAAAACATTTTTAAGAAAGTATGCTATGGGATAAGAGGGAAGGCCCTCTCATGGATCAATAACTGGTTAAAAGATCAGAAACAAAGAGTAGAAATAAAAAGTCACTTTTTGCAGTGGAAAAGCAGATAGTGGGGTCCCTCAAGGATCAGTACTGGGACGAGTGCTGTTCAAAATATTCATAAGTGATCTGGACAAAGGGGTGAACAGTGAGATGACAAAGTTTGCAGACAAGAGTAAATTATACAAAATAGTTAAGTCCAAAGACGACTGCAGGTTACAAAGGAATCTCAGAAAACTAGGTGACCAGGCAACAAAATGGCAGATGAAATTCAATGTTGATAAATGCAAAGTAATGCACATTGGAAAAAATAATCTCAACTAGTCATATAAAATGATGGGGTGTGATTAGTTGTTACCACTCAAGAAAGAGATCTTGGAGTAATTGTGGATAGTATTCTGAAAACATCTGTTCAATGTGTAGTCAAAAAGCTAACTGAATGTTAGGAACCATTAGGAAAAGGATAGATAATAAGACAGAAAATATAGTAATGGAATATATAGATCCATTGTCTACCCACACCTTGAACACCGCATGTAATTCTGGTCATCCCATCTCAAAAAAAGATACATTAGAATTGGAGAAAAGTACAGAGAAGAGCAACAAAAATGACTATTGGTGGGGAAAGCTTCCATATGAGGAGAGAGAAAAAAAGATTGGGACTATCCAGTTTAGAAAAGAGATGACTGAAGGTAGAAATGATAGAGGCCAATAAAATCATGAATGATGTGGAGAAAGTGAATAAAGAAGTGTTATCTACCACTTCACATAACATATGAACCAGGGGTCTCCCAATGAAATCAATATACAGCATGTTTAAAAAAAACATAAAGGAGTATTTCTTCACACAACTCACAGTTGAACTGTGGAACTCATTCCCAGGGGATGTTGTGAAAGCCAAAAGTATAATTTTGTTCAAAAAAAAATTAGGTAAGTTCATGGTGGATTGGTTCATCGATGGCTATTAGCCAAAATGGTCAGGGATGCAACTCCATGATTAGAGTGTTCTGAAACCTCCAACTGCTAGAAGCTAGGACTGGACAACTACGTAGATCACTTGATAAATTTCACTGTTCTGTTCACTCTGAAGCATCTGGCACCAGCCACTGTTGGAAGGCATGATATGGGGATAGATAGATCATTGGTCTGACCCAGTATGGCCATACTTATGTAGTGGGGTCCTGGACCGTGCTTAGGGCTTCTAGGCACTGTTGTAATACAAATTAATAATAATTACAATGGCTTCCACTGAACTATCCTTTATGCCCCTTTGCCTACATAAGCCTTCAGAGATCTTGTTAAAAACTGAACATTTTTATTTCACTGGGCCATTGGAAAAGCATGCTGCCAATTGAACTTTACTTGACATAGAAATGTGTCAGGTTTTTAGCACATCAAAATAGTATGGCACGTGCATGCCGAAAGCAAAAAAAAAACAAACCTGTATATTTAAAAAAACCTCTCAATCTGAGTAACATTTTAGGGCTAAGTAAAGGACAGTCAGTAATTCGGTCCTCCCATTCTTTCCTCAGACCCACATGAATTTCATACATCCTGACCCCACATACATAATGGTCACGCTCATTTCACTGATTATCAGCCCTTAGACACCCACATGAAGGGGCAAGATCTGCCTCTTAGGAATATTGTTTACTAAAAATATTTTGGTTGCAGTGATTATATGAATAATATATTAGTAATGGAAACTTCAAACTAATATTTGCATTGCTACCATATATGTCGGAATTTACAAGGTCTATTTTCACTTTTATTTTTTAAAAAAAAAGAAAGAATTGCTTTATCCATTTCCTAGTAGCCTGGAAACCTCTTACACAGAAGAAAAATATTTGCCTAGCATCTCTTCATCTTGTGTTTGTGATTATGTCATGGAAGATTAAGCTGTATCTGACACAAAAGTCTCTGGCTTTACTAGAGCAAATTGAAAAATTTCTAAACTAAAAAGGGACACCTTTCCTTTGCAATAAAATGTCCAATTTTCCAACCACCTCTACTCCTGACCCCTGAAAGCTGTTTCAGCCTCTTAGGTTATGCAATCACAAAATACATTTCCCATTCTGAGAGGATATTCCCCCTCAACAGCAGCCACATCTTTCAAATTCCTAGATTTCCAACTTTGCATCTCTACAGTCACTTTCCTTACCCTACAAATGCTCACTATGACACCCATCAGTCATTAGAGCAGGTTATACATACCACTTGACTTGATTTCCAGCAAGGGTTACATTAATTCTATATACATTTATTTAAATTACTATAAAGTCACAATAACTAGTTCTTGCAACTGAAAGCATAATCTCTGTGACAAGGCAGGAGGCTGCTTTAATCCACATTAGGAAAAAGCTATGGGGAGTTGAAAGAGCATAACACCTAGACTGGTTAATTTCTAAAGGTTCCCTCTTATACTTTTCCATACTGTGGCCTGAATCATTACTGATCTCTACTTCATTTATCTGCCATGGGGTTTTGAGGGACGGAGCTATAACTTATCCAGTTATTCCATTGCAGAAGTAAAGATCTACAGAGTTTTTGGATACACTTTGACCCTCTTGAGAAGGTCAGATTCCTGAAGAACATAGCACAGAACCAGTCTGTTGGACAAACACAATGAAATTCCTTTAACAAGTTTTAAGAAAACTGTTAAATTTTGTGTATCATCCTTGGCTGGTTTGTGCCATTTCCATGACAGTTACTCTAACACAGGGGTCGGCAACCTTTCAGAAGTGGTGGGCTAGTCTTCATTTATTCAGTCTAATTTAAGGTTTTGCATGCCAGTAATACGTTTTAACATTTTTAGAAGGTCTCTTTCTATAAGTCTATAATATATAACTAAACTATTATTGTATGTAAAGTAAATAAGGTTTTTAAAATGTTTAAGAATCTTTATTTAAAATTACATTAAAATGCAGAGCCCCCTGAACTGGTGGCCAGGACCCAGGCAGTGTGACTGCCACTGAAAATCAACTCGTGTGCCGTCTTCGGCATGCATGCCATAGGTTGCCTACCTCTGCCCTAACATATATTAGGTAAATATTGAATTAACTTCAGGGTAAGGACTAAGGAGGAAAGAAACCCAACCAATGAGAGGAAATTCCATGTCTGTTCTGAAATAACTCATTTGATCTTATTAAGTCAGAAATTTGAGAGATTGGACCAGAATTCAACCAAACTTGGATATGTCAAGGTTTATCTGTCCCAAGGTGAGGATTAATTGAGACATAGACCAATATATAACACAATTATCCAACCACAAAATCTGCATTGTGGTTAGCAGTGGTATTATAAAGACAAATGTACTTTATATGACAGCTTAACAAAGGTCAAAACTCAACCAATAGGGAATTGAAATATGACTTTTTAACTTGAATCAATACCAATGGTATGTTTTGCAAAGATCTCATTTTGCCAACTAGATTTAGGCTTCTGAGCCCTAGCTTCAGTAGGGCTTGTTCATCTCTGGCAAAAGAAAGAAAGGAACATAATTAAACCTTTGAAGTTCTGAAAATATCATTTAATGGGAAATTAAACAGTGAACAGACCTACCTTATCCAAGCAGATTATTTCAGTTTGATTCCAAAAAATGTTGTGAGAAAATTACACTTGTATGATTTAGGATTACTTACAAAGACATTGTCAGCTCACATTTGGCCCCAAATTAAGATTCTCTTAACAGAACAATCTTTTACAAAACCTAATACCACTAAAAAGGTTTCCATGGACTTTTTTTTTAAAGTTAAGTAGAAACCGTTTTTTTAAGGAACCAACCATTATCCAGCAGTGCTTGCAACCCAAACATTAGGTCAGTAAGAACCTGACAGTGATACTGTTATAAACATACGAAAGTAGAAAAAAAGTCTAACATTAAATGAAATAGAAGTAATTAGATTTTGGTAATCTGTGATAGAGAATTTCCTGAATCATTAGCAATGACAACAAAGCTCTGGGAATCAAGCATTATTTATAAGATCAGTTTTTTAATTCATAACATGTTGGGCTTTGCTTCAGGATAATTTAGTATGAAAATATACAGCTCATAGATCTGCATCAACCTCTCATATTTTACTCACATGAAATGAAAAACGCAATTCTGCTATACAGGAGCTAAGTACATGCCTCTAATGAAAATAATGGGAACATAAGAACGGCCATATTGGGTCAGACCAATGTCCATCTAGCCCAGTATCCTGTCTTCCAACAGTGGCCAATGCCAGAGGGAATTAACAGAACAGGTTATCATCAAGTGATCCATCCCCTGTTGCCCATTCCCAGCTTCTGGCAAACAGAGGCTAGAGACACCATCCCTGCCCATCCTGGTTAATAGCCATTGGTGGACCTATCCTCCATGAACTTATCTAGTTCTTTTTGAACCCTGTTATACTCTGGGCCTTCACAACTTCCTCTGGCAAGGAGTTCCACAGGTTGTGCGAAGGAATACTTCCTTTTCTTTATTTTAAACCTGCTGACTATTAATTTCATTTGGTGACCTCTAGTTCTTGTGTTATGAGGAGTAAATAACACTCCCCTAATTACTTTTTCCACACCATTCATGATTTTATAGACCTCCATCATACCTCCCTTAGCCATCTCTTTTCCAAACTGAAAAGTCTCAGTCTTATTAATCTCTCCTCATATGAAAGCATTCCATACCTGGAATCATTTTTGTTGCCCTTTTCTGAATCTTTTCCAATTCCAATATATCTTTTTTGAGATGGGGTGACAACATCTGTATGCAGTATTCATGATGTGGGCATACCATGGATTTATATAGAGGCAATGTGATATTTTCTGTCTTATTATCTAACCCTTTCTTAATGATGCCCAACATACTGTTCACTTTTTTGACTGCTTCTGCACATTGAGTGGATGTTTTCAGAACACTATCCACAATAACTGCAAGATCTCTTTCTTGAGTGGTAACAGCTAATTTAGACCCTATCATTTTATATGTATAGTTGGGATTATGTTTTCCTTGAGCAATAGTCTGAGCTGGAATTCGATGTATTCAGAATACTCCTTTCTCTTCTCTATTGTGAGTGAAGTGAATTAATGGTTTTACTCTTCTGAAAGCTGGGCAAGACTTTTTTTCATCAAGCCTCATTCACACCATCAGTTAAACCATGTCAGTGTATTCATTATTAAAGGTAGTTTGAAGAACATTTTAACATATGAAATTGTTCCATCTGCTAACAGAATAATATCCTTCAAAGCAGACTTCTATATGGTGAAAGTGCCTAATTAGTATGTTCTATCTACAGAGAGGCTTAAACCATGTTTGCAGAAACATTCTTACGTAATTGCATTTGTTTGGCTAGTGTAGACTGGGCAAAATCACTTTGAAAACCATGTTCTAGACTTAGGTCATTGTAAGAACATGAGGACTTAGGACTGGAAGATACCCCTGGGTCATCAAACCCAGTCTCCTGCTATTGCAGGCAACCATGCCATATAATTGTGTTCACAAATTTATCAAGCTCCATCTTAATAGTTAGGTTTCTTGCCCCCACAGCTCCTATTGGAAAGTTGTTCCAAAACCTCACATGTCTGATGGTTACAAACTTTCTAATTTCCAGCCTAAATTTACTGATGGCCAGTTCAGACACGTTTATTATTGTGCCAACTTGTCTTCTTTCTCCCTGTTGTTAACACCCATGACTCTCTGCAAAATAAATACCTGTATTTATGCTTTATGAAAGTGCAGTTTTATGAATGACTCAAATTCACTAAAATGTAGTAGAGCCATATCTCAGAGAGGACTTCCAGTGCATTTCACCAAGATTAAATAACATTTGCACTTGCAATGCTAAAGACAAACCACTCTTCCCAAGCTCGTTTGTGCTGATTCTAGTTCCATTAACTCCCATTTAAACCTGATTTAACTCCATGGATTTATTTGATTTATTCTGGTTAAACCGAGAGCAGATTTTGGCCCAATTGTCTTTGTACGTGGAGGAGTGGATGGACGCTGTATTTAAATACCTCAGTGAAGTTGTGCCCTCTTACACTAGAGTTGAATCTATCTAGCTTTTATATTGTAACAAATAAAACATTCAAGTTTCTCATGAAAAATGCTAATTAAGGGTATGCCATATTATGGAAATCAAATGTATGATCTTGTGACTGTCATATAGAATATGACATGTTTAAAATGATAATTTTACACTGTTTTTATGGCATATTTAAATAATTTATTCTAGCCCAATATACTTGAACCTTAGGCCTGGTCTACACTAGGAAATGAGCTGGTTTGGATGATAAGACTCAATTTTTGTGCTCTAACTTTTTAATGTTTAATCTCTTAGCTGTTGTGGGCCAGGCCTGTGGAGTGCATTCAGGCCAAAACAGTATCTGAGTGTGGGCTTAAAACTTTGGGCCTCATTTAAAGACGAACTAATTGTGTTTCTCTTTAAGATCCTAGGACAAACATGTAAAAGCAGCAAAGAATCCTGTGGCACCTTATAGACGAACAGAAGTTTTGGAGCATGAGCTTTCATTGGTGAATACCCACTTTGTCAGATGCATGTAGTGGAAATTTCCAGGGGCAGATATATATATGCAAGCAAGCTAGAGATAATGAGGAAAGTTCAGTCAGGGAGGATGAGGCCCTGTTCTAGCAGTTGAGATGTGAAAACCAAGGGAGGAGAAAGTGGTTCTGTAGTTGGCAAGCCATTCACAGTCTTTGTTTAATCCTGAGCTGACGGTGTCAAATTTGCAGATGAACTGAAGCTCAGCAGTTTCTCTTTGAAGTATGGTCCTGAAGTTTTTTTGCTGCAGGATGGCCACCTTAAGGTCTGCTATAGTGTGGCCAGGGAGGTTGAAGTGCTCTCCTACAGGTTTTTGTATATTGCCATTCCTAATATCTAATTTGTGTCCATTTATTCTTTTCCGTAGAGACTATCCAGTTTGGCCGATGTACATAGCAGAGGGGCATTGCTGGCATATATTACATTGGTGGACGTGCAGGTGAATGAGGTCTATAAGGTGCCACAGGATTCTTTGCTGCTTTTACAGATCCAGACTAACACGGCTACCCCTCTGATACTTGACACCATGCAAGGCACTGCATTTAGCCATATGGAGTGGAAATCCATCAACCTCATGAAGAAACTTGCACAAATACAGACAGATATCATCTTCCTTTCCAAATGCAAATGGATGGACATCATACCAAACGGACTAAAGGTAAAAAATCCACTGCTATCTACATACTACACAGACCACAGTGAGAAATTATGCCATACTCTATCAAAGAAACTGAGGAACTACCTGATCAGCATCCTCTACAGCAAACAGGAAAACATCAAAAAAGAGCTCTCCAACCTGGAGACTCTCATTAATAACCAAACTTCCATACAAACGGACTTCACTAAAATAAGACAGGAGATATACACTACTCACTTCACCTCTCTACAAAGGAAAAAGGACTGTAAGCTGTCTAAACTCCTGCCTGCCACATGGGGCCACAACCGTGGTACCCCCAACCCACCCAGCAATATCGTCAATCAATCCAACTACACACTCAGCCCAGAAGAAAAGTCTGTCCTATCTTGGGGACTCTCTTTCTGCCCTGCCACCCCCATCAACATGATACAATTCTGCGGCGATCTGGAAGCCTACTTTCTCCGTCTCTGACTCAAAGAATACTTTCAGGACAACACTGAACTGCGCACTGATACACAGGTACCCTCCACCCACAGCACAAGAAGAAGAACTCCACATGGACTCCTCCTGAGGGTTGAAATGACAGTCTGGACCTATACATTGAATGCTTCCGCCGACATGCACAGGCAAAAATTGTGGAAAAACAACAGCGCTTGCCTCATAACCTAAGTTGTGCAGAACGCAATGCCATCCACAGCCTCAGAAACCACCATGACATTATCATCAAAGAGGCTGATAAAGGAGGTGCTGTTGTCATCATGAACAGGTCTGACTACCAAAAGGAGGCTGCCAGACAACTCTCCAATACCAAATTCTACAGGCCACTTCCCTCAGTTCCCACTGAGGATTACACTAAGAAACTGCACCATCTACTCAGGACACTCCCTACACTAACACTGGAACAAATCAACATACCCTCAGAGCCCCAACCAGGGTTATTCTATCTACTACCCAAGATCCACAAACCCGGAAATCCTGGACGCCCCATCATCTCAGGCATTGGCACTCTCACTGAAGGACTATCTGGATATGTGGACTCTTTACTCAGACCCTATGCCACCAGCACTCCCAGCTATCTCTGTGACACCAATTTCCTGAGGAAACTACAATGCATTGGTGACCTTCCAGAAAACACCATCCTAGCCACCATGGATGTGGAGGCTCTTTACACAAACATCCCACACACAGATGGAATACAAGTGGTCAGGAACAGTATCCCTGATGATGCCACAGCACAACTGGCTGCTGAGCTCTGTGCCTTTATCCTCACACACAACTATTTCAAATTTGATGACAATATATATCTCCAGATCAGTGGCACAGCTATGGGCACCCGCATGGCCCCACAATATGTCAATATTTTTATGGCCGACCTGGAACAACGCATCCTCAGCTCTCGTCCACTCACGCCCCTTCTCTACCTACACTATATTGATGACATCTTCATCATCTGGACCCATGGGAAGGAGACTCTGGAAAAATTCCACCACGATTTCAACAGCTTCCACCCCACCATCAACCTCAGCTTAGACCAATCTACACGGGAGGTCCACTTCCTAGACACCACGGTGCAAATAAGTGATGGTCACATTACCACCACCCTATACCTAAAACTTACCGACCGCTATGCCTATCTTCATGCCTCCAGCTTCCATCCCGCGCACATCACATGATCCATTGTCTACAGCCAAGCATTGAGGTACAACTGCATCTGCTCTAACCCCTCAGACAGAGACCAACACCTACAAAATCTCCACCAAGCATTCTCAAAACTACAATACCCGCACGAGGAAATAAGGAAACAGATCAACAGAGCCAGACGTGTACCCAGAAGCCTCCTACTGCAAGACAAAACCAAGAAAGAAACCAACAGGACTCCACTGGCCATCACATAGATTCCCCAGCTAAAACCCCTCCAATGCATCATCAGGGATCTGCAACTCATCCTGGACAATGACCCCACACTTTCATAGGCCTTGGGTGGCAGGCCAGTCCTTGCCCACAGACAACCTGCCAACTTGAAACATATTCTCACCAGTAACTGCACACTGCACCATAGTAACTCTAGCTCAGGAACCAATCCATGCAACAAACCTCGATGCCAACTCTGCCCACATATCTACACCAGCGACACCATCACAGGACCTAACCAGATCAGCCACACCATCACCGGTTCATTCACCTGCATGTCCACCAATGTAATATACGCCATCATATGCCAGCAATGCCCCTCTGCTATGTACATCGGCCAAACTGGACATTCTCTACAGAAAAGGATAAATGGACACAAATCAGATATTAGGAACTACCTCTTCCCCTTAGTTTTTCCTCCAAGGGGAAGAGGTAGTTTTTATATGCCATCAGTGCAGGTTCCAGTGTAGTAACCAATGAGATAAGGCACTGAATATGATTCCATCCCAGCCAGTGCCATGTCTTTGAGCTGCTCCAGTCTGCTATGGCCACTATCTGGTGGAAGAGTGTTTGCACTGCCACAGCCTCCTCCATCAGGATTTTCCACCTCTGGGAATCTGACCCAGGATTGACACTGGCACACAGGACAGCCAAATGTCAGGCCTCTGGCATGACACTCACATTTGGCAGCCTTGTGTGCTTTCCTGCAGCCCAGCTAGATCCTCAGGCATTCAGCTGGGCTCTGCACTGGGACTTTAGTCGTGCCAGGGGCCCCTGCAGGCAGCCATGAGGTTTCTCTGTTTCCTATCTTGTTGCTCCCTTGTTGGATCCCAGCAAGGAAGGAGCAGCCAGGAGGACAGGTGGAATGAGGAGGTAGTGGCAATAGCAGCAGCAAGAGCAGACTGACTATCTGAGACAGAAGCTGAGGCCTCCCACATGTAAATCATGCAAGGAAATCTCAGCTGCCTGTTATCACACAGTAACCCCATCCTCTGCCACACCTGAGATCTACCCCACCAGAAAGACCTTTCTCAAGTCCCTAACACCAGGAAGACCCCAGCCAACAGTCCTCCAGACAGTCTCCAGACTGCTATCAGCACACACACACACATACCTCCAAGTCTTCTTTTCTCAAGACTTAAACATGCCATTTTTTTTAGCCTTCACTCATAGGTCTGGTTTTCTAAACTTTTGTCATTTTTGTTGCCCTTCTCTAGACTCTCTCCTATTTGTTCACATCTTTCTTAAGATGTAGTGCCCAGAACGGTTACACACATTTCCTTCAACAGACATATACCAACAGTATAATTTAAATCATAACAAAACTATCCCATGTGATGCTAAGAGATAATGAAAACATTTAAATATTGCCAACATAAAATAAATCTATAGTACAAATGATGCACTTATCAATTGTAATACATTATGTTTTCTGTCTCATTTCAGAAGGTATTATGGTAATAATTTTGGATTTTAGCCAAGTGCTCAGTAGAAGATTTTTAACATCCTCTGAATAGACATATTTAGTAGCTTTTAACTGTACAGAGCACTACTCTTATCAGTGAGTAGCAGGAAAATGATTAATACACTTTGGGTAAATTTACACTGGGTCTCCTTTAGGTGAAAAGGAAGGCATCACTAAGGGCTGAAATTTCTAATTATGTAAGAGGATACACAAGACAGGAGCTCACAGACATCAGATGCATATTTTGTAGGTCTACATAACAGATGGTGCTGTCTGGCAACATTTAAAAAAAAAACAGAAAAATATTGTTATAAAAATATACAGAATACATTTTTAATTACTGAATGAAACGTGGAAGAATTAGGGGTCCACAGGAAATTAGAATCATGATGTTGGGTATACTGGAGCAATAATTTTGTATGAAATCTAATTATTTAGGATTCTGTCATTCTCATATTGCTTTCCTCTTTGAGACATATCAGCATGTTCATGTCTTTACTGCGATCTATTTAAATACAGCCTGAACCCATACATTTTTGATACATTTAATTTATACTGTAGTGTACTGGGATATTCTGTACATCACATTTTTACCTCATCCCAACCCATTATTGCTAAAAAGAATTACTATTATCAGTCACAAAGGGAATTTTCCCATGTAACCAAAGTTCTCTGAAGGTAGAATCCTCTGTAGACCTATGCTTTTGAGTGACAAGTTCTTACACATGCCTCATCAGGAGTCAACTGAATTAGCATATTCTGCTGGTTTGTTGAAAGTAACCATAGTTAGTAGCAGAAGATGTAGGAAATGATCTGTAAACCTGACCTTGATGAATTCTACCAGAAAAATATAGTATTTTTGTGGAACAAGTTAAAGTATTATATTTGTGTTCAAGACTAAGTAAATCAGATGCATTCTGACACTTCTGTTATTGAATATGTACTTCATACTCTTTCCCAGAGATATCACTCCTTTCCAATATAGTTCAAAAGTGTGGCATTAGAGTGAGTTGGAGTGAAAATGGGCAAAATTTGAATTCCAAACTACAAGTATGTACACAGTAGTATTTCTGAAGTCTGCAGGAAGAGGTAAATGGGTAGGCTGTGTCTATCAGATTGAAGGGAACTATCT
The DNA here is from genome assembly GCF_007399415.2 of Gopherus evgoodei. Taxonomy (NCBI): domain Eukaryota; kingdom Metazoa; phylum Chordata; order Testudines; family Testudinidae; genus Gopherus; species Gopherus evgoodei. Next base: position 77,983,791 of record NC_044327.1, read on the forward strand.
AATCTCCTTCTTTAACAATGGTTTAAGTAAGTCAAAATAGATTAGGACTCAGAGCTTTAGGGGACAAAGAGGTGAAGGCACAAGGTTTATCTGAAAGCAGTTTATATTCCCAGACACACATCTAAACATCCAAGCAAAGTGTTGTTAACTTGGAAACCTTTCTATGCTCTCTCTACCCTTCTGCCCCTCCATCGCACCCCCCACCCTATGATGCTAATATTTAAAGTTAAACCATTAGGAAAGTTTTGTTCAGTTTTGAAAATGTAAACTGAGTCCAAGGATCCCCCTACTCAGAAAATGTAGAAATACCAACTGTAATTTCCTGTATCAGAGCCACAGCTTCCCACTCTGGGCACACAAAATCTGATATAAACGCCATTCAAAAATAAATAAATTAAATAATCAATTTTCTTCCCCATTTGGGAAAAAAAATAGATTTCCATGGCCATCTTCCATCAAACAACCACACCTTCACATCTTCATTTCTGCAGGATTTCGAGTAATTTTCAGAGAACTCTCCTACAATTATCATTATTCTTTGGATTTATGCCTGAATAAACAAGTCAGCTGAAACTGGTAGCTAACTCTGCTATCAAAATGTAATGCAAAACCCAACTCCGACAAACTTTCTGCTCCCCCACACAAATTTCAGGCCTCTTCCCCTCCCTAAGGTATAAGTAAATAGATCCCTCTTTCAGCATGGCCTGAAGGTTAGCCCAGACCTGTACTGTTTCAGAATAAATGTGGGAAGCAGGTTCCAAAGCTGAGGGTCCCTCAGAGAATGCTCCTCCACTAGACCTCTCTTCTTTTTAAAATAAGGAGCCTCAGTTTAAGCACTCTGCTGATCACAACTGTAGCAATATGGCAAGGAGAGAGAGGAGGTCTCTTAAGCAGGAAGGGCACAAGCCAGTTTATAGTTTTAAAAGTCAATGCCAACAGGAAGTTACAGCAGATCACAGAGGACAGGTGCCACATACTCCCACTTGAAAATACAATTTAATATGCAGTCTCTATTGAAATCAAAATGACACAAAACTTTATATGAATATTAGTTATCACATCGTTTTTACAGTCGTTGCAACACTGGCTTGAATTTGCTACATAGAGTTTGTTTGGACTTTTTAAAATCAAAGCTTGTGAAACATCATGTAATCTGTAATATATAAAGGTAAAATTTATATTCTTACAAGTTAAATTTTGTCGGCTTGTGAAGGAAGGCTCTCTGGTTTTTAGTCATACATTGTCCCCATTAGAGTGGAACAAAAAGAACAGACTTGTACATAAACAGTTTACTCAGTTCATTCATAACCCTTAGATCAGAGTTAGTTCAAACCTAATGCACAAGCTTTCCTAAAAATGGATCTTTTCTCCTAAGGTACTTGATTAATAAACAGAGCTTTGATCAAACAACAACTTGAGGCTACTTTCATATTTCATTCATGTTACTTTTATTTCCCAGGAATGGATACAGCCACTTCAGGATCAGACCATGAAAGCTGATGTAACACTTTCATTCTAAAAAAAAAAAAAAAAAAAAGTTCAAAAGAGAAAAATCCAATATTTTTGCATCTCAGACTCAAGAACAAAGGTAGTGTAGAATAGTTCAATATAGCTCTCGTAGGTCAGAGTGCGTTGACAGTGTAAACTCACAAGTGATCTAAATGACATGTACTGCACTTTAATCTTCTTCTGAATATACACAGTGGTACTGGAGCTATAAAGATACAAAATAAAGTTTTCCAATATTTTCCCTGTAGTTTCTGTACAACATAAGGAACACAATAATCCTGACCTTACAAAATAAATATCTTATATTTGTGCTTTATGAAAACGCAGTTTTAGGAATGATTGAAAATTACTAAAATGTATTTTTAGTTGAGCCGTATCTCAGAGAGGACTTCTAGTGCCTTGCAACAAGATTAAATAACTTGTGCACTACAAATGCAAAAGACAAATCACTTTTCCCAAATTCATTGGTGCTGACTGTAATTTCATTAACTCCTATTTAAACCTGGTGTAATTCCATCGATTTATTTGATTGATTTTTGGTTTAACCAAGAGCAGATTTTAGCCCAGTTGTGTTTGTATGTGGATCACTGAATTGATGCTATAGCTAAATACTTCAGTGAAGTTGTGCCCACTTTTACGAGGGCTGCATTTATTTGGTTTTTATATTGCAACAAATGAGACAACCTCATTTCTCATGGAAAATATTGATTAAGGGTATACTATTATTATGGAAATCAAATATCTGATCCTGTGACCAGCATCAGGGCATAGCACTATTTATTAGTGGAGTCATAGGCAATGGGCACAGAATAAGAATATGAAGTAGGTGCAGAATGAAGTTCTTTGTGTCTTCATTACCATCCAAATGCTCTTTAACTGGTAAATTACAGGTTTCAGAGCAGTAGCCATGTTAGTCTGTATCAGCAAAAAGAATGTGGAGTACTTGTGGCACCTTAGACACTAACAAATTTATTTGGGCATAAGCTTTCGTGGGCATGGAGTGGAAAATACAGTAGGAAGTTATATATATATACAGAGAACATGAAGCCTGCAGGATTATCAGTGACCATCACCCAGAATTGTAGTATCAGCACCCTAAGCCCAGTAACACCACTAATGTCATTTTATTGGAAATAAGTTAATTGAGGTTGCAGTTTCAGTTGCCAATGATGCCATACAAATAGATAAAAGAGGACTGTTTTAAACCTGAATAAATCAGCCTTAGCTATGTTTTGATGAAATTGGAATGCTGTTCTGAGACCTTCTTCCAAGAAGAGCTATAGGAAAGGATCCACCTATTCAAAGTAAAGTTTGGATCCTCGTATCAGATAGAAAGATGCCTGAAGCAGTGAATTCCTTAGCCCCTGGAATGGAGGAGGTGCTTCATCGTACTCTCCAATGACCACTTCTGTCCACAGAAGCAACAAGAATTGATGAGATCTCGAAGGAAGTCACTCCACAGGGCCTTTATGCATATGGGGAGGAGGGATCAAAGGAAGGTTTATAAGGCAGATACTGGAGCATCTTTCTAGAAGAAAAATGAATGATAAATAAATTATCAGGTTTAAGTCCAAGGATAGATCTTTGTAGCAAACTTTTACAACCAGCTAAACCGGAGGAAAATCATTGTTTTCTTGAAACACTGATCATGTTGTGAGTTTGCTTCCAACCTTTGTGGGTATTTGCTCCAAAATGAGAAAGCAATTTATGCAGATAAAACACTAATTTTACCATGAAAGAACTGCTTAATTGGGGCAGCAAAAAGAATTAAAGAGGCTGAAACATCAATCTGAGCCACATAAAGGAAATCGATGCCATATTTACAGTGAAAAGTTACACTGACTGACAGGAATTGTAGTTTCCCAATGCATAAGATTCAGGAATTCTTGTGAAAATGTCAAATTTCCTCTACAAGTATTATACTTGAAAAGGGAAGGTTGTTATTGGCACACAGCTTTATGCATGGCAACGTCAAAGTGAATACAATTCTGAGATGGGTTTAAACTCATCTGATCTGCTACCCAGCCAGTCTCTGCTGTTTTTTTCTTGCTGAACCTTGAAAAAAAGTAATTATATTTTCTGCAGGCAGTGAAATAACTCCATATTTAAACATTTATATGAAGTCTTAATTACAAAACATTTTGATAGAAATTCCATTTAGACAATTCCATGCATAGGTTGTAGCTTTATATATAATGTGAATGTGTATCTGTATACATGAAACATACATATGAAAATTATATATTTCTTTATGTACCAGTAATGCCTAAAATACAGAATTAATACCACTGACAGCAGCAGTGTGTTGAATTATTACTATAGAATACTGCCCCTTTATAAGAGCTTAATAACAATAAAGTATCTAGTATTGTACCTTCTTAAACATGATGTCCACTGCAGTAAGTATGAATACTGGTCTCCTAAAGAACTCCCTTCAGAAGGATTTAATACACTAATACTCAATTCATATTCTTCAGTTTACTAATTTTCAGTTTCATGCTCTATTGTTCCATTTCTCTGGTACTCCTTCCGGAATTCTTGCTTTATAAAATGCTGTAGCGAAGGGTTGAAGGATTTTTTTCCCTCCTACTTGCATACTGCCAGGGGATTGTTTTTGAAGACCATCAAGAGCTAGGGAGGCAGACCTGGTGGTCTTGTGGGATTTAATTAGAGTTCACCAAGTTAGAATCTCTAAGCTCTCAAAGCCCTAATTTAAATACAAGTTCACTCACTTTTCAACTGTTCCTTAGGTCCTTTTTAAAATTTCAAGTTATTAAAGAGAACATTCAAAGTTTTTGCAGTAGATGTAAAATAAACCCAAGATGTACCAGCACCAAAATACCCATTTTATGTGGATGTTAAAACCCTGCCAATTGCTAGCGAGAAAACTAAGCCATGAATTACAGTGTGACTAAAAGTGTGTATAAACTATTCAGTGACCAAATCAAATGCTGGGGCTACATCTGAGCTGCCAGAACAAAGAAGCTGAAGGTGGATAATATGCATATTTCCTAAAATATTGATTATTTGGGCAGTTGACCTAATATAGACTTGTTGTAATAATATGTATTATTAATCATACTTCTATTGTATGTGGTTGGTGTAACATTCCTTTTGTTAACATGTCAGCCCAAAGCCTTGTTATACACTGACATGTCAAATCCATTTAAAATAAACTTTCTTGTCAATCAAAACCTTGTAACACATGAATACATAAAAGAACCTTGTATAACAAGGTTTTTGACTGACAATACAGCAACACAGCAATTTAAAATCCCTATAAAACATCCTGGGGGTTGGGGGAGGGGTTAGAAATGAAATGCTGGCAGCAGCTTTCTCACTCCAGGAGTTACTGACTCCACGATGGAAGCCTTTATATGGTAAAAAGATGGCATGGATCAGAGTTAGCACACTAAGGCTGCAACTGCACTGACGCTGAGGACGTTAAGGTTAAATCAGAAGGAGCTAGGGGAAGCAATGTGGCACAGGGCAACACCAAAGGACTAAACAGTAGAGGAACCATCCAGAGGAACAGGAAAACAGAGTTGCAGTAGCAAGTATCTCAACTTCCCTTGTTGAACTATTTGACAATGAGCGGAGTATAAAATTGATTCTTAAAATAACCCTTTTAAGGAACCCTTGAAGCACAAGGATTTGCACACTGTGTTTTATGTTCCTGATAAAATTAACAAATCATTTCACTCCATTTCACGGGAGCTCTTACAGTTCACAGTGCTACCAGAAAGAAGCGCTGGATAGAATAACATCCTTGTTATACATGACTGGTCATTTTATCAATTAACATTTTTATGTCCTGAAATCCTAAACTCAGCTATTTAAATTACAAGACAAATTAACTGCAATGTGGCTAATGTAGCAATTATAGAAAAACAGTAAAAGATGAATAAACAATTTAAGACCATCTATGTACTTTTAGTAGCTCTGTTATGTGTATGGTCTTTCATTTTAAAATATCCTGTATATTTGAATGATTGATAGTTTAGTCATTTAATTCTCCAGAAATATACAAATATTAAAAATATAAATAGAATGGACCAAAGCTATTCCTTGTGGAACTCTGCTGACTTTGGGATAAATTTAGCCCAAGATATTTGTACTAGCTAGAAATGAACTCAAGCTCTAACGTTTGGATTTGGATGTCACTCTGAATTTGAGATTAGAGCCAGAAGTAGGGTGAGGCCCACTCTTAGCATTTATACATAGAAAGTAGATAGCAGGATACAAAGCTGAATATACTCATACACTTGTTCTCAATTATTTGATAACCATTCACAAAAAAATTCAGAAAGACATTATCAAATCAGTTCTCATAATTATAAATTCATTTATCTAACTCTAATCAAAAATGGAAATTTAAAACCTGTAAACATAGCCCTACTGGCATGGGCCCAGGTTAATCTTTGCCATTGACTTCAATGGAACAACACCAGAGAATAATCTGGCCCACAGCACTCAGAGAAAGCAAATCTTAAGTGATAGGCAGTGATTTCACTGACACAATCTGGATGCTGCGAGATCCTAAATTTGGTTTTGCAGAACCGTATCACTTTTAAAAGTGATGATGGTGTCATTTTAGTCCATCTCTAGTCACTAGTGAGCTGCAAATCTCTCCTTTACAAACATCAAAAATCTTTTATTTTTTCTTCCATTATCTGAACTAAATTTATGTCCTGACTGGTGCAGAATTGGGCCATTATTCCATCAAGAGTTTAGTACATGAGACTGAAATTCAGGAGACAATTTAGACAGACCAGAAACTTTTCTGTCTTATCAATATTCTCTTTAAAAGTTAGCAGTAATCCAAGTGCAGGCCTTATAAAGGCAGAGTACGAGTTGAGACATTACTTCATTTGGATCCCTAAGAACCAATTACAATATCATAGTATTATCAAAAGAGGTATGATAATCAAGCTCAGATCTATTAATGATATTGCCAAGAGAAGCATATAAATATAAAAATAAAGGAACATGAATGGAGCCCTAGAGGACTACACATTTTACAGTAGCTATATCTGATGAGCTGCTTACTCAATATAGCATGCTGTGTCTGCTGACAAAGTTAATTACATTTCAAACCAGTTTAAAACTGTCCTAGAAATTCCAACCCATGATTCCAGAAGATCTAACAATATATCATTGTCTACTGTATCAGAGGTGACTGACAGAGCTAATGTGAAGAGCTCTGATAACCCCTCTTTATTGGCAACCATTCAGATATTACTGTAGGGACTCAAATGGGCACTCTCAAGACAAACAGTCACAAAGCAAGCTGAAAGCTTTTCAAATTTTCACAATCAATTCAATGTTTCTATAGCTGTGTTGCTTCAACATCTTCCCCTGTGCTTTGCAAGAAAACACAGATAAGGAAGTGGTCAAAAACTTGCAAGACTCTCATTGGGAAGACCAGATTAAATTACAGGGGCAATATAAACAAATCGGAAAGACAGAATTTTCAGTTTAGCCACATGACTCACATTAACAATGAAATAGCATCATACATCTTGACATACTACTCTAGAAAAAATCTCAAAACATCAACATGATTATGCTTCATAAATAAGAAAACAGTAACAGTCAATATGCTGTCCAACTGGCCTTGATTTAACAATAAAGTTGATTGTATGCAGCTGTGGAAAAACCAGCTTTGCTGCTATAGGAACACACTTTAAGAGGGCATTTCAATTCACTGCAACACAACCAACAAAACAAAAACCAAAACAACCATTCTCTGCTTCAGCTGCTATTTACATTTGTGCCTCTCCTCAGTTTGTGTTGACACCTTACAGATATCCTTACCCCCATCATTAAAAACTGTGTAACTGAGAAATAAAGCTGTTCAGAACTGAGGCTATTCTCTATATTTGAAGGCCTAGCTAAAATAATATCATCCAATGTAGGGCACAGATATTCCACAGATGGCCAAGAACCAGTTTCTGGTCTGGAGTGACCTCTAGACAGAAGAATACAGAAGAGACTCACCTTCATTTTGCCAGTGATAAAAGAACTCCTATATATGCACACACTCCACTCTTATTATAATCACACATTCTCTCTCTCTCTCCAATACATACTATTATAGCCATCTGTTCTCACATTGCTCATAACTTTCTTAAAAAATTGGGCTTGGGCCAGAATTTTCCAAGTTTGGACTCATACCACAGATAAATTGTTCTAGGACATTTGTGTTAATTCCTGTCAGACATTTATGCAATAGCAAGATAGAAAACACTTTTTTCCATTTGCTATACTTATTATTACTACACCTCTACCCTGATATAATGGTGTCCTCGGGAGCCAAAAAATCTTACTGCTTTATAGGTGAAAGTGCATTATATCGAACTTGCTTTGACCCGCTGGAGTGCACCCCCCCACCACTCCCGGAGCACTGCTTTATATCCAAACTCATGTTATATTAGGTCACGTTATATCGGGGTAGAGGTGTACTTAGTTTATTGCTTCACATGCAGTGGCAGGTTATAGCTATGAGAACCGTGGCTCCAACCCAAGAAAAAGGATCCTACCAACCAACCAAAAAATATCTCCCACATGCAATAAAATTCCTTGAGATTGTATACTTTTTTCTGTCTCATTCTAATGTGCATTATAACTTCTGTTATTAGTTAAATCCTATTGACTAGTAAATAGCTGCCTTGTATAATAGGTTTTTCAAAAAAATTATTTGAACATTGCATACACACATGAGGATATATTACATACTGTAAACACATGAACAATATGTACAATTTGGTAGATTATTATATCCATTACAAATCCTGAGCACAGCTGAACTAATAGCAGGGGGAGGGGGAAAGAGAATGTAAATATTTGTTCAAATTTGAAAGCAAATTTTTATCATAATTGCAATCTTTTTGGTCTTGCTTTCTGTAAACATTAACGTATTAAACATTAAAGCTTTACTACTGCAAACACTGAAGAAAACCAAACAAGTTCAAATGCCTGAATATTTACTGAAAATTAATTTTGAATAGCATATTAATTGTAACAGTTTTCATATTTGATTAGGTTAAAAATTATGGACCAGAAATAGTACCATGTGCATTTTGTAACTAGCCAATATTAACTGCAAGTTGTGAATATTCCCATTAATTTGTTTGTGAAATATACATAGATAAGGGATTATCCATTCAATATATTTCTAATACTGTAATTTTCAATTGAGAAAAATTTCATGACTTCTTCATGAACCTAATGGGGACCTTAAGTTTATTTGATGAACAAACTATTCATAGTGATTTATTTTTCAACTCCATCTCTGCCCATAAGAGAATTCTTTCCAAATGAGTCTGACTTCAGTTGTAATAGAAAGAAAGACCCTTATGAAAACCTGTCTTTCTGAAAGTCCTCCACCAGGATATTCAGGAAAGAGCATTTAGCTATATTTGTGTTAATATAGGCTAGTAATTAAAAGCGCACACAATGAATAAGCACAAATAGTAAAGAGAGCACTATAGCACAGAACAGGGGGTAAATATTATTCAGATTTCTTCTTTCAGTATTTGAATGCTTATTTTGCTGTAAGAAAACAATTAAAATCTGATTCTTTTTGCTATTGTGGGGAACCAGGAATTAAATCAGATGAGCTCATAGCTTATTTTACATGCTGTCCTGCCACCTACATGCTCCTTTGTCTCTCTTCCTCATTTACTGTCGTCGCTACAAGCCCTAGAAGTCCTTCCATCACCTCCTCTTCTGCCCCCTCAGGAGTATTGTGTACTCACCTCCTGTCTCTAATGCCTTTTCTATTTCCCTGAGAGACTTCAAGTGCTTCCTTAGTTCCTGTCCTCTTTTAGTCAAAAGAACCCTCTTCTAATACCTGGGTATTAGAGCTGCATGGAAAATAGTTTTGCCATCCTGGGAAAACTTTAGAAATTTAAAAAATTTGTCCCAACCAAACTCTGCACAAAAAGCTGAAAACTTGAAAAATTTCCATAGAACTGAAATCATAGAATATTTCATTTTGGAAACACAAAACTGTGGTGTTTCTGAGTCAAAATATGAACCCTGAGATCCCAGCCTGTTTGGTAGACTGTTGTGGAGCTGGGCCCCTGGAAGTCCCACAGTTGCTTCATGAAAATGTATATTATTCTTATCAATTTCACAGCTGCCCATTACTGAATAACAGAAGTGAAACAGATTGACAATTGTTGTCAAGTTCCTGTAAAAATTGTTCAATTTTGATGAAGCAGCAAATTCTGACATAAATATGTTTCTTCAGAAATTTTCTGCTCAGCTCTAACAAGTACACCTGAGGGCACTGGAGTCAATGCACACGTATTAGAGATCACAGGCTGAACGCAAGGCTGAGATTTAGGAAAAACAACTTTTTAACTTGCAAATCGAGAAAGTTTGAGTTAGAGTCTGTGTGACAATGAAAATGTTACTCTAACTTGCCATTTTTACAGCCATAATTCAGAAAAGCACTGCATTTTAATTGAGGGATTTAAAAAAGTAGCCAAAATTATTCCTGATGTAATTTAGCATGTGTTGTTTGTTATGGTGTCTAAAATATGTTCCACCAACTGCACTGCTGTTCCATCCACAGCCATTTCAAAGTGCCTTTTGTATGCAAAATATTTTTTTCTTTCAGGCAAAATAGATTAAATATGTGCCTGTAGCTAGATCATTGTCATTCCTCACTGGTGTGACCTTCTCAATAAGTCACAGGATCCTACACAAGTGTTCCATAAAACTCCACTGAACCAATACCTCCTCACCCCTGTCACAATGTTGTAACACTGAAAATTCATCAGTGGCTTCATACTGACCAAAAATGGAATTCTACCTGCTTACTATCAGAGTGTTTGAATGCATAGTTCTCCCAAGATAAGATGAGATTTTGCATCTAATAGCCAGCAAATTTTTCATGTTCTTTTCCTTGGTTAAGAAGCCATAACTAACAAAGTTAAGATGATGTGCAGACTGACTGAGAGAAATTCCTTGTTTTAGATGGAAATGCCACATTTGTTCTATTTTATAAGGGAAAAGAGAGCAGGGGAAGCTATCTTCAGTTATCTTGTCGTATAAGGTCTCCAGTGCATTCACTAACTTATTTTTTTCTTTAAGTCCTATGAACTGTGTCACTTTTTTATGGACAAATGGTTGGCAGTAACAAAATAGGTGTCTTGCTGAGGTGAACAGAAAAGAAAATAACATCTAGTGAATTGTTACATACAATGAGTCATTGGGCTATCGCTCGGTTTTAGCAGTCTGGTGGAAAGATTATTCTACAGTAGGTTCTTTTCCTCATCATCTAGCATGGACCTTTCATATTTTCTTCATGTTTCAGCTACTTATATTCCCATGTACAATGAATTAGTTTCTTTCTATCTTAAGTGTTTATAAACTTTCAAATATTTGCAGATAGTTATGTTCCCCTTAATTGTCATTTAATCAAGTTATATTTTGTTCTTTATATCTTTCCTCTTAATCACTTCAACACATTAATCATATTTGTGGCTCTTCTCTGAATCTCAGTTCACCATTATTTTTCTGGCAATGAGGTGTCTAAAACTGAATGCAGTATTGATGTGAGGTTGTATCAGAGTTGTATAGAAAGGTATTATCGCTTCTCTGTCCTGTGGTGTGATTCTTCTGAGTATGCAGCCAAGAATCACATCAGTTTTTTAGCCATATTACATTGCAAACTCCTCTTGAGTTTGCTAGCTATGTCTGTTAGGCATTACTACTTTCCAGTGTTCTTCTTCCCATTATATATCTGTATTCCAGGTTATTATACCCTGTAATAGGAAGGTCCGATGAGCAGTTTGCCTAGTTATCAAGTTGTGCTTTATGGTTTCTGATAGCTTAATTGTCCCAGAAGGAGCTCTATCTGCAATCAAAGTATCAAACCTGGTTTTTGAGCTACCCAAAATTATGTTTTCTCCTGGGTCACTTCCTGTCAGTCTGGAGCACCTCAGTTGGGACATGATTAGTGGCTCAGCAAACTCTTCTTGGTCTCCTAGAATCTTGTTCAATCAACCTCTTTTAGGGCTGAAAGTCCTAAAAGAGGAGGGGACTCCAAGTCCCTGCTATTTCCACTCTTGACACAGCTTTGAGCGTCAACCTTGCTTCCTGATGTCACATGAAGCTCATTCACCCCTTTTCCTGGCCTATCATTGTCCTTTAAAGAGTTCCTCCTCTGGAAACATGCCTTGCACTTGTTGGGGGGCGAAGACTCACTAGCCCACTGTTACTCTACTCCCAGCCTCAATTCAGTGTGAGGTTATAGACTTCATCACATACACCATGTGCCTTAGCTTGTGTTTTCTGAGTTAAATCTCATTTTTTTGTTTGATTGTCTGTGAGGCATACATCAAATTATATTCCAAGATTATTCTCAGGCATCTCTTCCATTTGCTTCTCATTGTGGTAGTAAAACCCACACAGGGTGAATATCATTGAAAGAGATATCAATCTCCAAGTGATTTCAAGAAGTTTAGAATCTGGTCCATAACCAACACTTATTATCATATGAAACACAAATCTTGAAGTCTGATCACTGTTTTAGGTTCCCCTTTACAGCTGTTCTGATTATAACCAGTTAATTTATTATTTGAATAAGACAAAAAACTAACAGTTGATCTACTAGAAATTTCATAGAATATTAGAGTTGGAAGGGACCTCAGGAGGTCATCTAGTCCAATCCCCTGCTCAAAGCAGGACCAACACCAAATAAATCATCTAAGGATGGAGATTCCACCACCTCACTAGGTAACCCATTCCAGTGCTTCACCACCCTCCTTGTGAAACAGTGTTTCCTAATATCCAACCTAGACTTCCTCCACTGCAACTTAAGACCTTTATTTCTTGTTCTGTAATCTACCACCACTGAGAACAGCCTAGTTCCATCCTCTTTGGAAACCCCCTTCAGGTAGTTGAAGGCTACTATCAAATCCCCCTCACTCTTCTATTCTGCAGACTAAATAACCCCAGTTCCCTCAGCCTCTCCTCGTAAGTCATGTGGCCCAGCCTTCTAATCATTTTCCTTGCCCTCCACTGGACTCTCTCCAATTTGTCCACATCTCTTCTGTAGTGGGGGGACCAAAACTGGATGCAACACTCCAGATGTGGAGTCACCAGTGCCGAATAGAGGGGAATAATCACTTCCCTCAATCTGCTGGCAATGCTCCTACTAATACAGCCCAATAGGCTGTTGGCCTTCTTGGCAATGAGGGCACACTGCTGACTCATATCCGGCTTCTCATCCACTGTAATCCCCAGGTCCTTTTTGGCAGAACTGCTGCTTAGCCAGTTGGTCCCCAGCCTGTTGCAGTGCATGGGATTCTTTCTTACTAAGTCCAGTACTCTGCACTTGTCCTTGTTGAACCTCATCAGCTTTCTTTTGGCCCAATCCTCCAATTTGTTTAGGTGACTCTGCACCCTATCCCTACCCTCCAGCAAATTGACCTCTCCCTCTAGCTTAGTGTCATCTGTGAACTTGCTGAGGGTGCAATTCATCCCACGATCCATATCATTAATAAAGATGTTGAACAAAACCGGTTCCAGGATCAACCCGTGGGGCACTCTGCTTTATACCAGCTGACAACTAGACATCGAGTCATTGATCACTACCCATTAAGCCTGACAATCTAGCCAGCTTTCTATCCATCTTATGTTACATTCATCCAATCCATACTTTTTAAACTTGCTGGCAAGAATACTGTGGGAGACCATAACAAAAGCTTTGCTAAAGTCCAGGTATATCATGTCCACCACTTTCCCCATGTCCACTGAGCCAGTTATCTCATCAGAGAAGGCAATCAGGTTGATCAGGCATAACTTCCCTTGGTGAAACCATGTTGACTGTTCCTGATCACCTTCCTCTCCTCCAAGTGCTTCAGAATGGATTCCTTGAGGACCCGCTCCATGATTTTGCTGGGGACTGAAGTAAGGCTGACCAGTCTGTAGCTCCCTGGGTTTTCTTTCTTCCTTTTTTAAAATATGGGCACTATATTTGCCTTTTTCTAATTGTCCAGGACCTCCCCCAATTGTCATGAGTTTTCAAAGATAATGGCCAATGGCTCTGCAATCACATCAGCCAACTCCCTCAACTCCCTGCATTAGATCGGGATCCATGGATTTGTGCATGTCCAGCTTTTCTAAATAGCCCTTAACCTGTTCTTTCACCACTGAGGGCTGCTCACCTTCTCCCCATACTGTGTTGCCCAGTGCAGCTGTCTGGTAGCTGAACTTCTCTGTGAAGACAGAGGTAAAAAAAGTACTTCAGCTTTTTCCACATCATCTGTCACTAGCTTGCCTCCCCCATTCATTAAGAGTCCCACACTTTCCCTGACTTTCTTGTTGCTAACATACCTGTAAAAACCTTTCTTGTCACCCTTCAGATCCCTTGCTAGCTGCAACTCCAGTTGTGCCTTGGCCTTCCTGATTACAGCACTGCATGCTCTAGTAATATTTTTATACTCCTCCCTAGTCATCTGTTCAAATTTCCACTTCTTGTAAGCTTCCTTTTTGAGTTTAAACTCATTGAAGATTTCACTGTTAAGCTAATCTGGTCGCCTGCCATATTTGCTATTCTTTCTGCACTTTGGGATGGTTTGTTCCTGTGCCCTTAATAAGGCTTCTTTAAAATATAGCCAGCTCTCATAGACTCCTTGCCCCCTCATATTAGCTTCCCTGGGGATCCTGCCCATCAGGTCCCTAAGGGAATCAAAGTCTGCTTGTCCAGGGTCCATATTTTGCTACTCTCCTTTCTTCCATTTGACGAGATCCTGAACTCAACCATCTCATGATCACTGCTGCCTAGGTTGCCACCCACTTCTACTTCCTCTACCAATTTTTCCCTGTTTGTAAGCAACAGGTCAAGAAGACCATGGCCTCTAGTCAGTTCCTCCAGCACTTGTACCAGAAAGTTGTCTCCAACACTTTCCAAAAACTTCCTGGATTGTCTGTGCATTTCTGTATTGCTCTCCCAGCAAATGTCAGAGTAATTGAAGTCCCCCATTAGAACCAGGGCCTGTGATCTGGAAACTTCAATTAGTTGCCCAAAGAAAGCCTTGTCTACCTCATCCTTCTGATCCGGTGGCATATAGTGCACGCCCACGACGACATCACCCTTGTTGCTCTCATCTCTAAGCTTAACCCAAAGACTCTCAACAGACTTTTCTCCAGTTTCAAACTAGAGCTCTGAGCAATCATACCACTCTCTTATGTACAATGTGATTCAGTGGAAATTTTTGTGAAAAACATTCCATTTTTATTTTAAAAAATGGTTTTCAGTGAAAAACCAAAAACCTAAAAATGCAAGAAATGTGTTAGTTTGTGGTTGCTCAAAACCCCAAATTTGCTAAGAAAAAGAATTACACAAAATTTTTTAATGAGGAAACAAATAAGTTCCCAACTAATTCTAAGTTCTAGAGGAAGAGAGAAATAGTAACCATGTAGTCATGGACTAGGACACCATTGTGCTAGGTGCAATACTCAGAAGTAAAAGATGATCCCGGCCCCAGGATTTTACTAAGGCAAGAAATGATAGATGGGCAGAGAGGGAGAAGAAGTAAACCATGACACAGTATTAGTCACAGTGGTAGGTAATAGTCTATTAGGCCAACAGCCTAATAGTTGTCAAGTATTTTTGAAGACTTGACAACAAAGGAGAGTTTTGAGGAGGGATTTGAAGAAAGAAGTAGCTTTGCGGATGTTTATGGGGAGCACCTCCCAAGTATATGGGACATCATGGGAGAAATCACGAAGACGCTTTTTAAAAAATATAATAAGTCGGCATTGGAGGAGGGCATCACGTGCTGATTAGAGATGAGCAATGACAGCTCGATAGAGAATGAGAGATAATAAGTAGCATGAGGACTGACTGTGAAGGGACTTGAAAGTGAAGACATGCAGTTTATGTTTGATGAGCTAGAGAAAGAGGGGGTCAGTGAAGGTATTCAAACACAGGGATGGCATGGTCCAATTGACAGGCTAGGAAAATGATCTTAGCAACAGCATTCTGAATGGATATGGGCAAGATGACGTTTTTTCAAGGCAAGAGATAAGGATGTTGCAGTAATCAAGATGTGAGAATGATTGCTTGGATGAGAGTCAGCTGTGTGGAGGGTTAAGAAAGGCTGTATCTCAGAGATGATATGCAGAAAAAATTAGACATAGCCTAGATGTCATTACCTAGAATCAAATATGTCACCCAGATTGCAGTCCTGAGGGATTTGTTAGTCACTGTGCAGGTGGGCCCATATATTCAAAAAAAGGTAAATAAAGTTAGGCTCCTAACGCCATATTCACACACCTCAAGAAGTGGCCTGATTTTCAAAAGTGCTAAGGAGCCAGTCACTCCAATTAATTTTATTAAAAGATGCAGAACACTCAACACTTTCAAAACATGAGTACCTAAATGAAGATTAAATAGTCTAGCCTTCAGCATCTATTTTTTTAAAACGTTGGCCACAGCATCTAAGAGTTAAACTCTTGTAGCTATCTATGCAGACGGCAACATTAGTCTACTATTTAGAATGGCTCCAAGCTTGCATATAACTCTTGCAGTAGGACCCTGCTAGCAAATGCAGTGAAAGAGAAATGCCCCACAAAATTTGTTTTTTGGAAATCTAGAAAATTAAAATAATTTTTTTTAAACTAACTTTTTTTTCCAGTAAGGAGATTTTTTTCCCCACCATTTGAATGGATTGTTTGTTTCTTACCTTGGCAGGAGGACCTTCTTTTCAATTCTGTATACAAACATGTACACTGAACATTATGTCATAAAAGTGGATACTGGGCACCTGTTTCTTTTACCTGGCATTTACCCTTTTATACCCACAGACTTTATTATCTGTGCAATATTCTCAGCTGCTGACCTTCCAAATGTTTCTTTAATTTCTTTTCCCAGCTGCACCACAGGAGTTTTATGAGAGTGAACAAAGATTTAGTAGTCCATTTCCATTAGCAGTAAAATCTCCTTTTTACCCTTGCAGGGGGACCTTTGCTTCAGTTTCTGTACATTTGTGAAAATGATAAATGCAGGTAGGAGGTTACCTTGATAACAGCATCCCAGAGTTTACAGGTTATCATTGTCTCAGGGTGAAACTCTGAGCCCATTCATGCAGGGGATCAAATGGCCTCATATTGGGTCAGACCAATAGTCCATCTAGCCCAGTATCCTGTCTTTTGACAGTGGCCAATACCACGAGCTTCAGAGGGAATGAACAGAACAGATAATTAGGTGATCCATCGCCTTTTGTCCCCTCCCAGTTTCTGGCAGTCAGAAGCTGCGGACACTCAGAGCATGGGGTTGCATTCCCAACCATCTTGGCTAATAGCCGTTCATGGACTTATCCTCCATGAACTTCTCTGCCCCATTATAGTTTTGGCCTTCACAATTTCCCCTGGCAACAAGTTCCACAGGTTGTGCATTTAGACTTAATGACATGTGGAAGAAAAGATAACTCTTCTTCTTTGTGGTTTGTTTTTGCATGTAGCTAGAGAGTCTGCATTAAGTGCAGACCCATAAGACGCCTGACACCACTATCTATATATGCATTTTCATCTATAAAAAGGTATTATCCTGCAAGCCCTCCAGCTATAACATTGGTTCTATGCCACCCTGACATTCCCCCTGCAGGAGGGCTATACCAGGTTGCTAGTTAATCTGATTTTGTTGGTGCTATGTGTTACCAGAGCAGAGTAAAGGGTCTGGAGCAGGGATGAGAATCTGAACCAGTGCAGCTGAACTGAAATAAAAAGAACTATTTTTAAAGGAACGGAAATAAATCAGAACCTTGTAGTTTCTGTACAACTATCTAATGAAACTCAATTAAAAAAAAACTCCCCATGTCCAGTCCTGCATGTTTTCTGCATGTTGCACTTCCGTTGATCTCACTGGGCGTTCCAAATGGAAGGGTTAGCTAGCTTAGATCTGGCTTGTCAGCCTTAGACATAGCTCTAAGCTTTAGACAGGAGGTGTAATATATCTGAAAGGGTATTTATTTCGGAATGGATGTGCATCGTGACCTTTTCCCGAACTGCTGGCAGGGAGTTATTTACTAGCAAATTAATATAATGAGGTTGTTTCTTCTCCAGGCATTTTATTAGTCTTCTAGGCTGCACATAACCTGCTGTGGAATTAGTGGGGGGATTTTCTCTCATGCTGCCTCATGTTAGCTGCTAGGGTGGCTCCTGCCTGCCCTGGATGTATATTTCACGCCGATAGGTATAGCCTTAAATAGTTTTTCCCTGGCTTAACATTCTGGTGGTAATGTGGTTCATAGGACCTGATCCACTGTAAGATCTTTACCAAATCCTCTTCCTCCAAACCTACCAAAGTGACTATAGATTCAAAGAGTGCAGGGCCAGCTGGGTCTCCCTTCCTCATTGGCTTACCATTTTCACTACTGTATCTATGGTTTTAACATTCTTACCAATAAGAAGGATTCCAACTTTGCAGGGAGGTGGTAGAAGACAGGATCCTATGACCTCTGTCATGAGAGAACTTCCTCTCTGGCTCCAGAAGTCCCAATTCTCCCTTCTTTATGATCAAAAGGGGCAGCATGTGTCCCTCTTTTTTTGAAGGAACTGCTATCTCCCAAGCTTGAGTGGCTTTTACAGTGGATAGTTTAGGAAGGGAAACTACTTTCAATCTTTTAAACTACCTTCTGGTTGGGTTGGGTGATTCTGGCATGTGCAAAGAGTTACTTGTGTCTGTTGGCAGAAGACATGGCATCAAAAGGTCTCCTTGTGGGGGTTCCATTCTTGGCCATCTTGCCAGGCTTGGAAGAAGCAAACTGGAATTGGAATGGGACATGCCACTAGATCTCTTCAATCCTCTTATTTCATGGCCAACAATGAAGAGGATGGAGTTGTCATCAGGACCCAAAGTGTGCAGGGACTTCTATCTCATCAGATGTAGCCACACTTGAGATTGCTTTCCTCCAAGCACCTACAACACACTTTATATTCCCCTGGATGTTTTCTAGTAAGCAACACAACCTGAGGATGGTCTGTGGTCTCTCCACTTGATCACTCTCATTTGGCTGGCTGGCTCTCAACACTGCCATTAGCCTTTCTCAACCTCTGTTCCTCATTCTTGCCTAGGAGCTCAAACTCCTGATCTTTCTCTTTGAGATCTTTGAGCGAACTGGCCTACAGTCTATGCAAACTATGCTGGACATTCGCAGGCTTCACTGGTGGGACACATGGAGATCATGCCTCAAGATCATCTGCAATAGGCTGTGCTCTATCACCAACTTGCAGAGGAAAGCCAATGCTCCAATACAGTGACTATGTCAAGCAGACCTCAAGAAATTCAGCATTCCCACTGACAGCTGGGGCAATCCTGTTCATTTTGGAGAAGCCGGGTTAAGACTGGTGCAGTCACTGAGAAGACTCATCAGATAGCCCAGGCTGAGGCCCACAGGTGAGCCAGGAAACAGAGTATGCCTCAACCTCCATCTGGCAAATGGGCTTGTACCCACTCTGGGAAGGTTTGCTGCTTATGCGTTGGGCTCTTTTTCCATACTTGCTAATTGCTAAGCACCACTGACAGACCAACTTTGTTGCGTTTCCTTTCATCTGACAAGATGTGAGACAGCCATATAAACTTAAATCCCACCACCCCCAAGAAGTACTTGTGGTGCTTTCTTCCCCTTTTGCTATTAGCAGCCAGGTCACAGCATGCCACACTGAAAAGAGAGGCGGTGATTAATGTACCCCACATGGTTTCGTCGATCCTCCATTCGTGGAGCAGTCCCAAATTTTGGGGAGCTTTGCTGTCTGACTACTGACAGTCCATTGTCCAAAGCTAACTGTGCCACTTATGGCAGGACCTCTGGTCAGTAGGTGGGTGCTGAGCCCAAACACTACTGCTTACTTATTATTTATTATTTGGTACCACTATATCACAATAACCTATTAATATCTATTTAGTTAAAACAATGCAACTAATCAGCTTCAGTTTACGTTATTTCCCAAACAAAAGTGTTGGTGCCCTTTTACTTTTCCCATAAGCTCAGTTCTGCAACAATAAGCACACAGGAAAAACAGGAACATCAGGAACATCATCCTTGGTACCAGCAGCTAAAGTGAGATTACTTCTGCTCTGCCTTAGACACTGGTGACAATTTTCTCTCCTTGTATACTGGGAATGTCTCAGATTTTCCCCTGATACTACAAAGTGGCCTTTTTTCCTCTCCGTATGCTTTGGAATCCCATCTGGGGTGCCAAAACTGTATCTTTTATAACATGGCTGGTTGGTATTGCCAAGGATATCTTTCACAGTAACCGGTGCCAAAGATTTGTACTACTGAATGGCTACTCTACCAGAATTAGCAGGGTGAGAATCACTATGAAGAATATCATTAGGTTTGGAGACTCTCTAAGAGAACATGAGGAAGGATAGCAAAGACCACAACAACATTCAGAAGTTCTCAATCATCCCTTTATTGCAAATCATATTACACCGATCATCAGTGCCACACTTATAGATACACAAATCAAGATGGAGAGAAACCATAAAATGTCCAGCATTAACGTTTTCATGCTCACATCCCTAAGGGTACTATAGAGATGGGTGGCTCTCCCAACAGGTGGTCAGCTGTGGAGGGTCTCCTGATGGGTTCTTTGTCCCTTATTCATGCGGGGAACCCTTTTTATGCTCTGGTACACTCACACGCATAACCTTTATGTATATGTATGAGGGTTCCAACCTCATTTTCCTTATCTGGACTTCCACACCACATAAATGCTGGGCTGATGTGCTTTTCATAGGTTATCCTCTTAGTTCCCTTTATCTTTTCATTAATATTTACATCAACAAGTCCCCACTGTAACTTGCTGGCACTTGCAGAATTTCCCATGATGTTAAAGTCAGGGAATCTTGCAGTAGTGATAGGCCTATTGTGGCACATTTTTCAGAATATCACCCATTAACACAGGTTTTACAGCTTTTATCTTACAATTTTACTGGTACAGTGTTACCCTGAGACAACTACCATGTCAACTTCTTTCACCTCTAAGGCCTACTATGGCTAAGCTGAAATTTGACAGGCTTCAGGTCTATGCACCTTGTTTTACAGACTTATATTATTTATATTCATAAACTCCTCAAACCTGATTACATCCCCATAGTACAATCTCTCCTGAGCTGAATGAGGCTCAGGAATCCTACGGAGAAATTGTATATCAATATATGTTTTCGTACAAAAGTTAGAGTTGGTCATTCAATGTTTTTTCTGCTAATCCAAACTTTTGTTCATGCCATTTTTCAGAACTAATATTTTTAATGGAATATTAGTTTAAGGAGCAATGCAACTGAGAGAGTTAACCTAACTAATCAGTATACTGGACTTTTGTTAATATTCATATTACAATCCCACATCCAAATTGCGATGTCTGAACTGTACACACAACTTCCACTGAAGTTAGACTGTAAACACTTTGATGTTGGGATCTTGTTTTCAGTTATTTTGTGTGTTTATAAAGTACTACCTTCTCTTACTGTGTTAATTACTTATGATACAGAAATGTTTGTTTATTTTTATTAATCAAAGAAAAGCAATGAAACATAAAATGTCACAATCTATCCCACACATATACCAATATGCACGAGCAGACATAATAAGATAATATGAAAATAAACTCTTCTCCACAGCAGGTGTAATAACATAAAATTCCCTCATGTAGAATGTCCAACCAGCAATTCCCCTTCTTTTGCAACCAAAGAGGTTCAAACATCTCCATGACCTCAACTGGAGTAGTTCAGCACAAGGAGAGAAATGATCTCTTTAATAATGCAATCAATTTAGGGCTTTATAAGTTAACACTAACACCCCAATAGATCTACTTCATACTTAGGCCTCAGACCTGACTGATAGGCTCCAATGACGTCTGAGGGCTTTGTGTAGTGCCAGCAGGAGCGGCGCCAGGGTTTTTGGCGCCCTAGGCAGGGGTCCTTCTGCTCTCCTGGTTGGCGGCAATTCAGCAGCGGGGGGGTCTTTCTGCTCTCCCGGTCTTTGGGGCACTTCAGCCGCGGATCCCATATCGAGTGAAGGACCCGCCGCAGAATTGCCGCCAAAGACCCAGAGCGCGGATGGACCTCCCGCCGCCGAATTGCCACCGAGGGCTGCAAAATGCTGCCCTCCCAAATACTGGCACCCTAGGCGACCGACTAGGTCGCCTAAATGGAAGCGCCAGCCCTCAGTGCCAGAATTAACTTGCATCTCCTTGACCTTTCTCTCCCCTCACCATCCAAAAAATGAACATTAATAATGAAATTGGGCTAATTAAAAATATATTAGTAATAAACTGTGGCTTTTTTTTTAACAGTTTCAAAATCATGTTTCACAACTCAATGTTCTAGCCATGGAATATAGCTTTTTGCTGATGCCATGGACATGACATATGAAATTTGGTAACTGGTAGAAAAATTGTCTATTAGTCAGAATTATGTATAGACTGTGTGTGTGTGTTTACACAGAGGTCACCATTACCACTGTATACAAGACATTCCCCTGTGGTATATTTACTGTGGTAATGTTAATCAGCAGAATTTAACATCGTAAAGGTTTTAATGGCAGCTCCTCTTTACTTTTGTTTAGTTTGATTCTAGTCAGCTGAAACCGTATCACATGACCATTATTAATTTGACACTATTGTCTTAAAGCATTGACAACAATTGAGAAAAGCAGGTACTGTTCCATACAGAAAGCTCAGGTATATTAAGATTTCAACACACAGAGTCATGGATGGAAAGTTCAGTGAGACAGAATAAGAGTCTAAGAAAATACAATTCATTGTGGAAAGGTATCAGGGTACCAGTTTGTAGCTGGCAGCTAGAAGTGGATAGTGACAGTTGAAAAGAGACTGAGGTAGAGTTAGAGACAGAGAGGGAGAGAGGTGACTAGAACTAGTCTCCATACTGGTAAAGAGCAAGAGACATTTTACAGACAGGGAAAGACCTAAAGAACAAATATTTTAAAACATTTCCTACTTAGACTGAGTCAGACTAAAATACATGTTAGCTATAACAGATGAAAGCTTCCTGTTACCTAACTTCTAGCTGGTGAAACAAAATAGAAGCTAATGCGAAATTTCAATTTCCTAAAAGTCTCCTCTCTGTTTGTACCTGAGAACTAGGATGTCTGATTCAAAACCAAAACCAAAGGTGAAGTTAGAAAACAAACGTTCATACTCTCCTCTGCTATGCTACAACCACATCTGTGGGGGAACTCTGCTCTGCTATGCTCATCCACCATCAGTGTAAGATCCTTTACTTATCCCCTCAAGACCACTCACTCTGCCCTCAGGCTACTTATTTCCCATACTCCCCACCACTCACATCAAACTGATACATTTTGAAAGGTGAACATTTTATAATAATAAAATGGCTTTAGAAATAGAAAATATGACTTTTAGGCTGTCGGTGATATAGAAAGCCTGCTACTAATGACGTGTTGATCAGATACTTTACCTAGCATCTGGTAATGACTGCTGTCAGACAGGATACTAGACTGAGTAGACTTTAGGTCTGATCCAATATGGCAATTCTGATGTGTCCTTATGTTGGGGTACATGGATAATTCTATTTCATAAAAGTATAATCCAGGAAGCACATTACAGGCCAAGTACTGCTGTGATTGAGTAGCTGAAGACACTTGATGTTCATCATGATGCCTTGTACATCTCCAGCATAAGGTGCATTTTAAGTATCCAGATATACACTCTGTGAGATATCTTTGCCAGATAAGAATAGGGTGAAAACCACATATTCCAGACATTTAAAACTCTGTTAATAATGCATGAATCATTTAGTTACAGCACAACTATAATTAATTGGGCTAGTAGTTAGACGAAGTGTTTTAGACCTTTGCTTTATACATTATTGGACTACAAACTGCAGGTAGAGCTGCAATTCCTAAGATGAAAGTCATAATTTACAGCTGTAAATAATCAGTCACTTAAAAAAAATCAGTTCAGGATGCCAAAAGTAACAAGGGCCAGATTCTGCCATCCCTACATGAACTATTCTTCTACACAGTACTCCGAGAGCAATCAGTAGTTTGACTAGTGAGGCCTTGATTCAAGACGCCGGGTGGTTACTCATGTACTTAAAATTAAGTATGTATTTAAATGCTTTACTGGACTGGAGTCAATGGTATTATTCAATGCATATAAGACTGGCAGAATCTGGCCCTTACATCCTCAATCAAAGCCCACTGACGTTAATAAGAACCTTTCTATTGATTTCAATGGACTTTGAATCAGGATCTCAGAGTTTAACATGTGGGTCTTTTCTACTGCCAGGGGGATAAATGTAACCCAACTCATTGGTCAATGTTTGTTCTATATCCCCATCTATGCATTATCCACAAAGGATATGAGTTGGTTACAGCTCTCAGTTACTGAGCTTGGCTGTTTAGTTCAAGTTGTAGAGGCTCATGTATTTTGTTCTGGAGGTCCCCAGTTCAATAGCTGTTGGTAGAGACGGCAACCATCAATTCAACATGGCTTGTTATAATAATACAAATCTAGTAAATATTAACCACCTTCAAACATACTACAGTATTATTTTTTATGTCACCAGTAGATTAGTTTATTTTTTTCTTTTTCATAACACTGTATTCAGAATAGAAGATAGCTACCTGCCTCATTTAAAGAAATAGTAACATTCAAGGAGACACTTTTCCCCGTGTCTTTGAAAATATGCAGTTCTTTGGGTGGAACTTCAGCAAAAGAGGCCAGTAGCTATTTTGGTCCATTTGCCTATATTGAGTAATCCTGGATAACCAAACAAGATTTTCTTACTTTGAGTTGTTAGCAACATTTAGGCAGCCTGCAAGTTTTCTGAAATTAATCTTATGAAGTTGACATAGATAATTATGGAACAAATTAAATCATATTCAGCGTTTAATTTTCCCACTAGGCAATATTATGTCACTTGTGACAACTGTAAATATGCTATTTTTCAACCTCCAAAATAATGGTGATATCCTTCTAAAAGATCATTTAATTTGTTAATGGTTTGAATCACTCTTGGGTCAAAAGCATCTTTTACATCAATTTGCAAAAGCAAATGAATATTTTGAAGGAAATATAGAAGTCAAGTTGCTTGGGCGTGTTTTAAATTATATACTAGTTAATGGTGTTAGAGAGATGGTTTAAAAATAAAATTGCCTATAATACTTTTAAACAAAAGGAGCTAAATGCATTTTTGTGCCTACTAAAGCAGATGCCTATTTGGCACTGCTTTGAATCCCATTTGCCATGTATATTTTGATTAATACTATGCTTGGTAATCTGCACTGCATGGTCTAGGTTCAGTAACCTCACTGTAAAATAATGAGCCTTCAAGAATAAAAAATATATTCACTAAAAAGTTGCATATTCTGAGAAGCACTGAACATATTCAAATGAAATGAAAAAAATGAGGCTTTCACCCAGTAAATTTGCTCGAAAATGAAACTTGCATTTCTCAATTTGTATTTAGCTGTCAGTGTGTGCTCTAAAAACCGGACAACCCATCAACCTTTTGCACATTATTTCTATAAATACCTTTTCTTCTCTGATTCAGCTGCCATACAACTATGCAGAAGTACTAGTCTTAAGGGAGCTTACGGCAACTGGGATGCAGCCAATAGCAGCGAGTTCACCCACTAAGTAGTGTCTTCAGAAAAAGACCAGCACTCATATTTTATAAAATATGTAACATGATTTACCCAAGGTTGTCAAAAGAGATGAATTTCAGACAAATGCAAAGTAAAAAATAGGGATATCTGCTGAATATAGTTGACTTATAACTCCTGGCATTTTGAAACAAAATTATTTTGTAGAATTCATTTTATACGTCAAACTTTTCTGTTGTTTTTCTTGTTTTCACTGTCTTTGTCATCAGATTCCTTATGAAAAGCAGTACTGAAAACTATAAATGAAGCACTATATTTCAACAATACTTACATAGGGCTTTATTTCCATTGTGTTCTTTTAATAAGAAAGTAGTGTTAAAAAATGATATATTTCATTAAAAAGACAAAAGGCAATAAACTAATGCATGTATGGGCTTTTTTATTTTTTTAATTTTTATTGAAAGGACTTTTCCAAGGTTGAAAGTTATTTGCTTTCTTGACACACTAATGCTGTTTTGAGGCACAGGACAATTAAATGCATTTTTTTTTAACAATATGAAGGTGAAATATATAGTACAGGCACTGATGCTATCATTTTATGCAAGAAAACAGACTTATTTAACGCAAATACAGCTGAAATTTTCTCTGATATGTTTTTATGTCTTCTTAAAATCTTGTATAAACTACATATGCAATTATGGAACCATGAGTCTATGTTCTTTTCTGCCCCAGTACTAGCCCTATAATCTAGAATTTGTGCTGTCAAGGTCTACTGGTGTGCCAATGAAATAACAATGGGTTGGCATGATGTACTTGATACTTACAGCACCTTGGAAATGAGTATTGCACAAGGGCTAAGGCATTTTAGAAAGTATATTCTTTTTAGGACTGCTCTGAGTTTTTAGATTATTTTCCAGTTGTCCATTTTCACTGTTCCACATTGGAACAAAATCTTTAGTTTCCTGAACGAAGCATGTAGTCTAAGATAAGGGGCACAATCGCCATGTTTCATTCTGCCTTTGACCTACTTCACTGAAGGTGTGAAGTGAACCACCCCTATCCTCTCAAAAGGCAAAGATAGCTGTGATGGAGACTAGCTGATGTGGAAGGTGATATGACAGTCATCCTTCATGGAGGAAAATGACACTGAATATAACAAGGAAACTTCCCAAACGTACACCAGTAAATTCTTCTGGTTCACTGAAGTGACAGAGATATCACTGCAAACTTATGCTCCAAGTAGTTTACAATATTGTAGTTTGCCATTAAAAAATGCTATTTTGGAGGAAAAAAGCAAAGTGCATTTGAAACTAGTACATTATGGAAGGGAACAGAACTGGTATTTACATGACCACATCCAGTACATTTTAATCACAAGTCTTTCTCACCTCAACCTCCACAAACTGTATATTTCTATAGTAGAAATGCTGCAAGACATTTAACTGCAATGGTAGATTCAATTGATCCAATGTTGCTGATATGCCATTAGCTTCTAGTAGAAAAAAAAACATTTCTCCCCTCTTGATTTTGCACTTTTGTATTTGGCAAAGATTTTTTTTTTACCTTTTGCTTGTCTGAAGAACAATCAGTGTGGTTGTGGTTTTTTCTCCGTTTGGTTGTTCAACAGCATCACTGAATATGTCAGCACAATACAAGAACTTAGTTTGCCAATGAACCTGTGCAATATCTGTTGAGTCTGCAGCAGTAGAGTGCAAAACATTGCAGATCCAGCATAAATGGTAGGCATTGTGTTTTTTTCTGTAGTTGTATTAAACAGAAAGGCTTGAACATGTGTTGTCTTCATTCTGCTTCAAAATGCAGCGCAGGCATATTCAGTAGTGTAAAAAACTTTCCGCTGGACCTGAGATTAGCCCTCTGCCCATGCCATACTGCTACAATTAAGATCTGCAGAGGCATCTGAGCTGGATTCCACTCAGGCCTGGTCTACACTAGGGGGCGTGGGCAATGTAAGATACGCAACTTCAGCTACGTGAACAGCATAGCTGAAGTCAAAGTATCTTATTTCGACTTACCTCTAATCCTCATGGCACGGGATCGACAGCCGCGACTCCCTGTCCCTGTCGACTCTGCTACTACCACTCGTCCTAGTGGAGTTCCTGTGTCGACGGGAGCGCATTTGGGGATTGATACATTGCATCTAGATGAGACGTGATATATCGATCCCCAATAAACCGATCGCTACCCGCTGATCCAGCTCGTAGTGTAGACATACCCATAGTATGAGAGAGGGAGCTGCAGGCAGGGCATTCTTTGTGAGGGCCTCTTTCCTTTAAAATATGCTCTTCCATCACCTTAATCCTAAATAGCCCAAATTTGCTGACCTTCAGGACACATCTTTTTAATATAGCTTTGGAAGCAGCAAAGATTATTGAGGAATGATGCATAGGGAATGTGAGAAACTTTTTTGGGATTGGGGGAAAGAGGGACATATTGGGTCCAGGAATTAGAAAAGTTTGGGAGGAAATTATTAAAGAGTTTCGTCTTATGACAAAATGCCAGCTTCCCAGAGATCTCCTGATCTGCTTACTTAATGCTCCACTAAAGGAATTCCAATTTAAACAGAACAACAAAATAATTTCTTTTTTATTGTTAGCAGCTAGACATTGTATTGCACTATATTGGAAAAATGTGACCCCAATGGAACTGTAGTATAGTAAAATATGGACTTGCTTGTAATGGAAAAGGTTTCACACCAAGCACGTACACAAAAGATGCACCAAAAACAGGATAGGTATTTAGAAAATTTAGTCACCCTTTCAGAGGAGGGCAGTTCCCCAGCCAGCTGCACAGAATCTTTAGCCAAGTTCTTTGACTATTAACCTGATCCTGAATAAACAATATATATGATGTGATATGTTAACTTTTTATTGTAACTTTGCTTTAATAAAAAGTTTTTTTTTAAAAAAAAAACAGTTGTGCTGCATGGTTCCCTAACATTGTATGTTGTGGGGTTACCGCTTAGCCTGATACATTGATTCATTGTATTGTCAAACAAGAGTCAGAGTCATCTAGCATGTGAAAAAGGAGCCTCCTGTCACTTTATAAATCTTAGTTAAAAAAATTTACTCTGTCCTAGCATTTGGCTTAATTGACAATTAACAAAAATGATGAACAACAAACTCCAACTAAAGGCAGCCCTCTACACTAGGCCAGGAAGCTGTTCAGTCCCAAACCCCAGATTCCTCTGACCAGAGAAGGCGCTCCCACTTCCTTTATATCAAAGGTGGAATAATGAGCTACGCACATTCCAGTGACTCAGTAGAACTCAGTTAACATCTTGTTACCTATCTCACCTACTACCAGGAAAGGTCAACAGAAGAACTCAGCCACATTTTACTGGCTGTAGGGCCAGATTTACATCTTACGTGGCCCTAGGCACAACACCTTCAGACCCCCCCTGCCTACAGCTGACCATGTTCTCCATAAAAATAGGTTAAAAGTTTCATTTTTTAACTGTTAGGCGCCCCTAGAACACTGGCGCCCCGAGACATGTGCTTACTGTACCTAATTGGAAATCCGGACCTGACTGATAGCTTTCCACTACAGTGGGTTTCCTCACACCTTCAAGGAGTTCCCATAGGATGCTCACTTTCCTGATGGCCTTTTTCTATAAGGATCTCCCAAGATTTCATCTGACCACCTCTCTTTGGGGTCAATGTATTGATGTTAATGATACTGTCACTGCTCTGTTTTTCATCCAGCCCAGATTTTACATTCTCCTCGCTGTTCTAGTCTGTGTGACTAGTAAAATACTGGATAGAAACCATCTGGCCTTAACTCAATCCAGGAAAGGCAGAGGTAATACTTGTAGGCAATGGGTAGCATCTTGTGGAATGGGTAGGGATTATGACTATTCCCTTGATTGAGTGGATATGTCTGTCCCTGTGATGTGCTGGCAATATTTTAACAAAAAGCTGTCATCAGACTTTCCCCCATTGTACCAGGGGTTCATTCGTGCACAATATAAGAGAAAAGGACAAGGAGATATGCCTGAGGAACATATTTATTTTACATGTAAACAAAAATTTTCTCTCATGAACATATGCTAGCAGGGAGGGAACACTTCTTAGCAAACAAAATTGTATTCAATTGCTGGAAATACTTATATTTTGTTCTTATGTTGGTGAGACATCATCTGGAATACTGTTTCAGTTCTGGTCTCCCATGTTTAAAAAGGATGAATTCAAACTGGAACAGGTACAGAGAAGGGCTACTAGGATGATCCGAGGAATGGAAAAATCTGTCTTATGAAAGTAGACTGAAAGAGCTTGGCTTGTTTAGCTTAACAAAAAGAAGGCTGACGGGAGACATGATTGCTCTTTATAAATATATCAGAGAGATAAATATGAGGGAGGGAGAGGAATTATTTAAGCTTAGTACCGATGTGGACACAAGAACAAATGGATATAAACTGGATACTAGGAAGTTTAGACTTGAAATTAGATTAAGGTTTCTAACCATTAGAAGAGTGAAGTTCTGGAACAGCCTTCCAAGGGGAGTAGTGAGGGCAAAAAGACCTATCTGGCTTCAAGACTAAGCTTGATAAGTTTATGGAGGGGATGGTATAATGAGATAGCCTAATTTTGGCAATTAATTGATCTTTGATTATTAGCAGGTAAATATGCCCAATAGTCTGTGATGAGATGTTAGATGGGGTGGGATCTGAGATACTACAGAGAATTCTTTTTTGAGTGCTGGCTGGTGAGTCTTGCCCACTGCTCAGGGTTTAACTGATTGCCATATTTGGGGTCAGGAAGGAATTTTCCTCTAAGGAAGATTGGCAGAGGCCCTGGGTTTTTTTTTTTTGCCATCCTCTGCAGCATGGGGCATGGGTCACTTGCTGGAGGATTCTCTGCACCTTGAGGTCTTTAAACCACGATTTGAAGACTTCAATAATTCATACATAGGTTAGGGGTTTGTTACAGGAGTGGATGGGTGAGATTCTGTGGCCTGCATTGTGCAGAAGGTCAGACTAGATGATCATAATGGTTCCTTCTGACCTTAAGTCTATGAATCTATAAATCTATGAAACTATATTGCTGACATAGCACAATGTTCAACCCGTATCATCTGAAGCGAGTGCAATTTTAAGGCCAGAAGAAACCATTATAATCATCTGGGGTGTACCTTTTATATAATACAGGTCATCAAATTTCACCCAGTAACTCCTGCAGCAAGCCCATAACATCTGGGTGAGCTAGAGCACAGCTTCATCTGAAGGCAGCCTCTCCCAGAAACTTTTAGAAAATACTTGATTCTTGAATAAGTCAATTCAAGAGGTAAATTTTCTCTTCTGGAGTATTTTTAGGGATTCAGGAATCATTCATCAATATCAAGAAATAGGGGAAAATTCCACCATCACAAACAGGAAAATTACCCTAAACTTCCCTTAAACCTGGTGGCAGAATTTTAATGTAGGGCTCCTGAGTGCACTTCTGGGGGCTGCACTTTGGTTTTCAAACTTGGGACTTATTGAATCCATCATTGCACCTACATCCTAAGGTGACAGTGGTGAGAAGGGTAGTAAGTGGATGTGTAATAGGAAAACATCAAGGTTAGAGTACAAAATCTGACCTTTTACCTTTAGGATTCAAGTCTGGCACAGATCAGTGACCAAAGGTCCCTACCATCTAGCAGCTGTTCAGTGGCCTAGTAGATATGAGTTGTTAGTCTTTTTCTTTGTGGATGGACGGCCCCAGTACAATTAGGACACTTCTTATCAGTATCAGGAACCATTAGGAAAGTGATAGATAAGACAGAAAACATCATAATGCCACATATATACATCCATGATATGCCCACATCTTGAATACTGAGTGCAGTTCTAGTCACCCTCTCTCTCTCTCTCTCTCTCTCTCTTTATATACACACACACACACACAAACACTTGAATTGGAAAAAGGACAATGAAGGGCAACAAAATGAAGCTTGAAAAAGAGACAAATGAGGGAGACATAATGGAGGTCTATAAAATCATGGATGGTATGGAGAAAGTGGAAAAGGAAGTGTTATTTACCCCTTCACATAACATACAAACCAGGGGTCAACCAATGAAATTAATACGCAGAGTGTTTAAAACAAAGTATTTCTTCACATAATGCACAGTGAATCTGGGGAACTCGTTGTCAGGGGATGTTCTGAAGGCCAGAAGTATAATTGGGTTCAAAAAAGAATTTAAAAAGTCCATGGAGAATAAATTCATCAATGACTATTGGTTAGGATGGTCAGGGATGCAACTCCATGTCCTTAAACCTCTGACTGCTAGAAGTTGGGAGTGGATGACCGGGTGTATCACTTGATAAAGTTCCCTGTATTGTTCCCTCTCTCTGAAGCATCTGGTACCAGTCACTATTAGAAGACACTCTATTGGGCTAGATGGACCATTGGTGTGACCCACTATGGCCATTCTTAATATCTTGAAGCATTTTTTTTGTTTTTGTTTGTTTGTTTTTTAAATAAGTGAATACAGATCAGGTCTTCAAAATCTAATTTTGGCAAATGTTGATTTGTTTTTCCTCTTTCTAATTGAGTGGAAGCAGACAGGCTGCTTTTTGTGCACTGTTCTGTCTACGTAGTTCTGGGAGTAGACTTTGTTAGTTGAATGCCTACTATGGACAGAAAGAGGAGAGCTAACATATTTAATTGTACAAATTGTACAAGAGAGTTAACTTTTAAAGATTTAAACCAAAAAATTCAAGTTTGGGCCCCTGAATTTAGGCATCTAAATAAAAGTGCTAAGAATTCAAAACTCCTGCTGAAACAAAGATTTGTGTGCCTAACTTTCAATATATATTTTTGAAAAATCTTCATCTTTTCTTGAAAACAGGACAGGAGATTTTGAATTCATTTCACATTTCCCAACATATCACCTCTGGTCTGGGGTATTCTTGACATACTGTGAATAAGTTATCTTTGTCCTAAAAAACTTACTGGCAAGATGAACTTGAGGACTTCTGGATCAGATCAGAATTCTATTGCCTGTAACATATATGAAAATAAAGATGAAATAAACACAATCGACATATTTTTCTTTATTTTAAATGGAAACCTTACCTTGACAATATGCATCAAGGATGTATAAAGAGTCAGGCTATATGACTTTTTTTGCCTCAAAATGAAGCATATTTGCCCTATTTAAAAAAAATAAAATGTCTTCATAGTGGTCCCATTTACCCAAATTGGCACAAACTATGTTTTGTGAAAATCATACAACAGAAGAGTTGCAAAGACAAGATAAGTGCACTGGCAGATGTTCTTTGATTCACTCATTTGGAGGGAAGGGCATTTGAAAATGGCATTGGCACAGAATGACATTTGGAATAATGGCCTGTGATTCTGTTGGCACTTTTAGTGTTAAGCAAGTGATCTGCAAGGTAAAGTGGATTCACAGTTAGAGTCAGCACAAGTGCACAGGTCGCCCATAAAAATAGAAGATTCCATTATTCTTCAGGCTCCCTAGAGGGAGCAAGGTCTCTAGCATCATTACCAGGACTGAATCTGACTTTTCTACCTCCCCTAATTTCCTCCTAGTAATTATAGGTCAAGCACTCTTTTGTAAGTTATAAAACCTTTGTTCTTATCAAAAATGAATAGCTGAGGAAAAAAATTATAAAGAGAGTCCTAGGAAAAAAATTTCAATTAGAAAACCAAGCTAATTTGGTATGACCAAAGACTGTCAGGCATACTGACAGTGCTCTATTATGCAGTCATTTGGGCTCTTTCAAATTAGTTATGTTAATGTCCTGTGAGTGAATGTAACACTTGGATGGGACAAGATTTCTGCAATTAATTTCTGCAGTCAGTGGAGAGACAAGCAAATTTATTTTCCCCCTCTCTGGGAATTGGTAGTGGAGGGTGTGAGGTAGAGAAAGTGCGTTTAGGAACAGAGTACAAGCTAAACACAAGCTCTAAATAAAGCAGAAACAATGGGAGCCAATGCCTCCCCATTCATTCAATTGACAATGTTTTGCAGCTTAAACCTGTTTTATTAATTATGTTTGACATTTCCTTAATTAGTTTCATTTACACCAAATCAATCCCTACTGCTGTATGGCATCATTTATCATTTTGAAAAATTTGCATACTGAGTGCTGACTTTTTCTACTTAATTATACATTAAAAGTGTCAAGCATGCTTGCTGCCTGGCATTATCTGCGCCAGAAAGGTTTGTGGCTGGACTGTGATGGTATTAATCATTAAGAGTCCCCAAGTGCTGCTGGGTAATATCTGGGGAGTAAAGTGGCTCTCATTTTAACGTTAGAGAGCAGAAGTGCTTTTGTAAAATGACCCAGAGCAAAAACAAAATAAATGACCTACAGCATCCGCTCTATTGTAATGCGTTGCTCTTTCAATAGAAATATGCTCTGGGAAAAAATGTTTACTGTTAACTATTAACCTCCTGCATGTTGAAACTCCAGGATAGCTGGTGTTTTGTCTGAATGAAAAACATGACGTTTCAGTTAAGTTATATTGATGGCAGACTAAGATACCAACCAAAGCAGTTATATGTCAGCTGTCTTTTACTTTTTTCTTAAATTCCTTACTTTATAACAAAAACAGTGAAATGCTACCAGTCATTAATACCTAACTTCATATTGCCCAGAGTTTACATGAAGCCTGTTAGGAAACAATCAGCCTTTTTACCAGTAAGTGAATAGTTATATACTCCAGGGGAAAAAAAATGGATTCCAGGAGATAAATGAATGGATGCAGGACACAAAACATTGTATTCCTAATCTATTTAATTAAAAAATATTGACACTTTGACACAGGGATTCAATGTTGACATCTCAAATATGCACTTCCATGTCCTGAACGCCAGTACAGGCAATTGTGTTTGAATATCTTCAACTAACTAGCAGCAAGTATCAGGGGGTAGCCTAATAGCCACAAAAACAACAAGGAGTCCAGTGGCACCTTAAAGACTAACAAATTTATTTGGGCATAAGCTTTTGTGGGTAAAAAACCTGACTTCATCTGAAGAAGTGGGCTTTTTACCCACGAAAGCTTATGCTCAGATAAAACTGTTAGTCTTTAAGGTGCCACCGGACTCCTTGTTGTTTTTAAACTAGCAGCAGTTTCTCTCACAGCTGCCTCTCCCAAGACACCTTTCCACCAAAAATGCTGTATCTGTCACTTAACTCCATCCCAGACATATTAAATATCCTGTCTGTTAAGATGGTCACTAAGGGTATATTTACTCTGCAATAAAAGTGTGACACTTGGTCTCAGAACTCAGGTCAGCTGACTCAGGTGGGCAGAGCTCAGGCTGCAGGGCTAAAAATTGCAGGGTATATATTTGGGCTCAGGCTGGAACCCTGGCTCTGAAACAGGAGGGTCTCAGTGCTCAGGCTTCAGCCTGAGCCTGAATGTCTACACAGCAACTTTTAGCCCTGTAGCCCAAGGCCCAGAAGCCTAAGTCAGCTGATTCAAATCAGCTGTGGCTATGCCACAGATCTTTTATTGTAGGGTAGACATATTCTAAGGGCTCAATCCCACACCACTGAAGTCAATTAGAGTTTAGCCATTGACTTCAACAGGTATTGAATCAGGCCCGTAGTTGCCACCTTCATCGTGTTGTCTACAACCATCCAGGGCTCATGCAGGAATTGACATTCCTGGCTAGACTGAGAAAGTATCCATGTTCATGTATTACAAATGAAAAGCATGCTTACCTTTGAGCATAGGTCACAAGGGTTGTTCTAATAATTCTTAGAAATATCTGCTAAAGCTTCTAGGCTGGGATGTAATTGAGGAAGCTGCTGTTGAAGCTGCTGTTGACCACTTCCAAAGCCATGTCAGCTATTTCATTTAATTAAAGTTATTAGTTTAATTTCTTTCCCATTTTTCCCATGACAGTACATAATTGGAAATGTATTACAGTTCTAGCAATATCATGACAAATCTATGAATGTTCAATAACTCAGACACTACATTTATTTCAGCGCATCTCTTGTCCAAAAGATGTAATGTTTTGTAAAAACTGAAAGAGTTAAAGAAAACCGATTTTCTATATGACACATAAACCATGCCTGCCTTCTTGTCAGAACCCAAACTTACTGTGTTTAATATTCAAGTTCATTTTCATATACTTGTCTATTAACATAATATATACCATTTTGCAAGCCTGGTCAGAGAAATCTGTAACTAAATAATTTTCAAGTTTCCTTCATATCAAATGCATTATATGCAGTGTGAAATTATTTCCCCACTCTGTCCTTTACAGAACAGTAGAAGAGCAACACACAATATACTTGATATAGTTCTAAAATATATTACAGACTTCAAAAGATACTGCATGTATGCACATTTATAATAACTAATCATAAATGAGCATTTAACTGTAAAATTTAAGTTATACTTGATATGCTGTCACAATGTCAGTATTAGAAACTTGCAACAAAAGAATATTATTGACGCTAAGATGGTAAAAAAATCCTTCTCTCTCTTTCTTGTACAATATTATGTTTCTAGGTACAAATTTTCATTCACACACACACACACACACACACACCATGTCAAAATTGTTGTGGAAATCACAAACATAAAAGAAATTGAGAAGGTTAATGCCATTCTTAATTCATAAGTATTTTTGTTTTCACCAAAATTTCAAATGTAATGGGGAAAGATCAAAGATGGAAACAGTGTGTGAAATGTTTGCAACAAAAGTCGGGACTCATAAGAAACCTGCTTGATTTAGGGTTTTGCTACAAAGTCTAAGTTTAGCACCAATTTATTAAAAGTCATTAAAGTCAGTGAACTATCTAGGCCCAGTGCTGAGCAAACATGCCCAAGTGTATGGTTTTGGAAACTCAGAGATTTCAACAGAATTTGCTTTCAGATTTCAGATGCATTTGAACCTGAAATTCAAAGCAGATGTCAACTGGTGCAAAGCCACAAACAAAATCCAAAAATAATACTGTAAATGCAACTCCATTGATCTGAGTTACACCATTTACACCAGAGTTGAGTTTGACTCAATGATTTCATGAACCTCTGAAAGCCAAAACCAACTTTTATGTAAGGAAGGCCAAGATCCACCACTTAAAAAACCCTGGGGTTGCTCACATGGAAATTAATGGGAGTTTTGCCATGGACTTCAGTGAGACAAGGATTTCATACCCTGAATTTTATTCATTAAGATTTTCAACTATAATATGTAATCAGTGTTTTGTTCTAAAAAATTTTGATGTTTTTATTTTGATTTGGGTTTTTTTTTAATGAAAAAAAATAAAAGTCATTCATTTCCGAAGTGCAATTCAAATGAACACACAATGAAATCAAAACGTCTAGGTGAGGTCCCTAAAGTGGCAATTAGTTGCCTACATTTCTTTGTGAATCAAGCTCTTAGTGACTTGCACAGGGTGACGTAGGAAGTCTGTGGCACAGCAGGAATGAACCCCGGTCTCCCGCAGCCCAGACTAGCACTCTAACCAATGGAAAATGTTTAGAGCAGCCTGACTGACAAGGATTTGTTACAGTAATAAAAAGTTTTCCAGGGCTAACAAAAGAAAAGTAATCGCGAGGATTTCACATTCATGAGCAATTATGTCTGTTTTGAGATGTCTCTCCTTCATCCAACACAGCTGCTGTATGGAGCTTCCTCCAACTTCCAGCCCTGTTGTGATATACATATGGATGCCATTCACTCATAGTTGCTTATGCTGTGTGGAAATCTCTGTGCTAACATTGTAGCACGTTATGTGGTACTATTTGAACCTGTAATTGTAAACTATTCTCCATTCACTGGTGTCTTCCATATGAGTATTTGGGCAACCCTTTTGTCTGCATAGAAATTATTTTTCAGTCATGATTTAGTACTGTCTCTCTTTCATAAAGAAGGGAGAAAAGGATATTTTAATTTCAGTTCACTCTCACCATCTTTTCCAAGCTCTTCTGCCTACTGTACTTTAAAAGTGAGATACTTTTCTCCTATGCATTAAAGGAATATAATATAAAGGAACACACATATATATACAAATAAGAGGGGATAAGATATCATCTGTTTCTGGAAGCAGAGATTTGCAGAATCAAAATGGGGGCACACAGAATGTGGGGAGTCTCAGTCTAGTAACATGCTTTTTCTTCCTGCATAGACTACAATAGCTCCCTCCACTTATGTCCTTTGTTTTCCCAGGATATCTGTCTCCCAAGTTCTGTAAATGTACGGATGAAATGTCAATTAAAGGTATTTTCTTTTCTATGCAGCAAAATGTCCTCCAGAGACCTCCAGTCATGGAGACTACTAGAGATAAAGGAATGTCTCTGTGCAGCAGGGTACAAAAGGCATAATAAAAAATAGTTCACACTGATATCAAGAGATATGATACATTTAATAAATTGTTTTAAAATAAAATATAACATGGAGCAATCATTCAAATGATATGAAATAAACAAGTATGAAAAAGGGACTGAGTCATTCAGATTGGGAATAGCCCTTGTCACCTAGCCAAGTAGAATTCGGATTTCCTTGGCCTGCAAAAATCAGACAATAGTGTTTTCAGAAAGCATGTAATGAACTCCATATCTCAAGAGGCAGGACTGACCTGAGGCTGGCTACTGTCATTTCCACCACTCTGGTGGAATGAGGCTTTATTTGACCTTCAAGTGACAGTTCTGCCCAAAAAATAGCAACAAGAAATGCATAAAATCAACAGTTCTGCCAAAGTTATTTTTTGCCTGACCAAATGTGTTGGCAAAAAATATAAACTTAACAAAGAGGAGCAAAAGAATGCTATTGAATATGATTTTTCTCTATTACAGATGGGGAAAAAAATCAAGGGAATTTTAAATAGTGTTTCAGAAATAAGACTTCACAGAAATAAAGAGCCGAATCCTGTTTGCTTTGCTGAAGTGAGTTCTCACACTGATCAGGAACAATGTACCACTGAAATTTGTTCCTACGTAAGAAACAGACAAAATCTACGCATCATAGACTTCTCAGTTAAGTCTTCAAAATGGAAATGAATAAGGAGTGAAATTCACCTTGTGAGTAAGAGTAGAAGAATTTAGTAGCGGGACCCCAATCTAGCAAAACTCTTATGTGAGTGCTTTAGCGCTTTATTGGGTCAGGGCATAAGGAATAAGAAGAAAAACTTTGTGGGAAACACAATTAAGGGAACACCAACAAAGTTTGGAAGGCTCTTTAAATTAGCATGCCACTCTTTTTCATCTTTAAAGGGGTAATTAAAGTAACTTGGCTTGGAGAGAATACATTATTTCATAAAACTCATGGCTTGACTAGAAAGCTGGGGTACAAATCTTCCCTGCATTTGGCTGCCATGGACTAACTGGCCATGTGCTCCCTACTGATGTGCATAAACAGTTCATTAACATGCTTTGGTCTAGTCTAGGTTTCAAAGAGGACTAGATCAAAGCATATTAATGAACTGTTAATGCACATCAGCAGTGTCCACATGGAGAGTTAGTCTGCAGAAGGCTAATGCAAGATAAATTCACCCCTCAGCACTTGCTATAAATTAAATGTTTGTTTAGGGAAGTCCTCACCATGACGATTTGAGTAATTTGTCTATACAATTTATTAACTTTGTGTGATTATGAACTCTCTGTATGTATGTTTACCAAGCTTCAAGCTCCAGTGTGCAGCCCTATGCCTTCTCTGTTGTATTTTTTACCTCCTGGTTGGACTGAAATGCCATAAAGGGCTGACAATTAGAAGGTCATTAAATGGGGAAGGTCCTCTATTCAACTACAGACACCCCAAACAAAAGATTGGCTCCCACCCAGGAGAACTGTCTTGTCAGGAGGAGATCACCTGGCAACAAAAATCACCTGGTGGGGTCTTCAAGTACCTGAGGGGGCTGGCCTGACAGAGGGACTGGAAGGTTATAAAAGGGCAGAACCTGATTTATTTGGTGTCTTTAGCCAGCTCAAGCAGAGGGAAGCTGCTGCAGGAGTCTGATGCAGCAGAAGGAACCCTGTATCAGAGGGGTAGCCGTGTTAGTCTGGATCTGTAAAAGCAGCAAAGAGTCCTGTGGCACCTTATAGACTAACAGACGTTTTGGAGCATGAGCTTTTGTGGGAGCATCTGACAAAGTGGGTATTCACCCACAAAAGCTCATGCTCCAAAACTTCTGTTAGTCTATAAGGTGCCACAGGACTCTTTGTTGCTTTTACAGGAGGAATCCTAACTACTGTGACAAAGTTCCTCCTCTACCTTGGTGGGCCTGCACTTATTGGTAGATTTGCTCACCTCAGTGATCTTCCCCACAGTCGGAGTCAGCTTCTCCTGTGTCTGATCAGGAGCTGGGAGGTTTGGGGGGAACTCAGGCCCACCCTCTACTCCAGGTTCCAGCCCAGGGCCCTGTGGATTGCAGCTGTCTATAGTACCTCCTGTAATAGCTGCATGACAGCTACACCTCCATGGGCTACTTCCCCCAGGACCTCCTCTAAACACCTTCTTTATCCTCACCACAGGACCTTCCTCCTGGTGTCTGATAATGCTTGTACTCTTTAGTCCTCCAGCAGCACACCCTCTCATTCTCAGCTCCTCTCACACACTTCCTCTTCTCTGTCACTTCCCTCCCTGACTGGAGTGAGCTCCTTTTTAAACCCAGGTGCCATGATTAGCCTGCCTTGATTGGCTGCAGATGTTCTAATCAGCTTGTCTGCCTGAATTGGTTCTAGCAGGTTCCTGATTACTCTAGTGCAGCCCCTGCTCTGGTCACTCAGGGAACAGAAAACTACTCATCCAGTGCAGTATATTTGCCCTCTACCAGACTCCTGTACCCCACTGGCCTGGGTCTGTCACACTACCTAAATTCAGACAGTCCCTCAAGGCCTCCCAAAGGAAGGGTGAACTAGAGTGAGAGGCATTGCATTCAGGATGTTTGTTGTTTTCTAAACTAAATGTACTCTGTGCTATTAAATAGAGAGTAATGGTGGTTTAGAATCCTGTAGAAAGCCTTTCTGCGTCTGTGGGTGTGTTACAGCTGTCACATCACCTGGAAGAGTTAATCTGCAGACCCAGAATACCCAAATACCTGGAGTTCTGGGAGAAAGTGAGTTTAGGCTATGAGGATGGGCAATTGGGTCATGGAGGTCTCTTCTCCCAGAAGGGAGAATTGGACAGAAAATCTGCACCCCAAGAGTGTGCCTAGAGACCCCAAGCTAAGCACAGTGTGTGCATTCTATTCAGATTACAGAGACTTAAAGTACTCAGAGGATCCTTTCAAATCAGTCTAGTCAGTGCCTCAGAAGGGATGTTCAGCTACATCTGACACCAATTATATAATTTTCCAGCCAAATTATTTAAAGCCATGTCTATGGAAAGGAAATCATTGAAGGTCCTGGATTTTAACGTTTTAAGAAACACATCCGCATTCTACTACCTTTTAAGAACATTGGCACAGAATTTCAAACTTGGATGCCTAAAAATAGTTACTTAAATCAACATTTATGCACCTCACTGAGGTCTCACTGAAGTCAGTGGAAAGTTCAAAGATGCTCTGCACCTATGAAAATAAGGTCACTTATTTAGGTACCTAATTTTAAACACCTATGTTTGTAATTTTACTCATGTTTTATTTCTGGAATTTCCTCTTTTGCCTTCTTGCTTTCCAAAAATATTAATAAATTTTGTAACCTGTTATATTTTTAACACATTCCAAGATACTTTTAAAGCCTTATCCAAAGGCCAATAAAGTCAGTAAAAGCCTTTCTTTTGACTTTAGTAGGATGTGAAATAGATTCTCTCTTTGTGCATCTCTGCTTTCAAGTACAAAATAGTTAGTATGAGTTCTCACCACTTCTGATAGGTTTAAATAAAATTCAGAATACATAAATGTACACTTTACTGGAAATGTTAACACAATTACAATAATTGAGCATTTTATAAACACTGACTGACTTCTACTAGTTCATGGAAAACATTGAATTGGATCAATGTTGATGGTACTTAAGTGTTTCGCAAAGGTATATAAATGGATTCACATTCTTACCTGAACACCAGGATGAAACGCAACCTTTCTTATACTTCAGTATGGAATCCTTTATGTTACTGCAAAGATGCCTATTTGGATTAATTAAAAAAAATAGTCCATTATATTCAGAATCTATATTATTGGAAAGGTTTAGTTCTGGCAGGGAGAAGGACTATTTTGAGTGATCAACTTTATTCAAGCTTGCCGAATAAAGGATCAGTTAGTCTGATTCCACTGGAAATACTAGTTAGGGACATTACTCTTGTTGAAAACTTGTCTTTTACAATCTATTAATGTCAAGCTTTTCAATTCTTTGAGACTGAATTTTAAACAAAAAGCATTTTCCATGATGAAATCATCTGCTCTACAGCCGCAAATATCCCCTGACAAAATTAAAACCTGCTTTTGTTTGTTGATGTCTGCTTGCTTAAAAGAAGTTTTATTCTTCAGAAGCAATTACATCTGATCAGTCTTTATTCAGTCACCAAAGGACATTTCAATACTTTAATCCATTAAGATTATTTTCAGTCTGTAGTTAAAAACCAATGATTCTTTATTGATTCATTAGTGTTTGTCATTTTAGCATTACAATGTATATAATCACCTAATAATGGTAAACCACCAACTCCTGTTAAGAAGCACAGACTTAAAATATGACTACTCACATATGGAGATGACAAGTACTTTAGATAGTTTCTATATAAATAACTTATATTTTTATATCTCTATCAATAGTTTCTCTTGTAACATTGAAATAAATTAGTTTCTAATTATCTATTATGGCCGAACAAAGTCTTTAGAATATTTTTAAATAAATTAAAGTTTCATAAATAATTAGTGTGACTCAGGAACCTCTTAGTGCCAACTGGCAAAGGGCCCACAGCAGTTTTTTAGGGATTACAGACATCTCCAGAGTCTGGTGTGTTCATTCTAGTTCATGTGAGGTGTCAAATAAAAGCCGGCTCAACCTACAAAACACACCTATGGATGTTGTGTATGGCGTTATGTATATACACTGAAAATCATAAACTCTGTGTCTAGGCACTGGTCATGAGCAAAAGTGAAAAAATGTTTCCTGTCAGATATGAAATGTTTATCTAACTAGCTGTTTACATGTGAATTGAGTATTGTATAGGTACACAATGGATCTCTGTGACACAGTGTTGGGAGTTAGCAGGTGATCCAGCACTCTGATCACTAGAGCTGTCTGATTGGGATTGGGACATAATTATATAATCAGACTGGCAGAAGGTGGGGGGCGGTACTATGAGATTAATTAGCTCATCAATTGAGGAATGATAAAATGGTACAGGAAGGAAGGGCTGAGAGAGAGGAAGAGGGTTACCTGAATGCAGTCTCACAGATATCTCAGAGAAGGGAGACCTCTGCTCCTCTCAGGCTCTGGGGAAAGGGCCGAAAGCATAGGGGACACTGTAAACAGCACTGCTGTATGGGACTGTAAAGGTGTTGGTGGAGGGAAAATAAATAAATAAATAAATAGCACAGTGTGGACACACAACCAGTGGAATCAGAGCAGTTTCTGTAGTGCTAAA
Organism: Gopherus evgoodei; assembly: GCF_007399415.2. Lineage (NCBI taxonomy): Eukaryota > Metazoa > Chordata > Testudines > Testudinidae > Gopherus > Gopherus evgoodei. The sequence continues at coordinate 78,026,436 of NC_044327.1, forward strand.
AGACAGGAGCAGAGCATGCCCTGTTATCAGTCTGAACTGAATGCAAATGAAGGATTGTGAGGACTTCAAAGAAAGATACTAACAGGAAAAGAAAAAGGGGAAGAGGGAAGACCCTATCTGCAGGTCCACATCAAAGACATCCTCTCACCCACTTACTGGAGGAAAGAAAAGAACAGTGAATTTGCTTCATGAAAAAGAGGTCTCAAATCAGGCATAGATTCAAAAATGCTAGAAAGAACTTTGGGTGAGAAACTTCTTTAGACAAGAAATAACCCAGTAGTTAAGTTTAGTCTCTAGAAAGCATATTATGATTTGGCTTTATATGTAATCATTTGTTTCCAATATTCTTACTCATAATGACTAGAATCTCTGTTCTTTGATAATAAACTCAATCTTGTTTTCATTATAAATATAAGTGTTATGATAAGCAGGGTGATGATCCTGGGTTGAATGCTGTGTACTGTTGCTTTGGGAACAACAGGCTGGTAATTCCATGAATGTTGAGCAGATAAGAGGCTGGACGCTACAGGGAATGCTCAGATGACTTGAGGTGTGGTGTGTGCCAAGAGAGAGCAAGGCTTCTGGAGGCCTGGAAGTCAGTGCTTGTGCTACCAGAGGCTGCTGGTTTCAGGAAGCTGATCCACAGCAGGTAGACATGAGACTTCCTCACACTAAGAGCAGGTGGTGGTGAGTTGCCTCACAACAGAGTACCCCTTGTGTTCCACAACTTCTTGGGAACACACTCTATCCTTCCCTGAATATTCATGAATCCTTAAGAGTAAATAACTATAAATTCCAGCTTCTGAAATTTGAATCTTGAGAACAATTTGTTCTCTCAGCTTTTCTCATTGCGACTCCAAATCTTTTATATAACTGAATGTATAACTTTACTTTCTCTTTTCATTAAAAAAGGAATGTATGTAGACTTGCCTCTTTTCTGCTTTTTATATAGAAATCCTAAAAAGCAGGGGGAGGGATAGCTCAGTGTTTTGAGCTTTGGCCTGCTAAATCCATGGTTGTGAGTTCAATCCTTGAGGGGGCCACTTAGGGATCTGGGGCAAAAATTGGTCCTGCTAGTGAAGGCAGAGGGCTGGACTCAATGACCTTTCAAGGTCCCTTTCAGTTCTAGGAGATTGGTATGTCTCCAATTATTATTTTATTATTATATTTTGTTATACACACCTGTCTGATTAATATATCTGTTCTACTCCCACAAAACTAATATTATAGAAGAGAGAGACAGCTAGACTATAGTGAAATATTTGTAATGAAACATTAAATCACAAGAAACTCATTTGGTTTCAAATTTCATTACAACCTCTAAATTAACCCTACATGCACCAAAAGGTTTGTTAAGCCTCACACACATTTTACGCAAACACAAACCTACTTTCAAACAAACAATTTAATGTTATGGTTTTATGTATAGTTTCAGGTGGTATCAACATAAAATATAATTCAGTGTTTTCAACTGTGGATTTTGAGGTCCATTTTAATTTAAAACTCTAAAAGAAAACTAAGGCATTGAAAACCTACAAAAATCAAAACCAAAATATGGTGTTCTCCAGGACCCCTGTGAACCAAATTTGCTGTTTCACACAGCTCTAGAATCACCACAATTTTGCTTGAGGCAGTCTTTCCAAATTTCCACTCCAGACAGCTGGATTTAGCTGTCATATTTTAAAAGGACTGCATTCTGCAGGTGGTACAGAATGTGATCATTGTGAGACTTCCTCAAATATACATGCACATTCATATGCATCTTTCCCCAAGGTGATTCACACAGCTGGCTGTAGAATACATTTACTAAGCTCCTACACATACGGCTGTATTTCTTTGTAAATCTTTCTTTTCATAGGACAATTTGTGGGACTCTGTGACATGTAGCTAGTAGTGCCTATACTCCAATGAAGTGATACTGAATTTCAATTTTGCATGTGCATGGGAATCCTAGCAGCTCTCCATAAAGATTTTATTCACACAGCAGATTTGTTATTACTTAGCACAGAGTACTCAAACATATCCCGATATCAAGTGGTACTAGAACATTCTGATATCAAGAATGGTACAAAAACATCCCCAAGAATAACAGGAACACACTGACCCCTCCTAAAAGATAAAGTTAGAATAATAGTATATAATAATGTTTTTATCAAACCAACACGTACAAAGTAATGGGTAATAATTAGTTAATTACTGCCCGCTGACATGGATATGTCAAAGGCAGTGTAACTTGTTTGTATTAGGGTATAAAAATATATCTCAAAGAAAGTATCTTTGTCCAGCTGAGGGGGAAATGGAAAATCTCACTATTCACTGAGCTTTATTCATTGTCAGGGGCATAGATGTCTTAGTATCCTCGTAAAGTCTGCCAGATGCTATTATTGTGTGTTGTCAACAATAAACCTGGCTTGATTCCTTTGTACCTTAATGGCTCTTGTGGTCATTGGGTGGTTCGCTTGAGGTCCTCTTCTGTGCCAGCTGTCTGTGCAGAGCTGGCGCAGCCCACAAGAACAGCATACACACACAGAGCTGAATATCTAACCACACGTGTGAGCAAGAACCATCCAGCCTAGCACCTGAGAGAAGGTCAGGGCTACCTTGGAGTCCTGACCTACCATGTCCCATCTTCAGCTGTGGCCATCCCTGATTCTTCAAAGGAAGGAGATTAAAAAAATAGAATATATTGTTTGGGGAGGAAAAAATGCTTTCCTGACCCATGCAGGTGACATGATGAAGCCCTGAAACATGAGCTTTAGGAACACAAGATATAAACCAAAAGAGACCTTCAGGGCTACCAAGCCCTATCTCTGACCATTACAAGAACTCCATCATATGATCACATTCATAAATTTGTCCAGCTCTCTTTTAAGACTATTTGTTTGTCCCACAACTCCTATTGTGAGCAGTTCCAGGGTCTCTTCAGGAAAATACCAGTGCTCAGACTTCTACAGACTTCTCAAATAAGGAAGTGTGCTACCCTATTTCTCCCCTGAGGATCTTTCTTAGTTGGTGAGAGGGAAATAACAAAGGTCTTAGACACTCCCTGTGAGAGATACGCTGTGTTATAGAATCATAGGACTGGAAGGGACCTCGAGAGGTCATCTAGTCCAGTCCCCTGTACTCATGGCAGGACTAAGTATTATCTAGACCATTCCTAACAGTATCTGTCTAACCTGCTCTTAAAAATCTCCAATGATGGAAATTCCACAACCTCCCTAGGCAATTTATTCCAGTACTTGTCCACCCTGACAGTTAGGAAGTTTTCCCTAATGTTCAATCTAAACCACCCTTGCTGCAATTTAATCTCATTGCTTCTTGTACTATTCTCAGAAGTAAAGGAGAACATTTTTCCCCTCCTCCTTGAAATGACCTTTTATGTATTTGAAAACTGTTATCATGTCACTTCTGTCTTCTCTTCTCCAAACTTAACAAACCCATTTTTTTCAATCTTCCCTCATTGTCTTGGGGCAACCTGAAGTAGTTGGGCTGAAATACAGATGCTCAGAGACTGCCTGAGAACAGTAACAGAATGAAATGGGAGTCAGATCCTGCTGAAAGAAGTCAGATTTTGCTGGGAAGGACGAAAAGATAATGGGAAGAGAGAGAGATTTCCAATGTCAGGAGTAAATTTTGGCCATTCCTGAGAAGGTTCACACAGGAGAAGGGAGGAGGGAGAGCTGGGACAGGTGTTACTCTCTCTTGGACACTCTTCAAGTGGTAGCTTTCATGCATCAATGTTCACTCCTTGAGTGTAGTGGGATGTTACAACAGTGAATGGCCTATGATGATATATGCTACTCCTTTCCATAAGGTTTGGCAAGAGCTGATGAATACACTCCCTAATGGCATTGTCCTTTGTCATAACATTTTTCCCAGATCTGGACCTTAGCGTCCAAAATGGGTGTTAGCATGAAAACCTCCAAACTTAGTTACCAGCTTGGACCTGATAACGCTGCCACCAGCCAGGGATTTATACAGTGCCTAGCTCACTGTGGTCTCCCCAAAACCTTCCCTGGGGGACCCCAAGACTCAGATTCCTTGAGTCTCACAACAAAGGGGAATAAACCATCTCCCTTCCCCCTCCTCCCCTCCAGGTGTTCCCTCCCTGGGTTCCTGAAGAGATATACAGAAGCAAGCTCCATGAATCTAAACAGAGGGACTCCACCCTCCCTGTTTCCAGTCCTGGAAAACACAAGTACCGAGAGAGCTAATCTCTCCTCCTCCTCCTCCTCCCCCCTCACCCAGAGGGTATGCAAAGTCAGGCTAGTAAATCTAACACAAAGAGATTTTTCCCCTGACTTCTTCCTCCCACCAATTCCCTGGTGAGCTGCAGACTCAATTCCCTGCAGTCCCCACTAAAGAAAAACTCCAACAGGTCTTAAAAAGAAAACTTTATACAAAAAGAAAGAAAAGGACATAAAAATGGTCTTTCTGTGTTAAGGTGACAAATACAGGGTCATTTGCTTAAAAGAAAAAAATGAATAAACAGCCTTATCCAAAATGAATACAATTTAACACATTCCAGCAACTACACACATGTAAATACAAAAGAAAACAATATAAACCTTATTGTCTTACTATCTTTGTACTTACAACTTGGAAACAGAAGATTAGAAAGCCAGGAGATAGAAAAATCACTCTCATAGCCGAGAGGGCACAGACACAAGACAAAGAACAAAGAACTCACACCCAAAACTTCCCTCCACCCAGATTTGAAAAAGTCTTGTTTCCTGATTGGTCCTCTGGTCAGGTGTTTCAGGTTACTCCTTGTCATAACATATTCCCAGATTTGGACCTTAGCGTCCAAAATATGGGTGTTAGCATGAAAACCTCCAAGCTTAGTTACCAGCTTGGACCTGGTAAAGCTGCCACCACCCAAAAAATTAGAGTGTTTTGGGGCACTCTGATCCCCCAAAAAACCTTCCCAAGACCCAAATTCCTTGAGTCTCACAACAAAGGGGAATAAACCATTTCCCTTCCCCCTCCTCCTTCCAGGTGTTCCCTCCCTGGGTTCCTGGAGAGATACACAGAAGCAAGCTCCCTGGAAGCAAGTCCTGGAAACACAAGTACCGAGAGCCAATCTCTCCCTCATCCCCCTTCTTCCAGAGGGAATGCAAAGTCAGGCTAGTAAATCTAACACACAGAAATTTTCTTTTCCCCCTGACTTCTTCCTCTCACCAATTCCCTGGTGAGCTGCAACTCAATTCCCTGGAGTCCCCCACTAAAGAAAAACTCCAACAGGTCTTAAAAAGAAAACTTTATATAAAAAGAAAGAAAAAATACATAAAAATGGTCTCTCTGTATTAAGGTGACAAATACAGGGTCAATTGCTTAAAAGAAATATGAATAAACAGCCTTATTAAAAAAGAACACACTTCAAAACACTCCAGCAAGTACACACATGTAAATACAAAATAAAAAACCCTATAAATCACTATCTTATCTTTTGTACTTACAACTGGGAAACAGAAGATTAGAAAAGCAGGAGGCAGAAAAATCCTCTCATAGCCGAGAGAGTACAGGCAGAAGACCAAGAACAAAGGACTCAGACACAAACTTCCCTCCACCCAGATTTGAAAAAGTCTTGTTTTCTGATTGGTCCTCTGGTCAGGTGTTTCAGGTTACTGGTGTTACCTCTTTACAGGTAAAAGAACATTAATCCTTAGCTATCTGTTTATGACAATCCTTTCCAGGTGAAAGAGACATTAACCCTTAGCTATCTGTTTATGACATCCTTACAGCTAGATATCTAAAATGGGACTGAGGTAAATTAGAACAGTATTACTAGATTATGTTTAATGCTAGGTCCAGCTCTTCAATACAACTTTGAATGGATCATTAAGTAAAATCAACCACTGCTAACGAATGCTGCAAATAGTCAATTTTGTCAGATACATGAAATTTAAATGACAATTAAATGTGTGTAAGGATAGGACCCTCGCTTTAATGTGTGTCTGCTGTGTAAAATTAATATAAAGATCAGTAGGCTATTTGTATTGGACCTTGATGAAATGCTGTTCTGAACTGTTGTTCTCAAGTATCAATTCTTGTTACTAGACCAGTGCATTCCAGACTTTTGGTAGTTCATCTACATTTATCTTTTAACTTATGTTTAATCTCTTTCTGATTCACATTCATGATATTGGAGAATGGACAAAAGACTTCTGGGCACAGATTTATAAGACATGTAAATATATGAAATTGGCATTATTTCCTTACTGCCTTCTCCCAGCTTGTTTCAATCTTTTCTCAAATGAATAAAAATGGCTTTTGATAGCTCATTGTCTGGAATTTGCAGTCATCTGGTTACAGGAATACTCACAAATGAAGAAATCCAGGGAACAATTTGACAGCAGGTAATCAAAACCATCCTTCAGTTGTCTCATCCTGATTTTTAAAGGGAATACGACCTCCAAAGTCCAGGCCTCCAAGCCTTTGCCCTGCTAGTTGTGCATCTGAGAAGAAATTATGGTAATCTTAAAATCCTATTGATGCTCAAAGGCATTTCATCAACTGCAAAAACTGAGAGAGAGATGCAGAGGTTGTTTTTCTATTTAGAGGAAACCCTGCTTATATGAATAGGCTTCATGTGGAGACTCTTTTGAAGCTGAGGACTTCAAAGCAGATCACTGACTTCCAGTGAGATAATCACTTAATGCAAGAGTTGGTAGATGGAATTATTACCATGCAGTCAAGCTAGATTTCTTCCTTTTTTTAAGAGAACAAGAAAAGCCTTTGCTTCTGTGTCCCTAGGTTTCTACAGAGGTGGTGACATGTTGCTAATAGTACTGAGCACATAGGCATCTGCTGAATAGTGGAGTAAACTAACAAAAAGTTAGTGTTCACAGAAATTTGGGTGGCTTCCATTCATTTATAATGGAGAAAATTCAGTAATTCCCTTCCAAAAATTTCCACAAATTGTTCATCATAAAGACCACTGTTCACTTCATAACAAACAGGAACAGATCAGTGTACCACTCTATCACTCTGAACAATAAAAAAATGTTGATTAGAGAGGTGATATATAGAGATTTATATGATCATGTGTCTACATGCTCAAAGAGACAACATGGCTGAGGTAATATCTTTTATTGAACCAACTTCAAGCTCTGTGTAAACTCAAAAATTTGTCTCTCTCCCCAACAGAAGTTGGTCCAGTAAAAGATATTACCTCAGCCACATTGTCTCTCTAATGACTACAACAAAACTGCTTATATTTATATACTCAGGGCAACTAGAGCAAAGTATTGGTCTTGCAAAACCCTATATATTTTATTCTGTATATATGTCATTTGCAAATGTTCTTCAGCAGTTTTTAGTTGAGAAAGATTTGGATAAAGATATTTATAACTCTTCAGATAGTTTCAGTTATGTATGTTTTCATTTATCTCTGATTTGGATTTTGGTAATCCCTTGCAGTTCAATTCATTTGAAAAGAACCACAAGCAATTGTGGTTTCTCTGTTTTATAATAAGAATAGATGAGTTAAGTGGGGAGATTTAAGACACTTAGCTTGACATAAATGGATTTATTCACCTTAGTGAGAATCAGGTTGTCACAAGATCCGCGAATATGTTTTATCTCTGTATCTGAGGCTTTTACTCTGTTCAACTTAGGAAATTACATTTAACAAATTTTAGTGGCACTGAAAATGTTATGATGAAATACATATAGCCTCTAACTACACTTTAAAACACAAACCTTTGTTGGAGTTCACAGATCAGTTTTTTAAAAACAGCAAAATTACAGCCATGTGATTTCCTGCCACAACAGGCTTTTATTTATTGAAAGCACTGGAGTTAACCATGCATCTCATGTCATATGCCTGACTGTTCAAACCATGGTATATGCTTGATACATCTTGACCAAGATGCAGCAAGAATCTAAAAATGTTTTTCAAACAAAAACATAGGCCCTGAATTTCAAGATGGCTTCAACCCAGATTTCACTACTACATGCACCTGCAAGATGTGTGTGTCAGGGGCAAAGTTGCCAAGTACAAACCCCCATTTTTGCAAATTTTTTTAATGAAAATTCTATTGCATGATAGTCAGATATTGGAATACAACTTTGTATGTAGGGGTTAGTGCAAAAAGGGTCCATTTATTTGCATGCTCATGCAAAAGTGTGCGCACAGGCTGAGACCAGGGATTGAAAATCAGGAAAGTTTGAATTTACCTTCAAATCGCTGTAAACCATCGTACTATTTTTTTACCCAGTTCTCACCTGAGTACCTCGTGCTGATAATACTCATTATATAAACATTTCTAAAAGTCAGTGGGAGCTACTGGATGCTCAGAACTTTTGAAAAGCAGGCAACTTATCTGGATGTCTAAATATGGATTTAGGGGCCTAATTCAGGAACTTCTTTTAAAAAAAATCTTGGCCTAAGAGTCAAGAAAGGAAGAACACCTAGGAAATTCCCTTCTCAATGTCTTCTCCCCATTGACAAAACAGAAATGCACACTTTACTAGGTGTTAAATACAAGCACCCTCTATTGTGCATTCTTCTCCAGCTGCACTGCATTTCAAAGGGCTTCAAAGCAAAATGAATTGGACCATTCACATATGTTATAACAGTCTTTCAGGTGAACAGTACTTGCAGAATAACTTATGAATATAGGGTACATATTTTCTCCTTGATCCCTGGGAGTTCTGCATGCAGATACATAGTAATATCTCTCTTATATTATAATTTGTGGTTACAGATCTTGTTACTTTGTTGTGCTTACTACAGTAGGTTTTTTTTTTAACCAGATCTCTACTAATGTGGCTTGTACAAACCAACATAGCAGCAGTTGCATTTTATATCTACATATTGTAAGGAAATAACAAGGCACTTTCTCTAAAAAATATTGTGATAAAAAATAGTTACACAGCAGAAAATAGTGGAGAATAAATACAGTAGTATTATTCATTGCTAACGAGTTAAAAGGATACCACAATGCCTTTATAAATCACTATATAGTGTCATGCAGTTTATTTAAATTCATTGTGCCTCATTATAACTGAGCTATGCACCTTTAGGTCTGAGTTGATTAGGAATGCTATAGCTCAGAATAGCTTTTAATTCAGCGAAACATGGTCTGACCTTTACCATAATCCTGTGTGAAACACACTATAGTTTAGACATTAATAATGATATTACTTCTTTTTCATAGTGGAAAGATGCTACTTAAAAAAAATTGTATTATTAGTTAACAGTACCAGGCCAATTTATCATAACCAAATTATCCTTCTGTGTATTACTACAGTACTTAATTCTGAGTCTTCATCTCTCATAACTATTACCTACTCTTTAAAAATGCTAAAAACTAAAATGTAATAGTGTTACATCAGAGTAATAAGTCACATATACACACTTACTGACTCCCCATGGACTTACACTCTATGCAGTTAGAGATCTGTGCAACATGATGTACATTTTACAATCTAAGGCATCTCTTGTGTATGACCTTTGTCTTCATATTTAAGCATAACATTTCCTTAAACCACCTTCTGGTATCTCTGCCAACTCAGCTAATGACTCTTTGTAGCTCTCCAAATTCTAAATGGAAGGTGAAAAACTACGTGCATTTATTTTCTATAGCATTTGCTGCAGGTAAATTCATGACTGATTCATTTTGGTGCCTTTCCAGTTGGTTTCATAGTTGTGACCTGATCTTGTGATCAATTGGAGTTCTGCTTGAGTAAGGACTGCAGGCAGGGCTGGCTCCAGGCACCAGCATTCCAAGCAGGTGCTTGGGGCGGCAATCTGCAAGGGGCGTCAGTCTGTGTGTTTTTGCCCCAAGCAGTGCGCCGAATTGCCACCGCGGATGGTGGGGGCAACCCGTGTGCCATTAGGGAGGCACACGCATTTCCACGGCGTTGGCAATTCGACAGCAGCTTCTGTCTTCAGCCGGAAGAGCTGAACATAGAAGCTGCGGCCAAATTTCTGCCACCATGGAAAAGCGTGTGCCACCCTAGCCCCTGCCCTAATGGCACACAGACTGCCCCCGCCATCTGCGGCAGCAATTCAGTGCACTGCTTGGGGTGGCAAAAACAGTAGAGCCAGCCCTGACTGCAGGAATGGCATCATGTAAATATTAGTAAAGAGAAGGCAGAGTGAGACAGGGCTTGGTGTCCCTAAATGATAAATGGTTAGAAAAAAAGGAAAAGATCTCATATCTTCAAACTACTGCAGTTTATGCATGCCATACAGATGAAGAAAGGACCCCATCTATAACATGAAATTGTACAAAGAAAGAATCAGCTCATACCCAGTCACTGAAAATCTTGGAGAGTTTCCTCAAAGCACCAGCTAGCCAAAGCTTTTAACTGAGTTCAGAAAATCAAGTCATGCCTTCCCAAAGCTGTAAAGAACTTTAGAGTGGGGATCACATACCCCAAAACAAGGACATTGTTCTTTGCTTATGATTTGCAAGAACAAATGGAGATATGTGACACTGAATTCCTTTATTCTCCAAGAGTTTGTCTAAATTAGGAAATAAGGTCAAGGTTAGGTCAGGTTAACCAGATCTTTTTCCTAATTTTAGATTAAAGTTAATACCTTTTACCTTGATTTAGCTGGTCAAGATCTACACAAGGCTCCAGCTCAACCTTAACCAACTAACTGAAAGTAAAAGATGTTAACCGAGGTCTAAACTAGTAGAAAGGTCTGGGTTAGCTAATGTGTTAGTGAATTCTGACCTAATCTCAACCTCTGTTCTTAATCTAGACATAGCCCTTTGGAACTGAAGTCTGCTTATCCAGATACATATCATGATGATGAGGGCTGTATAAGTAAGGACCTTCCAAATGTTTTAAAAGTAGAAAAATACAAATACACATACACATTCTGTTTTTTTTCTCCCAGCCTAAAGGGAAAGGAGACTGATTAGTTCATAGGAGGTTTGCTTATTCACATATGGGTGTGTTGCATGTGCACATCTGTAAAGAAACTACTGAAGGAAGCGTAAGTCAAAGAAAGTAGTTTTGTATTTAGTTCTGAAAGCCCAACCTAGAAACTAACTGCTTTTCTGATGAGAGCTACGGTCTGCATCTGCACCCTCTGGCATTGTCTGCCTCATCACTCAAAATACTGAAGGAAAAGAGCACTGTGCCAGAGCTGAAATACATGCTGAATGGAGAGAAGAAAATTACCCTTTTTTCTGGCATGCAGTTTGACCCTGCTAATTACCCACAAAGACTCAAGTAATAAACACTAATCAATACATTTTCTCAAGTCCTCCAGCTTTTAAAAGAAAATGCAAAGGAATTTTCCCTGGAAAAATATTGTCTTTCATCTTCACATTCTTTAGAAAACAGGTCTTTTCAAGTTTTCTGGCTAACATATTGCTTTGTGATGTATCATGTGTTATATCTAAATGCATCTATCATGAAGCTTTGAGCTGACATATGCTCTTATTTATACCTGCTCACTCAAGTAATATTTACTGCTAGAACAATTTGATTAACACAATGTAAATTTCTAATATAAACATTCTAATTCTAAATTTGACATTAACTATATTAAAGGGGAAGTCACTGAGATGAACACATGGTAAAAGAATGGATTAGCATTGGTCAAAGTATGATTACAAAGAACTTATCCAAATCTAAGTTAGCATTCTGCAAATATGAATTATTTCCAGATATTGTTTTCATTCTCTGTGCAACTTTATAGGCGGTCAAATAACAGTCAAAAAACAACATGATCAATTTTCCCCATCAGTCCTAGAGTAAATGATTGGCATTATTTGACCTTGTCTAGAACAGACCTATTAAAATCAGTGTACTATATAATATACATTAGAAGTGGTGAAAGATGGTAACTAGCATCTCCCCTTTCAATTAATGAGAATGTCAAGTGACCCACATTTCGTGGGAAAATTCCTTCTTGTCTTGTGTCCTGCTTTGCTCTGTGGTGTACGAATTCATGCTAGCATAGGGTGAACAGATGTTCCAATTGTATAGGGATAGTCCTGATTTTGGGGTATTTTTCTTATACAGGCTCCTATTACCCCCACCCCATCCCAATTTTTCACACTTGCTGTCTGGTTACCCTATGCTAGCAGGACTGCAGGGCAAACACACTGGTTGCCATTCCATTCTGCCTAAGCCTAGGCAGAAGAAGATTGCTGTTCACAGAAGCACCTCTCCTCAAATCAGGAAACAGTGTACAAATGGAACAACTGTCAGAGGAGATTAGGGGAGATAAGAAACACCATTACTTTTGCTTTACACTCTAAGAGCACATTATCTTGGTGTTAAAGGCTGGAAGATACATCTGTGTTAATGAATGCATTTTACATACATAAAACAAAAGAAATGCAGCAAAAAACTTTAAAAGAATATATGACAAGGGCACAAAGTATAAACTTCCAGTACAACAGACTCTGAAATGCAACAGAAATTTGATAAATGAATTGTATTGACTACAAAACCAAATATAATTCAGTAAACACCAGAACTTTCAAACAAATTATTATTAAAAGAGAAGATCCGTAGACTATTATTAAAAGAGTAGATTAAAAGAATAGAGATCAATTGTTGACCTTTTAACAGATTTAACATTAAGGTTGGCCTTTCAACAGATTTCCATCATATTTACCACACCAGAAGAGAAAACTTAGGAGGGTATTCACAGAATAGAGAAAATTTATGCATGCATATTGAGCTCTCTTTTACTTATTTTCCCAGAAATGTGCAAAGTTAAATCATTTATCAACATCCAAAAACCATGATTTTTTTAAAAAGTGTATTTTGTACTCTGGAAAGACGCTGGATTGAAAGTGTTGGAGACCATAAGAATCTCATGTTTATTGCAAGAACAGGTAGAATAAAGTCAGTAAAATGTCTCAGCTGTAATCTGGGGGGATAAACTCCTCCATCTGAATTATTTTTAGGAGACTGCAAATGAGAAAAGATTAAAAACCACTGTTCCATTAAAAACTCCATGATCATTCAGTTGGTCAGGGTGCCAATCAATGCCAAATGAGACAATTGGTTTTGAGATAAGAACCTCTTTTCAAACACCCATAACTGCCAGTTTCAGGGCACCTTTGACCCCTCTCCCCAACCTTTTTCAAGGGCATGCACTTAAGGTTACAGGCTTCATCAGGCAGAGACCTATGCCTACTTCCCTCCAGATGGGTAGGCTTGCAGTCCCTCTGCACCTCACTGTGCTTCCCCGAGCAGGTCTCATTGGGAACCAGCACCTATGGTTAACCTTTCTCCAGGGGCTACAACAGTGTATAGCAGTTACCAAGAAGCTGTCACATACCAAAGCACATTTATTCTCAGGGCAAAAGTATTACACAGAAAACATATGCAAAACAATAAACAAACCTACACTCATTTTAAGCTTACCAGAGGTCACCCCCAGGTCCATTATAGGGCTTTGGTAGGTGTCAGACTTTCAAACAATTCAACTGGGTTTGCTTTCCTGGCTGCCAGTCCATGTCAGGTTTCAGACATGAGACAATTCAGCCATTTCTTTACACATTTTGGGCCTTTGATCTCTGGCCTTCTGTAACAGGTAATCACCAGACAATGGCCTTCTCCCACAGTGGAAATCTCCAAAAAGCTAGGGTTTGTTTCTTTATAACTGGTATAGGGGAATTTGCATTAATCACCCCCTAATGATTCCAAATTTCACAGGGAAACCCAATTCCAGTGAACTAAGAACACACAAATACACATCACCTGTATTGATAGATAAAGCACAGCACATTCTACCACTCGTGTTGCCTGGCCCATCTCAAGATAATGGCTGTTTTGGGATTTTCTTGTTTTAAACTTAAAATACAATTTGGTCCCCAAAAATGCTGCATTGGGTTGCAATATCTTTTACACAAATCATTAGCCCATTTCACATAAGTAGGGCCCAACCAAATTTATGGTCCATTTTGGTCAATTTCACGATCATGGGGTTTTAAAAATCATTATTTTCATGACTTCAGATATTTAAATCTAAAATTTTGCAGTGTGGTAACTGTAGGGGTTCTGACCCAAAAAGAAGTTGGGAGGGATCACAAGGTTACTGTAGGGGGTAGCAGTATTGCCACTCTTACTTCTGTGCTGTTGCTGGCAGTGGCACTGCCTTCTGAGCTTGGCAACCAGAGAGCAATGGCTGCTGGCTGGGAGCCCTGCTTTGAAGACAGTGCTGCTGCCAGCAGCAGTGCAGAAGTAAGGATGGCATGGTGTGGTATTGCCACTCTTCCTTCTGTGCTGCTGCCTTCAGACTGGGCCTTCGGCAAGCAGCCACTGCTTTCTGGTTGCCAAGTTCAGAAGGCAGCAGCACTGAAGGAACGGTGGCAATACTGCAAACCCCCTACAATAACCTTGTGACCACTCCACAACCTCCTTTTGGATCAGCCCCCGAGTTTGAGAAATTCTGGTCTCCCCCATGAAATCTGTATAGTATAGGGTAAAAGCACACGCACACAGAAAAACAGATTTCATGGGGTACACCAGATTTCATAGTCCATGATGTGTTTTTCATGGCCGTGAATTTGGTAGGGCCATACACATAAGCCGATGGACAGCCTTAGCTGGTAAATAGTTTATCAGTAGTGACCTAAACCAGATTAAAACCAGTGATGTATTGCGTTACAGAAACTTCCACCTCTATAAGTCCTAAGAAACATCCAATAAAAGTGATAGCTATTTAAAGTTATACGGTTACAAAAGTAAACCTTGCACTGAATATGTGGGAAAGGTTTGTTTACACCTGGACTAAGCAAGACGAGAATCAGGCCCCGAGTGTGTAGCACTAATGTGTGCACACATTAGCAGGATACATATAAATATGAGGAGGCTGAATGTTGTGAACTCTATGAATAGTTCATCCATTTTCACAAGAGACATCTGATAAATTGAGGTTCAGAACACTTTACAGTGAACCTTGTAGAGAAAGTATGAACACCTAATTTAGTCCTATAGCGGAAGTTCAAAATTTTTTCCACAACAACAGTCAGACTCATGGTTGTTTGACTGAAAAAGCAGGATTGATGGCTCATCTTCTCAATGACACTTTGTGGAATTCTGAGAAAGACTGTGCCTCTATGTGTACATCCAACTATAAGTATGTTGAAAATTCCACAGAGCATAAGTTGACATTGTCCAAAGCACAGCATGCAAAATTGCAAGTTATTTGGGACAGGTGCCATCTTTTTGTTATGTGTGTGTAAAAGGCTTGGTAAAATGGAGCCTCGGTTCCTGACTCTAGGCACCACTGTAATACAAATAATAATTTAATACAGCAAAGAATAATTTTACACAACCAATGACTCTATAGAAGGACTAAACATATTACAGACTTGAACTCTTCATAGAAACCTACCTTGATCAAATTAACAAAAAAACTTAAAATACAAAAAGGACATAATTTAACACAATTCAGAAAAAGCTGTGAAACCTTCCATTCCTAAATCATCATGACTCATCCCAAGTGCAAAGGATAGATTGAACAGAGAAAGAGGAAGAGAGGCTGAAATGTGGCTGATGAAACATAAATCTGAGTTATTTCTTTTTTTTCTAGGATTTAAACATTCAAGATGCCAATTTGTATCCCAAATCTATGTTCCTAAAGGAGGATCAAGCTGTTGCATCAAAATGGTGGAAAAATTTATAAGCAAATAGGACAGCTAAATTCAGCATTTTGTCCATTTTTAAAAGGCCTGTATTCCTGTCCCATCTGCTCAGCATCAATCAAGGATGTGTTTAGCACATTCAGATTGATTTGGTCACAACTTCTTATTAGGTGTGAAAAAAAAATTAGTAAAAGTTCATTCATATCAAAGGGCAGATACAAAAAAGTGCTAGCCCCAACTAATTAACACACTAGGGACTGAATTATTGTATTTTTGTGCTATAGTTACAAAATTGCAAACTTTCTATTTTAGACAATGTGTACCTTTTTATGTTTGGGGAATAAATATTCTACCAAGTGAATCCCCAGTTATTTAAAACCCTGTGTATAGATATGCTTTTGTGAGGCTGTTATATTGTAATATATGAGATTTGTCACTTTAGAAAAAAAATCTGGAACCTGATTGGCTACTATTTTGTCCCAAGCATCCATTCTTCAAATTGTAATACTTTTAAAACTGCAATATAATAGAGCTAGCACTGCAGGAGAAAGATTTATATGAACTGAAGAGAACGCAGAGTATACTAAAATCAAAATATAGGCCAATCCTATATCAGTTAGGATTTTTGCAATATTTAATCTTAGATCTCCATATCAAAAAACTGTGGGTCATAGATGTAACCAGCATGGCCAGAGTAAGATATATAAGAATTAAATCTGCACAAGTCCAATAGGGTGCAAGACTGATCTATTACACAAAATCCTATATTTTCATTTTATTCTTTTCCTGCAATGCTAGCTTTAATATATTCTACTTTTAAAAGCATTAAAATCTGAAGGATGATGCTTGAGAGCAAATAGTGGTCAAACAGACCCCATATTTTCTCTAAAATGAGAAATCACATAGGCCACAATATAATACAGTCTTGCAAAAAGTGAAAGCTGCTTAATATTCTAACATTAAATTCTCAGGGAAGATCCTTCCAGCTTCTCTTTTACACACAATCGATGGATTACTTTACACAAAAAGATCAGTCACCAATTCCTTCACTCCTTCTCAAGCCTTTTAAATGAGTTTAGGGACTTAAAGAAAAAAATTTAACCAATGATTCCTTGAGTATTGATGTTGTAAATGTACTATAATTTAGCTGTCACATTTAGTCCAGATCACTGCCTTCACTTTGAGCAGAACTGATTAAATAATGAAGAAACAAGTTTTTGAATATAACCTGAATAAACTGGCTGACTTTACTCCACTAGTATTTGTGAGGAGACATGAGTAATCAAAAAACTCAGCATTCGTGAAAATGTTCATAAATCCCAAAAGCTACATTAATTTTATCACAAATAATCAATCATCTGAAAATTCATGCTGTACATGCAGTCAGTTATCAGCTATTCATCATTTGTTATTCTTCTGTTTAACAAGGTTCTAACAAGGAAGCAAAAATACTATCAGGTGGTCACCAATCACGGTACAGGAATTATGAACGGTGATCAGTCAAAGTGAGTAGCTTGCAGACAACCTCCAGGTGAAAACGTGCACATCCAACGTATTTGGCAAATGCTTTCAAGTAACAAATATGTTTGCAGATGCATTGGGCTTGGTTTGCAGACATTTCACAACAGATATTTTTCACAATTAGCCCTACTTTTGAAATATAGATGGAATAGTACAATCATAGTAGTTGAAGATGGAAAACAACTAGAGCCAAATTCTCCTTTCCATGCAAACCTGCCCCCCTAGTTCAGAACAGGGTTTTGCTGGGACGGAGACAACTTTAATTTCATCTGACGGCTTCATAGAAATACCACTGAGGCTGCACAGAAGTTACCAAATTGGTGCACCATTGGCAGTCTCAATCTTATCACCTCTGCTCACTTTTTCAGCTGTGCTACCCACTTTTAGGCCTCTAGATGAAACAAAGGTTGCAGTTGGAGCTTCAAGCTCCATCCTGTCAGATATTCTGCAGCTGGGGCCTATATTCTAGAATCAGTCAAATGTGTTAGACCAGAGGTCGGCAATGTGCAGCTCCAGAGCTGTATGAAGCACTTTGGCTGCCCTCTTGCAGCTCTTTGGCTGCCCCTGGGTCCCGGGAGGGAGTTTGGGTGCAGGAGGGGGTTCCAGGCTGATGCATAGTGTTGGGGTGCAGAAGAGGGTGAGGGATGTGGGCTCTGGAAGGGAGTTTGGTGCAGAAGGGGGCTCCAGGCTGGGGCTGGGGCAGTGTATTAGGGTGCAGAGTCTGGCCCCACACTGCTCCCGGAAGTGGTTGGCTGCTGGCACATCTCTGCGTGCCCCTTGGGAGGAGAGGGGAGTGAGTCTCCGTGTGCTGCCGAAGCCCGCAAGCACTGCCCCCACAGGTCCCATTGGCCGGGAACCAGTGTGAGGCCACAGCATGCAGGCAGCCTTCCTGAGCCCTGTTGCGCCACTGGCCAGGAGCCACATGTGGTAAACGCCTCCTGGCCAGAACCTGCACCTTGCACCCCCTCCTGTACCCCAACCACCCACTCCAGGTCAGATTCCCCTCCTGCACACAAACTCCCTCCCACAGCCCACATCCTGTACCCCTTCCTATACCTCAATCCACTGCTCCAGCCTGGAGCTCCATCCTGCATCAAACTCCCTCCCAGAGCCCACACCCCTCACCCTCGCCTGCATTTCAGCACTTTGTGTATGATGCGGCTCTCTAAATATTTTGGTCAAAAGAGACCAATCTCTCATAAGGGCAGGATATTATCCTCCATTGGGACATATCAGCTATTAAGCTGATAATACATTTGATTGTAGCTTGTTACTTTCTAAATTATATTATTGTTTTGTAAAACATTTTGCTAAACATAATTTATAATTCATCCTTTGTAAAACACATACTACAGGTATTTTAGATTTTCAAAGTTTCACCATAAATTAGATGGCAAAAATCAATATGATTTTACTTAATTAGATTAAATCCTGGTTATTCTACTGGCCAAGATATCCCCCAGAAAGTGTAAAAGTACACTACACACTACAGTTCTAGAATAAGACTAAAACAATCATTTTTTTTTCAAACTTGCAAGACTACACTAACATATTTGCATTATATGAGCATGTGCTAAATATAATCCTCTCTCTGCTGAATTCCATGTTCAAAACAAAGAGTAAAGAAAATAGTGGGGAAAAGTAGCAAAGTAGAAATAGAACCAGAAGCTCTGTTTTTCAGGCTGCTGCTGATCAGTCTTCTGTTTTATGTAGCAACTTTAAATTTCCCTGCGGCAGCAATTTAAATCTTTTTTCTTTCCTGAGACTGCTTAAAAAATTTAATTTAGCTGAGGCAGTCCGCCTGTGTTTTATAACAGGAATATAGAAAACTCTACTAATTTGGGGGCTGACCCTGTTAACAGATTATAGAAATTTAAACATAATTAATCAGCTTTATTCATAGAGTTACATGAGCTTTCCACAATTTACTCTTGTAAATATCTTTGCCTGAGTTACAGTAGACTACATTAGACACAGACTATTCAAAAGCAGATATTCACATTTGTGTGGTGTTTGTACAGTGGAACAGGTGTGTGAATGCATGTACGCACACACTATATATGCGCATGCATTTACACACCCATTCCACTGTACAAAATTCCACTGTACAAACACATTATATATATATATATATATATATATATATATATATATATATATATATATATATATCCAGTAAGTCTGCATATCTCCTAAAGTCCCATCAATCTACCTCATTTCAGTTAAATCCCATCACATTCAAGTTCTCCAGATGCTGCCACCATTCTTATACCCGAGGACTGAAGGTGTACTCACTTCAGAACTCACTCTGCAACTGGTCAGAAGGGTCATTACTGAGCAATGCAACTCTTCCTTTCCCCTGCAAGTCAAGAAAGCGAGAGCATTGCATAGGAACTCATGTTGAGCCAGATATTACAGTGATAGGTGACCTTAATGCATGATGTTATGCGTATATTACTGCAGAAGAAGAAGAAAATACAATAGCCTGTATCTAGGAAAGTAGTAGTTTGTTATTTGATCATTCAGTGTCATGTAAAATTGAAGAAGAATTCTCTATAACAAAATCCTCAGTTATGTGCTCTGTCATCTCTTAAATCCCTGATGTGCTGGAGAGGACTCTTGGAGGCTCCTTATTAAAATCCCACCATTAAATTGAAGGGAATGTTGTGGTGATTTCCTTGCATCTGATGGAGACCCCCTACTCCAGATTTTGCTACTGCAACTCTGCCAGAGACAACTTATACCCAAGGATCATAAAATACTTCTGAAGACAAAATATTTTGCACTTGGAATGCCCAGATTGTGTCCAAGATGCTGATATTTTTAAGAGGGAAGAAGGATATCACTGGGTCTCTTTTAATACACCCTATAAGATCTTCAACTCCAAATAAACAACCCCATACCTTTCAATTCCACAAGTTGAATAATGGGCTCTACTGCTTATAAATTCAGTATAGTTTTCAAGGGCATGAGTGCTGTATAAACATGTCCACTAACAAGCAGCTTTTATTGCATCCCTCCTTTGGTTATGATATGAGAAAGCTTTTCTGTTTAAAAGGCAAAAATAGACAGACTCAGATTTTAATACCTGAAGGGACCAGTCTGAACAGCAAAACACATGCCATACAGTTGCACCTACTGATTTTTGCACGAAACTCATAACTTCCTGTTGAGCTAGAACAGTTCTTTCATAAAGATGTTCAATCTTGATTTAAAGACTTAAAATGACAGAATCCATGAAATGCCTAGGTATGTTGATCCAATGGTGAATTAGCCTTATAATTAAAAAACTGTGTCTCACTTCTAGTTTGAATGTTTAGCTTCAAGATACATTGAAGCTGGCGGGAAATGTCATAGGCCGAGGGATGTGCTAGCCGCCCTTCCCGCAGCCCCCATTGGCCTGGAGCAGCAAACTGCAGCCAGTGGGAGCCGCAATTGGCTGAACCTGCGGACGCGGCAGGTAAACAAACCGGCCTGGCCCGCCAGGGGCTTTCCCTGAACAAACAGCAGCCTGGCTTTGAGAACCACTGCCCTAAACCATCTGTGACCCTTCAGAATGGAAAGAATGAACTAGTCAAGAGTTGTACTGTCCACCCCAAAAAATAAATCTTGTGTTTAAAAGCTAAGAGGTCTAAAAGAATCAAAGGAGGTGGTGGAAGGAATATTTAACGACATTTTCCACAAACATTCACTCCAATAAAAATCTGATTTTTTTTCAGCTGTTTCCATGCCTTTTTAGTGCTTGTTCTCTATGATTATAATGGCATAGGTATTTCCTAACTAGAATGTTCCAGAAATATGGGAAGTGGGAAGAATTGAAGGACTGGAGCATGAAAGGAACATGGATATTCACATGAAACTCCTGATTCTAATAAAAAATATGCTCATCCATTAATAGGGCAAAAGCAAAATCATTTGATCAATATTATTACTATAGAAAATTCTCCAGTCTCTACTTTGTATTTCTGATCTCTATTTTCAATACTCCGCACCGACAAATTTCTGCCAATTCTGACCATGCTCAATAAGAAAATAGGATTTCTTTTAACAAAAAACAAAAACCAAACCAAAACAAAACAAAAAAGGTGAAAGCAAAGTGTATGGGTGGATGGATTGGCAAAATCACAGCTCCGAGGCAAATAACAGAGAGCATATGAAAGATTGGTGGCTATTGGCATGTGTTGCAAGGGGTGACAGAAAGGTCAGTTAGCTGAGCAGTTAGCTGGTCAGAACCCATTCATACTGGTCACCACTTGTTTTAAAGGTCAGAGCTGTCAATCAGAATTCTGAGCTAATGGTCAAAACTGGGAATGTGTGAGTGAGGTAACTGTTTCTAAGATTAGGAAGGCATACAAAGAAAGAGCTACAATGTAGCTTAAAAGGCCAGTTGCCAGCGATAGTTTCGGAGTCTGGAGTCTGCATCTGAGAAGACAGAGATGTTGGGGGAGAGCCGGAAACCCAGCAAGAGAAACCAAAGAAAAACTGCTGCAGGGAGAGAAAAAAAAGCTGGAGCAGAGCAGAGCTGACTGATCAGGTACTGAACAGAAGCAGCAGTGATTTTTAAAAGAAAGCAGCAACAGATTTATGGAGTGATCTTAATATTCTTTTAATTATAGTTTAGTATAAGTATAGTTTAGGATAGTATATAGGGTTAGTATGTGTGTTGATAAGAATGCATAAAATTCTGTTAGTAGTTGCAACATATCTATGTCAACTTTAAAGCAATTTAAGATCTGCTGTCAGCAATTTGTTGCAAACTGGCCACTTGCAACAAATTGCTTCTCTTAGAAGCATTTAAACTATATGCTACTGTAATTTAAGTGCTCTTTCACTTGCAACAAAGGATTTGTGTCTCAGGAATGTTGTGCCTTATTTAGGATTCTTAGGATACATTGTATTTAAGATTATTAATTATATCAATAAAAGGATACTTTGTTTTGGAAAGGATATTGCCTGTGTCAATTACTTTATCAGAAGGTTATGTCCGTGTCCTTTAGTGTTTCCTTAACAATCTCAGGAACTTTTACCTCGGGAAGAACAGACTAAGGGTGCAATAGGCAGATTATTATAGCAGTGCCCCCAAACTCATTTTTCAGGGTAACAGTATTTCAAATCAAAACTAACCAACACAGATCAAATTTATCATCTTCTATTTCAAACATTCAGAGTGAACATTTTGTGAGTTATCTATAGACTGGAGTTGCTTGCAAAAAAGTATTCAGCAAATTTCTAACAAATACATTTAAGACAATCATAAGATGCTTACTACCATAAAGAAAAGGAGGCTAATATTTCTGAACACATTACATTATGAAGTACACCTCTACCTTGATATAACGAGACCCGATATGACATGAATTCAGATATAATGCAGTAAAGCAGTGCTCCAGGGGAGTGGGGCTGCGCACTCCGGTGGATCAAAGCAAGTTCAATCTAACATGATTTCACCTACAATGCAGTAAGATTTTTTGGCTCCCAAGGACAGTGTTATATCGAGGTAGAGGTGTATCCCCTTGAATCAAAGAATCACCATGGGCTTCTGTCTTAAACAGATAAGAAAAGTTAATAGCACATAAGTACTTTATATCTCTTTGACTGTAAAGGGTTAACAAGAACAGTGAGCCTGGCTGTCACCTGACCAGAGGACCAATCAGAGGACAGGATACTTTCAAATTTTGAGGGAGGGAAGTTTTTGTGCTGTGCTGTTAGTTTTGGATGTCATTCACTCTGGGGGCTCAGAGGGATCAGACATGCAACCAGGTTTCTTTCCAATCTCTCCAATACAGGCTCTTATAAGTTCAGACTAATAAGTACTAGGTAGATAAAGCGAGTTAGGCTTATGGTTGTTTTCTTTATTTGCAAATGTGTATTTGGTTGGAAGAAGTTCAAATGTGTATTTGGCTGAAAAGATTTTAATTTGTACTTGTATACTTAGGCTGGGAGGGTGTTCCCAGTGGCTATAGCTGAAAGACCCTGTACCTATTCCATTTTTTTTAAATTTACAAAGATAATTTTTACTGTTTTTTCTTCCTTTAATTAAAAGCTGCTCTTGTTTAAGAACCTAATTGTTTTTTTATTCTGGTGAGACCCCAGGGGACTGGGTCTGGATTCACCAGGGAATTGGTGGGGAGAAAGGAGGGAAGGGGGAGAGAAAGGCTAATTTCTCTCTGGTCAGGATTACTTTCTCTCTCAGGAAGAGTCTGGGAGGGGGAAAGAGAAGGAGGGAGGAAGGTGAATTGTCCTCTCTGTTTTGTGATTCAAGGAGTTTGAATCACAGTGATCTTCCAGGGTAACCCAGGGATGGGAAGCCTGGGAGAGGCAACGGTGAGGGAAAGGGTTTACTTTCCTTGTGTTAAGATCCAGAGGGTCTGGGTCTTGGGGGTCCCTGGGCAAGGTTTTGGGGGGACCAGAGTGTACCAGGCACTGGAATTCCTGGTTGGTGGCAGCGCTACAAGTACTAAGCTGGTAATTGAGCTTAGAGGAATTCATGCTGGTACCCCATCTTTTGGACGCTAAGGTTCAGAGTGGGGAATGTATACCATGACAGCTTCTAACTATTGTCTATTATTAAGAGAAAATCAAGATCCACATCAATTAGTGCAGTCTTCATGCCAAACCCAGGTCATTAATCAGATTGAATGGGATCAAGGAAACCTGTGGACTAGATAACTCCAAAGTTGCTTCACCAACCTCCAGAAGGTAAAATTAGGTTTTGGAAGACTTTTGGTAGAGATGGACCAAAGACTGACATTTGACCTCACACTCAGACTTCTGAGCTTGTAGTTTCCATTGTTGTCCTGTGGTTAGAGCAGTGCAGTGGGTGGCAGGACTTCCACTTTCTATTCCTGACTCTAAATCTCTGTCCTACTTTGACATCTTAGACAAATTACTTTTAACTTCTCTGTACCTCAGCCTATCAACTGTAAAAAGGATAGAATGCTTCTCTATCTCACACGGCTTTTCTCTGGTTTAATTAATTAATGTTTGCAAAGGACTTTGAGATCCTAGCAATAAAGGCAATAGAAGAGAAAAGCAATATTATTTCCAATTTAAGCAAGCCTTGTCAGTGCTGTATCCAATTGTGTTTGGTGAGGTCACTGCAGAGGAATCACCTGAAATTGTCATGAGGGGAAAATATCTTGGAAATATCATTGTAAGTCTATGTGTGAATGAAAGATCACAATAAAATTAGAAATTAGTGTGGAGAGAAGTCAAGGGGATAATTAACAAGAATGATTTCAGAGGAAAAGGACACTGCTCAGTTAGTTAAAGGAGGCTGCTATCTTTTATTAAAGAGTGTGGCTGGGTCTATGCAATAGTATTTGGTTGCTTTCTTTAAAAGTTAATGGAGACTTCCTTGATGACAAGCAATAGAAAACATATCATATACAGAAAAACAACTAGGAAAGTGCTTTTTTGCACCTTAATACAGATTTCCAAAGAGAGCAAAGGGGAACATCTCAGAATCACTGAATATGTAAGAAGGGGGCAGTAGTCCCTCTATGATGCGCTCCCTCAAAAGCCAGAGCCCACAAAGCTTCTCTCTGCATGAAGACCTTTTGCTCTCAGGTTGGTGAAGGTCAGAGGAGATAAGGCAATGAAGACGGATACTGCAGCATCATCCCTTTTCAATCATGAAATCCATGGAGAATACCATTGTAAATTAATTCTAGTTCAATCTACACTAATTTGCACGGGTTACCCCCTTCTGCTATATGGCAGCTCTCTAGGGTTATAGGCACATCAACTGCATTAGGCAATTTGTGGAGAAGGCCAGGGACCAGCCACATATGGGTGGTCCGTGCCTCTGTTGGGTATCTTGAGATTTGCATGAATCTCAGGGATATCCATAGGTTTAATAGCTAGAACCCCTCCAGATTTCACCAGGACAAACACCCTTTTCTAGTGGAATGTTCTGAAGGACACTCCATGAGCGACAGTTTTCTGTCCTTTAAGTGAGCCTTTTGGGGTCTTTGGGCCCTACATTCTTAATGAAAAATCTTTATACAAAATATACTGTAAGTCTCAAAAAGGCACAATATAGACAAGTATTAATTTAGATGGAATATAGAGGCCCAAAAATATTAACATAACCCAGTCACTGTCCAGCATTAAACAGTGTTAAACAAGATTCAGGGTATGGTACACAGAGACCCCAGTACATGAATCATTAAACAGGGCCATCCTTAGCCATACACAGAATACGCAGCTGCGTAGGGCACCATGTAATTTGGAGCATGTACGCAGCACTGGCTCCAGCAGCCAGCCCCATCCCCTGGCCAGCCCCCCTAATCTGCCTCTGCCCTGCCTCCATTCAACCCTTTCCCCCAAGACCCTGCCCTGCCCCACCTCTTCCTGCCCTGGTCCACCCCCACCTCGCTCCATTCCACCCCTTCCCCTAAACCCCCTCCCCCGAGTGGTACAGCCCATGGGATTAGCAGGGGTACTGGAGCCAGCAGAAGGGGTCAGGCCCTCCTCCACAGTCACCAGCGGCAGCAGGAAGCAGAGTGACCCAGCCCCAGCCTGCTCCACTAGCTCTGAGCTGCATTACTCTGCTTTCTGCTGCCGCCACTGTTGAGTGTGGGGGCGGGCCTGACCCCTTCCACCAAGCCCTCCCCCACAAACGACAGGACTGGGAGCTGGAGGAGCAGATCGGGCAGTGGCCGGGTCACTCTGCTTCCCACTGCCACCGGTGAGTGCGGAGGGGCAGGCCTGACTCCTGTTGCCAGCACCAGGTCCCCCGCTAATCCTCCAAGCTGCCCTGGGCCTCCCTGCCCTGCTGCTGCCCTCCACAGCTCCTGCATCCGCAGCCCAGCCCTGATTAAACATTCTTTTACCCTTTTATTCTAGATAAAGGAAAGAAGGAAAAACAGTTAAAACATTTGAAATGAAAAGTATTAAATAAGGCTTTCACTTTAACCATATCCTTTGTATCCATTTCCTTTAGCTGGACAGAGTTTTGCTTTATTTGACAGCCTCTTAGATGGTACCAAAGATGGTAATAACTGTTGTTTTGGATGAAAGAGAAGTTAGTAGAGAGAGGCTGGAACTATTGTTACTGTTGCTTTTAAAATCTGATCTCTTTTCATCCCAGGTGGTGTTTGGGATTCAGCTAGAGATAGTAGAGATGGTGATGCTATCTGGGTCACACTCTTTGGTCCAGTCTGATCAAGACATCTCTTAAGATTAAGATGACAAAGATCCAGTGTCTCAAGATATGATGGGGGTGGCAGACATGATAGTGAAGCTTGCTTCAGTAGCCTCCATCTGTTCTTATTTTCCTCCAAAAAAAGTTTCTGTCTTTAAGAACCCAAAAAGGGAGTGGTGGGTGGAACAGCTCCTCCCCTCATTATTTTGTCCACCAATTAGGCCTAATATCCAAGATATCAATTTTGATTCATTAATTTCTGGTTCCATATCTTCTGCTTTTACCAAACATGATTTCAACATAGTCCTTGAATCGTATCAGCAGACTTTTTTTGGTTTGGACTAATTTAGTCTCTGTCTGGTTCTGTTACACCTGTTCATTATTAAAAGCAACTTCACCTACTTTCCATCAGTATTTGTTTTCATAGGTTCTTGTAACATCTTATGAATTTTCATATACTTTTAACAATTAAGCTGACAATTAGGGTAAATTTGTAAGCCCAATTATCACAACAAACGTTGTCATCTCTCTGGGGCTGGGATTGTCTCTTACTCTATGTTTGTACAGTTCTTAGCACAATCAGCCTCAGTTGACTATGCACTACGGTAAAACAAACAAACAAATTAATTAAAAGAACTTTGCTTTCATATTTCAGGTGGCTTTATTAGGGCTACTTTTATCATCAAAGGTGGGTAACATTATCAATGCTTAGTGTAAAGTTAACTTACTTTGCCTCCTGTACTAAGATTTTTAGGAAGGTAAAAGTCTACTTCCACCCTGTAAAACAAGTGAGAAAGAAATTTTATAAAAACATCATTAAAAATGCATTTCCTGATATATTAAGAATGACAATAGGACTGCTAAGAAGAACACCTCAGTGAGATACAATTGCCATAATTTTCAAAACAGCAAATGCATTGACATTTAGTTAGTCAGTCAATTATTTAACATGTAAAATGAAGTGTCATGTTCCTGTTCTTTAGCACTGTCAAAAGGAGGTTCCTATAACCTGAAACCAACACAAGGAAATTATATGTTTTGAAGGACATGGATTTGCTTAAGCCTGAAGTCACACCAAACATGTGATTTAGGTTGTCAGTTACAAAAGCCTGGCTTTTTTGTGGTTCTTTCACTCTTAATAGGATTACGTACATCATATCATATATGTTTTTATCCTTAGAGACTGAGAATTTTATACTGGTTGGGAACTCTGTCAGCTGACACACACCAAGTAGTTTATGAGCTTTGTAAAAGTTGCTGTTCAAGTATATACTGCAATACGTGTGTTAGAAGTGATTTGCTGTAAGCAGACCCCACACCATTTTATGTAAACTTCAGAGTGTCATTAAAACCTGCATATTTACCATCTATAGTATTTGCATTTGCCATATGGCATTTTCTAAATATCAAGAATACTATAGAAATACAGTGATGTAGTAAATGCCCATACTTAAACATGCCCATTTTATCTTAGCTAATAGCAAATGCTGGGACCCATTTGTTGTTACCCAGACAAAACTCTGAAAAAATATTTCTATTGTTCAATATTTTTCAATAGCCACATAATATGTTGTAATACAAACCCAGGAAGGCCTTAAAATATCATCTTTTTTTTCTTCTGCAATATTAAACCAATATTATTCTCTAATTTGCAATATTAAACCAATATGTTAAGAAAGTACAATGTTTGTAAACTGACCTTTGTTTTAATTATTTATTGCAGCAGTAACAGCAACAGCAGTCTGATGTTTTAGTATCAATTTTAATTATAGGTTTGTGGCCAATCCACTTGTTTTGGAATTATCAGATACTAAATAATTACATGAAAAAAAATCTTTGGATTCTAAATAGAATTTCAGTTTTGACAATATGTTGCCCAATTTTTATAAAACAAATTATTTATTTGAAATGTTACTTGCAAGCAATATTATCTATTATATCTCTGGTCTATGTAATTTCTTATATGGCCCCCAACACTGCCGTATTGATCATCTCATCTATATTAATCAATTTATTCTTAACAACCATGTGAGGTAGACAATGGATAGTACTGCACATTTGTGAATACAGCACTTCTCAAAACTGTAATAGTTTTCTTTACAATGTCAGAGTTGGGCCAAGATTTTCAGAGCTGTATTCCTGAAGTTAGTCTCCTAAAACCTTACTTAGGGGTCTGAAAAAGTAGCCTGATTTTCAGTCGGGGCTTCTGGATATTCAGCACTTTTGATAATCAGGTCACTTATTTAGGAGCCTAAGGCTCTGATCTGGCAATGACTTATGAATGTGCTTTAACTTTGTGCATTGTTACATAAAGTTCAGTGTATGTGTGAGTCTTTGTAGGATGAAGGCCAAAATAAGGATGTAGGAGCCCAGCTTTAAGCACCCATCTTAGAATATCTAGGCCACACATAAAGCATGTAAAGTAGAGATTGGGGCCTGATTGTCATTTACACCAAGGCCAATTTATGTTGCTATGGCTGTGTGAAGGGGCCTCAACACTGGATATAAATCATATTTAGATGCCTAAAATGGCCTGTGCTATTTTTAAACAGATAGAGCAGTACAGACTTATCTCTGTGTATGTGAGAATCAGGCCTAAGCTCTCTAAAAATAGTTTTATGCCTTGAGTCTGATCCAACCGCCACTGAAGTGAATAGGGGCCTTTCCATTGACTGCACTGGGCATTGCATTAGACTAAAACACACTAGTTACAAATCGTTGGTTAAAAATTAATCCATGCTATGAATACCAACTGAGCTACTTGAAATATTTCACATGGACAAATTTCTCTGTTCTTTCAGGGAACAAACAATCATATTGTCCCATATATCACATCCTTGGTGCAGCTAAATAACCATTTTGATGATACATTTCATAGCCAAAATCTGCAAGATGTGACAGTTGTGACAAAGTTCCTCCTTTACCTTGGCAGGTCCTGCCTTATTGGCAGATTTGCTCACCTCAGTGATCTTTCCCACAGTCTGGATCAACTTCTCCTGTGTCTGATCAGGAGTTGGGAGGTTTGGGGGGAACCTGGACCCGCCCTCTACTCTGGGTTCCAGCCCAGGGCCCTGTGGATTGCAGCTGTCTATAGTGCCTCTTGTAACAGCTGCACGACAGCCACAACTCCCTGGGCTACTTCCCCATGGCCTCCTCCAAACACCTTCTTTATCCTCACCACAGGATCTTCCTCCTGGTGTCTGATAACGCTTGTCCTCCTTAGTCCTCCAGCAGCACACACTCTCACTCTCAGCTCCTTGTGCCTCTTGCTCCCAGCTCCTCACATGCACTTTCTCTCCTCTGGCTCCTCCTCACCTGACTGGAGTGAGCTCCTTTTTAAACCCAGGTGCCCTGATTAGCCTGTCTGCCTGAATTGGTTCTAGCAGGTTCCAATTACTCTAGTGCAGCCCCTATTCTGGTCACTCAGGGAACAGAAAACTACTCATCCAATGACCAGCATATTTGCCCTCTACCAGACTCCTGCACCCCACTGGTCTGGGTCTGTCAAACAATCTAATGGCACTGTAATTCAGCCATGCCACTGTGTCTATTGTATGTGGGGTAGTGGGCCCTGCGAAATACACAGCCTTCTCAGTCTCTGAATCACCCATAGTTATGAGGGTTGAAGAGTCCCTTAATATCTTTTCCAGAAGCTTCACACGTGTTTCAAGTATCCAAGAGAAGGTTTTTTTTTCCAAGGTCTGAACCATAGTTTCTGTCTTTATTTTGCCTTCTCAAGTAGAGATGTTCCCCTTTGATATTGTTAAGCCAGACTACGTGTGGCAGCTTTGGAATTGGCTTGTTGTAATTAAGTTCTAAATAGGAATAGCTTCGAGAGAAATTTCAACACTAGTTGCCCTCTTCTGATTCAGCATAATAAAAAAATCCTGTCAGATACTGAACCCTGTCAGAAGTCACAATTTTCTTTCTAGACTGGATGGTAGAGATGGACCAAAACCAGAGCCACAGATGCAAATTCCTTAAAATAGTATACGTGGAGAAGGTTGACCCTGCCAGCAGGTAGGGGTTCTTGGGGGACAACTACTGCACTGGTGGGGTGCAAAATAAACTTTATTAAGAAAATGCAAAAACAGGGAAAATTCAATAGTGAGGGGTATGGGGTTTGTTAAGGTAGACAATTGGGGAGAGGTTTCTTTTAGTAAATAGTATAGGGGGTTTCAATAGTGGGGTACAATACAGTGGGGTACAATACAGTTGGTAACCAATTAACACTGAAGTATAAATGTAACAGGTAGCTAACAATTTCTATGTAAAGGGTGTGTCACAGCAGCATATAACCAACTAACAGTTATGGGTAAAATGTGTTAAATAACCAACAACTCTGGGTAAAAATGTGTCACAGTGGTGTAAATGTAAAATGTGAGGCGTGTCAGAGAGAAAAAGGATAACCAATGGGGTTTTATGCTAGACTTCAGTAATACAATTGAGGTTTGGCAGCAGTAGGAGCAGGGTGAACACGTGGGGGAAGGGATTAAAAGAGAGAGAAAGAGAGAAAGGCAGTGGTAGAGGAATGAGGTTGGGGAATGGGGGAAGAGGAGCATGTGGTGGAGCAGACATCAAAGGCAGAGACACTGCGGAGGGAGATTTAAACTCAGGGAGACACAGAGAGCAGACAGGCTGCAAGTTTAAACAGCAGAGAGACTGCAACGAGTGACTGGGGAGCTCAGGGGGAGACACGGGCAAGCTTGTGGGGGGAGGGGGGATTAGGCAGCAGGAAGACAGACTTAACCACAATTATACAGAACACAGAACAAAATCTTATTTATGATCTAACTTAACCAAGACTACACAAATTGGCAAGTAACAGAACACAATGCAACAATTCTTTTTTAAACCTAACTTACAGAGCACAATACAAACAATTCTTTAAACGTAACTTAACCACAGCTATGCAAAATGAAATTACAACTTATCTAGACTTAGAACCTGATTCTAATAGGTGCACCTTACACTATGCCGATTCTTTGATCGGGAGGGGGAGCAGTTCCAGAGGGCAGAGTGGTGTGTGCCCAGGGTACAGCCTCCAGAAGGGGGGCGGATGGCTGCAGCAGTGGGGCGGCTGCAAGCCGGCGGCCCAGGATACAGTCCAGGAAGGCACAGCTTAGCAGCGGCACAGGCTTATTTTTAGCAGCAAAGGCACTGCTGAGCAAGAAACAGATTACAGATACAGACCAAGGAGTTAGCTTGGGTCTGTCTGCTGGGGAAACAAGGCCAGCAGCTAGGACAGGGGGAGTCTGCAAGAGGGAGTTCTTACCAATCCCCAGGACAGCAGCAAGCACAGAGGCAGGAACAGCAGTAGCATCGGAGGATGGAGAGAGGACTCGATTCACTTACAATAATCAGGAGATCTCCAGGCACAAATTCGTTGGTCGTGGGAGGGGAGTTTAAAAACGGGGGTATGCTCAAAAACAGACGAGAGAGGGGAGAGGGCCCCCCAAAGACCCCTAGCTGATCAGACCAGGTGGCAAAGCAAGGACCTTCTCCGAGATCTGATCAGAAAATGTCCGGCTTTAAAGGCAAACTCAGGCAGTTTCCCATCAGTACTTTTGATTGGCTCCTCTTGATACAGGCGAAGACAGAAGGCAGGGAAAGGCTGCAGGTAAGCATAGACATGCCTGGGCATGTTCTGAGTCACAGGTATGACTCATATGCTTAATTAGTTGGCCACTTCAGGTTTCGCATTTCTGGCAGTGCCCCCCATGCCGAGCCCGGGTCTGAACAAAGGAGCCAAACAAAGAAGCAAGAAGCCCCCTCCCTAGGCAGAGCAATGGCTCCAGTTAGTCTGTACAAGCCATTCCTATGAATAGGGCTGTGACTTTAGTTAGCACAATGGCCGGGAGGGGTGGCCACACAGGACAAACAGAAAGGAGAGGGGGAAAAGGAATGCAGCAGGGGGACAGCTGTAACAGACAAAGTGTCAGATCTGAATCCCTGAATCCAGACCCTCTGCAATAGCCATCACTTATCCACAGGCAATATGGATCTCAACAGCCTCATGAGACTCCTTGGACCTTCCCTGGCCTTTTGCTAGCTGTGTACTTCTCTAGAAATCTCTCAAAGTGTTGTGGAAAGACTGAAACTCTGTATATACCATGCTTCATTTTAGCCACTTTAGTGTCCTTTTAAAAGCTTCTGGATGCTTTATTTCGGTGTGCTTTATCTCAGCTGTTGAGGACTCAGACATAGCAATCATTTGAGAAACCCTGGCTTTACTAGAACATTCTTTCAGCTTTAGCTAGGTTACTGAGGGTATGGCTACACTTGCACCTCAAAGCCCTGCCGTGGGTTTTGAGTGTGAAGTTTTGAGTGTGGTCGCAGCGCCAGCGCTGGGAGAGAGCTCTCCCAGTGCTGCACGTACTCCACATCCTCTACGGGTGTAGCTTGCAGCGCTGGGAGCCGTGCTCCCAGCGCTGTGGCACTTTTTACACTGAGGCTTTACAGCGCTGTAACACCCCTGAGCGCGAAAGTTGCAGCGTTGTAAAGCGCCAGTGTAGCCAAGGCCTCACTGAGGAAAATACTCCCTGTGGAGGACTGGGAAATACCTGTATTATATTTTTATAACCATCAGTTTATCTGGGTGATATTATCCTGAATGCATAGAGTTATCAAAGGAAGCTATAAGGGAGAAACTCACAGGAAATGAAACAATGGCAAAGATTAGGCATCTGAGATAAACTGGGTTCAAAGAAGTTAAGATAACAATGGCTGGGCCATCAAGTGGAGACAAACAACCTATCTGGTTCCATCCTGGCCAACATTTGCACGTCTCCAGGCTAAAACATAGGAATCAACCTTTGAGATGCTAGTCTAGGCAGAAAAAAGCGGGGAGTTGGGCATCAGCATGCTAACAGAGTGACACAAAAAGGGAGACATGCTGTGAGCAGGACCGTCAGCTTCTCCCTACCAGAGATGGAGATAACTCAGTTGAGGGGTAATTGCCAAAGCTGGCAAGGAAAGTTTAAGGTGTAAGACAGACCCAGTCATCGGGGCTACAGTGGGGAAAAGCTCCAGCAGCAGTGAGGGCTTGTCTACATCAGAAAGTTGCAGCGCTGGTGAGGGAGTTACAGCGCTGCAACTTTGAAGGTGTACACATCTGCAGGGCACCACCAGCGCTGCAACTCCCTGTTTGCAGCGCTGGCCGTACTCCCGTTTTGTCTCGGGTGTAGAGGATCCAGCGCTGGTGATCCAGCGCTGGTAATCCAATGTAGACAGTTACCAGCGCTTTTCTTGACCTCCGTGGAAGGAGGAAGCCTCTGGTAATCAAGCTGGTTTCCTTTCCCGGTTTGCTCTCTCGGTCCCGGAGCCAGCCAGCAAACCGCAGGGAAGGAGACCTGCTTGCTCGGGGTTCCGGGACCGAGAGAGCAAACCGGGAACGCCGCGGTTTGCTCTCTCGGTCCCGGAGCCAGCCAGCAAACCGCAGGGAAGGAGACCTGCTTGCTCGGGGTTCCGGGACCGAGAGAGCAAACCGGGAAAGGAAACCAGCTTCGCCGCGGTTTGCTCTCTCGGTTCCGGAACCCCGAGCAAGCAGGTCTCCTTCCCTGCGGTTTGCTGGCTGGCTCCGGGACCGAGAGAGCAAACCGCGGCGTTCCCGGTTTGCTCTCTCGTCCCGGAACCCCGAGCAAGCAGGTCTCCTTCCCTGCGGTTTGCTGGCTGGCTCCGGGACCGAGAGAGCAAACCGCGGCGTTCCCGGTTTGCTCTCTCGGTCCCGGAACCCCGAGCAAGCAGGTCTCCTTCCCTGCGGTTTGCTGGCTGGCTCCGGGACCGAGAGAGCAAACCGCGGGGAAGCTGGTTTCCTTTCCCGGTTTGCTCTCTCCTCCCGGAACCCCCCTTGAAGCCGCCCAACAGCGCTGCAGTGTGGCCACATCTAACACCACTTGCAGCGCTGGTTGCTGTAAGTGTGGCCACTCTGCAGCGCTGGCCCTATACAGCTGTACTAATACAGCTGTAACAACCAGCGCTGCAAAATTTTAGATGTAGACATGGCCTGAGGCAGCTGGACACCACACTGCTAAAAATAGCAGTGTAGCTGTGGAAGGCAATGCTTGTGTGTGTGGAGAACCATGTAGGGTATAAAACCATGGGATTCAAGCATATACGGCATTCTACTTTACTTGCTGAAATCGCGCCTCACTCTCTACACTGCTATTTATACCCACGTCAGCTGTACTTGCTGCTGTAAGTATAACAGTACCTTCAGGATGTCAGGCCTATCATCTAAGAGGAACTAAAAGAGGTCAAAGCACCTCTCACTTTGTAGCTGTGACAGTCCCGTATGTTGTTTTTTTCTTTTTCCCCCACTTGCCTTAATGATCCTGAATTGACGCCTCTCACAAAACAGAGAGATTGGCTAATTTTAAATGTCAGCTTACCTTTCAGTGTAAGAGGAAGCCCTGCAAATGCATGCATTTACATGGCAGCAAGTAAAATAATCCATATATTTCTCAAGCAATATTGTCCAAGCAATCTAAAGAGAGGGTACAAGAGAACAGCTTAATTGTGGATTGAGTGTTCTTCACAAATGTGTATAACAACAACTTTTAAAATCAAGTGAAAGCTGTTCTGCATCACATCTTTTTAGTGCATAGGCCATTTACTATGAGGTCCTAACTATGGGATTCTCTTTCAGTTCACTTTTAAGAAACTCCTGTTTTCTTACTGTAACATGTATCAGAGGGGTAGCCATGTTAGTCTGGATCTGTAAAAGCAGCAAAGAGTCCTGTGGCACCTTATAGACTAACAGACGTATTGGAGCATGAGCTTTCGTGGGTGAATACCCACTTCGTCGGATGTTATTTGGCACAAAGTTGAACATGAGAGAGACACAGAGGAAGAGAGAGGGTAATACTTTTCAAGAGTCCAGTGAAGTTTAAAATCTTTGTACAATATCAAAAAAAATCAAGCTTTGTAAACATCCGAATGACCTTCATGTGGCTACCTAGCAAATCTCAAGCAGCAAACTGAAATGAAACTGATGACAGTCAGTGTTATACTTCTGGTTGTACATGTTCTAATAGGACCCTCAAGTGATGGCTCCACTAAAGCAGCAACAATGAAATATGCATGAGAACAAACTCTAACCTTTTATGCAGGAGTAAAGAATAGTGAGCTAAACAGACATTTTAATGAATTTTGCGTGTTCAAGAATAGGTGCATTTTCAACTTCATTTCTATAAATTTGACAATGGCATCTAACTAAAGGCAAGTCTGTGGGTATGTCTATACAGCAAAGAAAAACCCGCTGCTGGTCTGTGCCAGCTGATTTGGGCTTGTGGGGATCGCACTGTGGGGCTGTTACATTGTTGTGCAGATTTCCAGGGCCAGGCTGGAGCCTGAGCCCTGAGACCCTGCCACCCACACAGGGTCCTACAGCCCAGGCTCCATGAAACAGCCCTGCAGCCTGAGCCTCAGGCCATGTCTACATCTAAAATTTTGCAGCGCTGGTTGTTACAGCTGTATTAGTACAGCTGTATAGGGCCAGCGCTGCAGAGTGGCCACACTTACAGGAACCAGCGCTGCAAGTGGTGTTAGATGTGGCCACACTGCAGCGCTGTTGGGCGGCTTCAAGGGGGGTTCCGGGAACGCGAGAGCAAACCGGGAAAGGAGACCAGCTTCACCGCGGTTTGCTCTCGCGTTCCCCGAACCACCCTGCAAACCGCAGGGAAGGAGACCTGCTTGCTCGGGGTTCCGGGAACGAGAGAGCAAACCGGGAAAGGAGACCAGCTTCGCCGCGGTTTGCTCTCGCGTTCCCGGAGCCACCCAGCAAACCGCAGGGAAGGAGACCTGCTTGCTTGGGGTTCCGGGAACGAGAGAGCAAACCGGGAAAGGAGACCAGCTTGATTACCAGAGGCTTCCTCCTTCCACGGAGGTCAAGAAAAGCGCTGGTAAGTGTCTACATTGGATTACCAGCGCTGGATCACCAGCGCTGGATCCTCTACACCCGAGACAAAACGGGAGTACGGCCAGCGCTGCAAACAGGGAGTTGCAGAGCTGGTGGTGCCCTGCAGATGTGTACACCTTCAAAGTTGCAGCGCTGTAACTCCCTCACCAGCGCTGCAACTTTCTGATGTAGACAAGCCCTCACAGAGACCAGCCACAGGTTTTTCTTTGCTGTGTAGACTTACATAGTTTATTCAAAACAAGTCACAAGGTATAGGCATGCAAAACCACCTTATCTTCTCATAACCCAGTGTAGAAGGGTCTGCCATAAAAGCTTGGTGCATGCAGATTCTTTGCTGTAAAGTCTCCCTTTCATATGTGCAGAAGTCCCATTAGTACGTTAGTCCCACCCTCTTCTTGGCCTTTCTAGGAAAGCTAACAAATGTTAGCCTGGAGCACTGCTTAGAGTATTGCAAGAAATATAATTGTGCCTGATCCTATGCAGGGATTTAAGAATGAGGGAAAGGCTTTTTCTTCAATCTCTACCTATGTATATTCTGTTGTCGTTTGCAGGATTGTTGTAGCCATGTTGGTCCCTGAATATTAGAAAAACAAGATGGGTCTTGGTGAGATAATATCTTTTACTCAACCAACTTGTATTGGTGAAAGAGACATGCTTTCAAGATACACAGAGCTCTTCTTCAGCTCTGTGGAGCTCAAAAGCTTGTTTCTTTCATCAACAGAAGTTATTACCTCACCCACCTTGTCTCTCTGTGTATTATTCACTCAGGGCCAGGCACAGTATAACTCAAATTTAGTTTCTTAAATCAATCGTATTTTACAATTTTACAAAAGTGGAATATGTATTAAGGGCTCTAGGTGTATTCTTGACAACCATCCTTTAACCTTGTACATAGCGGTGCACCTAGTCAGGCTTTCATGCAGCATTAAAACATGGAAGAGCATACTTCAGTGGTCCGGTAGTACATGCCTTTATTGCCCTGTGCAGTACTGGTTGAGCAACATACACTCTGTAGAGGATTCACAATGCTTTAAATAATATGGTTTTTAAAGTCAATTTCAGATTTTAAATGTTTCCTGTACCTATAGGGGAGAACACTAGTAGAACCATTAAAAACTTTCAAACAGATACAAACCTTGAAAGTGTGATTACTGTAATTTTAGTTTTAAAAAACAAACTGGGATTTCAAGTCTGAGCCAAGCAGAGTGTCTTTGTAAAATAGGTGACTAGTCACTGTTGCCAATTTTTTGAGTTATCAAAGTATTTTAAATGTACACAAAGAGAAGGTTTGAGTTTCCAGATGTCTTCAGCTGTGTCATTTAAAAATAGCTTTATTTTGAAAGGGCAGCCATTAAATCTCAGTATGAATTAACTGTTTTGCCCCCAAACCCTTTTAAAGAAAAATAAAGCTATAGAATTATATCATTACGCTAAATTAGCCCCATTTACTACAAAAATGTGATATTTTTGTACGTAGTTGTGCCCACGTATCATCTATTGGCTGAACACTTCAGAGCAGGGCTCAGTTTAAAAACAAGTATAGTGATACTCCCTCACTCCACCCACTTAAGACGCCATTCACAAAAGATTATGTAGATGTGCAAAACATGATCAAGCAAATTCTGCTTGGTTAGGCACTCTGTTTGGCTTCCTCTCAGTAGAGTACAGAATAGATAAACCGTAGGCACAAATGGGCCCAAGATGCTAGACTCATATAAATTAAGATTAATTAAAACATACAAACACCTTATGTTTCTACATCTCATAATAGCAAAGAAAATCTTTTTTAAAAAATGAACTGAGTAGTAGATGTAGTGATGTCTGCAGATAGACTTGCAAGCCACCAATACCTTTCTTATGTGCCTTCATAGCCATAAAATAATTAACAATGTTGACATTTAAATCATCATCAAACATCTAAGTTAATCATCAGATATTGAGATGAATGGGGCAGTCCATGTGTTGCTGAGCTACTATTTCAGGCTCTCTGCAAACTCAGACTCTGTTTATGCCAATTTCATATTTCCAAAGTTTTCTCTGCTACCAGAGCTAAAGAACTTTATTTATTTGTCTAAAGAAAAGCTGAGGTTCTGTAGAACCAGAAGGTAACTTCATTGTGCCACCACAATTCCACCCAATTTTAGCTCAGCTCTCCACATGAAGAACAATTTACCTAGCCTGTGAAAGACTAAGCTACTTCAATTCCCACATAAGTCAATGGAAATTGAAGACACTTGGGGCATCATTGTAAAAGCCATCACGCAGGCAACACTGACATTTTCAAAATTGCCACAGTTTAGGCATCATCTACCCGCTTGGTACCTAAATCCCTCTGGGCCCCTAAGTTTGTGTTGATTAGCATTTTCAAAGCAGCATAGCATGGGTGCACCACACAGCTAAGGAGCTGTTCAGAGCCCTAGCTCAGGCCACTGCTCAAGAGCACTGGAAGTGGGATTTTTAAAATAGGCCTATGTTACTAGCAAGGCTGGATCCTGTAGGTCTACTCTGACTTGTTAGACTCTGCAGCAGGAGAACCAGAAGCAGAGCACTGCTAGGTGATGAGGCAACACGGCACCCTCACAAATGACAGTTGGGGTCACAGAGAAGCATAGGTCAAGAGTGACAGAGTGGCAAATCTAAGCAGGAGACAGAGAGAGCAAGTTTTCACTGTTAGGGTGTAGACTACCTAAGCAGCTGGCCTGGCTTAGATGCCCAACTCCAGGAGAGGGTTTGTGACTGAGGAAACTGAGTGAAGAAAGGTGCCTATCTCTGACCCATCAGCCAGGCATCCTAGGCCAGTTGCTTAGATGCCTAGTCCCCTCTCCTCTCCCTGGTCATCTCCTCAATAATTCACTCCTGGCTAATCCAGGTGGCTGTCTGCTCAGCTGGTTGGCTTCTGACAATCCTTTTCTTAGGTGCTTATCTATCCCCGTGTACCATACAGGGAGCACAGAGTCACCAACCTGAGAACTGGAAACTCCCTAGAGGC
Organism: Gopherus evgoodei; assembly: GCF_007399415.2. Classification (NCBI taxonomy): domain Eukaryota; kingdom Metazoa; phylum Chordata; order Testudines; family Testudinidae; genus Gopherus; species Gopherus evgoodei. The sequence goes on from NC_044327.1 coordinate 78,065,591, forward strand.
AGGCCACCTAGAGGTGAGGCATTGCTTTGCTCAGCCAAGGGACACCTAATTCCCTTTTAAAATCTGGCCCTTAGTATTTTGCCTCAAAAGAAGCTCTGTTAATCCCAGCTTTGACGTCATAGAACTCTGCAAGGATGTAAGAGCATTCCCTGTGTAGGACTGGGTCCTTAGTATTTGCAAAACATGCTTTCATGATGGAACATAAAGTTTTAAAAAGTCATTTGGGATAAAAATTTGAGTCCCAATCATGCAGTCCCCTCATGAACAGACCTCTCCTTGAAAGCATTTGGAGAGGGAGTGGGGGAGGGTTGTATGAAAACTTTCAGGATCATGCCCAAATCAATTACATGAAATTTCTTTTGCTTAAATTGCTTGTCCTTGTTGCAATAGGACTCTATTAGTTACATTTTGATGACAGATGCAGCAGTAAAGCAAATACTGTACTTTGAATACAATGCAATGAAATGCCAAAACTACATTTCGAGAAAATTACAATCTGACAAATGCTAGGAATCAGTGTTGATGCCCTTCCCCCACCCCCACCAAACATGTAAAAACTCTGAGCCCAAGTACCACTAACCTAAACCTGCTCCCATGAAAACCACTGGCAAATCTCCCACTAATTTCACTATATCTAGCCCTGTGTGAATCAATACCAAAACACAATGAAGAACACAAAGGGGAGAGTTTTAGTATCTGAATTGAACTTCCTGAAATGTATTATTGAAAAGACTGATTTAAAAGAACCCTGTTTCTTTAAAACAAAAAAGGGGAAAACAAGAGGCCCATATATTATAAACAAAACCTGAAATTATTAAACTGTTTTTTTTTAAAGATATAATTGACTTTCCCTGTTTATGCCATTTACTTGTCACATTTCTCTCAGCCTGGACAATCAAAATAAAGTTTTGTTTATAATCAACTTAATTTTCAGTGCCTCAAGTCCTAGCAAAATGATGAAATTATCATTAATAATTAATTTATAACTGTATTTGTGATAGTACTGAAAGGCCCCAATGAGGATTGCATCAATTGTTTTAGGTGCTGTACAAATATATACATTGTCCTGGAGAGGAACCATAACATTGACTAATTTAACACAAGACACAACAAGCAATTTTAACTGCAAGAGAGATGTGAGGAGAGAGGATGAGGGTAACAGTAATAAGACCAAATCCCTAAGTCTACATCAAACACCATGAAGGTAGATTACTGTGCCCAGGTGACTACATAGACTAGCTGTTCTCACATACATTTTCTTAAACATTCTTTTCTATTCCATACAGGAAATACCAGCAATACTTACCGGATCACTTATATTTAGAGTTGCAAACAGTGCAGAGGGATATTTATTTGTTTCAAAAAAAAAAAAAAAAGCTTCTTTCCTACCCCTCTTTTCCTCCCCTTCCTCCCTGGTCACTGTGACATTTTGCAAAATACAGATTTAGGACAAAAGCTGACCCAAAAAAGTCTAAGTACACATTAATGTTTTATAGTTAATACTTCCTATTGCTCTGCAGTGGCTGCAGCTAACCATTTCTTAGTTCTATGCCAGAAGCCTCGTGGAGCATTCAAAGAATAACTATTAGTTTTCATTTTTAATGATCTGATAGATAGCTAGATTTAAATGAATCTGATCTTGTAAAAGGTGCTACATAAAACCTCAGGAAATAAAATCATCTGTTTAAGCACAGTTCAAACACAGTTTGCTAAGTTCAAACACAGCAATCAACAGTGATCCGTCATTGCTCCACAACAAGGAGGATCCTTCCATCCCTGGTAATGGTTATTTTAGCTCTCCTGTTCATACAGTCATTATGCTCCCTGCTATGTCTGCCAGCAAAGGTGCCAATTAGTGCTTTTTTTTGTGGGGGTTGCAGATACTTCTCAAGCAAGAACTGGACAGGTGCCCACCAAATCCTTTCACACAGACAATTTCTAAGCTATTCAATTAGAAGGAGTTGTCTCTTGGCCATTATTGATTAGGGCTTCAGAGAAAGGAGAATCAATCTCGAAGTCTTCAACCCATGTCAGTTTTATAACAGCATAACCCTACTGAGCTGAATGGAGTTACTCCTATTTTCCTTTCCATCAAGTATGTGTAAGAAGGCCCCACAAATCCCAAAAGGCCATTTTCCTTCACAGCCCTCGTTAACTTGCAGTAAAGTAATATTACCTATAAACTCATAACTTCTTTCAGAATCATATTATTATAGGAAATGTTCATCATTCACCAAGACAGGCTTTGTGACTAATTAGTGGGTGGTTCAATCCATTGTTTAATTATCCAGTAGGTTTCATTAAGCCTTGAACTGTATATTGTAGGTCATACATCTTTGGTTTGTAACTGCTGTAATTCATATTAATTCATGCCAGGCAAGTTAATTCTCAGTATATTATTGTGCTACAACTACAGCTGAGTGAATCATTCACAATGAGTATTTTTCCACATAAATTTAGCTTCTTTTTTTTTTTTTTTGCATAAAGAAAGATCACAGGGAACTCCTACAGTTTATTCAGAATTTGACCATTTTTTTAAATTCTGTAGAATAACGGTGAACTGAGAATACTGGCATTTGTACTGTGGTGTTATTCACAACTGGTCAGATAGTTCCCTGGCATTGTTTCTGTTGCTTTATTGGAAGAGCACTTTTGTCACAATATTGAAGAGTGGGAATTTAACACTCAGTTTCTGTTGATTATCAGGGATGTGTCTTGAATTTTGCTATCCATGAGCAGTCTGAGGCCTGGTCTACACTACACGTTTAAACTGAATTTAGCAGTTTTAAACCAATTTAACCCTGCACCCATCCACACAACGAGGCCCTTTATATCGATATAAAGGGTTCTTTAAACCGGTTTCTGTACTCCTGCCCGATGAGAGGAATAGCACTGAAATCGGTATTGCCATGTCGGATTAGGGTTAGTGTGGCTGCAAATTGACAGTATTGGCCTCCGGGCGGTATCCCACAGTGCACCATTGTAACCGCTCTGGAAAGCAATCTGAACTTGGATGCATTGGCCAAGTAGACAGGAAAAGCCCCGCGAACTTTTGAATTTCATTTCCTGTTTGACCAGCTTGAAGAGCTCACCAGCACAGGTAACCACGCAAAGCTCACCAGCACAGGTAACAATGCAGTCTCCTGAGAATCGAAAAAGAGCTCCAGCATGGACCGCACGGGAGGTACTGGATCTAATCTCTATATGGGGAGAGGATTCTGTGCTAACAGAACTCCGTTCCAAAAGACGAAATGAAAAAACGTTTGAAAAAATTTCCAAGGCCATGATGGAGAGAGGCCACACCAGTGCCGTGTGAAAGTTAAGGAGCTCAGACAAGCCAAAGAAGCAAATGGAAAGTCCGGGGCAGGGCCAAAAACATACCGCTTCTATGCTGAGCTGCATGCAATTCTCGGGGGGTCCGACACCACTACCCCACCCCCGTCCATGGATTCCGAGGTGGGGGTGGTAATCGCAGCCATCGCTGAGGATTCTGCGGATGGGGAAGATGAGGAGGAAGAGGAGAACAAGCTTGTAGAGAGCACATAGCACTCCGTTCTGCCCAGCAGCCAGGAGCTTTTTCTCACCCTGACGGAATTACCCTCCCAGCCCTCCCAAGCAACTATCCCAGACAATGAAGCCATGGAAGGGACCTCTGGTGAGTGTACCTTGTAAATATAAGACATGGTTTAAAAGCAAGCATTTTTAATTATTAATTTGCCCTGAGGACTTGGGATGCATTCGCAGCCAGTACAGTTACTGTAAAAGTTTGTTAACATGTCTGGGGATGGAGCGGAACTCCTCCAGGGACATCTCCATGAAGCTCTTCTGGAGGTACTCCAAAAGCCTTTGCAGAAGGTAGCGCTGCTTTATTCCGTCCTCCATGGTAGGACACTTGACCACGCCATGCATGTAGCAAGTAATCTGGTATCACTGCATGACAAAGCCTAGCTGCGTATGGTCCCGGTGATTGCTGGCATTCAAGCAACATCCATTCTTTATCTCGATGTGTTATCCTCAGGAGAGTGATATCATTCATGGTTACCTTGTTAATATTCAGGAATTTAAGTAAGGGGACAGAGATAGCCATTCCTACTGGGCTGTTTTCCTGTGGCTTAAATGAAATCCTTCCCTGCAAGTAGCCAAGCGGGGGGAAGGGGAAAGGGTGTGACTGGCGCTGAGCTTTTCCTTGTTTGGCTAGCAGGGATCTTTCCTGCTACCAGCCACGGAGTTGTGGGGTGGGGGGGCGGGGGGTGTTTAGCAGTGATCTTCCATGATACCAGCCACGGGGTGGTTTCTGCTGCTGCACGTTAACAGGAAAGAAGCAGCACTCAACCGGCTTTGCTTGCTATTTGGGAAAAGAGGGAGCTGAATAGATGAAAGCTGCCGAAGACGAAAGACAATGGCTTACTATGGCCACATGCAAGCCGAATTCTGCTGCCCGGACCTGTGTCTGTGATCTGTAACACCAAAGCCGCAGGCACTCAATAGTAAGATGCAAAACGCGACCTTGTAGTGAAAACACGTGCTATGTAAGGTAGGTTCACCATGAAAGAGTATGACCATTGTTCTCTAAAATGTATCTTTTTAAATACTTCTCTCCCTTTTTTCCCTTCCTCATGCAGCTGCAAATTTTAAAAAGCCTCCCTACTCCGTCCCGAAGGCTATCTCAGATAAGGCAGTGGAAAAAAAAGATGAAAGAAGAAATGTTTTTGGAAATCATGGAAGTGACCCGCAATGAAAGAGCTCATCTGAATGAGTGGAAGGATGTGGTAGCTAAGTACAGGAAAGATGCCAGTGACCATGAGGACAGGAGGGACCAACATGAGGATAGGAGAGACGCTCGAGATGAGAGGAGAGATGCTCGAGATGAGAGGTGGCGGCAGGAAGATCAGCGGTGGCGGGATGCAACTCTGGGGCTGCTGCGTGATCAAACTGACATGCTCTGGCATATGGTGGAGTTTCAGGAACGGTAGCAGGATCACAGAGTGCCGCTGCAGCCCCTGTATAACTACCCTCCCCCTCACCATGTTCCTTAGCCTCCTCACCCACCAGACGAGTAAGAACATGTGGGGGGAGGCTCCGTGCACCCGCCCACTCCACCCCAGTGGACAGCCCAACCAAAAGGCTCTCATTATTATGAAATTTTTTTAGTGGCCTTTTCCTTCCCTACTATTCTCTTCCCAAACCCCACCCGGGTTACCTTGTCAGTTCTCTCCCTCTTTCTATAATTAATTAATAAGGAACACATGATTTTTAAATGAGAGTGACTTTATTTCCTTAGAAAGCAAGCTATGATCGAAGGGGGTGGTGGCTTACAGGGAATGAGTCAATCAAGGGGCGAGGGGGGGTCATCAAGAAGAAACAAACACAACAGTCACACTATACCCTGGCCAGTGATGAAACTGGTTTTCAAAGCTTCTCTAATGCGCACTGCTTCCTGGTGTGCTCTTCTAATCGCCCTGGTGTCTGGCTGTGCGTAATCAGCGACCAGGTGATTTGCCTCAGCCTCCCACTCCACCATAAAGGTTTCCCCCTTACTCTCACAGAGATTGTGGAGCACACAGCAAGCAGTAATAACAATGGGGACATTGGTTTGGCTGAGGTCTGAGCGAGTCAGTAATGTGCGCCAGCGTGCTTCTAAATGGCCAAATGCACATTCTACCACCATTCTGTACTTGCTCAGCCTGTAATTGAACAGTTCCTGACTACTGTCCAGGCTGCCTGTGTATGGCTTCATGAGCCATGGCATCAAGGGGTAGGCTGGGTCCCCCAGGATAACGACAGCCATTTCAACATCCCCAACTGTTATTTTTTGGTCTGGGAAGTAATTCCCTTGCTGCAGCCGTTTAAACAGAGTAGTGTTCCGGAAGAGGCGAGCATCATGAACCCTTCCCAGCCATTCCACGTGGATGCTGGTGAAACATCCCTTGTGATCCACCAGTGCTTGCAGCACCATGGAAAAGTACCCCTTGTGGTCTATGTACTGGGTGCTCTGGTGCTCCAGTGCCAAGATAGGGATATGGGTTCCATCTATCGCCCCACCACAGTTAGGGAATCCCATTGCAGTAAAGCCATCCACTATGACCTGCACATTTCCCAGAGTCACAACCTTTCGTAGCAGCAGCTTAGTGATTGCTTTGGCTACTTGCATCACAGCAGTCCCCACAGTAGATTTGCCCACTCCAAACTGATTCCCGACTGACCGGTAGCTGTCTGGCGTTGCAAGCTTCCAGAGGGCGATTGCCACTCACTTCGCAACTGTGAGGGCTGCTCTCATCTTTGTATTTTGGCGCTTCAGGGCAGGGGAAAGCAAGTTACAAAGTTCCATGAAAGTGCCTTTACGCATGCGAAAGTTTCGCAGCCACTGGGAATCGTCCCACACCTGCAACACTATGCGGTCCCACCAGTCTGTGCTTTTTTCCCGGGCCCAAAATCGGCATTCAATGACTAGAACCTGCCCCATTACCAGCAGGATCTCCAAAGCGCAGGCACCCGCAGTTTGAGAGAATTCTGTGTCCATGTCCTCATCACTCTCGTCACTGCACTGCCGTAGCCGCCTCCTCCTCTCCTGGCTTTGCAGGTCCCGGTTCAGCATTGACTGCACGAGAATGCACGAGGTCTTTAAAATGTCCATCATTGCTGTCTAGAGCTCAGCAGGGTCCATACTTGCTGTGCTATGGCGTTTGCACAGTTCACCCAGGAAAAAAGGCGCAAAACAGTTGGCTGCTGCTGCTTTCATGGAGGGAGGGGTGAGGCTGTACCCAGAAGCACCAACGACAATGTTTTTTGCCCCATCGGGCACTGGGATTTCAACCCAGAATTCCAAGGGCGGCGGAGACTGCGGGAACTATGGGATAGCTACAGGATAGCTACCCACAGTGCAACGCTCCAGAAATCGACACTAGCCTCGGTATATGGACACACACCACCGAATTAATGTGCTTAGTGTGGCCGCGTGCACTCGACTTTATACAATCTGTTTTAAAAAAACAGTTTCTGTAAAATTGGAATAATCCCGTAGTGTAGACATACCCTGAGTGCATAAATATTCCCAGAAAGTGAACACAAAAGGGACACGTGGCTGGCTGAAACAAATTCTTTAAAAAATTTGAACCAATATTAATGGAATTCTTCCTTTTGCACCCCTCTCCCTCAGTGTTTCCTCAGTTCATATACAACTCTGGAAACAAAATAGCAAAAAATGATAAGATTAAAAAAAAAAAAGACCGAAAATTGAGTCAAAGATAATGGAAGCATAAAATAACCTCGATTTTTTGTACTCTCCGTGGATATAAAAAGCCAACTAGAACTGATACTAAGCTACAGCAGAGTATTTTAGGACTTGCTTACTTTTCTCATGCCATCGAATTCAAATGTCAAAATCTGAATACAGTGCAAGAAAAAGAAAGGAGTTAGGAAAGTGTGACATGCTGATAATGAATCAGAGAACAGAAGATGTTGGAGGTGGAAAAGTTCTGTTATCTTGCGCATCCCACTGCCAATGAAGGATTTGTTTCCCAATAATAAAACCACTGGTGATTTCTCCAGTCCAGCTTTCTAAGACTCAAGTGATAGTGCTTTCACCACATCCCTTGGAAGATTACTCCACCATCTCTATTAGGACACAATTTCCTGATGCTAAGCCTACAATTTCCTTTGATAAATGTTATCCTTCCAAATGCATCCACTGGTTGCAATATGAAACATTCGCTGGTTCCAAGTTATCTATATAGACATACGCGCACACACATACAAACACAGTATATACTTGTTCAACATTAACCCGTTCTTTTATAAGCCAACTCCACCCCAAAATGGATAGGTAAAAATAGCAAAAACTGTATTATCCTTTCATAAGCTGACCCCATATTTCAGAGGTTGGAAAACTTTGGCTCCCAGTCCATCAGGGTAAGCCGTTGGTGGGTTAGGACATTTTGTTTACTTGGAGCATCTGCAGGCATGGAGCCACTCAGCTCTCAGTGGCTGCGGTTCGCTGCTCCCATTGGCTGGGAACAGTGAACCCCAGCCACAGGGAGCTGAGGGGCTCCATGCCTGCACACACTCCAGGTAAACAAACGACTATGTATTAGATATTCAATTCAATGATTCTCCAGAGTTTAAAATCATCAAATTTTGGTGTAGACCCATTTATAAGTTGAACCCTCCTCTTTGATGCATCACTTTTTTACCAAAAATATTTGGCTTATGAACGAGTATATATGGTACCATTGTAGCATACCCTGCTGTTCTCTGATTTTGTTCCCAGTGTTAATAAGGATTTTCTGTGATCTAAATTGGCAGTTATCATATACATAAAACTAATATTTCCCTTCTTATTTCTGAATAAATGGTATTCTTTCCCCACTCCTTAATTCCTTTATCTCCAAACACACAACCCCAACACTGTACGCAATATATATGTTAGCATATGTTTTGAGTTATACAGTAGATTCATGTATGCATACTCCTGCCTTAGTTTTCACGGGTAACTGCCAGTTCACTGCACAGGTTAGTAAACTTCCATATGAGCAGTTTAATTTCTTTAAATATATAATTTCTTGCCCGACTTTCATCTGCCAAGTGGACTCATACATATCTGGTGCATCCAGGAGGACTGTCTTTATTTAAATGTTTAAACACAACCATTGCGCCATGTAAACTCTTCAGCTTCAATATTAACAAGTATGCTGCCCAAAGAATGTAAAATGTCAATCTAAACAGGTATATTCCATTTAATAATACACTGTATATTAAATAAAACTTTATTTGTTTGAAAAGCTCCTATTTTCATATAGCTGTTGTTCACAATAACAGACATGCTATGGAAGTGATTCTTTTGGGAAGCTATGGTCTAATGGTAAGGTATCTAATTTATAATCAGGACACCTGGTTCTACTCTTGGTTCTGCCTCTGACCTACCATGTGACCATGGGCAAGTCACTTATTGTCTTTGCAACTCCATTCCCTCATCTGTAAAATGGAGATAATGATATTTACCTTTATTTTTAGTATGACACTGAGTTTTATTGATTTAAAGCACTATCAAAGAGCTAGAAAATGAGAGTGGGTTCCATAGAAAATCTCAGATTTTGGGTGCAAAACTTAAAACTGAAATATTTCAGTTCAGAAGTGCCAGCACAACATCTCATGGGAAACGTATTTGGGTGTCTGTTCACTGCTATAGGCTTGGCTCCCTGCTTGGACTACATATCCCATGATGCACCTTGTCTACTTTTTTGGTAGAACTCTGCCTATAGAGGAGAAAGGCAGCCTGAGGCAACTGAACTACTCACCATGAAGCAACGTGACATATTTCAGTTTGGGGGAATTTTATTTATTTATTTATTTGTTTGTTTTTGATGGAAAAAAAGTCAAAATTTTCTGCAGAAAACTACTTTTTCTATTAAAAATTTCCTTTAGTCAAAAACCCAATCTTCTATCAAAATTGAGTTAAGGAAAATTTTCAACCTACTCTAGTAGCATTACAGCCCATGCAACTCCTACTCAAGTTTCTCCAAACACTGAAGTAAATGCTCGTGTGTTTGCCTAATGCTTTCAAATGACATTATATAAATTGCTTGCAGTGTTATAGCCATGTTGGTCCCAAGATAGGAGCAACGAGATTGGTAAAGTAATACATTTTATTGAACCAACTTCTGCTGGTGGATAGGAGAAGGTTTCAAGCTTCACAGACTTCGTCCTGAGGTCTAAGGAAGGAAGGTAACCAAAGTGTCCCAGTTAAATACAAGTTGGGACAGATTGTTAATCATAAGAGGTTCACACTTGCTGTGAGAGACCACTTAACATGAAGTGTGCAATTAAGGGTTAGCAGACTGGAGTGTTACAAATTGTCATAATGAGCCATAAAACCAGTGTCTCTATGAAGTGCATTTTTTTAGGATCTAGCAAAGTTATGAATTTTAATTTCCTGTCTCATCTCTTCAAGTTGTTGTGCAGGTTTCCTTAAGGACAAGGACCAAGAGGTCAGATATGGAATGATCGCTTTGTGAAAAGTGATACTTTTTTGTCTTTTATCATTTTTCTATGTGAATTCATTTGAGAGCATAGTGATTCTCTGCTTTCACCCACAAAGCTCTCGTTTGGGGCATTATATAAGTTTTAAATTAAGGCCCAACTAGGTATGTTCTCAATTAAAATAGTCAATGCACTATTGGGAAGGGAAGTCTCTGGGGATACTAAAAATCTTAAGATAATTGGAGACTTGTACAGTAAGAACAGCCGGATGTTGACTCTGCCAACTGGCTCTTTCTAGAGAGGCAGCCCGGTTCAGTGGAAGGTGTCACTGGCTGCTGTCTGGATTTGTGAGACCCAGAGTGCAATGAGAACAAACACATCAATAGGGAAGGCAGAGTACATCGTGGGAGACATGCCCCAAGTTCTGTTACGATGGCATTTAGGTTAGCCTGCGTTCAGTTCAACAACGCTCTATTTTTGTATTTAGCATTCAGAGTGAATAATTGTATTTGTTAGGCTCTATAAATTCAATTTAGAATCAGGGCTAGATGAACTCATCTGGATAATACAAGAATTGACCTGAACCTTTATCAAAGGTGAATTAGTTAGTTAGTTAATATTTGAGAACAGCATGAAAAATGTAAATGGTTAAATATTAAAAGTTCTATTCTGACTCCTTTACTCACACTAAGTAGTACCTTATTTTGAATAGCCCAATTAAAATATGGGGCTACTTGAGGAATAAGAGACTTGCACTATGTAGAGGAGGCAGAATCAGGCTCTATATATTATTAATACTGCCTTCCAATCCTTATTATGGTAGGTTAAAAAAAAAGTAACTTACCAGACATGGCAGTAGTGCACAACAAAATACCTAGAGGTAAGCAGCCTCTGTGGTCAAGGCATTCATACATTTCTTGACACTTCTCTAATCTCTACTGCAAGTACAGTACATAGTAACAATCTGAATACTTTTTTTTTTTTGCTGAAATATTCCTGATACTGCATCTGTCAAGCAGCCAACAAACATGTTTGACCCAGATGTACTGAGTAAGCCCCACAGATTATTTGTCAAACAAATTTTGGAGCCCAATATTTGTTTTTTTATTTAATTGGTATGCAAATGAGGAAACAAGACAACATTTGTGCTCAGTACAGTTGTCACTTCAAATTCTGGTAGCATTCATTATCATGCTTACAGATGTTTTCTTCACACCTAACATCTGCCAGGACAACCTAAACCCCAGGAAGTCGACAAACCTGTGCAAACTTCCTCTGTCTCTCTCTCACTTTGTGTTTTCTGTTCCATGCACACTAATTTTGTGCATCTGAGGCCTCTGCTAGCCAGAATTATGCCTGCTTCCTAACACCTCTGCCTCCAGAGCTTTGGATTTGAAATTGAACAGACACAGAGCCAATTTATCATAGGATGACATGTGTCATGTTCATGGTATAACCAGAGGGACCTACTGTATGCATTGTATTTATCCTTTTGTTGTCAGCATGGACAAAGACAATATAGGCAATAGGCAGCTACTAAATTAATAAAACATGATACATATACTTAGCTGATGTGATGATATAGTTTATTTCAAAATGTAATACTAGATCATTTTGCTTAAGACCAGATTTCCTTTGTCAAATAATCATCTGTCATTCAGGCATGCAGCATATTAAAATATGTAAACACCAAATACTAATGCATTAGCTAGCACGTCTTCAAAGAAAAAACCCCACACTATTCTCATATACTGCTTTTGCAAATAAAAAATCATAATCACATTTAATGATACACACACACATATATATACAGACATATATACACAGACACACACACAAATATATATATATATAATATAAAATAAACACACATTAGGGATAGCTAGATATAAATACAGACACAAGTACTATTAATAGTATTAATTAATAGTAACAAGTGAATCAGATAAGCCTCCAAAAGATTTGAAGGGGGAAAAGGAGAATTCTGTGATGCGCCTCCTGGAGGTACAGCACAGAACTCACAACCTGAGGGATGGAGCGCCGAAGTGGATGTAAGGCATTTGTGTGACCTGTTTATTCTGATCAGCCCCAGAGGCTGAAATGACTCCCCAGCATAGCTAGAGGTATGTCTACATGGCTAAAAAGGTGTTAAATTCTGGTTAGCTAACTTGAGTTAAGAACATAACTTTGTGTGTGTGTGTGTTAAACATGCCCTTTGGTGGCCAAGAGGAGATTTCATGCCCACCTCTTCAGAAGAAACTCCTGAGCCAGGCTCACTATCCTTCCACAACAGCAGCAACTGCACAATACAACTTTGCTTTGCATAGTGTTGTTTATACAAATTGAAGGCTAAAATGTTTTGTATAGTTTCTATAATTCCATAGATTACCGAAGTAGAAAGATTTAGGCAGGATAAATCAAGGGTGAAGAGAAGACTTAGTTTAAAAGCTCAAATGAAATTTCATAAATATTTTTGCTGAAAGGTTGGTCAGCTTTTCATTGAAAAAATTGTTTTTTTAATAGAAATTTCACAGCCTGTCCTACATAGGAGAAATGTTTGCATCTTATATTTGAAATAAGGTGGGAAGAGGAGGTACTCACAAAGTGCAGCCACAGAAAGACTCTTCCACATAGCAGAAGAAGATAGTCCCTGCAGAGAAGAGGGTCCTTGTACCTAAAGTGATGAGATTGTAGGACGGGGTAAAGTGGAGTTTGGGACTAACAAAACTGAAAAGAAAGACCTGCTCCCAATTTCTAAACAAACATTTGTCATTCAGGAAGATTAACCAACTATTTATGAAAACACATTTCAGCTTGTGGGGGTGTTCATGAACAGTTCACTTTGACCACATAAATAGTGGCTTATGATTGGGCACTAAAGTCACATGTTATTGTTTCAGTTCCCTGATTGGTTTACTGAACCTATCTAAACAGGAGATTAGTGCATTACTGACAGAAAATAATGAATAATATAACATCTCATTGTTTTCTTGCACTCCCCCCCTCATCCACTGTTGTCTTATCTTATACTTAGATTGTAGGCTTTCTGGGAAGGGATCATATTCTTGCTCTGTGTTTGCACAACACCTAGTACAATGGGATCTTGGTCCATCACTGGGGATCCTACGTGCTTATGGTAATAAAAATAATATTAGTATTAATAATAATATAATTATTTTAGCAGAAAACCGTTCATGCTAGGATTTGTGGGGAGTTAAACATTTTCATTACTAAATACCAAATATTTGCAAACAAGTAGCACAATACAATAGAATCATAAGGTAAGAACGGACCGCAAGGGTCATCTAGCCTAACCCTCTTCAAGATGCAGCATTTGTTGTGTCTAAGACAAATGGCTATCCAGCCTCCTTTTGAAAACCTCCAGTAAAGAAGCTTCCACAACCATCTGAGGCAGTCTGTTCCATTGTCCTACTGTTTGAACAGGTAGAAAGTTTTTCCTGAGATTTAATCTAAATCTGCTATGCTGTAGTTTGAACACACTGCCTCTTGTCCTGCCCTCTGTGGCAAAAGAGAACAACTTTTCTCCATCTTTTTTGTGGCAGCCCTTCAAGTATGGATGACCGCAATTATATCCCCTCCTTGATCTCCTCTTTTTCAAACTAAACATATCCAGCTCCTTCAGCCTTTGCTCGAATGGCTTGCATTCCATCCCCTTGATCATCTTTGTCACTTGCCTCTGGATCCTTTCCAGTTTCTCTACATCCTTTCTATACATTAATGACCAAAATTGGGCACGGTATTCCAGCTGAGACCTAACCAGTGCTGAGTAGAGCAATACTATCACCTCTACTTCGGTAATCTATGGAATTATAGAAACTATACAAAGCATTTTAGCCTTCAGTTTGTATCACCTAAAACTGAATTTGCTTTTTTGCAATGGCATCACACTGCTGACTCACGGTGATGCTGTGATCCACCACAACTCCCAGATCCTTCTTATCAGTGCTGCTGCCAAGCCAATTTTCCCCCATTCTGTATTTATGCATTTTTTTTCTTGTCTCATTGTAGCACCTTACCTTTGTATTTGTTGAAATTCATTTTGTTGTCTATAGCCTAGTTGTCTCAATTTATTGAGATCCCTCTGAATTTTAGCTCCATCTTCTGAAGTATTGGGAACTCCATCAGCTTTGTGTCATCTGCAAACTTAATCAGCGTGCTCTCTACACCTACATCCAGATCATTAATAAAGATGTTAAACAACACTTGACCCAGAACAGATCCCTGTGGAACCCTACAACCTCCCTCCAATCAGACATCATTCCATTAATAGTTATTCTGTGTTTGAGGTTGTTTAATCAATTATGTATCCACTTAATGGTAGTTCTGTCAAGCCAGCATTTTTCCAGCTTATCAGAATGTCATGTGGGACTGTGTCAAAAGCCTTGCTGAAGTCCAGGTATATTATATCCACTGCATTCCCCCTATCCACCAAATCAGTTACCCTGTCAAAGAAGGAAATCAAACTGGTTTGGCATGATATGTTCATTAGCAGCCAGCATGGATTTATCTGGATTACTCCTTCATTCTCCAGGTAGTCACAAACTGAATGTTTTATACATTGCTCTAGTGGCTTCCCAGGTATCAAAGTCAGACTGACTGGTCTATAGTTTCCCGGCTTCTCCTTTTTCCCTTTCTTAAAGTTGGTACTACATTAGTCCTTCTCCAGTCTTCTGGGACCTCTCCTGTTATCCATGAGTTTGTAAATATTATTGCCAGTGGCTCTGAGATGTCTTCAGGTAATTCCTTCAGTACCCTCAGGTGAATAGCATCTGGCCCCAAAGGTCATTTAAATTGGTCAGAAGATCTTTGACGTGTTCTTTACTTATCCCAATCTGCATATCTTCCCCTTTATTGTCTGTATAACTTCCTAAGTCATCCAGTCTAATGTTATTTTTTTGTGAGAAGAATGAAGCAAAGTAGGCATTCAGCAGCTCTGCCTTCATATCGTCTTACCAGTTCACCTTCTCCATTGAGGAGAGGACCCACACCATCCTTGATCTTTCTTTTTTGTTTGACACATTTGAAAAACCCCTTTCTGTTCTCTCTAAAATTTCTTTCCAGCTGTAACTCATTCTTTGCCTTGACTTTCCTGATTTTGTCCCAACATGCTCACACTAATCCCATGTATACTTCCTTTGTGATATGCCCTTCCTTCCATTTCCTGTATGTATCCCTTTTGGTTTTTAGATAGCTAAAAAGCTCCTTATGAAGCACGTTGGCCTCCTGTGGCTCTTCTTATCTTTCTTTTTCTTATCTTTTCCTACAGTAATAGTGGAACAAACAACATTTTTATTTCATGAGACTCACAGTGCAGTGATTGTGATAGTTATAGTACAGAGATGTGAAAGGAGAAGTTAAGTGAAAGTTTAAGGTCAAGGCACCTACTGCGGCTCTTCTCATATGCTAAATACTGGGGGTTTCCCATTCTTAACTCCCCAAAGTGCACAGCAGCAGATTCTGCTGTCAAAAAAGTGAAGGAGAAGAGAAAGAGTTAGTTAAAGTTTCCCCAAACTCAATTTATGTTCAGATTGTGTTTAGTTCAAGTGAAGGATGAAGTCTCCGATCTTATTTAAAGTGAATTAGTTTCTCTATGCCTATTAACACTTAACATTTAAGAAACACTAACAGGAAAAACAAATCTA
Organism: Gopherus evgoodei; assembly: GCF_007399415.2. Lineage (NCBI taxonomy): Eukaryota > Metazoa > Chordata > Testudines > Testudinidae > Gopherus > Gopherus evgoodei. The sequence goes on from NC_044327.1 coordinate 78,081,229, forward strand.
ATCCCTGAGAAGCTCATGATTAGATACTGGAATGTGTTAATATGAAATCATCAAGTAATTCACCATACTTCAAAATGGACTTGAGTGAATAAAGTGCAAAAGAAATAGAAAATTAAACAATAATATCTTTCCTATATGCTGATATAAGAGATAATGATAAATAGGTATATTCTGGGTGACTTTTTTTAAACCATGGAGAAAGAAAAAGCTGGGATTTATCAGAGTATTTGCAACTGAAAAGTTTCTGACAACACTGCCTATGACAATCTGTGCAAAGATTTGCAGTAATGCAAACACAGCAGTGACAGAGAAAATAATATGAAAGACCATGAGTGTGACTTATTGAAAGCCATCAGCCAAACGCAAAAACTCCAGATCATACAAGGACTGTACGAATTTTTCAACAGAAAATTTCAATGAAAGAAGGTTCATTTTTACAACAGCCACAGAGAGCTCAATCCTGAAGCCCTTATTCACAGTTTCAAGGGGAGTTTTACCTGAGTATTACAGCAGGACCAACACATATTATGCAGTCTTTCTATTCATTAGATTTAATCTTTTGCTTAAACTTCCCCCACCTTCATTGATACTCTTCTTTGTATCTCAGGATTGACTTGGGAGAGCTTGATATTGTTTGTATTTTATGCACATGAAACTATTGATTTCTATGAGATTAACTTCCAGATCAATGTGGATGAGATAGAAAGGCAAATATAATCAGGCAGAACCAGGCCAAAATGTCTAAGGCAAAGTAAAATATCTTCTTCTAACTTGAAAAGTGATTTACTTTGTTTTTATGGTACTATGAAAACAAATCATGAAGTTAAGGCATGATTGTACACGGGGAAATTTTCAAACAAAGAATCTGATAGCTCCTAATGCTTTAAAACTCTGTCTGCCTATTATGTTAGTCTCTTGTGAAATATGTAATGGTCAATAGCTGGTTTCTGACCAATGACATCTATATTACTATAATGTACAAGTTTTAGTTAGATCATTTCCTAGTGTTCCAAACCACAGTATTAAATCCTTTAACCAATGCACTGCTGTTGGACCTTGGGAGTGTTCCAGAATCAGTCAAATATTTGCATCCATGAGGGATGCTTGATTCACCCTCGTGTATGTGGGTTGAAGTATAAACCCTCTATTTTGGATGCATAACTGTGCCAGTTGTGGGGGTGGAAAAGCATGAGAGACAAATCCAGGGGCTCAATATAGTGAGATGCTGATTTTGTCATTCAAGGCTCTACAAAGTGGAGTTCAATGGAAGTTGAGTGTGCTCACCCAACTCTGACAGTGTGCAGCAGCTCATAGGATCAGGCACTAAATTAGAAAGTAACAACAAAAATGAAAACTAAGCATGGGGAACTAAAGGAAACAAAGAAATGCAAGGGAGAAGGAAAATGCTCAAGGGAGAGTGCTATTTTCAAATAATTCAGATCACTTATGGTGTTTCTCTTGGGATCTTTTTTAACTGGTCACGGAAAGCAAGCCTGAAGGGATTAGTTTAGTGGGGTCAGCTAAGTGAGCTGGAGGGCATGAGGGGCTCAGGAAGAGGGAGGTTGCTCCATCAGCAAGGGCTGGCATGCACAGATGTGAAGAGGAGGAGAAACGCACATAAGAAAATCTCATTCTAGCATAACAATTCAATTGTTAGCTAGTGTACTCTGTACACTGACTGTGAACTGTTGTGTCATTGCAGAGCCTAATACTAGAGCTGTATGGAGAAATGGCAGCTCTAGGCATTTTGCCGCCCCAAGCATGCCTGCGGGAGGTGCGTCAAAGCCGCAGGACCAGCGGATCCTCCGGAGGCATGCCACCTAAGGCAGCCTGCCTGCCGCCCTCGCGGCGAACGGCAGAGCACCCCCAGTGGCTTGCCGCCCCAAGCACGCACTTGGTGTGCTGGGGCCTGGAGACACCCCTGCATTTCATGAAGGAAATGGAAAGTTGGTTTCATTTCAATTTGGAACAAAACCCTAATTCTCTGTAAAAGGGAAAGTCCTGTGGACCCTAACATGATGGGCTGCCCTGTAGTCCCCCACCTTCAGGCTAGCTATGAGGGGCCAAAAGAAACTCTGCCTGGTTTCTGAAGGAACTTCATTGAAATCAACCCATCTCTGCAGAACGTTACAGTTTAGAAGAATCAGCAAATTCTAATAAAAACATATTTTGTCTGAATTTTTTGACCAGCTCTAAGTATCACAATTTCAGACACAAAAGCTTATGCAAACTAATGGGGTTATTTATGAAATGATGTAGATATCCTCTTTGGGGCAGGCTGAGGAATACATATAGGCATCCCGCGGCAATATAATACCTTTGTTAATACTGTTGGCCAAGCTTGCAAGGCTTTACACTCAACTTGATGGCCCATTCAACAGAGAAATGCCACAATAACTGAACACAACATCCAAAGTTAAACGGAATGTTCTAGGCATCAATGGACATAACCTTGGTGAAAATCAGAAAACCAGAAGGGAAAAATGGGGAGGGGTTGCCTGGAGCCCATAGCATCTGATTAGCGATACAGCAATTCCCACCACTGTTGAAATTGTCTATTGATAAAAGAATGGGTCTATGGTATCCATTAACACCTTCCAATAAAACAATATCTCCCACTTTAGCTCTGCCAAACCTCCCAATATTGCTGGCACCGTGAAAGACCAAAAAAGATAAAGGAAGGGGGAAAATGAGAATAAGAATGGTAGAGAATAAGTGAATTCTTAATAACCTACATCCTGTTTTCTCATATAGATGCCCCTAGATTATGTCAAATTTGTCCCTGCAGTTCCTATAGGATGCATATGTTGCAAGGTGATGTGCTACCAACAGTTTAATGAGGGGGTCCGTTGAACATTTTCCACTTCACCTGATGATGCATGCAATGTTCCATGGGTAAAGTAACAGCCCCTCTACCACATAAAACCAGCAATCCCCTCCCCAACACACCATGTTTCTCCATCCCCAGTTGCTGTTGGCAACTCCCCTATCTGACAGGTGTTCCTCATAGTGGTAGTGATAGCAGGTGGATTGTTCTGTGGCCTTTGATTATGAGGCAATTTGTCAGGTGGAGAATGGGTCCCTCTGGCTGTTATTTGTGGAATGAGTCTTCGCCTGACTGCTGGAGGTCATTCCTAGTTCATATGAGAAATGGTAATTCCCACTTTCCCCTTGGAGGAGGTAACCAAGGCTTATTCCTTGTACTAGTTCTTCAAACTCCAGTCTGGAGCTATACTAGCAGAAGAGAGAGACAAGCTGCAGCAATTGCATTACTCCCCCTGCAACATAAAAGCAGCTTGGTCCCACCCCCTCTTCTCCTTGCCTTCATGCACTGCTGGAGCAGTCAGTGAGGTGGCAGGGGAATGCAGGGATTATGGGATGTATCTACAATGTTTACCTAACAGCACTGATGGAGAAGGAAGGGAGCTTCCCTTGCAGCAGCAGCTGCTGTGGCAGTGGCCTGCACACCTATCCCACAGCATCTGCCTAAATGAGCAACTCAGTTCTGGCCTCTGAGAGAATCAAAAATATTAACAAACAGAGCCGATCTAAGTATTTTGGAGAAAGCCCCAAAAACACATTTTTGCCAACCCCACCCCAAGGTAGTCCACTGCTATGATCACCCTGGTTCTCACAGGCCCAGTTATGGGACAGGAAAGCAAGATGATTCCTTGGGATACACCACAGATTTCACTGAGTCTTTTTACATAAAATGTGTGCTGGATGCAGTGTCGCTTTCTGCTGAAGAATGAGAATTCCTGCCACTGCAGATCTGGAGCTGCGCTGCTTTTTCTTTACATCAGTTTACATTTTCTAGGCTATCTTCACAAGGAAAAGAGACTGGAAAAAAAATTAAAAATGAAAGTGAGATGTTCCTTCATGGGAGAATCAACAAGGACCTCGCACAAATCCCGACAAGCCCCCTCCTGCTCACCAGGGAGAGCTGCATTTTTAGTACTTATAGGACGTGAAAGTGCAAATTTAATCCAATATGTCTTCAAAAAGCTGCTTCTTTAACCTTACAAGGAACAAAGAGGATATGATACAGTTGGCTAATAAGCAGTCTCTCATTTTTGTTCATTTTTAGATACGATTTAAGGGTTGAATATGCTAGTACATATCTATTTAATCTTCTCTGTATTGCTGCTTCTTGGTTTGGCAGTGTTATGTTTTTTATATATTACCATAGCACCGAGGAGCACTACTCATGGACCAGAACCCCACCATGCTTGGTGCTGTACAAACACAGAACAAAAAGATGGTCTTTGCCCCAAAGGGATTACAATCTAAATACAAAACAAGAGAATACAGATGGATGTAAGCATATGGATGTGGGGAGTACAAGGAAACAGTAAATAGATACTGGTCAGCATAATAAGCAGTTTCGGTACACCAGTGAAGCGCTATGGAGTATTTATATCCATCTGTGTGCCTGATTACTGCTTCTAGGATTTCTCACATTTCATTGATAATCAAATCTATGGCAAATTTGAAGTGTTAAAAGTAAGTTGTGTTTCAGTTATCTAGTCACAAAAAATGGCCTGAAATAGGTAAAACTTATACAACTCAAAAGTGGGCCAGCAGATTTTTGTTGAAACATTTAAAAACAAAAGTCAGCTTTGACTGAGACTCAAAGAAATCTTGGCAAGACAGTAATGAAGAGAATAAAAGACAGAGGTTGAGAATGTGCATTCTTTTCACCTCACCTGTAGCGCCACTACACTATACTCACGAATAGAAAATACCTTTCATTTCCAGGCCATAGACTAGTTTGATGCTTTGGATTATATTTAGTATTTTGAAGATGCCTCTTTATTCTCTTCAGCTGAAGAACATGCCTTTTTTCTCTTTAGACATAAAACAGTTAAAAAAAAAAAGGTGTTGACCAGCCCCATTGCTTTGAGCAGGCTTGTCTGTGCTCACTAGGATGCCAAGCAACTGCATGCGAAACTATACAGTGACGAAAGCTAACAAAGAAACATACATGCTACACACCAGCCACTGAGCAGAACACTACACTTCTTTATTTTCGTGTTTGCTTTTGTCACTTGACACTGTTATTTCTCTGCCCACTGACAAAGTCACTGAACTTCTCTTTACAATGACAGTCTCAAATCATTTCTCTTTCTAATCCCATACAGAAAAGAAGAAAGCAGTGTTAAGTTTTCTTTTGGGGGGGATACAAAATATTAATCTTCAAGGGATGATGGTGAAGGATACATACTGGGTTAGAGAGTAATGATGGCTAAAAATCATCAACTGGTCAAGTAATGGCTTTTTGGGTAAGCCAAATTCCACTATTACATTTCAGCTGAAAGTCTGGTGGCCAAACATCTGGTGGCCTTATTTGCTTCCACAGATGGAAGCAGCCTTGGTCAGGATATTAACATTCTTTTAGTCTTAAACCAGGCACAGCTTGAGAAGTTGTGAGATACTCCAGCATGGCTCATGAGCCAACACATCTTTACTCTAGACAAGAAACATGGGGGTTGGGTAGGCAACAGAAGTTTCCCTCCTCCCAGCAGTCTCTTTTACTCCAGACTAAATACAACATGCAGAGTCACATTTTTATACCTACTTTGTATTGTATCTGCCACAGGAGAAGATGGGTGAAATATCCATATTATATTTATACATGGTCATTCCCTTTTTTCCCATAGTCTACTCTGCTCTTGCCAGCAAGTTTCAGAATCTAGGGAAGTCTAGCCAAAGTGGTCTTTCACAGCTCTTGAAGGATGGTCATCTGTTTCCCTTACCCTTCAAGGAACTGTTTGGTTTATTTCAGTGACAGTTATGTTTCAGCACTACAGTTGGATTCTTCCCACAGTAGTCAGAAGTATCAATAGACTGGACTTACTTTACACTCTGTTTGCAGCTCCTGTGTCTCTTTTCGCTCTTTGACCATCCTCCACACTGCTAAACTTTGATGATGTTTAAGCATCTTCAAGGAAAAGTACATAGTGACTGTTTCAACACTGTCTTTTTTTCTATGCTGTACTGGACATTACCAGGTAGGAGGATGGAAAGGCCTAGGTAGGTCTCAGGTCTTCCTTCTGTTCAATAGCACTGACAAGTTAAAGGATAAATTTCATTATTTTACATTTTAGGAGACATTTTATAATCCTAGCTGCCAACAATTTTGAGTCCTATCAGGTATGATTTTTTTAAATTATTTTTTAGCATTAAAAATGCTTGTTTGGTTTTAGTCACATAGTACAATTGTTTCTCTCCAAGGATAATCTTATTAGATCATATTTTCAATTCTATGGAGCCAAAGCTTTATTTATATTAAAGAAAAGAAATCAAGCTATGCATTGGTTAGATGTGGTTTATTTCACTTAAGCCACATGTAGGAAAATTCCAGATACATAGCTTTTTATATGGGGGTATTTGTTACACATGTGTAATGACCTTTAAAAAAAAAAGGAGATGATATCAACACCTCAGCTAATTGGTGGGGTAGAAGTACTAAAGGGCCAACCTTGCTGTACTGTCAGACAATGGACAGGTCACACGTTCCCACAAACCAAAGAATTTTTTTTCTGAATAAATTATTCACAGTGAATTATTGACAGAGTTCCATTGGGACCATAAAAGAGATCTTTCCAGATGTGTCCTATCATAGTTTTTCCAGGGGTAGAGGGCAATCTTTATATAAATTATGTTTCTGTCAGAACGTCCTCTCTTAACCCCTTTTTATATTAACACAAGCTACTCATTAAAGTGTACACAGTGAAAAGGCAAAGTGCTAATCATACCTTCTTAAAGCAAATTCATCATACAAATAATTGAAATCTTATTCTTTCCGCTGAAGCAGGGAACCATGTGTTAAATCAGCAGTGCCCTTCTCTTCCATTGCCCCTTAAAACTTGAGGGCCCTTCCTGACTACTCCATTGTCCTCCCTAAACACCAAAGGCCTATCTTCCTTCTCCTCCACTAACAAGCCCCAACTACCCTTCTTCCTGCTCACTTTCCTCTGGCTCTAGGTATATATTTTAAGTAAAAAAAAACAAAAACAGAAAACAAAGGAAACAGAACAATAAAAAGGTAATTTAAGGTTAGTACACTGTGTTTATTTTGCTTATATTTTCTTTGATTTCTTGGCAGGAAGCCAGGGGGCTAATGGGAGTGGGAGGCTACTTTAAGCTCTGTGAGGAGGGGTAAATGATCTGGCCAATTACAGCCAGAGAAAAAATTGGGAGGCTGAAATTTTGGGGATGATTATGGCCTAAGATGGTCATACCAGCATTTTGTTTGACATGAAAAACACCATCCAAAAGCTACAAAGGCCTGATATTGCAAGGTGCAGAGCACCCTCGACTGCTACGATCTTCAATGGGCATAAAAGCTGCTCAGCACCTCAAAGGACTAGGCTCTAACTACAGAAATGCTGTGCCTATCTTGCATGCATTGGTTGAAATATTAAGCATACTTCTAAAGTTGCTTGGAGAAAGAGGATTACTGGAATTCAGTGAGATTTAGTAATATGGGCAGAGACCAACAATGGGTCAAAGCCCTGAAGGGGATATTTATAAAAGTTATATGATTATGAAAAAAAGGATTTATTGTTCAGTAGCAAGCTTAAATACAGATTTAATCACCATCAACTTTAAAAAGTCTAGTTCCAATATATTCTTCACAAATTTCACTGATTAGTAGCTAACTGAAAAATGGGAATTCATTCCAAAAAAAATTTTTTTTAAACATTACATTTTTGGAAGATTTTGATCCTGACTTGGATGAAACGTCAAAAGCCATGAAATATTTCCCTGGAAAGAATTTCAATAAAATTTTGTTTCAAGACAGAATTTTCAGGCTTCCTGGATGCTTGCCTTAGACTCAGAGAGCCTGGCCACTCAGTTCCTCCTTTCCCCTCAAGATCCAAGAGCCAGAGAAAGAGAGTCAGAGTGCTCCACCTCCACTCTTTCCCTCAAGCTCAGGAGCCCAAGAGACAGAATACCCAGGACTCGCTGGGTCCAAGAGCGGGAGAGGAGTGTACAGATGGAACACCTAAGGCTTTCTGGCTCTCTGTCTTCCAGACCTGGTGAGAGCCTGGGGATCTCAGCCTGACAGCCCTCCAGGAAAGCTTTTGTCAATTTCACAGGTGGAAAGTGAAACTGACAAGACCCTCTGAAGCAGATAGTTGGGAGCCATCATTTCAATTTTCCTGATGGAAAAATCAAAAATGTTTAGCAAAACTGAAATTCTCTCACAGAAAGATTTAGTTTTGAAAAAAGGATTATTTTTTTGTCAGAAAAATCATTCCAACAAAAAAATTCTGACCACTTCTGCAGCTTGATTATCAGAACCTAGGTAGATTTTGTGGAACTGACAATTAGGCAAACCATCTTTTTACTTCTCAAGTGATCACACTTGATGTGAAAGTCACTGAGGCCATGAAGTAACATGCATTTTTGCAGTCGGTTTTCAGACCAAAGCCACACTTTAAAGGATTGGGACTCTAGTTGTTATAGAATAATGAAACACAAAAGAGAAGGAACAAAGGAAAAATGAAAGTCCATAACATAATACCAAAGTCTTACTTTTGTCTCCTTTCTTCTGCTGTTTCTCATGTTCAAAACCATATAGCCAGTTCAAAAGCTCTAGTCCATTCCTCAAACTTTGTTTGTTCTGCAGTTCCTATCCAGACATTAGCCACCGGCCTTCCAGAAAGAAAAACTACAAACCTATCAGGAACCATATAAATGGGCATGCTAGCACAATCATCTGGAATCCACAAACACTCCCAACAACATTCCCTCAAAAAATCCATGTCTGCAGCCAGTGAAACAACTCTCTGTTCCATGATGAAATCTTTCCTGGTTGGTCACGACAGACATCATCCTCTTTCAGAAACAGTTGAAAAACTATAGGACCTATTCATACCTGGGCCGAAATACATATCAGCTGGTTGAAAAAATATGTAAATCCTAGCCTAAAAGGGTTTGTTTGGGACACATTTCTGTTACAAATCACCAGCAGGGCCTTCTTGTCACCTTTCCCTTTCTAAACCTACCTGGTCTCCAGAAGCCCCCTTATTTCTTGAATAACCATTGGATTTCCCCTGCCCATTGGATTTTTGGGAAGCGGGAAATGGCTACAACTCAGACACCAAGAACTATCAGGATTCAGAAAATGTAAGCTAGAATGTGGAGGTATATGACCTGTCACAGACTTTTTGGGGAGGTCTTCTGTGGATGGACAGGATAATGTAATGGTTAGAGTAAGGGATTGGGAGTCATGAAAGACCCATAACCTGTTTCTGACTGGCACTGATTCACTTTGTGACGTTGGAAAAAATTACTTTCTTTCTCTGTGCTTCTGTTTTCCAGTCTGTAAAATGGGGCTAATACTTACCTACCTTTGTAAAGTACTTAAAGTTCCTTGAATGAAAGATACTATAGAAGAGTACAAAGTAGTATTTTTCAAGTCTGAAAAGTCCTGTTACATCAGGGCCTCATGTAAGTTTAGCATAGGATTCAATGTTGGTTTTGAAAAACAAAATTTACCTCTTATTCCTTTGTGAAACTGAAGTCAATATTAATGTTTGGCTTTCTCATAGCAACTTCTACTACATATCCCACATTATACTACTATATTAGCATTTCTACAGACCTTTAAGATCCAGCTCAATGCTGTTGAAACATTTTTGAACAGTTTCCCTCAGATAATTCATGTGCTATTTTTATATGTTAATATATTATATTTGGTTGCTTGCTCAAATGATGCTAAGTTTAATTATGTTAATCTTAGGCTGTGCATTAACTGAATTGCCTCTTGACCCAGCTTAGCAGAAACGGAGAAGTCATGCTATATGTCAAGTAAATAATGTGGAAACAAAGCTTTTTCTTACAGGCTTAATGCTAAAACCTTCCTTCAAATCATATGATTTCTTTAGATCACATTCCAGCTCTACCCGCCTCATATAAGGCATAAGTGATAAGTGCAGCTATGAAAAAAATTGTTCAGCCAGCTCAAAATCTGTTATATCTATGGGTTCAAAAGAACATGTAGAGGTTTTTAGTTTTTTTCGGCATTTTGGAAGTTGATATAATTAGATCTCTCTAGAAAGTACACATTACACCTCCATACTAGATTCTGTTCTTACTTACACCAATGTAAACCTGAGGCAATTCCAGCAACTTCCATGGAATTATTTCAAATTTATACAGGTATGAACTAGGCCAGAATCTGGCTTTTACATTTACTAAAATAATGTGTACTTGTGAAAATCTGAACTCCAATTCTCTGGCAACCTGTTCTGTTTTCTGTAGTTATTTTGTTCTGAATTCTGCAGCCAATGCTATAGCAACTTTGAGTAAATAAAAAAAATAGAGGTTATTCAGAGAATGAAATACAAAAATAAATGATAGTATAATATTAACTGGGTCAAATTCTGCTCTTAGTTACTGCAATGTAAGAACAGGATTCTGCTGTTGTATTTATTTTAAAATTAAATCAAATTTATTTTATGCTGCCTTGAAATTTCCCAATTTTCAGAGTACCACTTTGTAATGAAAATGTACAACTGCATTGTAGGGGATATCAGCATGGACACTAAAGGTTTAACCACTTAGGAAGTGTCATTTAGGGCTTTGGGCACTTAAGAGGAATGGGGGTAGTTTGAATTTCAGTACTGTGAAGGGACTTTTTCCTTCCCTCTAGTGTAGGCAGGGCTGTGTGTAACTCAATTTTTGGTGGGAGAACGGGTCAGAGAAAATATTTGAAATCAGGAGTTTGATTGGAACCAGAGGTTGAACTGCACAGGTGAAAAAGTAAATTCTGACCCCAAAACCAAGCTCAGCCCATTTAATATAGGAAAAAATTTCTATTCACAAGTTATCTTCATTATATCACCAGACCCTCTTTATTCTTTCATCAGCAGTGAAGCAGTTAACACCACTGACTTATCATTAGACTTCAGACAGCCTGAAGCAATATGCTGAGTGTTAACTCTGAAGTGTAATGGTGACTATTCATACGTTACCTTTTTCCACTGCTGTTCAAAGCTAGCAAAAATAAGGAGGAATATAAATATAATGAATACTTGTACAACCTACTCAGTGGTATCTCACTTTGGCATCACAAGTAATGGAGTTTAGAAGAGCACCAAAAACACTGAATGCCAAGCTCCTCTCATTAGTAAGCCAACACCAATATTGCTCTGACACCTACCACTATATCTAGCAACAGTTATTTCATCTACAATGATCAGATGTTAAATAGTCAACAATACTCACACAAAAAATGACATCAGCTGGCCTTGAGATAAATGGAGGACTCTCTGAGCTCTTGTTTCTGTTCGCAAAACCCTGTAAGACAACACAGTCCATTTACATTGGTTCACATCTGGAAGATTTCCTTTGCAATCAATTGAATAATTCTATTTTTTTTTAATGAAAACTTGATTCAGCCACACTACTCTGTAGTAGCTGGTGAATTCGAAGGCAAATTCCATGTGTAGAAAACACAGTGCCCTGACAGGAACCTTCAAAAATGATTTTCTGAAGACCATTGGTGGTTTCATGCAAATGATAAGTTGACGGAGATTGTAACAGATTTATCATTCTGATCTTCTTTTAAAAACCAGTTGCATGTCTAGGACACCAGTTATATAGTTGCACGCTGAAGATGGATATTTTAGAAAGAATATAGCTCTTTATGTTGAGAAGTAGTTGTTTTTGTGCAAAATGTATGATATGAATATAGAACTTCAATACTTGCTTATACTCATGCATTTATATCTTGAAGATACAACTCAGACACTTTTTAAATTTACAGCTTAATTCTACTTTCAGTTACACTGATGTAAATCCAGAACTGCCCTACTGCTTTCAGAAGAGTGATGCTGGATTTACTTCTAAGTAACAGAATGGAAACTGGCCCCAAGCTTACGGATAATGTATCATGAAACCTATGTTAGCAATTCAGACTAAAAGGGAGAGTTTTTGATTTTGAACAATTTGCATGTAAACCAAGTAAACTTATTAATGTGGCATGCTCATCCTTTGGAACTTCACCCAAAATTCAATAGTTAAATATTATGGTCAGATAAGCCACTGGCCCTCATTTTTATATATTAAGAAATAGGCAATATTTCAAAAATAGAATTTAATTTATTGTTGCTAAATCACTATTTCACAAACACTGAGGGGTAGCCGTGTTAGTCTGGATCTGTAAAAGCAGCAAAGAATCCTGTGGCACCTTATAGACTAACAGACATTTTGGAGCATGAGCTTTTGTGGGTGAATACCCACTTCATCAGATATATGTAGTGGAAATTTCCAGGGGCAGGTATATATATGCAAGCAAGCTAGAGATAATGAGGTTAGTTCAATCAGGGAGGATGAGGCCCTGTTCTAGCAGTTGAGGTGTGAAAACCAAGGGAGGAGAAAGTGGTTCTGTAGTTGGCAAGCCATTCACAGTCTTTGTTTAATCTTGAGCTGATGGTATCAAATTTGCAGATGAACTGAAACTCAGCAGTTTCTCTTTGAAGTCTGGTTCTGAAGTTTTTTTGCTGCAGGATGGCCGCCTTAAGGTCTGCTATAGTGTGGCCATGGAGGTTGAAGTGTTCTCCTACAGGTTTTTGTATATTGCCATTCCTAATACCTGATTTTTGTCCATTTAACCTTTTCCGTAGCGACTGTCCAGTTTGGCTGATGTACATAGCAGAGGGGCATTGCTGGCATATGATGGCGTGTATTACATTGATGGACGTGCAGGTGAATGAACCAGTGATGGTGTGGCTGATCTGGTTAGGTCCTGTGATTCATAGATTCATAGATTCATATACTCTAGGACTGGAAGGGACCTCGAGAGGTCATCGAGTCCAGTCCCCTGCCCTCATGACAGGACCAAATATTGTCTAGACAATCCCTAATAGACATTTATCTAACCTACTCTTAAATATGTCCAGAGATGGAGATTCCACAACTTCCCTAGGCAATCTATTCCAGTGTTTAACTACCCTGACAGTTAGGAACTTTTTCCTAATGTCCAACCTAACCCTCCCTTGCTGCAGTTTAAGCCCATTGCTTCTTGTTCTATCATTGGAGGCTAAGGTGAATAAGTTTCCTCCCTCCTCCTGATGACACCCTTTTAGATACCTGAAAACTGCTATCATGTCCCCTCTCAGTCTTCTCTTTTCCAAACCCAATTCCTTCAGCCTTCCTTCATAGGTCATGTTCTCAAGACCTTTAATCATTCTTGTTGCTCTTCTCTGGACCCTCTCCAATTTCTCCACATCTTTCTTGAAATGCGGTGCCCAGAACTGGACACAATACTCCAGCTGAGGCCTGACCAGTGCAGAGTAAAGCGGAAGAATGACTTCTCGTGTCTTGTTTACAACACACCTGTTAATGCATCCCAGAATCACGTTTGCTTTTTTTGCAACAGTATCACACTGTTGACTCATATTAAGCTTGTGGTCTACTATGACCCCTAGATCTCTTTCTGCCATACTCCTTCCTAGACAGTCTCCTCCCATTCTGTATGTGTGAAACTGATTGTTCCTTCCTAAGTGGAGCACTTTGCATTTATCTTTATTGAACTTCATCCTGTTTACCTAAGACCATTTCTCCAATTTGTCCAGATCATTTTGAATTTTGACCCTGTCCTCCAAAGCAGTTGCAATCCCTCCCAGTTCGGTATCGTGGGCAAACTTAATAAGCGTACTTTCTATGCCAACATCTAAATCGTTGATGAAGATATTGAACAGAACCGGTCCCAGAACAGACCCCTGCGGAACCCCACTTTTATACCTTTCCAGCAGGATTGGGAGCCATTAACAACTACTCTCTGAGTACGGTTATCCAGCCAGTTATGCACCCACCTTATAGTAGCCCCATCTAAATTGTACTTTCCTAGTTTATCTATAAGAATATCATGCGAGACCGTATCAAATGCCTTACTAAAGTCTAGGTATATCACATCCACTGCTTCTCCCTTATCCACAAGGCTCGTTATCCTATCAAAGAACGCTATCAGATTAGTTTGACACGATTTGTTCTTTACAAATCCATGCTGGCTATTCCCTATCACCTTACCACCTTCCAAGTGTTTGCAGATGATTTCTTTGATTACCTGCTCCATTATCTTCCCTGGCACAGAAGTTAAACTAACTGGTCTGTAGTTTCCTGGGTTGTTTTTATTCCCCTTTTTATAGATGGGCACTATATTTGCCCCCTTCCAGTCTTCTGGAATATCCCCCGTCTCCCATGATTTCCCAAAGATAATAGCTAGAGGCTCAGATACCTCTTCTATTAACTCCTTGAGTATTCTAGGATGCATTTCATCAGGCCCTGGTGACTTGCAGGCATCTAACTTTTCTAAGTGATTATTTACTTGCTCTTTTTTTTATTTTATCTTCTAAACCTACCCTCTTCCCGTAAGCATTCACTATACTGGACATTCCTTCAGACTTCTCAGTGAAGACCGAAACAAAGAAGTCATTAAGCATCTCTGCCATTTCCAAGTCTCCCGTTACTGTTTCCCTCTCCTCACTGAGCAGGGCCTACCCTGTCCTTGGTCTTCCTCTTGCTTCTAATGTATTGATAAAAAGTCTTCTTGTTTCCCTTTATTCCCATAGCTAGTTTGAGTTCATTTTGTGCCTTTGCCTTTCTAATCTTGCCTCTGCATTCCTGTGTTATTTGCCTATATTCATCCTTTGTAATCTGACCTAGTTTCCATTTTTTATATGACGCCTTTTTATTTTGTAGGTCACGCAAGATCTTGTGGTTAAGCCAAGGTGGTCTTTTGCCACATTTTCTATCTTTCCTAATCATCGGAATAGCTTGCTTTTGGGCCCTTAATAGTGTCCCTTTGAAAAACTGCCAACTCTCCTCAGTTGTTTTTCCCCTCAGTCTTGATTCCCATGGGACCTTACCTATCAGCTCTCTGAGCTTACCAAAATCTGCCTTCCTGAAATCCATTGTCTCTATTCTGCTGTACTCCCTTCTACCCTTCCTTAGAATTGCAAACTCTATGATTTCATGATCACTTTCACCCAAGCTTCCTTCTACTTTCAAATTCTCAACAAGTTCCTCCCTATTTGTTAAAATCAAGTCTAGAACAGCTTCCCCCCCAGTAGCTTTTTCAGCTTTCTGAAATAAAAAGTTGTCTGCAATGCAGTCCAGGAACTTATTGGAGAGTTATTGGCATCACAACTTATGTTATTTTCCCAACATATATCTGGATAGTTGAAGTCCCCCATCACCACCAAATCTTGGGCTTTGGATGATTTTGTTAGTTGTTTGAAAAAAGCCTCATCCACCTCTTCCACCTCTTCCACCTGATTAGGTGGCCTGTAGTAGACTCCCAGCATGACATCACCCGTGTTTTTTACTCCTTTTAGCCTAACCCAGAGACTTTCAACACTTCCATCTCCTATGTCCATCTCCACCTCAGTCCAAGTGTGTACATTTTTAATATATAAGGCAACACCTCCTCCCTTTTTCCCCTGTCTATCCTTCCTGAGCAAACTATACCCATCCACACCAACATTCCAGTCGTGTGTATTATCCCACCAAGTTTCAGTAATGCCGACAATGTCATATTTGTATTTATTTATTAGCACTTCCAGTTCTTCCTGCTTATTACCCATACTTCTTGCATTTGTATATAGGCATCTAAGATACTGGCTTGATCTTGCCTCCCAGGTTTGCCCTGACCCTCCTTCCTCACTGCCATTATAGCCCATGCTCCCTCCTGTTTCCAACCCATCTCCCAGGTCTTGTTCCCCACTTACCTGTGGGGTTTGCTCACCTGTCCCCGTCGAACCTAGTTTAAAGCCCTCCTTACTAGGTTAGCCAGTCTGTGCGCAAATAAGGCCTTTCCCCTCTTCGAAAGGTGAACGCCATCTGTGCCTAGCAGTCCTTCCTCAAATAGCATCCCGTGGTCAAGGAAGATGGTGTCGCTGGTGTAGATGTGTGGGCAGAGTTGGCATCGAGGTTTGCTGCATGGATTGGTTCCTGCGCTAGAGTTACTATGGGGCGGTGTGCAGTTACTGGTGAGAATATGTTTCAGGTTGGCAGGTTGTCTGTGGGCGAGGACTGGCCTGCCAACTAAGGCCTGTGAAAGTGTGGGATCATTGTCCAGGATATGTTGTAGATCCCTGATGATGCGTTGGAGGGGTTTTAGCTGGGGACTGTATGTGATGGCCAGTGGAGTCCTTTTGGTTTCTTTCTTGGGTTTGTCTTGCAGTAGGAGGCTTCTGGGTACACGTCTGGCTCTGTTGATCTGTTTCCTCATTTCCTCATGTGGGTATTGTAGTTTTGAGAATGCTTGGTGGAGATTTTGTAGGTGTTGGTCTCTGTCTGAGGGGTTAGAGCAGATGCGGTTGTACCGCAGTGCTTGGCTGTAGACAATGGATCATGTGATGTGCCCAGGATGGAAGCTGGAGGCATGAAGGTAGGCATAGCGGTCGGTAGGTTTTCGGTATAGGGTGGTGTTAATGTGACCATCACTTATTTGCACCGTGGTATCTAGGAAGTGGACCTTCCATGTAGATTGGTCCAGTCTGAGGTTGATGGTGGGGTGGAAGCTGTTGAAATCGTGGTGGAATTTTTCCAGAGTCTCCTTCCCTTGGGTCCAGATGATGATGTCATCAATGTAGCGTAGGTAGAGAAGGGGCGTGAGTGGACGAGAGCTGAGGAAGCGTTGTTCCAATGCGGCCATAAAAATATTGGCATATTGTGGGGCCATGCGGGTGCCCATAGCTGTGCCACTGATCTGGAGATATATATTGTCATCAAATTTGAAATAGTTGTGTGTGAGGATAAAGGCACAGAGCTCAGCAGGCAGTTGTGCTGTGGCATCATCAGGGATAGTGTTCCTGACAGCTTGTATTCCATCTGTGTGTGGGATGTTTGTATAGGGAGCCTCTATATCCATGGTGGCTAGGATGGTGTTTTCTGGAAGGTCACTAATGCATTGTAGTTTCCTCAGGAAATCAGTGGTGTCACAGAGATAGCTGGGAGTGCTGGTGGAGTAGGGTCTGAGTAGACAGTCCACATATCCAGCAGTCCAGACTGCTATCACACATCTCCAATAAGGAGTTATTTGGTTATGCACAGTAACATTCATCAACCACAGATTCAGTGAATCAGTTGGTGTTTCTGCTATTACCAAGACTGTCTGAAGTCTTCCATTGTTTTGTGCACTTGGCCAGATTTCATCCTATACACTCAAAATATGAAGGTAAAGGAAAGAAACCATAAAATTGTTTATCCTCTTTTTCTTGCTCATATGGCTCAACCAAATTTGCTTATTTGAAGTGACCCAGCCATCTCAACTTGACCTCAGTTTAGAGGCCAGAGAAACATTAACACCATGCTAAAATGCATAGGACTAAATAACACCTGAGCTCAGGACAAAAAAGTTAGCATTGTAAAGCACACACTTTCACTCAGCCATTTAGCCTAACAAGAACTCATGTAATAATTTTTACATTGATTTCAAATACATTTTGATACAAATACAAAAAAAAACCATATGCAAATAGAGTTTAAAAAACAATTGACCTAGATTTCATATAGTTCCCTTAAATTAGAAAAATGCTGTACATATGAAACTAAGCTATTTTATACCAGAAGTCATCACACCAGCTATTTAACAATAAGCATTATGCTGTATCACAGTTACAGCCAGTAAGTGAACTGTAACTTTAGTATTATAATAATAATATAAAAAGACAATGTGAGATGAGATTTTGTTTACATAACAACTATTAATTATTTAACTATTTAAACTAGCATTCGATATTTATAATCTTAATATGCTCACAAAATGTCCTTAATATTAAATGGGAAAATTATATGATTATTAAATATGGTATAACAGAGGCAGTGTTTCACTGGCTGTTTACAGTGGATCACTAGTGCCCCCTTCTGATATGAAGTGTGAAGAAATATTATTACAGTTTTATACAGCTTACTTTACAGTATGTCCTTAAGCACAGCTATTTCTGATCTGATTTGCATTATTTTCCTCTTACTTTTAATATTAAAAATATCTTTTTTAAAGGATAGATAAAATAAACAAATCCTACCTATTCCCCCCCTCCAAAACTGCCCTTGGGTGAAAAGGAAAAGATCCACTCCACATTGTATTGTATTATATTGTAAAATATAACCTATATATCTGACAAGCTATTATTTTTAGTCTACTATATAATCTAAATTTTTGAAACAATCTTGTTTTCTATTCAGCTTTTATTAATAAATAATAATAATAATTATTATTATTATTATTGACACCACATACCTGTGTATGGGAGAAAATATAACACAGCTTCCCATGATTAATCACATTAAAAGTCCTGTTCCTACAGAACTGAAGCTGACACGAAGAGAGAAACGCTCATTCATTATAGTCCCTTCCTTATGACTTAGTATGAAGGGCAAAAGGGTAGCATGATAGATATAAAATATATTGTCTACAATGTTGTTTCTGTATCTTAATACTTGTTTGTATTCATATTGAATGTTCATACTCTGTATTAATAGTTATATTTTAATTTCTCCATTTGAATTGTAATTATATTCTACTGATCAACCCAAGGATCTGGTCACAGTGTTGCAATATGAAGGGAATTATATACCCTGAAACAGAGATCAAAGAGATTCTTCCTTTTTGGAGCCACCACTTGAAGTGAACTTGGTACCTTTCTTTCCTTATACAGAATCTCTGTGAAAAAAAGTAAACATGTGGAAATGAAGTTCTGGGATGTTAAATACTTATTCTTTTTTTTTTTAAAGCATCACTTTATTTATTTTGCATATGCTCTTGTTTGATTTTACAAATTGATTGCACTAAACTTCAGAAACCTTCGGTAAATAATACGACTAACAAATCAACAGCAGGCTTCTGTGCTACTAAAATGAGCCCAGTGCACAGTTAGAAGCTGCTTCTGCAAAGCCAGCCTACAGTAGCTGAGATCAACACCAGGAACAAATGATTGTTATAATCAGAAATGCTGACTTCAACAGGTTCATCAAAAGAACCGCAATAAACTTGAGAGCCAGTATATGCATATGGACTCCCATCATTTTTTTTATAATATGCTTAAATCAGAAAAATAATCTCCACGTTAATCTGATATTTCCACTGCCTGCACCTGGGTAGCCTGAACATTTGCAGCAACAGCCATTTCACACATAAAAACAACTGGTTCAGTTTTTGTAATACAAAAGAATCAACACAGCAGGTTATACTAACTGCATGTACGTTGATATATTTGGATTTGTGATGCTGAGTGTCACAACTATAAAGAAGCTGATTTCATGAAATGTGGACAGAAACAGAAGTAATGACTCTGTGGCAATAAATAGAAGATAACAGATATTCTTCTCTTGGCAGACAACTAATCAGAAATATGCCGTGTATTTGGCAAACTCGTGCCTCCTCTCTCTTTTTTTAGCTACTTCATGGGTAAAACAAATCCAACAATTTTTCGCTGAAACAATGATCTCAGGTGTTTTTATGTATAGCCCTGGGAAGTATTCTGCTTCCTTACCCTAGGAAAGTAAGAAAAAGGAAAAAACACACCCGAAAGAGACAACATCACATTATTTAGCAACAGTTGTACTGCTTTCTAGGCCTCCATCACCTGACCTCTGAATGGCCATGAACTATTAACACCAATGGGAATAATTTTGTCACAGTCAAAAAAGCAGACAGAGCGACAAAAAAACAGGACAGAACAAATACACTGACTTCTCTGTCTGAATAGCGTTTTCTATCTGAACCTTGTGCAGTGCTTAAAAGCAGGGCATATATTTCCTTATGTTTAATTTCAAAGTAATGATAAATTCACGTTAAAAACAAAAATAATTTTAAAAAGGAAATCAATTGTTTAAAAAATATTTAGGAAGTCTGCTTTTGACAAAATCTGGCTAAAACGTTTTTGTTGGAAGATAATATTAGCTATGTATTATTTGACAGAAGGTTTATTCTAAATGTTGTAGTTGTCAGATTCTTAGTATTTCTTAAATAGAGGACATAATTTGTATAGACATCATAAAATTAAAAAAATATACTGAAACCTTACTCCTTTGTTGCTACAGTTCCTACTATAGAATATTTAATTCACATGGCTGCATTTAAAAGAAAGAAAAAAACACAATTTACCAAGAATAGATTCAATGACAGTTATGTTGGAGAAAATTTAGAAGTAGTGGATTATTACAGTGGATACATCAGCAATAGAAATCATGTAGTATTTAATTGATATAGAGGTTTTCTTATTATTTAAAATAGAACAGGGATCTGCTAAATTTATTGAACATGAACACTTGCACTCCAGCCACATTACTCCTAGCTCTATACATCCTGATTAATTCCAAATTATCACTGTTTTTGAGAATTTTTGTTTCTGATAGACTGTTAGTAAAAATGAATTTTAAGAATGAATGTCTACCACTCTGTTTTGAAACTATTGTCCAGTACAGTATAATTGTTTTGCAATAATAATCACCGTTTCACTGAATTTTTCAAGTAACAATCATATATATATATTAATGCCAACATATTTCCTTGATTAGCACTTAATGCACAACCCACCCAAACTCACCAAAGATGCTCCAAGGTGCAACAAATAATTGGACATTTAGGAATCACATTACAGCCGAAAGGCAGAATGGTATAGGGGGGCCGTGGAGCACTAGTAGGTGGTGAGATGCCTCGCTGAACTCCTAACACTGAAGAGTGTGTTAGGAATGTATTCTACCTACCATAGATGGGCTGTGGGGCAGCGGGAGGGTGAGGATCTGTGTACACTCATAACACAGAACATGATTTTGCCCTGAACAATTTAGTTCCATAATTTGGTGACACTCTGCTGGCCAACATACAACAAACCAGATTCTGAGAAGAGTACCAGACAGGAGACTCATTTTTCAGTATGTACTGGGCCTGCGTCTGACCTTATTATGCTAATTGTGTGTCAGCGTAACTCCACTGACTTCAGAGTTATTCCTGATTTCCACTAGTGAGAGTGACGGACTTAGGCTTGTACTTTGCTTACAGTTTGACTCACAGCTTACATACTTTCAGCGAATGTAGTCAATAGGGCTTCTAATATGTTCAATTGTCATCTTTTGCTTGACCCATTTTCTGTCAAATCAGTGTGGCTGTAAAAACTAATAGAAACATGCATGTGAGAGGAAGAAAGGGAGATATCTGAAATTTTTTTTATGTAGAATTTTATATGACAATAAGGGCAGTGGCTTTCTATTATCACCTCATCCTGCTTCAGGCACTCAAGTCCTTCCTCATCTGCACAGCTGCAGTTTTTAGCAACACTATATCTGAGGCGGCATCTTTTACATGCCACTATTTATCCAAATATTCAAGAGAAAGTTGGGCCTGCTGCGGAAAGCAAAATCCAAATCCAAAAATCTCCCCTGAATCTGCATGAGTGGAGAGCTCATACAAATGAGGACTACACTGCTTCCCTGGTTCCTTTATTCCCTGAAATTGGTTCAAATTCCCAACTCCTCACCCAGACTTAGACCATGGCAATTACCCCAGCCCTGGAATAAGTCCCTCCCAGTGGCCAGCCTGACATACAGATTGGAATTGTTTATGACAAATTTTCCTAAGAGTAAGAACTGTTTCGGGACCAATGTCCAGCAGTGCTGCTGCATGGCTCTTTCCCTTCTTCCCTCCACCATCTCCAGCTTTGCACAACTTTGTGTAGGAGGGGAGGGGTGCTTTGCTAGCCCCCATTACAGAGCTGGAAGGACTTAGCAGCAGCCAGCTAGGGAGAAGTGTATTTGTAAGACAGAAGTTTGACCAAAAGAATAGCTGGCTTGGTGAACAAAGAAAGGGGTGGTGTATGGGAAGGGGGCAGGAATGTGAGGGAAGCAATTTTCTTGGGGTCTGAGAAATTAATGTGTTTTATGAGAAAAACCACCTTAGCCTTAGCAAGGTTGAAACTCACATTCACCTAGTAATCCTAGCAGCCAGCTTTCTTCATCTCTGAATGCTGGCTGTGAACACTGGCCCTCTGCAAGAGCTTAAAAGGATGTTCTGGGAATGCTGAAAGCATCTAAACATGCATCAGTTATAATGCTAATGTTTCAAACTCAAATGCTACTCAATTGGCTTCTTTTGGTGACTAGTATTGTAATTCCAGGAACTGGAGGTTATGAACAGAAATGCAGCCTGGTTGTCAGTTGACACGAGTTAATTTTCAGGCAGAATGTTTTATAGGAATTGAGTGTCCAAATCCCCTTGGCAGCTTTGAAAAATCTCAGCCTCAGTTCCCGCAACCTGTCTCTGGTGTCCTCCTTCCAACTCCACCTCCTTTATGGCTAACCTCCAAGGTTACAGTTCTTTTTCTTTCGTATGGCTGGGGTAGAGCAGCAACAACAATTTCACCTGAAGTTGATGGAGCCAAATGGCTACATCAGGAGTAGCAGAATTTATTGCAGTGATGCCTCCTTTATATCTATAAACTCAGTCAGCAACTCAACAATGTTACAGTAGAATAGGAAGAACAGTCTAGTTAGCTCTGTGCTCGTACCCACGGTGCTGTGGTGGTGACTGGCTGACAAGCTACTATAGTACTAGAGCAAAGATAATCACTCTTACTGTTTTGAATGGAGAGAACTTTCTAGAGTACACTTTAACATGATATAAAAAACAAAGCAGAATACTGTATAAAATATATGGTGCATAAAGCAGTCTTTTGCTTGAAGAGTCCTTATAGATTGTACATTATTTTGCAGTTAGAAATGTGCAGCTGAGTGTTGCTATCATATATACGCATGTGTGCGTATATGCTTGTGTATGTCTGTTGTATGTAAAGTCTAGAGAGATTGTCCCATGTTAACGAGAGCCAAGGAATTCTTCTAGCAGTATCGTGCATAAATGATAATCACATCATTTAAAACTGGCCAGGGGCAGGTTTAACTTGCATGCCATCCTCAAAAGTGCATGTTTTTTTCCTTTTCTTTGAGAGAAAGAAGAATAGCTATAATTGTGCTCTTTTTTACAGGTTTCATTCCATTTTGTATGTTCACCACCCTTTTTAAAGAATGGATTTTCACCCT
The DNA here is from genome assembly GCF_007399415.2 of Gopherus evgoodei. Taxonomy (NCBI): domain Eukaryota; kingdom Metazoa; phylum Chordata; order Testudines; family Testudinidae; genus Gopherus; species Gopherus evgoodei. The sequence goes on from NC_044327.1 coordinate 78,104,284, forward strand.
TCTGAAAAACTATAAGTGGAATGCATGTTATTTCCTTAATGGAAGAATACTGATTTTGCAGAACTAAAATGATAATGCTTCCGAATCTCTCCCTCAAATGCATTACATGAAATTCTAGTATATGTAGCCTGAAAATTACAGCAGATCATGACACTAGAGTCCACATACTCTATTCAAGTAAAACTGCAGAGAAGGGAAAGTCTTAAGAACAGCTGCTCCCAGGCTGCTTTTATAATTATTTGTTGTGCATAACAGTGCAAGACAATACTTGCCCCAAAACATTGTAAATAAGGGGATGTTACAAGATAGCTGCCTCATCCTTTTCTGTGCCCCCTCCAACCAAGGTTTCACGGATTTCCAATAAATTTTTTTCCTACCACACAAAGTAGTAAATGGGTAAACACTTTAATACCAGCTATCTACCAAAAAGTCTCAGCCATTTAATATAGCAAGTAATTTAACACAGCAGTAATTAATGCTTTTTCTAAACCCAATGCTTGTCATTGTGCAAGGTCTAGTTTGATTTGAATTCTGGATGAAGCTCTCATTTTGCTTTATTCCATTCCTATCAAGTTGTATGGGAACTGCTTCCGAAATAGCTTCCTTCCAGTGGGTCTAGATCCAGGTGTAATGATCAGATGCAATATTACCTACAGTCTTTGCAAAATAAAATATGTAACTATCAACACCTGGATAAAATGCCATGCTCTGAGATCCTGTTTTAAATCAAAATCAACAACTTAAAGTAAATAAGTATCTTGATAAATCAGTGTTCAGTCTTGGCTTCAAGGAGAGGACCAATGTTCTACTAACCCAAAAACTGAATGACCCCAATCTTCCCTTTTCTATTCCTCTCCCCATCCCAACCAAAAGGATCCAATATAAATTCACCAGACAAAGAAAATGTGGGAAACTGATTTGTTGTCGTATATTTATATGGCCGGTACATAATTAACAGAGTGTTGAATTCTTTGTGCATCTCCAGAACAGCAACAATATGATAAAAAAAATTGAAATCCCCCTATATATGGATTCTTCTTCCCTGTATTCTGCCCCAGACCATTACTTTTATGAATTACCATAAGCAAAAAAGAAGCCATTTGCAAGGGTTACAAGTGTAAGAATCATTTTAAAATAATATGATTACATCTAAGTTTTAGTTAAAATTGGTAAAGATGCAAAAATTTCCCTGGTGACATTATATTTGAAATAATAAATCACTTTTCAGGAATGATTTTCTCTAACTCAAATAGCAAACTACATCTTTAAATTTGTACATTCTATTAGTTACTCCTGTTATTTCTTTTATTACTAAATTAATCTTAGGAGGTGCCCTTCAAGCATTTCTATCCTGATGTGGGGTGGAAAAAGAAGCTTGCATGCTCTGATAGTGACTGCTCCTTGAAAACAATAATTAGGTGGTGAAAAGCGCACCAGACAGTGTCAAAAGCCACAAAATCCCAGTCTCCAGTTTGATCAGCTCGTTGATAGGATATGCAAACACCTGTTCAGAGACAGAGAAGCAGCAGCGATATAGATCTGCATGTTTGTACTATGTCAGTTTAAATGCAAGAAAAATAAGATGATCAAATTAAAAAAAAATGACTCCTCATTCCACAAATCTCTTAGTCATTAGCACTTTAGAATAATAGCTCACTTCCCCAAACAATTAATTAGGCTGTATCATGTGATTTTGAGCAGAAAAAAAAGAAAAATATAGGCTAAAATTAAAATACCAATTTAAAAAAAAAATCTTCCCAACGTCTCTTGACCTTTTGATGTACAAAAACTGGGGTTAGGAACTATGCCATCAATTTTTTTTAATTCTTGCTGCCTGACATGGCTTGCAAGAAAATCCAAATACCACAATAATTATTATTTCTTATTAGTTACAGACAGTATATTCTGTACTTTAAAAGAAACATAGAGCCCCTGCTACAATGATCTTATATCTAAATTAGAAATAGCCAGTGCAGATCAGACATATGAAACACAGGATGTAGGTCAAACTTCAGGTGTTGTTTGACTTAAAAAAAAAGAGTCTATTTTCTATACATAGTGACTTATCATTGAAAGGTTCCCTGGAAGGTGCATGTTTTGTGGAGAGACCTGATCAAGACTGTAAGGTCTTTGCAGCAGGGACCACCTTTTTGTCCTGAGTTTGTACAGCACTATCACAATGGAGTCTTTGTCCATGTTGGGGCTACTAGATGCTACCGTGATACAAATAACAACTGAATGAGGGGGTTATCTGGTGACTAAGAATAGGGTAGGAGCTGCACACATTGGAAGAATAATAGAAAGCAGTTCTCCAATAATTTAGTTGTTTCTCTACAAACACAGAAGCATAAAGAGGCTAATGAGTAAGTTGGTTTTTCTGACTATCCAGCTGCCTTCAACTTTATGGGAGACACCATCTTGAATACTATGCTTCTGTGGTTTCAATGAGAAACAAAAACAGTTATGCTAGCTAAGGTCATGTCCTTTTAGAAATAAAGCATTCTAGTCTCAATTTTTTATATAAATCATCCTGAAATTTGTACATAAGTATGAATGCACCAGTGAAAATACAAAAACTAGCCCAATATTCTCCCAAATCTTGGAATAAATATGTTGTGTCTTTTTGCTCTTTACACAACAAACATCATAGCCAGGAACCCCACACACAGTGTGGAGGCCAAATAACAGCGTTTACTGAACATACACAACATGCAAAGACTAGCTGCTCTGCTTTAGTTCTGGAAGTTTCTAAAACAGAACACAGTGAGCAGCAGTAGAGGACTCTCAAAGTATTTAAAGAGTTACTACCCTATTGATCTACTACTGAATATAAATCAAACACTATGAGGTTCAAAAGCCTCTGCGCTTCCTGCTTCTAGTTAGAAATGTGCAAAAATATGACAAGAAAAGTTGGGTGTGTTTCTGGCCCAATTGGAAACAGAAAATCATACAGAAAAGTTTGAGATTCTGTAGAATGAAGAAGTTTGGAGAAAGTTTGGTTAATCGGTCAACTTCTAGAGCCTTTTTGGATCTAAGCCAAGCTTTAAAATGTTTCAAGGTACACCCATTGCTACTTTGGAGGGAGGGATAGCTCAGTAGTTTGAGCATTGGCCTACTAAACCCAGGGTTGTGAGTCCAATCCTTGAGGGGGCCACTTAGGGATGTGGGGCAAAAACCAGTACTTGGTCCTGCTAGTGAAGGCAGCGGGCTGGACTTGATGATCCTTCAAGGTCCCTTCCAGTTCTAGGAGATAGGATATCTATAATAATAATAATAATAATTCTATCATAAAGGTGGTTTCCAAAACTTTAGTCTACATAACTATTCCTCAGTATGATTCATCTGCGTATTTTCTCATCACAATTTTAAAATATAATCTAATTATTATATTTGTAAACACAGTGTTATAGATGGCAGCAGAATCTACCTAAAAATAGAGGGTGACTAACAGAAAGCTATATCCATTTCACATTTCTTCTCAAAAATAGGATAAGCAGCCCAATCTTTCATCCATCAAAGTCAATGGGAGTTTTGCCAATGGATAAATTGATTAAATTAAAAGAGTTTTTGAAAAATACTTCTGCAATAATTGGCCTAAAGGTGAGATCTAGTTTCTTCAGCCAGTATCTAAGCACAAGGCCTATGAACAATTACATGTGAGCATCAATTTTTCATTCCTTAAACAAATACTATTAATTCTGAAGTAGAATATTTCAATTACAGCACTTTATGTCTTCCAACTCAAGAACATTAAGCAAAACAGAAAGGTTACCTGGTTAAATTACAGAAACTCTGGGAATGCATCAAATCTTTCCAATGGGAATCTTAATTATTAAGGAACTCCAGATTGTAATTACTTCTAGCTAATTGGAGAAGAAAAATTTAAACTTACATAGAGAAAATACAGTTACAATATTCCAAAACCATCTCTTGGTTTTTAAATGTGGCATATTATTCAGCCTGGGTCCTTTGATGTGTATTTTTCCCTCAATCCATGCTCCAACAATTCTGCCATACAGAGAACTGAAAATTAAGTTATTCTCACCAGCAATACTCCCCCACAAAGAATCTATCAACCCGTAGATATAAACCTCAGAACAATTCCTACCAGGTTTCTCATGCAAATACTGCAGAAAAACTTACAAGAGCACTTTAAGATATTGAGAACCCTTCAATACAACCCAGTATAATAACTTTTACTTGCTAATTTCTATGGGTCAGTTGCAAAGGAATAGACCTGTCAATCTTTTTCAGATGTAGCAGAATTTGTCTGTCTACAAACAGGGATACTTTGTTGTTGCCATAGAGACTAATCCTCCACTTTCCTTCTGTTGACACAGCTAGTCACAGTCTAAACTACCTGATCACACTTTTAATAGGCAGCTGACTGAAGTACCATAAAATGCTCAAAACAAGTTTGCAAGTTTGACGCATGTACTGTTGCTTAAAAAAAAAACTTGTGTGCAAATAGTTCTACTGTACTTGTTCTCTTATAAAAGTAGAATGTACAGAAATACCAACTATTTAATATTTACTTCACTCAAGTTCAAGTTAATTATATTATTCTAACCAAATGACTATAATGAGAGAAAATGTTATTTTAAACTTTTTTTGTACTATGGGTATGAATTTCTCCTAAGCACTGTGGATTAAACATACAAAATATTACCACAACCACCCAGAAAATTTTCTCTGCTTTTCACAGAATACAGTAATGTAAATTATGTCATTTTCTAATTTTCTACTTTTAAAGCCTAGTGAAAAACTGAATCTGGAGGCAAATCATCCTCTGTAATGTACTGATGTTCTGAGCAATGTAATTATCGACTGGGTGACTCAAAACTTTCTGATGTTTGCTTCGAATAAACATTCTAAAGCTCGAAGCTTATCCAAAGCCTATTCAAATTGCTTTGGTTTAGAAATCATGTTGGATACCCCACAGCAGCCTTTAAAAAAAGAAAGGTTTCAAATACTTTGTTGGTTTGGCCAGGTTACATTCATCCTGAGAATGGCTTTACTAACAATTCTACTTTTACTTGCACTTCTTTTCCTTTGATATAAAAGAAAAAGAGGGAAAAATATGGAACAATACCACCACCAAATTTAAACAAATCTTTTGTTTTTCAGACTTCAGAAAGAATCTATGAGTTTTGATGATAAATCCATTCTTATTTTATCCAAATTGCTCTTCATATCACATGTAGTAATTCTTGCCCTTCTTATATTCCACCTCTGACTTTTGCGTCTCTCTAAAGTACTAATGTTCTTGCCATTTCCTGCTTATACAAAATGAAAACTCTTTTGGTAATTTCCACTAGCTATTGTGCTCTCCTTTTACATATAATATGAAAAGTTTGTTGTGACTCCTTCAATTAAGAAGAAAATTTGATGACTATCATTAATTACATCAGTAGAAATCATAAATCATCACTGAGCGCTGCAATTAATTATTTTTAAGTCATGTGAAGAAAACTGACAGGCACAAGATAAATCTACAGACCTTTCAGATCACAGTAAAATGGGAGAGAAAAATGGAGAAAAAGAAAAGATGCAACAAAATCAGAAGCAGTTTATGAATAAAACTCACTTTTTTTCTGTTTTAGCAGTGTTAATAAGAGTACTACAGCTGTACAGTATTTATTAAAGGTCTGAGGTTTTTCCACTATAAAGCCTGGTTTTGAGGGGTTTACAACTCTGGCATTTTTATTTGCATCATGCTGAAACTAATTGGAACACAGCTTCACAGACTACATGATTTTTTTTCCAGACCAGCCCCTAAAACAAATTAAGCATGTGTTTAGTTCAAAAGGACAAAAATGTCACTTTTTAGGTGTTAGTTGTCAGTGCAGTATATGGTAGCTAACAGAACAGTGTTTTAAACAACAACAATGGAATTATTTCACTTGGAAAAGTGGCTACTCTGAAAGCACCCATAGCAACTTTCAAGAATTATTGTATCATTCAAATATGGCAAATAGATTTCATTGTGGTATGCCATTGGTCTAATATTGAGGCCTTAGATCTTGTATGAATGCATGGAGCAATCAAGTCAATAGCACATATTGTATTCTTCCACTAAAAATTCTGATAAACAGTACAGGAATATAGGACCACCATGTCCATTTTTTGAATGTCACTTGTTATCTTTAGTTTCACAAATAAAAATACATGGTTACTTCTTTTACATAATACATACACATGCACACAGATATATCATCAGTCATGGAAGTCAAATCCTACTGAGGAAAATAGAAAAGAAACTTGGTAGAGTTTATGCAAGAGTAAAAGTATAATCAGGCCGGCCAAAAAGAATGTGAAGAGCAACAAATAAAGGGCACAAAAATGTACGGCATGTTTTTTAAGTACATAAGACGTAGAAAGCATGCCCACCAGTCACTGGGGCCACTGGACAATGGAGTTGCTGAAGGAGCACTCAAAGAAGACAAGGCCACTGTGGAGAAGCTAAATGAATTCTTTGTATCAGTCTTCACTGGAGAGGATGTGAGAGAGATCCCCACAACAGAGACATTCTTTTTAGGTGACAGATTTGAGGAACTGTTCCAGAGTGAGGTGTCAATAGGAGGAGGTTTGGAACAAACTAATAAGTTAAACAGTAATAAGTCACCAGGGCCAGACGGTAAAGGAACTCACATATGAAACAACTAACTGTGCACATAACCTCTCTCTTAAATAAGCCTCTGTACCAGATGACTGGAGGATAGCTAATGCAACACCAATTTTTTAAAAAGGCTCCAGAGATGATCCTGGCAATTACAGACCAGCATGCCTAATTTCAGTACCAGGCAAACTGAAACCAGGGGTGAAAGTAACTTAAAGGATTTACCAATATGCCAGAGTCCTGAGCAGGGGAGTGGCCTCAACTGGAAGAGGCGGGGGCTTCCAAGATTGAAAGCCCCCAGCTGTGGATGGGAGCCCCAGGGCCTTTAAATCACCCCAGAGCTGCCAGCTGCAGAGGTGACTGGGAGCCCTGGGGCTCAGAGGCACATTAAAGGACCTGGGGCTCCAGCCGCCTTAGAGCTCTGGGTCCTTTAAATCACTGCAGGAGCCCAGCTGCCGGAGCTCCGACGGTGCTTTAAAGGGCCCAGGGCTCCCCACAATGGCCGGAGCACTGGGCCCTTTAAATCTCCACCTGAGTCTAGCTGCCAGAGCTCCGGTAGTGCTTTAATAGGCCCGGGGCTCCTGGCAGTGGCAGGAACACCAGGCCCTTTAAATCCTCACCCAAGCCTAGCTGCCGGAGCTCCAGCAATGCTTAAAAGGCCAAGGTCTTCCTGCAGCGGCTGAAGCCCTGGGCCCTTTAAATCACCGCTTTGGAAGCCGGTCTAGTCTGGCACAGCATACTGGCTCTTGCCAGTACGCCATACCAGACCATATCGGCTTACTTTCTCCTCTGATTGAAACTATAGTAAAGAGCAGAATTATCAGATACAATAATGAACACAATATGTGGGGGGAGGGGAGAGTCAACACAGCTTTTGAAAAGGGAAATCATGCCTCACCAACCTTTTAGAATTCACTGATGGGGATCAACAAACATGTAGACAAGGGTGATCCAGTGGCTATAGACTACTGGGTCTTTCAGAAACCCTTTGACAAGGTCCCATACTGAAGGCTTTTAAGCGAAGTAAGCAGTCATGGGATAAGAGGAAAGGTATTCTTCTGGATCAGTAGCTGGTTAAAAGATAGAAAGCAAATGGTGTGCGCATGTGTGTTACATGCAAATGCAGACACAACTTTGCACATTAATGCAGGAAAAATTAGGAAACTGAGTAGAGAAAAATCAACATGAAAAAACCTAACAGTTTTATACAAATGCATGAAAGGAAGGACTTTCAGAGCAAAGAAAAATCTTCCTGACACTATCCACTTTACCATTGTCATCCATAAATGGGGTATACAGTCATAAAATCTGCTCAGGACAAGAAAAAATAATGGTTCCGTGTCCATACACAAACCTGCTAAATTTAAGGTAGGCTTGGTGGGCCCATAGTCTCCTGAATGAGCCAGCTCTTTTTGAATTGCATTGATGCTGCACTTTTTCAGCCAGTAAATGCCACCATTGAGCAAATCAAATCTCACCTTAAGCCTACTAGAAGAGAAGTCAGAGCACTCTAGTGTATCCCGGATTGGAAAGGGATATTTGAAGTCAAGGAATCAAGCTCAGGTTTTCCACTTTGTAAAACACAACAGTGTATAAGTGTAATCCTTCTGCCAGATGGAGCTGGCAGCAACCAGGACCACTTTAAATATTTAGGGGTTATTTTTCAACAGTATAGCACAGAACTGGCTTGAGCCTCCCCTAGTAACCTGGGAAAATTAAAAACCATCCCTTGGTGCCTCTGAGAGGCAATAATTTCCCACTCACAAACACAGAGTCTGAGAGTAGAAAAGAAACTTAATGAAGGGAGGGAAAATGCCACAAGCAGGATTCTATAATCATAAAACTGAACAGGACACCCACCCCAGAGTGTGTGGGGCAGTGCCTTCCGCTTCATGTTCTTGAGTTCTACAACCAAAAGTTCCTTTTCTGTGCCCCTCTCTGCTCCCTCATCATACCCCACTCACAGTGGTTGCCCTTGCTCACTGAGGACCCAGGTTTTAGAGGTGCATCTGTCTGAGTTCACCTCCCACCTGGGGAAGAAGGCACCTTGCTTGCTTTGCCATTTGAACACCTACTTTGGCTGGCCACCCTGCTAGCAGTGGTTGCTTTCTGCTGGCCGCCCCGCCAGCCTCTCGTCCTGCTCACCGCCCCGCCAGCCTCTCGTCTGCTGGCTGACTGTCAGTCACCTTCTGCTGCCATCTGCCTCTCTGCTGTGACCTCTGAACATCAGTCCCTTAGTGATTTTCAGCTCTTTGCAGACTGCACCGCCGCAAGTGATTTCAGCTCTCATTTGAGCACTTTAGCATAACAAGAAGGCTCCTAATAAAGCCTATTATCTCTGTCTTTGAACAATAGCGAAGGAACAGATTAAACCAGACTGGAGCCCCTTAGGGAGAGTCCCTACATCCTGACTAGGACACCTGTCCCCACCCCTCTTACTTTCACAGGGGTCTGGCATTCGAGCCCATGGCTTAGCAAGTTCCTTTCAGCTGAGGGTGACCCCTCAATCAGGACAAGCTCAGCACAGTTCTGCTCCCCTTTAGTTATACAATGAAGATAACAAGACTGATACATTTCACTACCCCTGCATTTAATACTAACGTGATTTGTAACCCAAGAAAGCAACCACACTTGGAGCTGCACAACTTCTGTCTGCTAGATATCTATGGAGAGTAGGTGTGTTCATGTAAATAAAGTTTGCTCCTGAAATCTCTCCCTCTCCCAAACTAGAGCTGTCAGGAGAGAGTTCATTCAGACCCTGCTTACATAAATAACGAGATCAAACACTTAAACAGATAAATTAACATATTACTTGTATCATTTCCAAACTACTGAGTCATTCATATTTTACAGTCTGCAGTGGATACTTAACATCCACCAGCATGAGGCTGAATAGCATGGCTCCCACTGTCTTTTTTCCCCAAACAAAGCTTTCAAATTTCTGTAATATTCACAACTTTTGTCCATGATGTCTTTTATGTATGGAAGTCATCACAGTATCTAGGCATTGCACATAGAATGCAATTCATGATCCTCATTGTGCCACTCACTAAAAATCTATTAAGCTAGTGCAAAAACTATCTGTGACACATGCACTTGTGTCTGTGAGATAAATGCATGAAGGATACAAAATTAATCACACCTCTCAGTGTGGTTATATAGCACTGTCTGTTTAAATAGCAGTTTCCAAAACTGAGTGAGGAACAATCCCAGCCCTAAGTTTACCTTATAGTACAGTAGAACTAACTTTGTAACAAGAGATTGGGGAGAGATGGAATCATATTGTGAGGACACAAAGTCATCCACAAGTCACAGGCAGGACTCAAAGGAGCTTCACAGCCTCTGTTTAGTAGCTAGTCCAATTTCTGAACTAGAATAATAGCTGCAACACCTGCTCATCTGTTATATAGGGATTTCTAGACATAGCATCTGAATAATCACAGACCCAGTGGCCACGCTCCTAATTTTTACTCTGTAGCATGATGTTTAAAACAGAGCAGCTGCCAGTACCTTATTTGCTTTAGTGTTCCTACCACTGCTACCAACAATGGAGCTGAATCAGTGGGAACTAGAATAGGAAATTTTGGGGAAAAAGTCCTAATGCAGACAAGATCTTAATGCACACAAAGCAACCATTTCCATGCCTGAATGTAGAACTATTTAGAAACTGGAGGGAAACTTAGTAGTCACCAGGATCAGCTATCCCATAGGGAGTGCAAAATAGTGAATTACTTTTTGACCTTTAGGTTAAAGGAATGATCAAATCTGCCTATCAAATAATTCCAATATATTCCAATATGGTGACTATGGTTCAGTAATATCTTTGGACTTCTATCAATGGAAACAATCTCGAAGTTTTCAATTACACTTTTAAAATTAGTAGCCTTCAAATAATTACAGTAAAAACCCTTTATTTGTCTTGTTCAGGCAGCATCACTTTATCTCAGGAAATGCTACCAACTCTTTTTACAGTGTGCATGAAGGTAAGAAAAGAGACAGATTGAATACAGATGGAAGATGGGGAAAAGGTAAAAGCACAAAATGAAAGATGTAAAAGAAAGTTGAAGCTAAAAGTAAATGAAATGACATGAAAATCTAAATATATTAACAAATTTATTGCAAATTGTTGGACTAAAAGAGTATTCAAATAGTTGCAACCACTGTTTTTCAATTTTTTCCCCTTGAATGTTCATCCCCCAACAGGAACAATACTTCGAAAGTTATAGCCAGCAGAAGACTACAGATCCTATGCTATATTCAGAAAGAAACATGCAACTCCACCATGATGGAAAGCTGCCTGAATAATTCCTTCCTGCTAAAAAGACTCTAGAAATGTGGTGGTGTAAAGAATAAAATAAGGCAGACTAAGTTATTTAACTGTTATTACTCTTTCATCTAAAAAACAAGAAAAAATGCTTTGTAGGATTTGCCAATATTTTAACTGATGCTGACTGATATCAGTACTATGATAAACTATACCATCCACAGACACAGTATTCTCTCATTTAGGATTTTCAGAACAAGAAGATAGAACCGGTCACGGATAATGAACACGCTATTGTGAATGTATACCAATGCCATCTACTGGATAAAAATCAGAAATGATCATCTATGTGACAGGCTCTATATTGCTAACAGACCTAACGCTTTAGCTCAAGTAGGAGAAGCCTGTCCTTTCTGACCATCAAAGTTCTATCCCTTAAGTCACCATGAAATTTCAAATGACTGCAGTTTGCATTGTACAACAGCAATGATCATGAGGCCAGCCATAGATTTAATACATATTCATGACAGACACAGATACAAGCAGTCCAAAACAGTGGATTTAGAAGTTTAATTAAACAGTATTAAAGAAGCTGGCTGACTTCATAAATGTTCATGTGACTTTATGCCAAAGCTTATGTTGATCCTTTATATATCTCCAGAGAAAAAGAAAAATGTGGCAGTCACCAAATGCAGTTTGGAAAGGCAAACTCAGCCTGGAAAAACACAAAATAATGGTAATCCCTATAAGTAGCTGTGAGAAAGTGTATTTTATATCCAGATATGAACTTTCTACCACTTCACATTTTAAAAAAATTGTTATTTCATGTTTTACCACTATATTATGAATAATTTCATAACATGATCTGTCATATTGTTTATGGTGTAACCAAATTATGAGCACTGGCTTCTCAGTTAAAATCATCATCAGTGTGGTAGGAGTTTAGCAGAATTCAGATTCAGAGGATCTGGTAGGAGCCAGGATATGAATGCTCCTCCTATGACCAATACTCTTCAACATTTACAGACATGATCAACCAATCCATCTCAGCACAAAAAGTTTTAACTATGCCAACGACCAAGCCAAGGATCTCACCCAGATCGAGGTTATGTTAACATCAGTTCTGTCTAAGCTCTCAGTCTATTACATCAAGATCCAGTTGTGCACCAGTCCAGCCAAAACAAAAGTGAGTCTCTTCCATCTTTAGAATCATGAAGCCAATAAATAACATGACAATCTGGAACAGGATATCACTTGCCCACGGCTGAAATCCTGTCTAACTTGGAGTGAAGCTAGATCCAACTTTCTCCTTCAAGGCACACCTGAAGAAGACAAAAGGCAAAGTTAGCACCCAGAACAACATTCTTAGGAACCTTGCAAATTCAAAGTGGGGAACCAACCCAGCAACACTACGAGCAGCTGCAGTGTCACTTTCTGGTGTGGGAAAAATTGGCTCATGCAAAGAAAGTGGACCCTGTGCTGCCACTACATCACAAGATCTCTAAAAACTAAAACATGAACAGCCTTTATGTGCATTCTGGAACTGCTCCCCTGGATATCAGAGAGCAGTCACAAGCAAAATGGGACTATTGTGACATGTTGAAGATACCAAATATCTCCTACATGGCCACACAGCAGCAGTTAGCCACCTGAAATAGTGTACAACCTTCCTAGCTGCAATGGAACCGCTTCAGAAAAATCACTGACTGCTACATGACTAGAATTGTGACACACACAGCTCAAAATACTCAATGAGGATGTCAAAAATGCACAATGACATTGGTTGACCTGGAGACATTTAAATCACCTCCGAACTAGCGTTAGCAGGTCAGAAGTCCAACAACCCAGATACATGACTGCAGTGAAACACAAACCTTGAGGAACCGTACACCAGGGCTACAGACCGGGGCCATATTATGTGCCCAACACTGGAAAAACCTATGATTGTGGTGGAAGAACACTAGAAGAAGCAGCTTAAATGTCTGAAATGAAATACCAATTTCCAGCTAGGAGAGCCACTCACCGCGGCACTAATGACTTACAGCCAAAGCCCAGCAACAATCCAGCTTATGGATGCTACAACTATGGGACCCAAGTCTGCCAATCTTACTCACTATGTCTTACTATCCAAACAGTGCATATCCCAACAGTCCCATTGCAAGTACTGAGCTCTCAAAGAAGAGCTTGATACTGCACCTCTGAAATGCTATTTTAACTTTTACACAGCACGTAGCTGAAAAGTTCATCACTGAGCAGTAATTTTTTTTTAAAGAGATGCAAAGAAATTGCAAGGTTCCCAATGACTTTTACAGGAATCTTACATCTAAAAATCCATGCATTTCTTTGATAATAGAAAATTACATTTGACACTGTACCTGTGCAGGATCTTTGATGTGACAAGGACACATTGCCCAAAATCATAATGTATATGCACCATTTACTCACCAATTTCAATGGGATGACTAAGTGCATATTTGATACTCAACTCATCGCAAATAGTACTTTATTCCTTGAATATTCCCACTGAAATCAATGGGATTTCTCAATGAGTAAGATACTAAAACTGAATATTAGAATATGGGCTATAATAAGGTACTACTCAATATAAACAATGGTGATAGAATTGACCCATTATTTTGCGCTGGTACTGCAGCAAAAGTAGTCCAGTACCAAAGCAGTGCAGGGACACTTAGATGGAAGATTTTCATTAAAGTCATAGAGAGTTCTGTTACCAAAAGTTTCTTGCAATTCTAAAAAAGTGTATTGTGTCCTTCAGAAGCCAAACTTTTCAAATCTGTATTGTATAAGAGATAGTTTAAGTAGCATTTCACATACGTCTTGATAATCTCTCCATTTACTCAATCCTTTCTTTTTTGTAAGATAGGAATGTCAACTCATGTTCCAGGAGATTTAAAAGTAAATCTAAATGTAAACAATAGGGTGATTCTATTTTTGCAAGGAAAAACCCTGGGGATAAATTATTATAATTCACTTCAGTCATGTAAGACAGTCCAGTCAAGAAAAATCAAAATATATTAAATGATAGGGATCTATCTACAGTGCATTCTAGAAAGATAGCCTCCTTACATTTAACAGTTTAACTGGAACATTTCCAATTTTCTCTCTGAAATTTTTATCTACATTACAAAATTGACTTAGAGATCAGTGTTTTGCTGTTTCCAATCCTGTCTTCCTTGTTGCAAATAGAATGCTTTCTTTAGGCAACTTTCCTCTTGCAACAAAACAAAGGATTCAGTGATCAAACAATATTGATCTTCATTCTAAAATCAGTGCTACATCTCTTAATGTGTGCATCAAGGAATGCTAGTTAATTTGCAGTCACACACAAGAGACTGCGTAGGACAAACCTGTGATCTCTGTCAGAACTGCTGTTCAGAAATAAAAATCTCTAATAGAAATATACTGGATTAATAAACCTCCTAGATAAACCACTGCTGGAAAATGGAAAAGCTGAGCCAACATCATAGAGAAGGTAACTGCAACAGCTTTCACTATATTTATTTGTGTGTCTCTATCAAGTACTATTTTTTACTTCCAGGCACTGCAATGCCACATGTTGACCTCTTTTTACCAATTCAACATACTTTATGTAATACTGTCTGAAAGACTGTGACGATTGTTCCTGAGGCTCTAAAGTCTTTATTAATTATACTGTATGCCAAGAGGAATAGTGAAGCCAATGATCTGCTAAGACTGAATACTTTCACATATAATACACATCTTCTTCAACTACATTTGGGGCATCACAGCGACTCTGTCATGTTACAGACTCTCACCTAGATTTTGCAGATTCATCTTCATTAATTACTACTATGCTCTGTGGAATTATCACCAGAAAACTGCAACAATTTAAATGTGTCAATTCTACAACAATGCAGCCGTGTGCAGCAAATCTTTTTTAAAAGATAAAAATACTGTGAAAGTTGAGCCAAACACTTCCCCCAAATGAAGAACAGTGCTAAGGAGGTAAGCACTGTTAATGGGGGGAACAATACCTGAACATTGTTGTTTATTGCTGTTTGGTACTTAGATTGAGGCGTGATTTAGCTTCCCTCCCAAAGGGCCTGATTTTGCCACCCAAACTCCTACTGTGTAGTACCTTACTCCAATATTAGAGCAGTATTTTTATGATCATTAATTAGTGGCAGAGACAGGAACAGAAATTGGTCCTTCTTGGTAAGCAGCTTTTAAAAATTCTGACAGAGGATCAGATTCCCAAGATTCAAAATAGTGGCAGTGGAAGGAAGACTGTTTTATATATATATGTATATAAAAAAACAGAAACAGTAGCCCTGGAACTTCTATGAAAAATTTTAAGGTAGAAAAAATGTTTCACAAGCCATTCCATGAAAAATGGGGAGCCCTCAAAGTGGTCTTAAGTGCAACATCAAGAAACCAGTTATACAGTTGTGCCAATTATCATTCAGAGAAAACTATGGTGAACCAGCTCTGGCATTATCTGTAATCCTGAATTTACCTTAATGCTTTCCAGAATGATTCCGGTTTATGATAGAGATTGATTTCTTGTTGGACAAAGGTCTCCCTTGGGACTAAAGGCCATGGGTGAAATCCTATCTCCATTTAAATCCATGCAAAACTCCCCTTGACTTCAATGGGGCCCCAAATGTCCATGCTGACTCTTTTTTATTCTCTCTGTAGAGTCTGATATCATTGACCATGAGGTTGTTTACACACTTGTCGGCTTTGGCAGGGATAGAAGAAGTTGTGCTTAAGTTTAATCTTCTCTTTCCTCCTGGAAAGAACCCAGAGCAGAGCATCATACTAGGCAAAGTACTATGGAACTGCTCACCTAGCCCAAGGAGGCTCTCCTGTAGGAAACGGCAGTACTCTATCCACAACCTATCCTGTTCAATGTATATGTGAACCTACTAAGATAGCTAGTGAGATGATTAGGCTGCAGTGTTATCAATATTCTTCAGATATGCATATGTATATCCATTACACTGACACTGTGTAATTTGGTTATTCCTCTGACCAAGATTAGGGCTCAACTGTAAACTAGTTAGCTAGCTGAAACTCATTTTAGATTAAATTGAGGTGATTTTGGTGAGCGCAAGGAATCAAACAGAAGTAATAGCAGAGAGGTGTTTTTTACAACCTGGAGACACACTACACACACCTAAGGGTATGTATAACTTAAGGATCCCTACTGGGGCCTCAGCTGAGGCTAGACATCCACGGAGCAGCAGAAGTCTTTTTCCCTCTTCACTAGAATCATAGGTTTTATCTAAGGGATTGTAACTTCACTATAGTGATTGATGCCTTTATCACCTTGTAGCGGGGGTGGTCACCCGCTCCTGTCATAAAGGGCTTAAAACAGCCCAGGAGAGGGCTGTGGCTGGAGGTAAGAAGCACAGGCTCTTTAGGGAAGCAGTCTCAGCTGTGGCCACTCCCCAATCAGGGCCCAGCTGGCCCTTATAAGAGGGCAGTGGGCTAGGAGCAGACAGAGACTCTCTCTCTCTCGCCTTTGAGAGGGAGGGGCCTGGCTGCTGGGGAGTGTACCTGAGGCGGAGCAGGGCTAGGGGAAGGCCAGAGCTGCTGGGGAACTCCAGCCTGGAAACCTCCCAGGCTGCAGGCCTAGTATAAGGCCAAATAGGTATTGGGCTTGCAGGGGGCAGCCCAAGGGCAGAGGAAGGCAGCAGCAGGGCCAAACCCACCTTGCCAGTGATGAGTGGCTTACACTGCAGTCTTCCCCAGGGAATGTGGGCTAGTTGGTGACTGGTGAGATGAGGATAGGAGTTCCACAGGAAGGGGAGACCACGAGACTGAGGGGTGTATGGCCAGGGGGCAGCACCCCAGATAACAGGGCACCGGAGTCCAGGGAGGGACATGGGGGCCAAGCAGCAGTGGGACACTGGCCTGCAGAGGGTACTCCAAGACTGGGAATGAGTTAATTCCCAAGACACCAGGAAGAGGTGCTGCAGGGGTGAGTCCCATTGCTACACACCTGTAGACAGGTTATTTCAAAGTGCTTTACATGGGACCACAGAATGCCACTCTGAAACTTCAGCTAGTGCAGAATACAACAGCCCATTAAGTATATTTAATACAGTTCATGTGTGCTCCAAAGATTGCACTGGTTTTCAGTTTACCTCAAGATCTACATTTGAATTTTGGCTTGGATCATGGGTTTCTTGTGTACTTTGCCTAAAACAGATGAGATCAGCTGATAGCCCCTATATTTGTAGGGCTACAGAGCAGTCTTGTTTAGGAGCCTAATGTCTAGAATCAGCCCACACACTCTCCAGCTGACAAAAATAATGTTCAGGAAAGTTAATAGACTGCATTTTTAAACAGGATTTTTCCAAGTAAAAGGGTTGAGCCAAACTTCTCAGGATTAATTTTTGCCCTTAATAGATTTAGGAATTGTTTTTACTTGCATTTGTATTGGCATTTATACTAACATGTTTTTATTATTATTATTTTATATTTTTGTTCATGAAGCTAGTGAGCATAGGCAAACCATATAAATCAATAAAACCATTAGTGCTTGAAGACCATGGTGAAACTATTAAGATGTTCTGATATAAAGAGTAGAGGTCAGCATTTCTGACTAACACAAGCACAACTTTTCAGCCAAATTCATTCCTGAATGCAATTAAATCCATTGTATTTAAATGGTCATTAAATCCATTGTAATTTATCCATTGTATCACAGCCATTGTTTTTTTTAATTTGTGCTTTTAAAAAAGTTTACTAATTTTACACACACACACACACACACACACCAAGCCTAAGTGATTTCACACTCTCTGTAGAATCCACAACATTTCAGTAATTCAGATGCCTTCAACAACGGTGACTCAATTGGACTGATTTATTGCCACTTGAAAGCTGTGCTTAAAACATACACACACACACAATTAATACAGTAGTAATACACAAGTAATACAGCCGAAGAAGAGATAATGTCAGCTCAATATAACAAGAGAAATGGGGCATTTCCTAGCAGAGGTTTACACAAGGAGCAGTCTTTAGATACCATCCCAAGAAATAGGTAGGTCAAGAAAGGCACAAGAGTAGTGCCCCCTCTATGAAACTCCCTTTGGTGTATAAAAATAAAGCCACTATGTTCTGGAAGGAAGCCACTTCTAGGTAGAAATTTGAGTGGTTTAGGTTAGATTTATTAAGTAGCCTTAGGTGCATCACCTCAATTTTTTTCTTTTAAACCAAGATTTTTGCTTTTTAGCAGAAAGAGATTGATAAAATGCTTACCCTATGTTTATTGGTTTAAATTTTCACATTTGCAAGAAATTATGGGGTCAGACAATTTAATGACAATAGATTCTGAGATTCAAGTTAAAATATAAATTGTCAACATCACATGTCAAAACATACTAACTAAATACTCTTAAATCAAACATAAGTTCTCAAACAATATTTTTCTTGATTTGCCTCTCTGTAAATTTTGATTATAGATGGAAATATTATGCCATCAGTTTGTATGTGTATGGTAAAATCAATGTCTACCAATAAAAATCTAATCCTTCCAACCGTATCCATACAGAAGCAACTTGCAAAGAAGGACTCAGAGGAAGATATAACTTCCACTAGAGAAAGTATCAAATATCTCAGAAAATACATTTGATCAGTTTTCTTCAGCCTTCCAATAATGTTTCATTAGTTGTATAAACCACAGAAGATCATGTGCCCATTAAAGTACACCCTACATTCTGTGAGATGATTTCTGCTAATCGACCGGGAACTATATATATGCTCACATTCACAACATCATCCACAACCAGCTAATCTAGAAATCTGATCACTGAGCATACAAACCAGTCAAAACCAAAACCAATCAAAACCATGGAGATCAAAAGAACTTTGGAGAATAATGTAATGTCATGGGCCTACATTATTACCAAATTTTTGGGCAGAGAAGACAGATGTTGTCGATTAAGTAGATCACTACCTGTGGTAAGTCTGTCTCAAGAATTGGTATACATTGTAAGATCGCTTTATAAATACACACACACACACCTCAACGCTCTTTTTTTGAAGCATAATCTTTACACTGAATTGAACCTAGTAAGTCTTCTATATACAATTTCAGTCAGTAGTGGTTGTTTGCAGACAGTGATGCTGCTACTGTAGCTACCTCCATTTGTCATTTTACATGAAACATTCTCCTCACTGTCAATTCCTTATGCACTGAGTCAACGTAGCTGGATCTGAGAAGCTGCTACTGAGGATATAGGAGCAGTCTTGAGTTACACACACACACACAAATACAGGGTAACTGAGAGATGAATCTGCCCCAATATGCCTTATGAAAGTTTGATGGAGAATAGTTTCTGTTTATTCCTCTCTTAATAGTAGTCTTCTGTTTCCCCTGTCCATCTTTTTAACCAAAGAAAACATTTTATTCAAAAACACATCATGTAAGAATTCCCAACTAAATACTTCCAAGTTCCAGGGAACCTGCATTCCTGCCCACAGCAAAAACATTTAGTAAATCTCTGAGCTTTAGTAAATCTAATGCCATACAGCAAATTAATCAGATGTTCAAAGCAAGTAGCTAAGAGGTTTCATAAACAAGCAATATACTAAAGCACAGTGTTAAAAAAGAAACACATTTTAAAAAAAAAACTTGCATTAAGGGCAGGAAACAATTCATGCCTAGAACTACTGCATTATTAGTCACAGAGCTGTGACCTCTCACTTCCAGTGATAAAGTACACAGGTCAGAATTGACAGTACATACTCATGGCTGATCATAGCTGCCAGTTATTGATCTGAGGAAGAGGAGAGGTAGAAAAAGAAAGGGAAAAAAAAAACTTTGCAGGGAAAACATTGCTCTGAATTACAAGCATGCATTCTCCTGAGACTCAGCAACTCTCTGGGTTTCTCCCACTGGAACTGAAAAGCAAGAAGTGAGTTCAGCAAGTATTTAATATCAAGTGAATGTGGTGTTTAATCAATACTATTCTGCTTTTGTTCCACGATGTGGAAAGTAGTGTCTATTCATTCAGCAAAGGTTAATGCCAAGGGTCAAGTGATTTCACACTCTCTGTAGGATCCACAACATTTCAGTAGTTCAGATGCCTTGGACAATGATGACTCAGTTGGACTGATTTATTGCCACTCTAAGGCCCTGCTTAATACTAAAGTGCTATCTTATGATAATACCTCAGAAAATAGGACTGATAAAAGAGGAGGCGATAATTACCTACATTTTGAAGTAATGTCTTCATTTCTAACATCCTATAAAGATGTAGGGTCCATTTAAAATGATCTGCTTCTTGTATTAGCAAGTCAGTTAAATCAGATATCAGTGTTCTATGCTTTATGAAATGCTATTCAAAAGAAATCTGGTGGCTGGATTAAGAAAAAGACAAATTGCAAGCAAACATAATACAGCATGATTTAACATATTTTTAAAGAATAACTTGCTTGATGTCTACTCGTCCAAATACAATGATACTGTTATAAGAAGAAAAAGGGAAAATGCTGTCAGGAAAAGTAGAATTAAAAAAAAGAGTAAA
Organism: Gopherus evgoodei; assembly: GCF_007399415.2. Lineage (NCBI taxonomy): Eukaryota > Metazoa > Chordata > Testudines > Testudinidae > Gopherus > Gopherus evgoodei. Next base: position 78,124,694 of record NC_044327.1, read on the forward strand.
AGATACTTTATGTACTAAGAAGCCTTTAATAGAAGGCAGCATAGATAACCATGTTTAGAATTTGCTACTGATTTTTTTCTGCTTTAAACATTTCTAACTTAAGAACAGATATGATGGGGGGAGAAAGATATATTCTGCTTCAATAAGATGCATTGAAAATGACATTAGGTGAGGTCATTGTCTAAATCAGAATGTATTTGACTTTGTCAGGGGTCTAATTTTTAACATGTTAGCATCCCTGATTATTATTCAGCAATGTCTTATTTAAGATGTTTTATATAATGAAAGAGGTTCAGATGTCACCAGGAAAACAGCGTGAGAAGAATTAATTGGAAAGGAAAGTCATTTAGAATCCAGCTCTACCTAATATATCACTGAATGATGAATATACCAATCAATTAGTGAAATGAAATAAATTCTGCAAATTTGACTGAAGACATCCTATTATTATAAGTGGGAGGATATTTGGAACAGTTAATTACTCCTTATTTTAGGCTATAAGTATGCAAAAATCCTTTATGAGATTTTTCAGTGTCCCTTTCTCTCCCAGTTAGGAATATTGAGAAATCTTTTCTGAACTGTTTTAAATTAATACGAATTACATTTATATAGCATTACAGCTGAGACGATTCAGCCACTTTAATGTATGCAAAATGGAAACTTATCTTCTGTAAGTTATTATGTTTCCTTAAAAAAAAATACCAAATCATCCAAAAATGGATGTGGTGATTGGTATAATTTTATTACAATAGGTGGAACAGTTAATATGAAGTCTATGAACTGACCTGGAATTAATAATTTGTTGCAGTTCTGAAATGTCTGGATGATAGCAACTGGAAAGCAGAAGTGAAAAAATTACTATTGGACCTGGAGATATCAAAATCCCATTAGAAAAGTGGCCCTGGTGATAGTGTACTTTAGGTCAATAGTGTAAATGCCACAAGTCTTGTGAGAAACAGATTTTCAGCTTAATTTTACAGACTCATGTAGGTTCAAATAGTTTAGACTTCTGGATATTATCTAAAAGTGAACTCAAACACCAAACCACTTGAGATTGATTCATTACTTTACTTCTACATCAAGTTTTTCAAATTACATCCTGAAGTTTCAAACTCCAAGCTTATCTTTCCACATAAGATCCCATGTAGGAAGGAAACTGATGCTTGAGTGGTCTAACATGTCTTAGAGATATCCAGCATCTGGTCCTTCTCTAAGAGGCCTGGAAAAGGAAATTTTAAAAAAGGATTGTTACCACTTATAAGCTTCTGGAAATTTAAAAAGTGAAAACTTTGGCAATAAGACAAGAAATCAGTTAAAAAAAAACACAATTGCCCTTCCCCCCCCCCAAAAAAAAAAAAAAACAACCCAGAGGTTCATTTTAGGTGGTGTGATTTCATAACATAGGATTTGTCAACACAGATCAACCCACGGCACCATCAAGAACAGTATCTTGCCTCCTACAGTGGCCAGTGCCTTAGGGAATATGAGAAGCCCACTTTCTGACCCTATTAGCAGCCAGTGTACACCTTTAAGAATGATCTTTATAAGCCCTATCTTATTTTGCCAGACTTTAATATTAGTGTTCATTACATTATCTGGCCTTGTCAATGTAAAATTCAACAAAAGTCATGCAGAAAAATGCATAAAACAAAATCTATTCTAATTCCAGTTGACTTCACCGTGAATAGATACAGGCACAAAGTGTGCATCAAGCATAGTTTTATTGCAGACTCACACTTACTTACTTTGTATTCATATGAAATACTCAATGAGACAGGCGATTCAGAAAACTAGGGTTGAAAGCTCAGACCAAAAAGGCTTCCAGCAGATCTTTGTATAAATAGTGGGTTAAACAGTGGTTCACTTTAAGTATTTAATTTCATTGATGTACTGACATATTTTTTTTAGTCTGTTTAATATCCCATGTCAGAATTCTGACCCAATAATTACTTAGGAAATTCAATTTTTTCAAAAAATAGAGTGATAAAGACAAAGAACATCCATATTAGAGACAATATGATCATAATATATACTACCCTGCTATCAATTAAATTGAGGCCACATTTTTCAAAAAATAAGTGCCCAAAATTAGGTCCTAAATCCATATTTAGGAACCAAAGTAAAATGCCTAATATTCAAGAGTGCTGAGGACCGAAGAACTCCATTTAACTCCAGTGAGAGCAGTGACCTGACTGGCTAATAAAAATTGTCTCTTGGTACTCACGTAATTATGTAAAATATCTACCCTGCGACAGAGTGAGAGATTGGTGAAATTTATACAGACAGATTTAGTGGTGTTTTCTTGTTGAGAGCTATAAATTGAATTTGGATCCCTCTTTTTCCCATATGGAAGTTATTTGTTATCAGAGTAAGCATGTGCTGTTGGCTCAGCTATGAAAAACTGTGTTATTTACTTTTGATTTATACTGGTCTCTATTGTTTTGTTCTCTTTATTATATTTGTTTTTCTCCAGCTATGTGGGTTGGAGGAGGTTGTAGTTGAGTTTAACTTTGTAACACTAATAGAGTATAAATTAAATCTACAAATAGAATATAGAAAATATTTTTAAAATCTTAGAGTTGGAAGAAACAAAATTTAATGATTTGACAATCAGGAAAAAGCCCAAGAATTCACTGAATATTATTAGACCAGCTATAGAAGTGGTCAAGTAAAAAAAAATCTTGATTACTACCAACATTTATCAGTTAAATTATTCACAAAAATAACTAATCCAGCTCTACTAAATATGTTCCTAATCAATATCTCCTCTAGTGATTTGGGTACTAATGTGGATTTCTGTGGAGTTCCATTGATATCAATGGTACCCTACCGTGCTCAGGGATATTATGTAGGGGTACTTGATACAGGATTAGAGCCATGACTTGTAGAAAATGGAAATCAAAGTATGGCAATGCTTCGCCTATTTTTTAGAACAGCATGTCTATTTTCATTACGTAATCTGTTGCTCCTAACTAGGTTGAAAATATATACTTAAAGAGATGCTCCCAGGTTTATTTTTTCTGCTTTTATTGAGATATACAATAGATTTCATGCACTTGGATGTTACCTGTTGAGAGTGTTCATGTGTGAGCATGTGCATCTCAAATCTTTTTTAAAATTTAAATCTGAAGTGGCTCTCCAGCTGCTAAAGGTTGACCACCACTGACCTAGAAGGCAATACAACTAATGCCAAAGTGCTAAACAAGGCAGGCATCCTCACTGAACTCACAGAGAGACTCAAAAAAAACCAACAAGACACTTCCTTTATGCACCCAACTGCACAAGTGTAGATTAAGTATGGCTTTTTGGACTCACTAGAGCGAGTTGTGAACAATGTAGTACAGAAATAAAAAAATAAATGAAACCATCCACAAAGAATGCAAGAAAGGCTAGGCACCATGCTTTATACATTCAGACTATATTCAGTTCAAAATCAGAGGAGTAACCACAATAGCTCACCAAGCCCAAAAGTCCCATGATGAAAACCAAATATAAAGTTTGCCCCCTAATTTTCTTCTTCCAAGTGCACCTTGGCATAGAGTGGTATAGCTTATCCAGGAAGGACAGACAGGGGGGAAAGGAGGATCTACTATAAAAAAGACTACAAAATCAGAACAAATGAATGAGACATTTCTAGAACAGAAATATTTAAATACAAGACCTGGTAGTAACAGGAAGTTACACTACCCAGATATCTACTGGAAAAAATAGTACAGCAGATCACAATATTTCCAATGAGTTCCTGGACAATATTGGGGACAGTTTTTTTGTTTCAGGAAGTGGAGGAAGTAACCAGGGGGACAGCCATTTGAGACTTGATTCTGCACAACAGAGAGGAATTGGCTGCAAATCTGAAGGTCAAGGGAAGATTGGGTGAAAGTGATCATGAAATCATAGGTCTCATCTTTCTAAGGAAAGGAAGGATTGAGAGCAGCAGAATAAGGATAATGAGCTTCAAAAAAGCAGACTTTGACAGACTCAGAGAACTGGTAGGTAAGTTTCCATGGGACAAACAAATCTAAGGGAGATAGGAGTTCAGGACAGCTGGCAGTTTCTCAAGGAGACAATGTTACAGGTACAACTGCCAAATATCCCATGCAAAGAAAAGATAGGAAGAATAGTAAGAGACCAATATGGCTCCATCAGGAGCTCTTTAATGACTTGAAAATCAAAAAGGAATCCTACAAAAAGTGGAAACATGGACAAATTGCTAAGGAGGGGTACAAAAAAATAGCAAAAGCATGTAGGGTCAAAATCAAAGGGGCTAAGGTACACAATGAGTTACAGTTAGCAAGGGACATAAAACGCAATAAGAAGAGGTTCTATAAATACATTAGAACCAAGAGAAAGAAAAGGGAAAGTGTAGGTCCTCTAACTTTGCAGAGAAGGAGAGCTAATAACTCTCTAATAACAAGATGGCAGTGGTGTTTAATGCCTATTTTGCTTCAGTCTTTACAAAAAATTAATGGTAACCAGATACTCAACACAATTAATATTAACATCAAGTGGGAAGGAACACAAGCCAAAAGAGGGGAAGAATGGGTGAAAGAATATTTAGATAAGTTAGATGTATTGAAGTCATCAAAGCCTGATGAAATTCATCCTAGGGTACTTAGGAAGTAGGTGCAGCAATCTCGGAACTGCTAGCAATTATCTTAAAGACTTCATGGAGGATGGTTGAGGACCGAAAGGACTGGACAAGGGCAAAGATAGTACCTACCTTAAAAAGGAGGAAGAAACAACACCCAGGGAATTATAGACCAGTCAGTCTAAATTTGATACTTGAAAAGATACAGGCATAAATTAGTAAACAATCAGTTTGTAAGCACCTACAAGATAATAGGGTTAAAGGAATAGCCAGCATGAATGTCAAGAACAAATCATGCCACACCAGTCTAATTTCCTTCTTTGACAAGGTTACTAGTTTAGTGGATTAGGGGGGACCCACAGACATGAAATATCTTGATTTTACTAAGGCTTTAGACACAGTCCCACATTACATACTCATAAGCAAAGTAGGGAAATGTGAAATGACTATAGGGGTGGGTGCATTGCTTGTTGAAAGACTATACTCATGGAGTAATCAATGGTTTGCTCTCAAATTGGGAGAACAGATCTAGTGGGGTTCTACAGCAGTCAGTCCTGAGTCTGGCACTATTCAATACTTTCATGAATGATTTGGATAGTAGGCTTATAAAATCTGCACCTGACATCAAGCTGGGAGGACTTGCAAACACTTTGGAGAATAGAATTAAAATTCAAAACAACCTTGACAAATTGGTCTGAATTCAACAAGATGAAAGTCAATGAAGGTAAGTAAAGAACTACTTTGTACTTAAGAAAACAAAACACACAATTACAAAATGAGGAATAATTGGCTAGGCAGTAGAACTGCTGAGAAGGATCTGGGAGTTCTAGTGGATCACAAATGGTGTGATGCAGTTGCAAAAAGGCTAATATTCTGAGGTGTATCAACAGAAGTGTGGTATGTAAGACATGGGAGGTAATTGTCTTGCTCTATTCGGCACGGTGTTCAATTCTGTAAGGTTGGGGGAGGGTGAAAGCAGGGTTTACCACATTTTAATGTAGTTATTTTACTGTAGAGGATTATAGATTAGTCTGTTTTTAATACTCTGGCATCTGTTGCTGCGCTGCAATGTTATATAAATGTGTCATCCTTTATGGCAAAAGCCAAACAAATGTTAATACTGTCATTATAAATTAACTTGTGGCAACAGAGATCAAGCAACAGAGGAAGCAGCTTTTGCTCAAAAACAAGAAATATAAATAATCTTCTTATTATTAAATAGTTATATTACAGTAGCATCCCAAGGCCCCAGTCATGATCTGTGACTCATGGTGCTAGGTGCTGTACAAACACATACAAAGAAATAGGGTCATGTGATGGGAGCACAGCTACTGGACCCCCACCTCTTCTATGAGCCTCTTCTCTTCCTGAGACCCTCTTGCTTGTAAACACTGATGTGCACTTTATTTACAGTGTCTCAACTCCTCCACTAAACAATGCATCCAGACATTCGCAATGTTTTCCAGCTTCCGAGCCCCTTCTTCTGGAGTAGTGGGAGAGGTTGATGGGTCTCTTCTGAGAAAACTCCCCTTGCCAAGCTCTCCTAGCCTTCTCTCTCCCCTCTCTTCTCAAGCACGTCTTTCCTGTGCTTTTTTAAAATCACTTGCCTGTTAGTGGGCTAATTAGCTCATTAACTTCTTGTCTCCAGTCTGGCCTAGTAATCAGGAACATCCTTGACCAATAAGGCATTCTCCTGATGTTCCTAATTGGTGCCAATAGTGACCAGAGTTCTGGCTCCATCTCCATCTCTCAGCAGTCGGTCACAAGCCAGATATTTAGCTGGTGTCCCTTACCCAATAGAATACCATTGCTGGATGGTCTTTGTGACCAATCCTATATTACTATTTTGAATACTGATTTATTTCATCTAGTAGTGTGAACTAACTGACTGGTACACAGTGGTGATAAAAAGGTTCACAATACGACATTAGAGTACTCAGTCCACCAGTGAGCTTCAACCCCCTGACATTGTGTAGTGCCAAAGGCATAGTACTCAAGGGGAGACCATTTCTATCTGAGGTATAATTATCTCTCACTACAAGTTGGGTCTCAGTGTGCCATTTCCTTAGTGTTTTCCTATACCGAGTGGCTAAAATAGATTGAAAGGCTGAGGGGGCTCTCACTGACTCAGGGAAAGAGAAGCAAGAGCTGTGGGATAGTGGTACTAACCCAAGGCAGAGAAAGAAGGGCATCTCCTTTCTGCCTTTAGCAGAGTTGGGGTGTGGGCAGAGCTTCAGCTCCCCTCTTCCTCTCCCTACTCCTTATGTTAATCCTTTTACTTTTTGTGCTGTGTTTGTACAGTGCTTAGCACAATGGATCCTGGTCCATAAATGAGGCTCCTAGGTGCTATTGCAATCCAAAAATCCTTCCAGGTATCTTCATAGAGCTTTACTTCCTTTTATTAGCACTTAAGAGTCATCTCCTTTTCCAAATTACCAGCAAGTACTGTGCCTATAGAAAACAGTGACTGGAGATCAAAAAGAGTTAACAAACAGCTTGGACATTGTCCTTTCCATCCCCTTCCCCAAAAGCATGCACAGCTTTGAGGTCAGCTCAGTCAAGGTTACCACAGTATTGCTAAGTCTTTTCACAATACTGTGGCTTTTGGATGGCAATGCTAACAAGCTGCCACCACATCTGCAGATAAGATACAATTTTAAATTTCAATCAACTAGGCCTTGTTTGTTTGCTTTAGCTAAAACGAGAAGTTGTCAGGCTACAAAATTTCCATAGCTGTCAAGGATGTTTTTGAACATGCAAATCTACAGTACATCTTATCACAAACATTGCAAAAAGCTTTAAAACTGGGACATGAGAAATCTGTATACTTTTTTTTGCTAAAAAATGAAGCCTCTAGTTTTGAATATAGCCTTCACCCTGTATATCAATGCACTGCTGTCTTGTTTGTTTTGTAGCCAAACAGATAAACAATACAGCACCAACCAAGCTGTCAGTTTCTTCCATTCATCTACTTTGAGCCATTTACTATGGATAAGTATAAAGGCTGTATTGTCTTTCAAGTGGTACTCAGTTTGGAGGCTCTAATTTCCATATTATCCAATCCCACATCCCAACCTTTATTTGCTCCCCACAGGCTTTGTTACCACCACCAGTGGAGCCATCATTTGGAAGACAGGGCCAAACAAGTGGCCCTCCAGCTCTGGTTTGGTTTTTTAACTGGAGTGCATTTCCCATTTACACTATTAGCAACACGCTCCCTAGCAAGCAGCTTGCTACTCCTTCAATCTAGTTTCAGGAAAACAGCTGACTGCTGCTTCCCAACCATCACAGCACTGGGACAGGACATGCTTCTCCTGCCATCACTCAACAGCAATTAAGGCTGGAGATGTCCAAGGTAACTCTGCAGGGAAATTAGGGAAATCACTGACAACTATATTATTTCATTCATCCATCCCTACAATATACAGCATGCTAATTTGTCCAATGCAGTAGTACCCAGTTCCAGTCACTCAAACTAAATGAAACATTAATTTAAATTTATCCTAGCCTAAAATACAATGCAGAATTTAAAAACATCCTAACTACACTGATACAGTAAAATTCCTGTGCTGCCAAATTACCCCCTATTTAGATTAAATGGGCCAGAATTAGTGATGCATTAACGTAAAACAAGTTTAAGTTCAGATAAATATCTTTTCTCCTTTGTGTCTAACTCTGGCCATTCTGCCTTACCCTCTTTCCAACAGATCTGTGATCTCTATCTACAAAAATACTTAGAGGCAGGCTTTATAGTCACCCTTCAACCCAGGTGTCTACCACTGAACAGCCGTCTTTTACTGATTTCCTCTCAAGAACTCACACATTTAACTTCACTGATCACATGGCTATGGAAATTTTGTAGCCTGACAACTTCTCATGGGTGTGGGTGGAGGGCAGGACTAGCTCCTTAGATCAGGTATTATCCACTCTGCTGTTCTCATATTATTTGCACCCAAGAATGGATTTAATGCAAAATGAGCTATAGCTGACAGACAAGCCCAAGGTGTGAAATTTAAATGGGGAGGGAGACAAAACAGAGACCAGAGAGTCTGTTGGATCAGTTGTGGAATAGACAAAGATGGGCAGGAGAGGGCATATAAAGAGTGTAGGGCCCAGTAATAGATGAGTGATGTATGAGTGTCCTGATAGAAGTTGTATAAGGGAGGATATCTACCTGTTGGAGAGAAGGTGACTGGAGTTAGGAGGACGCAGGTAGAGATTGTTCCTTGCCTTTAGCCTTTGATTCAGATTTAGTTCAAGCGATTTATTTTGCATAAGCCATTCTATCTATATACAGATCCCTCATACTCCAAGACATCATGTGTCCTTATTTGCATTTCTAGCAAAGATACCTGCAGAACAGTCAAGTGGTTGTTAATATTCTGCAGAATTCTAGGGGGTTGAAAGAAACAATAAAAGTGTTGCTAGAGTTTTCAGCAGATTTCTTATGCATCTTCTTTGAATCGAGATGCAGTATATGAATGTGGTACATGATTAAAATGCCCAAGAAGAAATCCTAATATTTAAAATAAAATTATTTGGTAATTATTCTAAGGATTCATCTTGGTGATTCAAAATTTCTTCTAGAAATACGTTGCCTCTGCAACATGTGGAGAGCTAATAAGTTTATGTTGGAATACTGATCTAATAGTAAGCCTTTCACTCAATGATTTCCAGTTTAGAAATATAGTTGTCAAGTAAGTAGGGGGGAGAGAAGAATGGTATTAATCTATCATTTCTTTTCACTGAATAGTTGTTAGCACAAAATGAACACTTAATCATTGAGCCTCTTATAAACATAATACTAATAAGTCTAATTTACAAGATCATAATGATATATAATAATGTATAAGAATTGTAAAGACATATACACCATTTCTAATGCATTCATCTGTTTCAAACAAAACTGACTTTTTCTTGAGAACACCAGAGGTAATCCTCTGTGCTCTTGCAGACATCTTGAAGTGGGTCGCTGAAATGTATTGTTCAGTACATTTAATACCATGTAGTACACTGAAGAGATAAAATTATACAATGCCTTAGGCAATTATGTAAAAAGATTATGTGAAAAAAAAGAAGGATATAATGTAAGTACAAGTGACACAATGTAAACACAATATTTAATATTTATGACAAAATAAAAGCCATACTTCCTAGGTTATTGCAACATATTGAAGTACATCAGACACCATTTTTTCAGCCAGGCTAAACCTAGCAGGTTAGATCCATTTATCTGTTCCAGCAATGTTCAAATTCATTAATGAAGCCATTATTGATTTGTGGAACATGACTTAAAATCTCAGCAAACACTGAACAATCTGTGAGGAGCTCTTAAACACTGAATGTATGTAACTAGACATCTCAATTTAACAACCAGACATACATTAAACAGCATTAATAGCTAGGCACTTAATGGATCAATTCCCACTGTTTGTGTAATGTGGAAATAAAAAAGGCTTATTAAATGACAAGCTTTCCCTGGTTTGTGCTAATTAATTATACACTGCATCTAACTGCTAATTTAGTGGGACAATGCAGCCCAAAACCATGGTTTCTTCTTGAACTTTGCCTCCGCACCACCTAATTCAGCGCAGATTGCAGCTGTGACCTGCCTCTGAACGACGACAGTATTAAATTAGAGCACCAGGCCATCAATTTAATAAGTACTGTAGCAGGTAATTTGAATAAGGACAGTATTAGTATTCTACCAGTGCACAACTAAAAGCAGCTGACCTTTCAGACCAAAGAAGATCCTTGAACACATTTAGCTGAATTGGAGAACACAATAATAATCTGACCATGTTAAGAGTGCCAAGAGAGACTTTTACAGCTCTACACCCATTACTATACATCAGCTACTCTACAGTATATACTCTACTTTATGTACAAAAAAAAACAAGGTTATAAATAGAACAAAGGCAATATGAAAGATATATTTGCAGTGGCACATTTGGAAATTCTCCTTATTACCTTGATTTATGGTATAAAGAATGTAAAATTAATCAATGCACACAAAAATGCACTATGAACGCTCACATAACAATTCAGTGGCATTTCAGCACAATTTTAGTCTCAAGAACATATGTATGTAGTAAAAGTACAATGTATAAAAAAATCTTACTATCATGTCTGTGCAAAATGCAGCAATATAAGGTGGACATCACATTTAAACAAGAAAAGGTAATGCTTTGCTGCTAATTGACAAGTTTTTCAAGGGGGAAGGAGGGATTATAACTACAGTAAATTCTCTGTCAACAGACTCATGCTGCACAGATTCAGCCATAGAGCTGTGTGAAATTCCCCTAAAGTCTGTTGAGCTGTTTTGAAATAAAGGTGATTTTGTTTCAGGATGTCTATTTATATATAATTACACACAGAGATGCATTAAAGGATTCCACAGCAGCAGCTCAATTTGCCCTTATGTGAATATGCCCTCCCTTTTTGGAGGGAGGGCTTTAAACCAAATCATAATAGGGCAGATCCTCAGCTGGTATAAACAGTTACAGCATCATTGGAATAAATAGAGCTGTGACAATTAGCCGAAGATCAGGCACACTAATATTTTAGAAATATACACATACACAGAAATATACACATATGCAGAAAAACAGTGCAGGCTTATAATACATAATGTACAAGATGTGACAAACAGCCATAATTCATTTGCCATTTTCTCCAAGATCATGGGCTGCTTATCAAGTGGTCTCCTGTAATGCAAGTTGTCTTTAAGACCTAGTTAAGGATAGCTGTTTACCCTACCTAAATTGATAGCTCTGGTAGCCCATTCCCAGCATGCACAATGTTATCAGATCGGGTGTTTTGTCCCCAATTTCCTTCTTAAAAGACATAACTCAATTCTCCAGAACACCAAAGGCTCAGTTCAGTGGAGTTTGGCACAAACAATGTATTATAATATGGAAAAATGTTTGTGACTATGTAGTTACATTTTTTCAGTCAGATTTAGATGCCCGCTCTCCCTACTTTGCTAAAACCAAAACAATTCCACTTGAAAAAAGTTACATGTCAAAGCTTAGAATTTTTCAAAATAATATGATGCTAATCATACAAGATGTTTGGAGCTATAGGGGTTATCAGTAGGTAGAATCCTTATCTCACTTGCAACAAAGTACACACACATTGGGATAGCATCCAAAACTCCTCCCCCTTCCTTTATTCTTAAATATAAATCATAATCTGAGCTTCTTGCTGAGAGACTGGTTTCTAGGGTTTTTTTCTTTTCAACATCTTTTGTCTCAGCCCATAGGCCCTTTCATGCCTTGACACACTACCTTTATCCTCCTGAGTGGAACTAATGATACTCACCTGGCTGGTGCCAGCAGAAGTCAGCAAATAGCCCTTCATATTTATGCAAAGTTTTAGAAATGGACCATGGCTTGTCATAGTTCTAAAACAAGGTTAGGAACTATAAGCTGGATTTATTCCAACACTGGTAAGGATATTGGTATTTTGATTCCGAATGTACATAACAAACCAACAGAACCCCCCCGATACACACACACACAGTGTGGGGGTGGCCCTGGTGCTACCCAGCCCTCTGTTTCCTCCTCTCCATGCTCCTCAAGCATATTTTTCTAACACTTTTAGGCTAATAACACCCGGAGTAATTTTATTAATATGGACCCATAAAATCCCCAAATAAAGTTCAATAATATAACACAAATGTTCTGCCTCAGCTGCTTTCTGTGACCCTAGGCTCTTCATCAGTCCCCAGTCTACCTTCAAATGAAACAGTAACAAAAATATCCACCCACTCTGGTTTTAACTAAAAGTCATGCCACCCTGTGACATATGCAGCACACTGAGAACATTTTACAAAGTGAGCATTGCCCAATGAAAATACACGTGAAGCAATATGGGCTTTATAAAATATTCATGTCCCATAGAGTGACCAGATGTCCTGATTTTATAGGGACAGTCTTGATTTTGGGGTCTTTTTTCTTATATAGGGCTCCTATTACTCCCCACCCCAGTCCCGATTTTTCACACTTGCTGTTTGTCACTCTAATGTCCAGATGAGAGTGGAAACAGAGAACCCCACTGGGGCAGGTGGAATCTGGTCTGGAAGAAGAGGAAAAGCAACATGGAGGATAAAAGGCCCAATCTTGAAAAGGGGAGAAAAGAAGCTACATATGGAGGTCAGAAGCATCTGAGAAGGTAATGGGGATCCATCTATTTCAAGGTTTCAATGTCCCCAAGGCTTATGCCATAGAGCAATTATTATATATTATAAAAAATCTACACAAATTCCCAAGTAAAAGCAACGTATTGAACTAGAATTAAAGTTCAATAGGCATATGAGTAACTTCTTTAGACTATGGCTTTAAAGGACATATCAGTTGTGGAGGTATCTAAACTTTGGAATACTGGGAAATCTGAAATCACATTTGGAAGTGGTAAGTTAACAGCACCCATGGAATCTTATCTCTGTCCTGGTCTCTGTTCAACCTAAAATCTAAGTTAAGATACAGTTTTACCTGGTAGTGAATATAATATATATTGCCTATTATATGTTCTTATGTATGAATATATTTCACCACGTATGGCCAAAGTGGGGCAGGGAATGAAAAAAGGGAAAAGAAAAGATTAAGGGATTGAAAGAAAAATCAGAATGGGAGATGGAGAAAAGAGGCCCTCATCTGGAGATGTTAGGGGTTCCCTTGCCTCTACATCTTGTCCAGCCCACTGTAGATAGGCTGCCCTCTGGGTTGTAGGTTTTCTTCTGAGATATAAGGATAAATTGACACTAGAAACTGAACATTTTAAAACTGAGGTAGTAACTTCATGCACATTCCAGAAAAGATTTGCATATCATTTCAAGCTTCTATTTTGTTTATTTATGCATAACCTCACCTTCAGTCTCTCATACATAAAAACAAAAGGTATTGCCATCCATTTAAGCTGTGGAGAATAGAGAGCTATATTCTTGCATGTTACATAGAAAAGACACACTACTTGATATTTCCATTAAACTTACACTACATAAAAATGGGACATGACTCATTCATGAATAGAGCCCTTAGTCTGATTTGTGGCAGCAAGTGTGCTGTCACAGGCATACTTATTGCTAAGAATGTATCAAATTACCTTTGCTACAATTATTAAAATTCCTTCTCTACCTTCCAAGTGAACTTGATTTCAAGTGCAAAGAATCTCCCCAGTGAGTTTTTCCCATCAAATATTTCATAACTAAACATTAAATACATCTGCTAAGAAGGACAAGTAATAGTATAATCCATTTTATTTTCAAAAGGCATGCAATTTTTGAAAGTACTAATACTAATAATATAAATGTCTACTTTAAATGTGATGCTATATAATACCACACCTGCCAATCTTCTTATCTATCTAGTAGCCACAGTATCTATATATAGATCTAGCCTATAAAAGACATGCTTTTTAGGACTTAAGTAAAACATTAAAGAAATTTATTTAAGATCAGTTTTGAACACCCTAGCAGAAGATAATTATTGCAATAAATACCCAAATTTCTGTGTGTTGTCTACCTTGTATTAGAAACAAATCAACATCCTCACTCCAGCCATTCATATATTTGATTCCATTTTCTTATTGAAAAAGGGTAAATTGGTAGACACTAATAAAGATCAAGTGTGAACAGTCATAAATCTCTGAGAATAAATATTTTTCTTAATAGGTTTTCAATGCACATAACTCATTTCTCTGCCCTTCCAGGCCCTAACTGTACATGATGACTTTCCACTCGCACCCTGAAGCCTTCTCCCACAAAAGAAGTCCATCAACCCTAGCTTCCACCCTCCCTTTGAGAAATAGCAGAAATGGTGAAGAAACCAAGCAGCTCTGCCAGCTTCTTTCTGGATTCTATTTTTTACACCTGGCAAATCTTTTAGCTCTCTCGGGCTTCTGATGTAGTTTGGCTCCATAAAGTAGTAAATATCTATAACAAAGAAAGTCCAGGCAGTATCTAACTATCTAGATTCTTATATTGTTGCTCATCACAAATAACAACAAGAAGTACAACTACCTCTTCCTTCCCTGTTGACAAGATGTGGGATAGAATTATTTTTAAAAATTATTATGAAAATTAATATGAAAGGTATGAATATTTTGAATCAAGCAAAGTATATTATTTAGGAATGTTTCAGTGAAAAGGTCCATTTTGCATTTGGCATTGAATGTAGCAAAGTCAGTAGATTCTTATTTCATCTGGCAGTGAGTTCCATGGTGCTAGTCTGACTCATGTGAAAGTTTTGCCTACTGTGGTCATGAGTCTCCCTGTGTTGGTCAACAATGGTTTCATTGTTCCAGTAGAACATCATAATAGGAGGCTGTCATTGTGAAGGGAGACAGACTACAGCAGCAGTTCTCAACCCATGGGCTACATGCGGCCCAATTAGCACATAGCTGTGGCCCAGCTGCATGCTAAAGGCTGCTAGGCTCACAAGGCAGGGTACAGATTCTCGGCCACCCGGTGTGGCAGGGTCCGGGCCACCCAGCGCAGCAGGGTCTGGGCTGCCCTTTGCAGAGGGTTTGGGGTTGCCTGACAGTTCCATGGGGGTGGGGGGCTCCGGGGTTGCTCTGTGGCTGCTGGGAACCTGGACCCCGCTGTGTGGGCCCAGTGGCCTTTAGCACATAGCTGCAGTTAAGGTCTAGGGTTGGCATTGGGGCTGCTGGCTGGCCCTCCAGGGTTGGGGTCTGGTCTGTCACTCGGCTGCTCTGCCACTCGGCCCCACTCAACCAGGTCCAGGTTCGGAGCTGCCGCCTGGCCCTGCACAGTGGGGCTGGCCTAGGGTCTCTGCTGCCCAGTCCCCTGCACAGGGCTCCGTTCCTGGCCTCACTCTGTGGAGGGGTCTCTGCATGGGAGGTGCTTGGCATAGATATCTGAGGGGGATTTAGGAGGGGGCACGCTGTGGTTCTCAACCTGCGGCCAAGGTAACATATTGTGACATGCATATGTAGACCACATTGATAAATAGGTTGAGAACCACTGCTCCACAGGTAGCTAAGACCAGTTCCACTCAGGGCTTTTCAAATCAGGATCTTGAACCGAACTGTGTTCAGTGTGGAGCCAGTACAGATTGAGGTATATCAGGTTGATTTGAGATCTACAAGCAAGGTTTAGCATCTCCCATCTTTAAAACACACATACGATTCCACCTGCCTCTTCAACTACTGCCTCATCTCCCTGCTCACTATCATTTCTAAGACTATTAAATATACTATATTTCCTCTCTAGAGTTCTTCTTTTCTGATTCCATCCTACACTGTCCCCATTCTGCCTTCTTCTCTTGCATTCCATTGACACAACTCTTGCCAAGGCCTCTAATGACCTCCATCTCACCAAAGCTCCAAATCAGTACTCAATCCTCATCCTCCTCAACCTATGAGACACCTTTGATAGTCAACCACACTATTCTTGATATTTGTCCTCTCTTGGCTTCTATAACTCAGGCCTCTCCTGGTTCTCCTCCTCTCTCTCTCACCACCCCTTCGGCAAGTCATTCAAGGATCTGACTCATCCCCCTTCTAACTTTCTATGGGGGTAACACAGGGCTCTGTCCTTGGTCCTCTTCTTCCTCCACACCTTGTCTCTGGGTAATCTCATCTGCAAAAAACATTCAACAATCATCTCTTTGCTGACTATTCACATGTCTACCTGTCTACTCTGGACCTATCTCCCTTCTTGTCCAAATTAAAAATCTCAACCTGTCTCTCTGACCATCTCTCATGGATGTCTGTCCATCAGCTCAAGCTCAACATGGCTAAACAGCACTCAGTCTTCCCCATCATAAGCTCTCTCCACTCACTCCTTTCTCAATCACTGCAGACAATAAAGCACACTGTCTGTCACTCAGGCCCATAACTTCATCTTCTACTAGGGTTCTCTCCCTAGATCCTGACTCTCAAGTGCTGTCTAAGTCTTGCAGATTGTTTCTGCACAACATCTCTGTTATAAACAGAGAGTAGGAGTTAATAGAACAGAAGTACTTTCTCTCTTTTGCCTGTAAGGGTTAACAATATCAGTGAGCCTGGCTGGTCACCTGACCAGAGGACCAGTCAGGGGACAGGATACTTTCAGATCTGAGGGAGGGAAGTTTTTGTGTGTGCTGTTACTGTTTGGTTGTGTTCTCTCTGGATTTGAGAATGACCAGACGTGCAACCAGGTTTCTCTCCAATCTCTCTGATACAGTCTCTTATATGACCAGATAGTAAGTACTAGGTAATTAAGGTGAGTTAGGCTTATGTTGTTTTCTTTATTTGCAATGTTATTTGGCTGGAAGGAGTTCAAATTGTATTTGCGAAAGGATTTTAATTTGTACTTGTATACTTAGGCTGGGAGGGATATTCCCAGTGGCAATAGCTGAAAGACCCTGTACCTATTCCATTTTAAATTTACAAAGATAATTTTTATGTTTTTTCCTCTCTTTTCCTCTTTTAATTAAAGTTTCTTGTTCAGAACCTGATTGGATTTTTTTCTGGTGTGAGACCCCAGGGGACTGGGTCTGAAGCCACCAGGGAATTGGTGGGGAGAAAGGAGGGAAAAGGGAGAGAGAGGCTAATTTCTCTCTGTGTTAGGATTACTGTCTCTCTCAGAGAGAGTCTAGGAGGGGGAGAGAGAAGGAGAGGGGAAGGTGCATTTTCCTCTCTGTTTAAGATTCAAGGAGTTTGAATCACCGTGATCTTCCAGGGTAACCCAGGGAGGGGAAGCCTGGGAGAGGCAACGGCGGGGGAAAGGGTTTACTTTTCCTGTGGTAAGATCCAGAGGGCCTGGGTCTTGGGGTACCCCGGGCAAGGTCTTGGGGGACCAGAGTGTACTAGGCACTGGAATTCCTGGTTGGTGGCAGCGTTATAGGTTCTAAGCTGGTAATTAAGCTTAGAGGAATTCATGCTGGTACCCCATCTTTTGGACACTAAGGTTCAGAGTGGGGAATTACACCATGACAATCTCCAAGATATGGCCTTTCCTATCCATCCACACAGTTATAATTCTCATCCAGACCCTCATCATCGTATGTCTTGATTACTGCAACATTGTCTTCTCCAGCTTTCACAAATGCAATTTTGCCATACAAATATCCCATCAGAATGCTTCTGCAAAGATCTTTTTCCTAGCTTGTCACTTTAACCATGTCACCACTTCCCTTGCATCCTGCACTTGCTCCCCCTTCCTATCTCATATCAAACATGAGCATCACTTTCAATGCCTTCCCCCATGTCTAACCCCATGACACCTACCATCTCTATGTTATCAAGATGTTGACTCACAACTCTGATCAGCTCTCATCAGACTCATTTGTTAAACTTTCAAACAGGCAACTCTGGGCTCTCTCATGCTTGGGAACATCCCTAAACATCTGCAAAGTTCCTCCTTGTCCTCCTTCAAATCCTGAAAACTCTGCTTTGCTATGATGCCTACAAACAAACTTGACAATGTTTAAATAGCTGATGAGCTATGAGGACCACTGCCTACCATGCCAAACAATATTGTATCCTTATGCTCCCACATCTATCAGTATCCACCTGTTGCCTTATAGTTAGATTGTAAGCACCATGGAGTAGAGACTATCTTGTTTGTACCTCACACAGTGGGGTCCTGGTCTATGACTGAGGCTCCTAGCTGCACCCCCATAAATTATTATTATTATTATTATTACAAGGACAAATTCTAGTGTTTTAGTTAACCAACACAGCATTCATTATCAAGGCTAAAGTGCTACAACACTTTGCTTTCAAATAGAATCACTGACTTCCTGCAAAACAATGCAGCCAATATAACATCAATATAATTTTTAAAATTACTTACACAGTAATCTTCATCCCAAAACCTCAGAAAATGCCCAAATTTATTGGTGTAAATCCTGAAATAAGTCCTTAACTTCATTTCAATGACTTTGAGTTTAGGTTGGAGGACTTAAAGGCATAATGAAGACTCACTGACAAAAGGCTCAGTTGGCCCATTGGCATAAGAAGCTGGAAAGCAAAGGGACAGAGTAAGATGGTTCTTGACATTGTTAAAGATATCCATATACAGGACATCCCTAACATATTTGTCTGAACTTGAGAAGAGAATGATGTCAGCACGTGTGTGTTTCAATACCTCTGAATGCTGATTTATTTGAACTGGAATTGCTCTGCTTGTTTCTAATGAGGCCATTTTTTTTTCTTTGTGGTCGGTGGCTAGAAAGAATGGAGAAAATGCACACACTCTGGTAAGTCACTTGAGTAGCTAGGACTTGCCATAGTGTGCTAGAGGAAGGAAAGACACAAATGTATAGTGGATACAAAATACAAAATTGTAGCTAGTAAACCAGCTGTCTTCTTTCCAGTGAAAATTGGCTGGTAGATTCATAACTGTAAACTATGCTTACAATCAAATGAGGAGTAAAATTAAGTGTGATGAATTGATAACTCTATACACTGAGGGTCATTCAAAATTGGACCTTTTAATGTATAGCTGGTTGAACAATTCTGAGATTGCACAGTTTTACTTTGCATCATTTCAGTAAATGAAGTAATAAAGCCTATTCTATTTTAAGCAATCAACCAATGATGTTTTTAAGCAAGCTGAACACACTGGCATGATTCAGCAATTATTACAACAGTGGCTTAAATTGGTGAAGTTATATTTTCAAAAGAGAAGCTGACTACCTCAAATCAAGCATATACTTAATAGAACCCTGGTTTTGTAATCACTTTCTGATCCATATAAATGGTGGAAGCACAGGTAGATTAGAAAGTTAAAGAGGAAGACACAGTAGCTATTGGTTCAAGTTTGACAAGGTGCTGCCATTGGCATGAGACATTTAGTCCCCACATCACAAGCTAGTTATTAAATAAGCATAAAACAAGAAAAAAAGTCTATATTCCTTTGTGAGATTGCTGGGTTTGTGCTTATTATAGCTATAAACTATTAACATCTATGAATGCACTTTATCTGCCCAAACTATTCTTTATACAGAACACATTTTCCCAGGGCACTGTTGCAAGCTACAGTTCTGTACACCTGCTCACAACAACTATGATTAAAAAGTATAAATCTCAAAAGGCAATGCTTTAAGTACTTACCTGTACAAGTTGCAGCCTCACAAGTCCTACAAGTTCTTTCACCTAATGCTCAAAATTGCAACCAGTGAGTTACAGGGCACATACTTAGTTACATGGCACATGGCTCATCCCTTCAATCATGGAGCCTCTCTCTCACACATGCAGTCGGCTTGCTTTGATCTTGGGCTGGTCCGAAGTTAAATCAGACCCTTCCCCACCCCCTTCTACCCAAGTATGTCCATCTCTTTCCCTCTCTCCTTCCCAAAGTTTGCTGTGTGGCTCTGTGTGGGAGTTTCCAGGGGGAGGTTACAGGGGAGATCAAGGCAGAGAAACCAGGAAGTCAGACAAGGGAAGGGGCAGGGGTCTGCCAGCAGCCCAGTGCTTGTTGGTGGCCTGTGGTGCGGTGTGAGGCGTGGATTGCCAGGCACAGAGTTGGAAGGGTATGACTGAAGCAGAGGCAGCAGGTAGAGACACACTGAGGATGGCCAGATGCGGTAGCTGTGGCATGTACATGGTCCTGGAGGGGGCACCTGAAAGGAGTTTTGTCTGCATGAAGTGCCGCCTGATAGAGCTGCTGGAGGAAAAGGTAAGGGGACTGGAGATGAAGGTGGAAACTCTGGCTGAGTTTAGAAGGGGGTTTGAGCAGATGATGGAACACAGATATGATGAGGCACAGGGGATAAGCTCAGACGAGCGGATAGGAGCAGGACCAAAGAACTCTGAGGAGGGGCAGCTGGGTGAGGAAAGTGGACGGTGGAAGCATGTGACTAGGAGAACCAGGCAGAGGAAAAGACGGGCCAGCGATGGAGAAATAGAACTCAGGAACAGGTTTGCTGAGTTGGAAAATGAAGATGGAGCACAGCAGGCTGCTGAAGGAGAGAGGGCAAGGAAAAAGAGACGAGCAGCTAGTCCTGCAGAAGGAGGAGAGGAGTCAATGGAGGCGACACCAAGTACGAGCCCTAGGAGGATTGTAAGGGCGAATACAAATCGAGAGGGCTTGTGGCCAGCTGGTGTGGGGGATAGACCGGAGAATCACACTGTCGCCAGGAAAAGGCAAGTCTATGTGATTGGAGACTCTTTACTGAGAAGAATAGACAGGCCTGTAACTAGACCTGATCGGGAGAACAGAAGGGTGTACTGTCTGCCAGGGGCTAAGATACAGGATGTGGACCTGAGGCTGAATAGGATCCTAGCGGGAGCAGGAAAGAATCCGTTGATTGTCCTCCATGTGGGAACGAATGATACAGCTAGTTACTCGCTGGACTGTATCAAGGAGGACTATGCCAGACTGGGGAAGACGCTCAAAGAAATCGAGGCTCAGGTGATCTTCAGTGGGATTCTGCTGGTTCCTAGAGCAGGGCGACGAAGGACTGACAAGATTATGGCGATCAACAGATGGCTCAGGCATTGGTGTTATAAGGAGGGCTTTGGGATGTACGGTCATTGGGAAGCGTTTACGGATAGACAACTGTTCGCTCAGGATGGACTTCATCTAAGTAAGGAGGGAAATAGAATTCTAGGATGGAGGCTCGCTGACCTCATCAAGAGAGCTTTAAACTAGGAAGTTGGGGGAGATGGTTGGGAGATGTTCAGGAGATCTCCACACCGGAATATAACCTGGAGAGGGAAGTAAACAAAGTGAGAGGGGATACCCTTGCGGACCAAAGAATTGATCCAAGGAGGAATAGTGGAGTAGAAACCAGATTAATGGGTAATACTGGTGGTAGAAGGTCTGTGCACGACGGGGGAAAGAATGTCACTGACGCCAAACGCCAAATTTTAAAATGTCTGTACATTAATGCGAGGAGCCTAGGTAACAAGATGGAGGAACTGGAGCTGCTAGTGCAGGAAGTGAAACCGGATATTATAGGGATAACAGAAACCTGGTGGAATAGTACTCATGACTGGAGTACAGGTATTGAAGGCTATGTGCTGTTTAGAAAAGACAGGAAGAAAGGCAAAGGTGGTGAAGTAGCCTTGTACATCAACGATGAGATTAACTGTAATGAAATAAGAAGCGATGGAATGGATAAGACAGAGTCTGTCTGGGCAAAAATCACACTGGGTAAAAAAGCAACTAGAGCTTCCCCTGAGATAGTGCTTGGGGTGTGCTATAGACCACCGGGATCTGATTTGAATATGGATAGAGACCTCTTTAATGTCTTTAATGAAGTAAACACAAAGGGGAAATGTGTGATTATGGGAGACTTCAACTTCCCAGATATAGACTGGAGGATGAGTGCTTGCAAGAATAATAGGGGTCAGATTTTTCTGGATGTGATAGCGGATGGATTTCTTCATCAAGTAGTTGAAGTACCTACGAGAAGGGATGCCATTTTAGATTTGGTTTTGGTGATCAGTGAGGACCTCGTAGAAGAAATGGTGGTAGGGGACAACCTTGGTTCGAGTGATCATGAGCTGATTCAGTTCAAATTAGATGGAAGGATAAACGAATGTAGATCTGGGATTAGGGTTTTCGACTTCTCGAGGGCTAATTTTAAAGAGTTAAGGAAATTAGTTAGGGAAGTGGATTGGATGGAGGAACTTGTGGATTTAAATGTGGAGGAGGCCTGGAATTACTTTAAGTCGCAGCTGCGGAAATTGTAGGAAGCCTGCATCCCAAGAAAGGGGAAAAAAACCATGGGCAGGAGTTGTAGGCCAAGCTGGATGAGCAAGCAACTCAGAGAGGGGATTAGGAAAAAGCAGAAAGCTTACAGGGAGTGGAAGAAAGGCGGGATTAGCAAGGGAAGCTACCTTGGTGAGGTCAGAACATGTAGGGATAAAGTGAGGAAGGCTAAAAGCCGCATTGAACTGGACCTTGCAAAGGGAATCAAAACCAATAGTAAAAGGTTCTACAGCCACATAAATAAGAAGAAAACAAAGAAAGAAGAAGTGGGGCCGCTATACACTCAGGATGGAATGGAGGTTAAGGATAACCTAGGCATGGCCCAATATCTAAATAAGTACTTTGTCTCAGTTTTTAATAAGACTAGTGAGGAGTTTAGCGATGATGGAGGGATGATAAACGGGAATGTGTATATGGAGGTGGATAGTACTGCAACTGAGGTAGAGGCCAAACTTGAACAGCTTAATGGGACAAAATCGGAGGGCCCGGACAATCTCCATCCGAGGATATTAAAGGAACTGGTGCGTGAAATTGCGAGCCCGTTAGCGAGAATTTTTAAGCAATCGATAAACTCGGGGGTTGTGCTGTATGACTGGAGAATTGCGAACGTAGTTCCTATTTTTAAGAAAGGGAATAAAAGTGATCCGGGTAATTATAGGCCTGTTAGCTTGACGTCTGTAGTATGTAAGGTCTTGGAAAAAAATTTAAGGGAGAAAGTAGTTAAGGACATGGAGGTCAATGGTAATTGGGACGAATTGCAACATGGATTTACTAAAGGTAGATCGTGCCAAACCAATCTGATCTCCTTCTTTGAGAAGGTGACGGATTACTTAGATAAAGGAAATGCGGTAGATCTAATTTACCTCGATTTCAGGAAGGCGTTTGACATGGTTCCACATGGGGAACTGTTAGTTAAATTGGAAAAGATGGGGATGAATATGAAAGTTGTAAGGTGGATAAGGAACTGGTTAAAGGGGAGACTCCAGCGGGTCGTATTGAAGGGTGAACTGTCAGGCTGGAAGGAGGTTACTAGTGGAGTCCCTCAAGGATCGGTTTTGGGACCGATCTTATTTAACCTTTTTATGGCTGACCTTGGCACAAAGAGTGGGAATGTGCTAATAAAGTTTGCGGATGACACAAAGCTGGGGGGTATTGCTAACACGGAGAAGGACAGGGATACTATTCAGGAAGATCTGGACCACCTTGTAAACTGGAGTAATAGTAATAGGATGAAATACAATAGTGAAAAGTGCAAGGTCATGCACTTAGGGATTAATAATAAGAATTTCAGATATACGTTGGGGACGCATTAGTTGGAAGCGACAGAGGAGGAGAAGGACCTTGGGGTACTGGTTGATAGCAGGATGACTATGAGCCGCCAATGTGATACGGCTGTTAAAAAAGCAAATGCGATTTTAGGATGCATCAGGCGAGGTATTTCCAGCAAGGATAAGGAGGTGTTAGTACCGTTATATAAGGCGCTGGTGAGACCCCATCTGGAATATTGTTTGCAGTTCTGGTGTCCCATGTTCAAGAAGGATGAATTCAAACTGGAACAGGTCCAGAGACGGGCTACTAGGATGATCCGAGGAATGGAAAATCTGCCTTATGAAAGGAGACTCAAAGAGCTTGGCTTGTTTAGCCTGGCCAAAAGAAGGCTGCGGGGGGATATGCTTGCTCTATATAAATATATCAGGGGGGTTAACGTTAGGGAGGGAGAGGAATTATTTAAGTTTAGTACTAATGTAGGCACGAGGACGAATGGGTACAAACTGGATATTAGGAAGTTTAGACTTGAAATTAGACGAAGGTTTCTAACCATTAGAGGAGTGAAGTTCTGGAACAGCCTTCCGAGGGAAGTAGTAGGGGCAAAAGGCTTATCTGGCTTTAAGACTAAGCTTGATAAGTATATGGAGAGGATGTTATGATAGGATAGTTTAATTTGGGCAATTGATCTTGGATTATCACCAGATAAGTCTGCTCAATGGTCTGCGGGGAGATGTTGGATGGGATGGGAACTGAGTTACTGCAGAGAATTCCTTCTTGGGCGCTGGCTGGTGAGTCTTGCCCACATGCTCAGGGTTTAGCTGATCGCCATATTTGGGGTCGGGAAGGAATTTTCCTCCAGGGCGAATTGGCAGGGGCCCTGGAGGTTTTTCGCCTTCCCCTGCAGCGTGGGGCATGGGTCACTTGCTGGTGGATTCTCTGCAGCTTGAAGTCTTCAAACCGATTTTGAGGATTTCAATAACTCAGTCCTGGGTTAGGGGTTGTTATAAGAGTGGATGGGTAGGGTTCTGTGTCCTGCCTTGTGCAGGAAGTCAGACTAGATGATCATATTGGTCCCTTCTGACCTATGAGTCTATGAGTCTATGAGTCTATAAGTTTATATGTTCCACCACTCTACGCTTGGTTCCTTCGTCTTACTGTCAGTAATTTTCCACTCTCCAAACACCAAGCCCACTACAAACAAGTTGGAGGAAGTGGCTTCTCTCAGCTTCAGACAACCTCTTAGCATACTTATGACAGGTCAGAGTACAGTCATTAAGGTTTACTATTCTCCATTGTATCTAGTCTGGGAAAGAGATATGCTTATGGGCTCATCAGCAACAGTGGATACCCACAAACATAGCTGCATAGAAACTGCTGTATCCTAGAACATAAAAATGGCAGTACTAGGTCAGACCAATAGTCCATCTATCCTAGTAGCTTGCCTTCTGACAACGGCTGGCACCAGTAGCTTCAGAGAGAATGAACAGGATACTTTATCAAGTGATCCTCTCCCTGTCATCCATTCCCAGCTTCTAGCAGTCAAATGTTTAGAGACGCCACAGCATGGGATTGCATCCCTAGACATGCTGGCTGATAGCTATTGATGGACCATGAACTTTTTTAATTATTTTTTGAAACCAGTTACTTTTGGTCTTCACAACATCCTCTAGCAATGAGTTCCACAAGTTGACTGTGCCTAAAGTTGACTGTGGAATAAGAACAACTTCATAGTAGACCAAAATTCATACTTTGGACAGACTGAGTCCTTAAATCACCACACCAACATTCTGATGTTTGTCAGAACACTCCTTAAAAAAACAAATACCCAAGACATTTAGTTATTGTAGTGAGAAGAAAGTAAATTTTCTACTTTTCACTCTTTTTCTATTCCTCAAAATAAAAATACCTGCTGTATAAAACAAAACAAAACAAAACAAAACAAAAAAAAGTAAGAACTAATGAACATTGTGGTACTTGAAGTTATCTAATTCCAATTGCACTTTAAGTTAGTGAGTGAATTTAGAGTTCACAAATACGCTTCATTTCTGATCTGCAACAACACCTTTGTTATTTTACTCATATGGCACTATTGAGCAGAGACTGACAACTGTGTCAAACTCTGCAGTGGTTTTCATTTTGGGCACAAATGGGGACTAGGCTGAGAGCGAAGTTATTTTTAATTGTAACCTGCATTTTATACTGTGTCTGTGAGGTGAAAGGCTAGTGCACTAATACTATATGCAATCTGGCTAGCTGCCTAGTTCCAGTTGAATTTATTTCAAACTCAAGACAGATAAAGACAGTACTAGGGGAAAGAAGTAGGAGTAAAGGGTCTCACTTTACAGTGGACATGAGAAGATAATCATCTTGCAGACTAATGGAGTAGTGGAAGTGGAAGAATAGGAAAGAGAAAAAGAATTATACCTAGTACTTACATGATGACAAGCACCACTCCAGATCCAAACTACCTCATCCAAATACAAGTATATATTGTAAAGAAAACTGTCAAATATAGGTGGACTAAAGTAACAAAAAAAGGCACCCAATATGCTGCACAGAGGGATAACTGAATCTACCTGAGAAAAGCCTGACCATAAAATTAAAATATACTCCATTAGGCGGGAACCAAAACCTAAACTGAGCCAACACTGACCTTGTCAATATGCAGCGGTTATTGTTTATATCTTGGATGCTTTTTCCCAGAAAGGCTAATTTCATGGGTGGATTAAGCTATGTTGTCAAGTGCCCTTGGTCACAATGTTATTAGATAGTGTAATATGGAAAATAAAGTAGCAGAAGAGCAAAAAAAAAATCTAAAACTGCTGTAAACACTAGGCATCCAGAAGCAGACAAGAAACAAATTTCACTTCCTTAAAGTAACCATTTTGAAAATGGAGGCTATGTGGAAAAGGAAAAGAATTAATGCTCCCAAGGATGGAAGTTTGGAATTCATCTCCCCATTCACAAAAAAACCTATTTTATATGTGATTAAGATAATCAACTAGATCTAGTTAGCAAGTGCAAAACTTAAAATAGTTCCATCTACGTTCACCCCTCTTACGAGACCATGTTAAATTTTGTACAAAGCATACTGTGTAAAGTATAATTTTAAAACTCTGGGTTTTCTGATCATTACTGTCCTGGTAAAATGTGTGGAGTAATATTGTATGTAAAGATATAAGATTCCACGGTATAATATTACCCCCAGGCAAGTTCCAGCATATTCTGGAGGGAAGTCACACACAAGATTCTTAGAGACAAAAGATTGGCCAACGCCTTAGCCAGGTGTCAACAGGATCTAAGGGGCCATCACCAGATTAAGTGACCACTCTTCTGTAGGAGTGAGGGAGTGGACAAAAGATCTACATTTTGACAAAGAAGCAGTTTAAGGTCCATGGCTACATTGACTTTCTGCCTCCAGAACATCAGCTAGACGTGATTCTTGCACAAGAGAAAGAGCTATAACAAGAGAAGGCAGATGTCCCAAATCTCTCCCTTGCTCTCTACTCACAGCAGCACCAACACCCAAACAACAAAGGAATCAGCATTGGATTTGGGGGGGATATCCTTCTGAAAGAGGTTCAGCCAGTAAGGCTGCTGGAACATGTCGTGAGAGAGACTTTGCTTTGTATTCACTTAGCTTGTTATGTTAGGGGTTAGTTGCATTTTACCTTTTATTTCTTTGTAACCAATTCTGACTTATATGTCACATTACTTGTAGTCACTTAAAAGCTATCTTTTGTGGTTAATAGATATGTTTTGTTGTTTATTGTAAACCAGTGTGTTTGGACTGAAGTGCTTGGCGAACTCCATTTGGGATAGATTTGTGCATATCATTTTCTAGTAATAAATGATGGACTTTATATGAGCTTATATTGTCCAGGAGGGTGCTGGGCAATACAAGGCTCATGGCTCCTTGGCAGCTTGGGCACCTAGGGTCCCCTGCTTTGTGGCAACCCTCCAAGTAAATTGCCTCAGAGTCAGGGCTTCCAGGAACCATAGCTACCCAGTAGCAAGGTTTGGGTCACCCTGCTAAACAGGTTGTGTCAGAATTGGGAACTTCAGGGCCAGGAGGACCTGCCAGGAAAACTGCCCTTGAGCCAGGTCTCTTCATTCCCTTTCACAGATAATTTTGAAATTTTTGGTTATTTTCAAGTCACAATAAATAAATTTCAAAATATCAAAATCCTTCATGAAACCAGATCACCCTTCTACACCTTCATCCACTCATTATATTGAGTACATTTATAACCAGTTTATAAAAGGTTAATAAATGATTAACAGATGTTACACATGTATGCAGGGTCTGAATGAACTCTCCCCTGACCGCTCTATTTCAGGAGCTGGGAGAGACCTCAGGAGCAAGTTGTATTTTCATGACCACAACTGCTCTCCATAGGTATCTAGCAGACTGGAGTTGTGCAGTTTAAGGTGATCAACTTTGACTGGTGTTGGGTTACAAATCATTTTAGTATTAAATGCAGGGGTAGTGAAATGTATCAATCTTGTTATCTTCATTGTATGCCTAAAGGGGAGGGAGCAGAACTGTGTTGAACTTGTCCCAGTGGAGGGGTCACCCTCAGATAAATGGAACTCACTAAGCCAGGGGCTCAAATGCCAAACCCCTGTGAAGGTAAGAGAGGTGGGGATAGTGTCCCCAATCTGGTTTAACCTGTTCTTCACCACTATTCAAAGACAGAGCTAAATAGGTTTCATTAGGAGCCATTTGTTATGTTAAAGTGCTCAAATGAGAGCTGAAATCACTTGTGGTGGGGCAGTGTTCCTGCCCAGCCTGCAAAGAGCTGAAAATCACTAAGGGACTGATGTGCAGAGGTCACAGTAGAGAGGTAGGTGGCAGCAGAAGGTGACTGACAGTCAGCTGGTGAATGAGCAACTGGCAAAGCACTGAGCAGAACGAGCGGGTGGCAAGGCAACCAGCATCTGGCGAGGCAGTGAGCAGAACAAGTAGCTGGTGGGGAAGCCAGTGGAAAGGAACCGCGACTGACAGGTTGACCATCAGAAAGGTGAGGTGGCCAGCCAGAGCAAGTGCTTAGATGGCAAGGTGCCTTCTTCCCTGGATGGGAGGTGAACTCACACAGATGCATCTCTAAACCCTGGGTCTTCACTGATCAAGGATAACCACTGAGTGGGGTGTGGTGAGGGAGCAGAGAGGGGCACAGAAAAGGCCCTTTTGTTGTAGAACTCAAGAACATGAGGCAGAAGGCACTGCCCCATGCACTCTGGGGTGGGTGTCCTGATCACAGTTTTATTATGAATCCTGCTTGTGGCATTTTCCCTGATTAATTTCAGGTGACTTCCCTCCTTTCATTAAAAGTTTCTTTTCCATTCTCAGACTCTGTGCTTGTGAGTGGGGAAGTATGACCCCAGGGGTGGTATGTAATTTTCCCAGGTCACCGTGTGGGGCTCGAGCCAGTTCTGTGTTGTATTGTTAAAAAGGAACCCCTAGATATTGAACCCAACCTTGGTTACTGCCAGCTCCACCTGGCAGAAGGGTTATACATACAAAGTTACGGATATGAATAGATGGTTAAAGCAGACAGTGGAAGGTGTTATAAATGGTTGTAAGCAACCTACACACCTGTTGGGTTCTATAACAGTAACTAGTCAGAGGGATCTAATGTTTGGCTGGTAAATTTAAATGGAGCTCTTCAAGGAAAAGACAGACCTAGGGAGAAGAGGGGTTCATGTTTTACTTCCAGTGATTTTGTTAATAAACCCAAGGAAAAGAGTGAGTTTTGACCATGTACAACATGTAACTCCACAGCTAGCCAGCCTCCTCCTGCTGCTGTTCAAATCCCCCAAAAGACATCCTTAGAATACCACTTAAAAAGAAAAACAGCAAATTTGATAGTTTTACTCATGTTGAGATGGGTGTCACCCTTTGAGCCATGAGGGCTGCATTTCAGAGGCAAACATTGATGCACTTGGTTTCTGTTTGTAAAAAACACGTGTATGTTGAAGTCACATTTATGCATGCATATGGTCAGTTAAATGCTTAACTGATCCCATGTACATTTAATTACTGGAATTACATGCACTTTTATAACAAATTAAGTGCACACACATGTACATGCCCAACTGCATGTACCTAGCTTTGAGAGGCTGCGCCTCTATCTTCAGTACAGATAACATCAAAGACAAGAGTGTCACCCACTTGCTGAATCTTTTGACAGATGTTTCATATAATCCATCTCTCCCTCCTACACTAGTCACTTTGCATAGAGTATGTCTGCAAACAACAATAACTCCCTGAATTACTAAAGGGAATATTACAAATTCTTGTTTTCAAGGATCTGAGCTACACAGATAAGAATCTCAGGTCATTAATACTTACTGGTCTGTTTCCAGAAGTAGACACTTTGTACTGACACATATCAAGTGCTATGTTTTCCCCCTGTGTTAACCTTCTAGTTCTCACCCTAACTTTGCTTCTTACCAAAGTTGGGCAATATACAATTCTCCAGCTGGTTTCCTAATATGCTCAAGAGTTAAATTTCTTTATTTAGTGAAAAGAAGTATTTCTAAAAAGCTTCTCAAAAGAAGGACACTAAGCAACAAACCAACCACTTGAAGAGAGGGACTGTTATCTTTAACTGATGGTAATTGAACCAGATTATATTCTCCACCATTTTAAAAAGAAAAAAAGAGTGACAACAGCAATACTATTTCAAACATCTTTATGCTACCTTTGGTGATTAAAAAGATTAATAAAGAAATGGAAACTTTGACAAGCTATGGTCACTAACTAAGATTCATATGTAAAGTCACAAGTAGATTTAGCACATGCAATCAAGTTTCAAGAGTCTCCAGCAGCCTCTAGTAAAGACATTTCCTCTAATAAGATCCTGAAGATGTCTCTGGTGAAGTCCTAGTGCTGTACAAAGTTCAAATGTTCATTTCACTGATTTCTGTAAGAAAAATGCTTATTGCTTCATTTCACATTATTTGGCACTGCCTTCCCACCACCTACTTCCATTTCACTATCTGAAGAACGTATCTGAAATTCCTGTTTTCACAATGAAAAACATCACAAAAGTCCACGTTTTGATACAAATCCATCATCCAATAAAAATGGACCCATTTCCTCTTGAAAATGGACCATAACTCATTAAAAAAGTTCACGCAGATTTGTGAAATCTCTAAGGCACATTGGAAGCACCCTCCATTTGAAAATATTTCATTTTCCATATTCCCCATAGAGAGCCTCTAAAGCACTTGAAAAATGAATTTACCCTAGCACAAGCTTTGGCAGAAATGAGGCCATTTCCAAGTCAATAATAATATTCAGGTGAAAAAAAATAGTTTTTCATTTTATATGATTCTTCTGGCCTTATGTACTAAAATACTTAGTGATATCTTTTAAAAAATCCCTGCCTTTTATTTGGCTTAATTCAGGCAACTTCTCTTTTATCAGAGCACCAAATAGGGTGATTTTTGCTACTAATACAATTCTACCCAGAGCTACAAAATTCAAATAATCCATACATGGACCAATATTACAATAGATTTGAGGTACTTGGTTATTTTAGATGACAGAACCAATATATAGAAAACATAGCTCAGTGTGGATGCTAATAACCCTATAAGCAATTAATTACATTTACACAGACAACGCTAAAGAGACAAGTTGCAGAGTACTGACCAGGAATTTGTTTTTTTCTAAACAGACTTAAGCCAGCAGCCAATAAGAAAACCCCTCAGTAAACTCTCTCCTGGCATAATATATTAAAAGTACAAAGTATGAATCAAACGGTTGTTTAATCTGGCATACAGTAAGCACACATTGTCCAGAACACTATGATCATATTTGCTCATCATTTCCTGGGAAGGTTAACTTTTCTCCAGAGAAAGGAAGTTTTAGGCAATTAGAGAGAAATTCTGGGTTCAGTTAATATTTGTTATGATGAAAGGCTAATAAGTTTGTATTTAAAATATTTGAACTGCAGTTATTGTTGCATCTGACAGTGAAGGAAAGTCCTATGAGAACTCTGGCAATGAGACATAATGGAACCTTTCAAGGTACGCACAGACTCCAGAATCTGTGAACTGTTTGACAAGGACAAATACATTTACAACACTGACTGATTGTATTTCCAGCGAAGAACTGAAACCATACAATACCTCAACAGGTAACAGAGGTACAGATACAGGTCATTAGAAGGTTGTTCTTATGAACATACTGCTGCAGGCCATTTCACCTGCCATTTTCCCCTTCACCTGTTTATTTTTATCTATGACTCATATTTGGCCTGCACATAAAGTGTGTACATTTCTTAAGCATGTACCCTGGGGCACAAAAAAGGGCCAAGGGAACAGCGAATCGCAGTAAAGCCTGCAGCAACAAGTATGTGTTAGTTTGACATTAGTGGGCATTGTATGGATTTTTTGTCATCTGCCCAGAATGGAGCAGGAGTGTCAAGGCAAAGTCAATTTGCCACTCTACTCTTGCAAGAATATCTGCATAAAGAAAAGGTCAAATAATCTGAAAGAACACCCAATAATTTATTCAGGGTTCAGTTGTTGTGTGAATTCAGTAAAACATATTTTACTCAGATGCTTTGTTGTTTTATGTGATTTTCTTCTTTGGTAGAAGATTAGGAGTGAAACTTGGTCCAAAAGAGGGATCCCGTGAAAGCAATGGCAGGAGGGATATTTGACAGGCACACACACATCTAAAAATATACAATAAAATTCTCAAAAGCTTCTAAGTGAAAGTCAATGGGACTTTAGACTCTTCATTTACTTAGGCACTTTAATCCATAGAAAAGCGTTTGTCTATAGGGTGAAGTGTGTAGGAAGGGAGGTCCAAAACTAGACTCTTCTGTATTGGAAGCAAAGGGAAAGGAGGCATGGGCTGTAAAAGTTTGGGTGTGACATTCCATTCCATTCAAAAACTATAATAGGACATTACACTTTACATTTTCAAAACATTGTACAAACTACTAAGTGATCCTCATAATGCCTCTGTGAGGTAATTACTATCCCTAGTATAATTTTTCAGAAGAGTGAAATGACTGGCACAAATCAACATAAGTCACTAGCACAGCCAATTTTAGATAATTGCTACTTGTGCTAGCCGGCAACTACATTTTTGGAACAGCGCACTAGCTGGATGGTGATTCTGCTCCTTGGGACTACTGGTCCCTCAGCAGAAACCATGAAAGATCAGAAAGCAGTTGAAGATTCAGTGGAGTTTACTGAAATTTCTTTCAGGGCAATTAATGTAATAATACCACCTCCTTCTTACATAGCACTTTCCATCAGTAGATCTCAAAGCCCTTTACAAAGGAGGTAAACATCATTATCCCTGTTTTACAGATAGGGAAATTGTGACACAAGGAGATGAAGTTGTTAGGGGAAAATGTAATTAAAGGGGGTATTAAAGGACCCCTGCTAATTATGGAAGTTCGGGTTATCGCTGACTTAGGGTTTGGTCTCAATGAAACAGAAGAGGGACAAAATTAAAGGTGAACAAAAAAAGACAGTTTATTGTGTACAGGTAAGTAAAAGAAAAACACTCGGTGGTTTGAAATCAAGGGCATGAAGCCCAAGCCCTCTAGCCCTTACAGATATTATGGACTAACAGTCAAGAAATCTATACTTTACAGACAAGACGTCAGTCATGGAGGGAGGGTCATGTCTGACTGATTGCCTCAGTTCCAGTGTGATGGACAACCCGGACCTTCTACTCTGCCTGGTGATGGTGATGTGCACAAGAGGAACATGAATCAAATCAGCTGCTGGACCAGAAACCCTCAGTCTTAGGTAAGTAGGGGGGAGTGATGTGTTGCCTCTTGGAGACTGCTCATGACGACCGATGACCGACATGGACACCATGATGGACAGCACCCTATAGCCTACGAGAGGAACTTATATACTCTCTTGTTCTGGGCAGAATTGCCAGATCATGTGACTAATCTTTTCCCGCCTTACAGGAAAAGGGCACCAAAAGCCCAACAAGAAGGGAGACCAACATGGCTTCCATACAACAACTTGACAGAATTCAAAATGACAATTGTGAACAATTTTTTAAAACAATACCATAACACAATATACAGTTAGAATACATAACAACAGTTTTCCCATAGAAAGTGACTTGACTAAGACTAGCTGCCTTAGGGTAGGGCTTGTTTTTGACCTGAGCCTGATTGTTTCTCTGCAATTTGTGTCATCACTTACTATAGGGTAAAGTGAGTCTAACATTCTACCTCTCTGCAGGAGTAATATTTTACCCCCCGTTTTCACCTCCCCATAATCCCCAGAGCTGTTATCACTGTAATGGGTTAAGCAACTGAAGACCTGGATCATCCATAGTGGCCAGAGCCAACATAGAAGTGTAGGTGCCCCTACCCAGCACTAGTAGAGTTATAATGATTTCATTATCCCTCCACCCAGATCATACATGAATTTTAACCAAAACAACCAAAACCCTTCACACTGGCATGGCAGACGTCAACAATGCAAATAAGCTCTGACTCACTCTATCACTTCCTCTGGCTCACCGTTAGGAAGCAGCAGAGAGTGCCTTCCCTTGTGATCTTCGGGGCAAAAGGCTGCAGTACACAGGAAATTTGGGTCTGATTCTCTCTCATCTTTCGGAATATCCACATTGTTAATAGATTCTAATGAAGAATTATGTTTCCAAAAAAACACCCCAAAACACTTAACAATATAATCTATGAAGAGAAAAGGGGGGAAAACACACAAAGACACAAGACTCATGACAATGCCCCCTTTTTTATACAGATAATGCGGATAAAGTGATAAACAGCTGCTTTACTTAGCAACGTTTCAGAGGCTACCTGGTACCTTTCTGAAGTGGAGAATTTGTTAAATATTCAGCCTTCAAAAACTGTCACTAAATAATAAAAATATTTTAGTCCAATTTAAGTGAAAATTATTATAGCACACAGAGCTTTACAGATGGCTTTAAAGGTAAGAAAAACAGTTTTTAGCAGATGAGATTTTATAGTGACTCCAAGATCAGGAGAGTGAAATAATGCTTTACATTATTCATAATCCCTGTGGAAAAATTAAAAAAAGATGAATATGTTTTTACATTACGATGATTATTTACAAAATGTGCTAAATGCTTTGCAAAACAAATAAAAGAGGCAGTCACTGCCCTGAGGAGTTTATGATCTAATTTTAGATGATACACAAGTGAGAGCCACAAGACTAATCAGGGGCAGGGAGACCAGATTAAGGGCTTGTCTACACTGCAGGCGATACAGCTGCACAGCTACAGTGCCATAGCTATGCTGCTGTAGTGTAGATCCCTTCCACAGAAACAAGTGTGTGTGGGGGGGGTTCCCATTGCTGAAGGAAATCCACCTCCCCAAGAGACAGTAGCTAGATAGAAGAATGCTTCTGTCAGTCGACCTAGCCACACCTACAATGAGGAGTAGGTCAACATAGCAACTGCACTCGGGGTGTGATTTTTTTCATATCTCTGAGAAACGTTACTCTAAATTTTAATTGTAGACCAGGCCTAGGGTTAAAATAGTAAGATTATACAGTTTCTTTGCACTGTTCATGCTTCTTGATAGACTATATGAAATTAAATTATTTCTCTCTCATGCCTTGGTCCTTTTCACACTCACTCTCTCTATTTTATAGCATGCTATGGTGGGGAAGGTTTTGACTAATATAATCTAGTGCTTGCATGTGGAAGATGTTAGTCTTTAGGAGAGTCTAGAATACAGAGGGAAAGGGCCAAACAGAGAGGACTGGGAGGTGACTCTTTACATACCAGATAACACTGAAGAAACCACAAATAACAGGAAGAAGGGTATAAGGTAGCTCTCAAAGAGCAAAGTCATGAACATTGGAAAACATAATGCCAACTATACATCCAAAATAATGGGGTCTAACTTAGCTGTTACTACTCAAGAAATAAATTTTGGAGTCACTGTGGGTAGCTCTCTGAAAACCTCTGCTCCATGTGCAGTGGAAGTCAAAAAGGCTAACAGAATGTTAGGAATGATTAGGAAGGGGATAGATATATAAATCCATGGTACACCCACACCTTGAATACTGCGTGCAGTTATGGTCACCCCAGCTCAAAAATATATATATTTGAACTGGAAAAGATTCAGAGAAGGGCAATAAAAATGATTAAGGGTAGGGAACAGCTTCCATATGAAGAGGGATAAAAAAAGACTAGGACTGTTCATCTTCGATAAGAGACAACTTAGAGGGGACATGACAAAGGTCTATAAAATTGTGACTGGTCTGGAGAAAGAGAAGAAGGAAGTGTTACAAGAGCCAGGGGGGTTAAACAAACAAAAGGAAGTACTTCTTCTCACAACATACAGTCAACCTGTGGAACTCATTGACATGGGATATTGTGAAGGTCTAAATTAGAAGGGGAGTCAAAAATGAGCTAGATAGTCCATAGAGGATAGGCCCATCTATGGCTATAAGCCATGGTGGTCAGGAAAGCAAACTCCTGCTCTGAGTGCCCCAAGCCTCTGATTGCAAGAAGCTGAGACTGGACATCTGTTCTGTTCATTCCCTCTGAAGCACCTGGCGCTGGCCACTATCAGAAGACAGGATACCGGGATAGATGGACCATTAGTCTGACCCAGTATGGCCTTTCTTATGTGCAGAGAGACATGAAAAGCAATGAGATCTATGGTGTAGGCCAGGCTGGAGTTGCACAGAACCTTTAAATTGATACAGTGGGAGGACCAGAAGGGGGTGTAATGAGGACAAATTAATAAGAAAGAAAGAAAGATCACTTTAGCAGCTGTACTTTGGATGGAGGGGTGAAGAGCAATATTCATGTCAGAGAGGAGGATGCACTAATCAAGGCAGGAGATGACTGTAGCACAGAGACGTGGCCTCCCTCAGAGGTTGACAGCAAGGGAGGACCAGACACTCCCTGGTGATGGAACCAGGAAGGCCACACTCACCAAGCCGGAAGCAGAAGAGAGAGGACAGGAACAGGAAGTATAAAAGGTGGGCCCCGTAGCTCAGTCGGGAGGCAACTACCAAAGGAGATGGATCTGTTCTTCCCACTGCCGATGCAGGAGGCTGCAGAAGACTTCATTTACCCTGAGGACTTGCTCAAGCTACCAGAGCTGCCAGACCCAACAAATGCTGAAGAGCTGCTGGGATTACCACTAGCAGTATATCCTGAGGAGACAGAGGATGAGCCGGGGATTAAGGTATACCCTGAGGGGAGGGGCAGAAGGAGCCCAAGGATAGATGATTGTAGTCTGGCTGCAGGGGTAACTGAAACTTGGTGAGTGTGTTGTGGTGGGATTCCTCGCTGACCCAGTGGCAGAGTAGTCTGCCACTGTTAGGGCCCTTGGCTGGAACGCAGTGGACTTGGGAGGGCCTGTGTCTCCTACCCCTGCCACTCCACCCCAAGGGTGGCAGTACTCCCCCTCTTCAAGCCAAGAAGCCTGTGCTTGTCTGTCTCCCACCAGAGCCAGGGCAACAGATTGTACCTGGGTGCCTCACTCCTGGCTGGAGCCCTCAGACTGTGTTGGGCGTTCACTCCTGCCTGAGGGCTGGAACCCAAGACTGTGTTTGGTACCTGCTCTGTCTGAGGGCATGGGTTCCTAGATTATACTCTGCCTGAGGGTTGGACTTTAGACTGGTGCCCAGCCCTGTTTGAGGGCTTGGGTCCCTGAACCACTCCCTGCTCTATTCCGCTGGAGGGATTGAGCACCAAGACTAACTTCCCCATTATCTTAGACTGTCTTTACAGTGGCATGGCAGCAAAGAGGTGTGTCCTCCCTCAGAGGTTGACAGTAAGGGAGGGCCACACATACCTACAATCACCAAGATGTGAAGTGTGTTCTGACAGAGAGGAAAGAAAAGAAGGACTGGATGGTCAAAAAAATGTTTATAAGAAGAAACAATAAAATTTGATCACAACCTTCATGTGTCACGAGAACTCAAAAGACTCTCGCAACTCTGTAAGTTTGATTGATGGAGAGGATGATCATGTTATCGACAGCAATGCAAAGGGCTTGGAGGATGGGAGAGGGAAGAATTATTGATTTTTACTATCTATATAAGGTGATGTGCCAGATGTGTGGGACTGGACAGAGGGAGATGGGTCAGGAGGAAAGAAGTAGATTTGTGAGTCATTGGCATACAGTGGTAATTTAATCCATAAGAGCTAACTATGTCAACAGTATTAATCTGTATCTTCTGAAGTGTCCATATATTCTGAACATGCAGAGTTTACAAGTCCAGTGTGTACACTTAATGAGCTTGTTTTTCAGTTCTGTGCAACCCTACTTACAGAAAAAGTTACAGAAATCAGGATGCCTAGAATCAACTTATCAGAAAGGAATCAAATTGTCTTTGTGGTCCAGGAGATCTAGTTATTATGTGAGATGTGAATTATTATAATTCCAGTTTTGTCACAGATTTAATGTATGACACTGGGTAACTGGTTGATGCTGTCTGCTTGAAATATAACCATTTGTATTGCTGATATTACCACTGTAATACAATTGCAACAAATCTTGTACAAAGTATATCATAAGGTGTCAATGTAGAAGTTATGATTTGCTAAATAAGATTATCCTGTTTAAATCCATGTATCATCACAGTATCTGAAGTTATGAATATTGGCTATGTACCTATATCTCAAATATGCTTGTTCCTAGGTAACACTCACAAACTAGTTTACATTCAGTCTAGCCAGCTCATTGTGAATGAACTATTCAAGTTTGATAGCCCATTAAGGACACTTGACTCTAACAATTGGCCATAGAAGAAACTCATCCTGCCTGGTAAGCCTTCCTGTGGACTTCTCAGCATGGATATGAGCAATGTCTGCCTCTGAGACTCAAAGCATGTAAGGATATCAGATGCTCATGTGACCCTGGACTCCATATCAGATCATTAACTTGTCCTTTCCACAAACAGAGGCTGTGAGCTGTGGTTTTAGCCTATATATTTTCAGGTGCATTGTAAAAGGTATAGAAGACTTATCAGAGGTCTCTATTTGGCCTCTTTCCTGCCCTGTTTCTCTAGACTGTGGATTTACAACTAAAAGGAGCATATTGAAATAAGAACTTTCCAATCTTCTGGAAGTTACCAGAGTCACTTTACAAGCGAGCAGTCTATACCCTCACTGTTACAACCCTGATATGAGAACTTTGCAATTATTGTATGTATATGAGTATGTTGCATCTGAGTATGTTACCCAATAATCATGCTAATGCCAATCCTTTAGTGACTAAAACTAAATGTTTATTAATAAAAGAAAAGAAGAAGAGAGTTAAATGATTAATAGATCATATACATAAAATAATTGCAAAGTTCTCATATCAGGGTTGTAGCAGTGAGGGTATAGACTGCTGGCTTGTATAGCTGATCTCTTGAGATTAGAAGGCCCCTAGATATGATGAAATTGGTTTTCAAGTAACCCCTCAAAGTCCAAAGGTTGGAATGCCTACAGAGACTACATCTCTGATTTCTTGTTAACCAGGGTGGTGAGACAGAAGTTTACTTTTGATACTGGCTTGGTTTAATCTAATGGTAGAATAACCTCTAGTTTGGGGTGTCTGCCGCATTTCTCAGTTTGTCTTGAATCTGGTATTCTCCTCTGTGACCCACTGAGGAATGGTGACAACTCAGTTTCTCTTTCCCCATTTCTAAAAATGAGGATAATGACAATTCTCTCTTGCACAGGACTGTTGTCATACTAAATTAATTAGTGTTTGAAATACTGGTACTCGTGCAAAGTAATATAGAAGTGCAAAGCATATATATTGATATAGTGCTCTAACTGGTAAGGTAATTTAGTATTAATTCAGAGTAGGGATGGACAAACTGGTTCATTTAAAAAAAAAAAGAGCCCACATCTTAGCTGTATATATTTTACAATTTGGATCTGTATGTGTAACTTACCCCACCTCACACCCACCCTTATAATCAACAGTCCTTCCCTCTCTCTATAGGTTTCCCGGCCTTTCTGCTGTTTTCCACCATCATATCACTTATTAGTGATCACATCATAGGCTTTAGGAGACTTCCAGACTGTTCTTTTTTTTCCCTTTCCAATCTCACAGGCAGTGTGGTTGGCCACTGAGAAACATATAACAGAGCTAATGACTTTAAGCAATAAGACCCAGAGAACACGAAATAGGGATAGTGTAATGGGAGAAGTAACAGGTAATGACAAAGTTGATGCAGGACAGTGGGGCTTGTGAAAGATATAGGAACTGAGCATGGAGACATTGAGAAGCTAAGCAGAGGAGCTGTGAAAGGAAGGATTGGATTAGAGGACCTCACTAGCTGCAGACAAACAACCAAAGTTTGGTGTTTATCTCAATTCAACTTTTTGATGTGCTCCCATCTCTAATTCTTAGTGCGGAGAAGAGGCCAATGAAAAGAAACACAAAGAATTTCTAAGAATTAGTTGTCAGACTAGCAGATGTCCTACTCATTTTAACTGCATTAGCATATCAAGTGAAGTGGAAAATAAGTAGCTGAGTAATATTAATGTTCACAGCAAACAGAATTTTAAATTAATAAACATTAATATATGAATTTACCTCTCATTGTGCAGTAGTAAGGAATGTTTATGTTTCATGTACATAAAATGCCATGTCATGGTGTGACAGAGCAATCCACCACTAAGAAAAAAGAATGGACAAAGGTGGGAGCCACTGAACAATTAACCTAGAAGGATATTCCCTAAATACCATATATCAAACCCCTTTTCATTCTGTTGCCCATTGCACTAGAAAAAAAGATAGGGCCACTCTTTCAGCCTCGGGAGAATATGACTGTGATCCATACAATGCCCACTCAGCTGGCACCTAACCCTGTAAATGCCAAAATTCACTTGGTGCCTAAATATCCATTGTAAAAAGTTTCCTTGGCATCTACATGTCTGCCTCTGAGCATTCACTCTAGTTCCTCATGCTAGGCATCTTGACACCTATCACCTGCCTGTGACACTGATGCTACAGTTGTCGTGCTGATAACCTTCAACCCAATGATTAGACCACTCACATGGAATGTAGTGGACCATGTTTCAATTCCCCTTTCCACCTCCTGAGAAGGGATTTCAAAAGGGGTCTCCCATTTCTCAGGTGAACTTCCTAGCCACTAGACTATGGGATATTCTGATGGAGCTCTCAAACTCTTTGAAGCTGTTCAATTTTAATTAAATAACTAAATATTCATTGGGTGAGAGAAGATGTGAGAACTACTCTACGGTCCAGTGGCTAAGGCACTCACCTGAAGGGTAGGAGACCCTTCTTCATATCCTTTCTCCTCATCAGGCAGGGGGGGATTGAACAGGGGTCTCCCACATCTGGGTGATTACTCTAACCATTGGGCTAAAGGTTATGATGAAGGCCTCCTCCCCTTGTGCAACTTGACAGTTTTGTGAGGCAAATGGCTAACTCCAAATTAATTCTTGCAAGAAATGGCTTAGGAACCAAAGTCACTAGACTCCAGAAGAGGGACTTCTGGCTGTGAATCTCAAGCAGAGATAGTCACCTACCTGCAACCCAGACTTAGGTGCTGTATTTCATGAAAGCCATGGGGCTTAGGACAACTCTTCTTGTCAGCATCTGCCATTGATTAGTTTAGGCGTAGGGTGGATCCCAGTCTTCGGTACCTATTTCTCCTTATGCAGTGTATAGGGAGCCTAAGCACCCAACACAGGCTTTGTGGATTTATTCTAGTCATTTTCTAGGCTCCTCAAAGTTAAGTGTTTCAGCGCTGAGCATTGCAATGCCTAAGTCCCTTTATGGATCTGGAGCAAGGAGCTTAAATACCTTTGGGGCCCTGGGCCTTGATAAGAAGCACCATCCGAGTCCTGGAAAGAATCTGTGCTGGAAGCCCACATGGAACCATATTGCCTTCAAAGATCAGATGGTGTAAGGGACCACCTGCATAGATCTATTTAAGGATCAGGACCTAATTATTAGCCGAACTTGTTTATGCTGATTTAATCCTTTTAATATTTTTAAATAAAAGTTCAACATTTTAAATTTAAAACACCCAGACAGGCCTCCATCCTTCCTCTTTACAGTGATATAAGGTGAGTCTACACATCCACGGGAACCACTTTTTAGCCACTGTGTGATGTGGTGAAATTCAATATATGTGCATATTTACGAAACAGTCAGTATCACTTTCCTTTCCCTAATACATACAAACCAATTTCAGTCTTCACACTTTGACCCAGTTATCAAACCTCAGCTAATTTTTATGCTTCCAAAAGCAATTTAGGATTGCTTAATCATCATTTATTTGTACTGCATTAGCACCCACAGGCTAATGTAGTGAGACAAGGACACAGATTGCAACTGGGATTGGGACACTACAGTATCAGGCATGGTAAAAATACTTACTGAGAGATTCTCTGCTTCAGAATCAGTTACAGTTTAAATAGGGAAAGAGTAGGGAGAACAGAAGCACAGAGAAATGAAAAGAATTGCCTAAAATCACACAGCAAGTGAGGGCCACAGTTGGCTCCTAGTCCAGTGCACTACACACTAGACCATGATGCTGCTCAGGTAGTGAACATTTTTCCCCCTCATGAACTTTCACATGTAACTGTTGCCAGTTCATTTTGTTTAATTTCCTTTCAACATCTCAAAATATAACTTGACATATTTTTGAGGGCTCAAACTTTTTCCACAGATATTTTTGTCAAATTAACTTCTAATTCAAAATGTCATGCTTTTGCACTTCGTGAATTCAAAATGTCATACACAAGTACCATGGCAGCAGACTATGGAAATCTTGGCGTGAGGAGAGAAGACAGGAAGCAATACAGTAACAGATGCTCACACATATTTAAAGTCTATTGTATATACAGAAAGACATGCAGCAGACCAGGCTGGGACAGAGATGGCCAAGGTTCTTTAGTGGAACCCCACAAGGCCAATTTTAAAGTCATAAATTGGGGGGAGGGGGAATTTTACCTTAAGCTTAATAGTCAGATACACTGGGTGTCCAGGGAGACCAGTCAGTGTTTTCATAAGAGCCTGTCTGTGTCAGAGGGGTAGCCATGTTAGTCTGGATCTGTAAAAAGTGACAAAGAGTCCTGTGACACCTTATAGATTAACCGAAGTATTGGAGCATAAGCTTTCGTGGTGAATACCCACTTCGCCTGTCTGTGTTACCCTCGTGGTAAGAATTTCTATCGTCTCCAAATGGTGACCAGTTTTGGTGGGAAATGAAGAATTAGTGTTGATTCTTACTGCCAAATCAGTTGATATTGCATGGATTCACTGTGGAGTTAGAATTCAATCTTACTGCCATTGAAGTCAATGGTAGTTTTACCACTCACATAGACTGAGTCCAAGGTCACATCCTGAACCCCATTCCAACTGCTCTGTGACACAAATCAGACATAAATATGGTAGGACATGAGTATCCTCGGATTGTGTAGCAGTCTCACCTCATTCTCCTCCTTCCCTTGCTTTCTTGGAAGCTCAAGCATCCTAGAACTGCTGGAACAGCCCCTTGGAAACTGTTGGCCCCAAAGCTGATCTGTGTTATACCTGGGACTGGTCCAGTGCTGAAGTGGCCCTGGAAACAAAGGAATACATAAGTGGTTTAAATTCACTTTGGGGACTACCCATCCTAAGCTGTGCTGAATTGGTTTGGGACATAATGCTGACTCCTCCTCCTTGTTTTAAAAAGGACAGCTGCAGGATAAATACTTTCCTAATATTTCTTTTTCATTTACACAATTATCTAATTGTCACAGGGATGTTATGAGAGGAGTTGATCCTGGGGACAATCTCTCTAATAGGAAGTGGTCTACACTATTAAAAAGCTTGAGAGTCCCTCATATAAATGGTTTGGTAACCCAAGTAAAGACATTTATTTTAATGTGAATTTAACCTGACTGAGCACCTTTAAGCATTTACTTTTTCCAATGAATATTTTGTACTAGGAATCACTCAAATCAGCATCCAAAACCTAAGGTAGCTTCTAAGTCTGGTTCAGCACTGCCTGGAGTGATTGTAAGACCTAGTACTTTTGCCTTTAAATGCAACCTCTGTGGTATCAGAGAACAATAATGCATGTAGACAACAAGTGATGACATTCGTCTCCTTGGGGCACTGCACTCAACCCCACGCTTGAAACAATATTTCACAAAATGTAGAGGAAATAAAAAGAGAAAGGAAAAGGGACAGCAGCAATTGACCTATATAAAAGTTGGTCCTGAACGTTGCCCAGAAAGCAGAAAAAGCCTCACAAACGAATAAAGGTCATACAGAAGATGAGAGAGAGGGAAAACATCCATTCTAAGGATCATAATTAACCAAACCATTAATCTACGTAACATAGGCCTGATGCTGCAACAGTTGCTATCAAGAGAAGTGCTTAATACCATGACTGTGGCCTGTGCCATTGAGGGCTGAGTTTATCAGACAGTCTGGCAGGGCTTTGTTGGTATACACAGCTAGTTAGAGCCAGACACAGAACAACGTGAACTCTTGCAAGCACCTTAAGCACTGGCTGATCACTGACCAGAACAAGTAGACCAATTCTTCTATTTGTGACTTGAGTGTGACTCTTCCTAACACTAAGCAATGATTGGAAAGAAGAGCTTGCAGCAGGAGGCTCTAAAGCTAACAGTACAGGAGGGTTCAAGTCACTGATTTTGAAACTTTCAATATTTAGGGGTATTCTGGACTGCTACTTGTTAGATTCCAAAAAAATATTATATGATTCCAAAATTTTGATGACATAAATGAAAATGGGAAACATGACAGGTAAGGCAAATAAATAGGCAGAATCTCCCAGGACTCTCTAGGCTCAGGCCAGCCTCTTAAACTGGCTGCTGCATGTCAGTGTTTCTGGCCCAACCTTGGGTTAAGTGTCATTCACAAAATTTAACAATAATAACAAAAACAGTTGAGGGATCATCCTGAAAGTAAAAACACTGTCAAAGTTTACATAAGCACATGGCTAGTTACATCCACCTGGTATTAGCTTAGATAAATTAAATACACACTAATGTATATGGGCTTTTAATTGAAAAATCTGTCTTATTACTCAAAAATTAGAGACAGGGCTCAGCAGAAAACTGGGGAAAGATTTCAAACACTTCAGAGTCTGAGGTGTTCAGACCTAAGGTTATAGTTTGACCCATGCCAGAGATAAGGAAGAGACAGGGTTCAGTTATAATGAATAAAAAGTGGATTTTCTAGCAAGGCCTCTGAGCAAAGCCAGATCCTGTAGATCTCAGGCAGAGAAGCACAGCCTGTTGTCTTGTGTCACCACACACAGTCTCCTCTACATTCCGTCCTGGAAAACGAAATCATGAAAGGGACTCTGACTACTTTCTGGGGATCATCTACAAAATTTGGACTTAAATTCAGGTACAGATTCT
Source organism: Gopherus evgoodei (assembly GCF_007399415.2). Classification (NCBI taxonomy): domain Eukaryota; kingdom Metazoa; phylum Chordata; order Testudines; family Testudinidae; genus Gopherus; species Gopherus evgoodei. The sequence continues at coordinate 78,169,586 of NC_044327.1, forward strand.
AAATCACCACTTCTCCCGCTAAAGCTCAGCAGGGGGTTATGTCTGGAGTTTAAGCCTGGCCCCCATCACTAAAACAAAAGTTTTGTGAGGCACAGTCTGATTTTCACTCCAAATTTGTTCAATTTTTTTAAAACTAGTTTAAGGGCTTTTTTAATACTTAGACATTTCTGCAGTTGTACCCAATTTAAAAAAAAATACAGGAAGGAAACAGAGTATTGAGAGATGATCTCCTGCAATTCCATACAAAACACTGCAGGACCATGAAGAGCAGAATAGATAATTAGACAGGGAAGGAGGAGAACAAAAAAACAACATACCTTTGATATGTTCCTGAAGTTTATGGCAAAACCTGCTCCTTGAAGTTTATTAGACTCTAATCATTTTTCTTGAAAGATTAGTAGCAATTATCATTATGGTTCAAGCATTTAACTGTGACTGTCTCAATAAATCTTATTAAAATAACTGAAACATACTTTTTTTGCATGTGGCAACCTGTCTCTGAATCACAACCATCTGTACATAGTTATTGCCTGGTGCACACAGATGGCAGTAAAACAACTATAAAGCTATACCATTCTTTAATCACAAGTTCTAACAGTACTAAACAAAGTGAAATTTGAGTCAGACCATTAGCATTTGAAAGACTATATGATCACTATAATTAACAAATACACTTCAGTATCCTGTTATAAAATGTTTTATTGGTTTCTGACTGAAAAAAATAACAACACTTGCACTGGGCAACCCCCTGTTTTGATCTTTGACAGCTCAATTAAAAAAAAATCATATGTTAACAATGGAATAGCAGTCTTCACGTTTTTATACTGCAAAATTCCTTTATGGATTTAAAATGACAGCGGAAGGTAGCAGAATAATTTATTCCTTCTTGCTCAAGGCACAGAATCATGAATGCTCCAGGTCAGTAACTACAGGGCTACACTAAACCCTTGTCACTCCAAATCAGTTACAAAGTGAGCATCTGTTCTCTGCTTAGCCTTCAAGGGGGAAAAAAATGTCCACATTACTTACAAATGTGGGGCCTCTTAATGTGAGGAGTTCTAAATGAAGCCCATATGCAGGTCACTTAAAGTCTTTCTTCCATGTGATGTGATACTAGATATTGATCTAGTAGATCCAGTACAGTCCTATTGGATAGAAAGCGGCAATGTTTCTATCTAAGTCCACTTTTGTTTTATTTTATTTTGGGGTTGGAAGAAAAACAAGAGTTTATGCCCATTACTGTCAACTTATTCAGCTTCTAAATTTCATATTCACTTGACAAAGGTTTTGAAAGCTCTAAATAAATCACCACCACCCAGGCCTAACTCTCACAGATAGAGGAAGTGGAAGTCATCCAAAGCACAAGTATTACAGTTAATACAGTACTAATATTTTCATACCAAATTAGACAGGACTTTTTTCCTCTGGTAGTGCATTTATCAGCAGCTACTTTAAGGCACAGTCTTGTAAAGTGGTGGGCTCCCTCAGCTCTCACTGACTCTAATGGTAATTGAGGACACACAGTTTCTCTTATGACCAAGACCTTAGTTTATTCCTGAACAAAGACTGCAGCTAAAAGTAGTTCTATGGTCCACGTTCATTTACATTTTTAACTATTCCAAACACTAATATCCTGAATTTCCAACTATTTTAGGCCCAATCCAGCCATGCCAGCTCCCACTGATGTTGATGAGAACTGTGCATGCTCTGCCCTCACAGGATCAAGCCCATTTGCCGTATGGCATGTGACTGTCACAGCAGCATATGAATAATGAACCAAATATGAGTTTAGAGTAAAATAGACTGCCTTGACATTTAAATGGATAATTTTGTCTTTTATATCTTAAAAAAAAAAAGATTAGGTTCAGAAACATTTCACACAGCACACAAAGTCTTTGTTCACCAAGATGTTTATATTAGCTATATTAGCAAGAGCAAGTTGCTCTTGCTTTATATTAAAAGCCGCATCTCACCCCTTCCTTAGTTCTGAATACCAAAAATATGAGACAGATGTTGTTAATGTAATGTATTTTGCAAAGCACAACAGTGCTTCTTTCATGGGCTTACGTAAGCAGTTGCCCTCCCTGGGGCACATTTGAACTGTTTGAGATTTTTCACTGCCAACTACACAGCTTGCTACCTGTCAGGAACTGGAATTGGCAGAGAACAGCTGGTAGAAGTCAATGGATGTGCCAGTTCTGGTTCATCCAGCAGAGGTACTGTGGAACAGTGCAACAACACAGATAAGAGTTAGGCAATATAGATACATGCTGTACTGGCACATAAGGGTGTTGACTTCTAAGGTAGGGAATATTAAAGGTCTAAATTAGGCCAAGTGATCACAACATTTTAAAAAATTGACATGCCTACAAAAAATAGGTGAAACCTGCCATAACTGAGGAAAAAATGGTTTAACTCTTGGTTTCCACTGACAATATTGTCGAGTGGCTGCGGACAGGCTACTATTACTACTGGTTGTGGGAGTTGCAGAAATAAAGACAAAATCCCTGACTTGTTAAATCACTTAACATAAAAGAGCTAATGTTAAAGTTGATGCAGGGGAGGGTAACTATGGGTGTAAAGTGAAAATCACCTTTACAAATCTCCAGTTACAAGTAATTCTCTTTCCTCTCAAAAATATAAATATACTGCATGAGCCCCATACATGTGGACTGAAGAGCTGAGAAAATGTCACTACAGCACAAGATACAAAATGAGCTAGAACATCTGCACATGAAAGAAAAAGCTTCTTTAAAACAAAAAAAGAGGATGTCAGAGCAAGCGGGTTTTTTATGGCAAACAGAACCATATAAAAAGTTTGAAAGCTAAATGTTATATTACATTTATATTACAGATGTTGTAGGCATATATAAAGCCAGCTGCCAGACATTGACAAGAGCCAGAAAGAGGTAACTGGGCACTCAAACAGCTCTTATGAGATAGCCAAACTGAGTTTGGAATCTCATCACTAGACCTTGTTAATGTTTGTAAGTGTGCAATGAACTCTAAGTAACTGTCTTGCAAAACTGAAGAGACAGAGCTGACCTGACACCAGATACACCATATGTACCACGTGTTTGGTTGAACAAGTTATTACTTCAAATGGTCAGGAGCTAATCCCACCAAGGAACACCAATGTGAAGAATGCATGAGATAAATATGTGACAGAGTTTTCATGGACACAAACCTCTAAGAATACTCAAAACAAAAAAAAAGAAAACCTTTCAAATAAAGGGCTTTGTACACATCATGGAAGCATTATAAATGTGTGAAAATATTCTCTCCATTAGTTATAATGAAAATAATTAAAAGTAGCACCATTGATATATTGCATTGATATATTGCTTTTGTGGGAACTTCAGAGCTTGATCTGCTACAGCTTGAGCTAAAGAGCAAAGACTTTATAGCTCGGGTCGTAACAGGATTTCTTTGGGATGAAAGCATGTTACTGGTCATGCTCTGGGCCTGATCCACAGGGGATATGAGTCTGTTACAGCCCCAGCCTAAAGTTTTTGTATAAAAGACCCATACCAGAGCCCCTACTAAATTGGAACCTGCCTATTTTTTGTGGGATTCTTCTATGTTGAAATGAGCAGAAACACTCAAATTAGAGACTCCCACTAACTAAAGATGGGGCTGCTGTGAGGTTGTACATCTTTATAACTTACTTTCTCCTGGTCTGAAATAGAAATAGCCTGAATTTGTTGACTCTCAGGGCATACTATAAGTGTCATCTTTCAACCAGAGCTTTTGGGGAGGTGGGAAGAACTTTGAGAATTGAAGTCTGGCACATGGCGTGTAGTCAGTCTTTGTTTCTAAGGATTTCGCTGATTATTTTTATTACACTATACGGCAAGGGTTGGCTGCTAGATTTTTCTTTATTATGGAAAGAACACAAATTCTATAGATTCCAATGCCAGAAGGGCCCATTGTGATCATCTAGTCTGACCTCCTGTGTAACACAGGCCATAGAACTTCTCAAAATGAATTCCTAGGACATGTCTCTTAGAAAAACATCCAGTTTAATTTTAAAATGGTCAGTGATAAAGAATCAACCATAATTCTTGGGAAATTAATCCAATAGTTAATAATTCTCACCATTAAAAATTTACACCTTATTTCCTGTCCGAATCTGTCTAGCTTCAGCTTCCAGCCATTGGATCATATTATATCTTTCTCTTCTAGACTGAAGAGCCAATTATTAAATATTTGTTCCCCATGTAGATACTTGGACTGTGATCAAGTCTCCTTTTACTCTTTGTTAAAGTAAACAGATTGAGCTCCTTGAGTCTCAGTATACCATATTTTCTAATCCTTTAAATCATTTTCAGGAAAGTCCTCAAGCAGCGATGGAATACTGGCAGAAATATATAAATCTGTGGGTCCAAAAGTAGTAACAAACTCCAGAAGATCCTTACTGAGATCTGGGACAGTGAAGAAATGCCAGAAGACTTCAAATGATGCCACAATTATTCCTTTATTTAAAAATAAAGGCGGCAAAATGGTCTGTGATAACTTCCGTGGGATCTCTCTCCTAGCTGTCACTGGAAAATCTTTGCTTGTGTCCTCCTGAACTGACTGACTTTATCTGTCTCAGAAGAGACTCAGTGTGGATTCAGACCTGGTCGTAGCACCATAGACATGATTTTCAGTATCAGGCAAATACAAAAAAAAAGTATCGAACAAAACATGAATCTGTTCAGTGTTTTCATCGATCTGACAAAAACATTTGATACAGTCAACAGAGAAGGATTATGAATGATCCTCAGCAACAAGTTTGCCCACCAAAACTGGGAAAGATCATTTGTTTATTTCACGAGGGGATGCAAGGTTCGGTACTTTTTAATGGAGATCTCATGGACTCCTTTCCCAATCAAATGGAGTCATACAAGGCTGTGTCCTTGCCACTGTACTGTTCAATCTCTTCTTCACCTAAGTTCTCACCCATGCTACAGATGGGCTTAACAGAAGCATATACATCAGATACAGACACGATGGCTCAGTCTTCAATTTTATAAAGCTTAAAGTAAACACAAAAGTAACAGAGCTGATAATAAGAGAAGCACTCTCTGCAGATGCTTGTGCCTTCCTAGCACACACAGAGGAAGATCTCCAGGGCATTTTAGATCACTTTGCTGAAGTATCAAAATTGTTTGGCCTCACAATCAACCTGGACGGCGTTCACCTTTCGAAGAGGGGAAAGGCCTTATTTGCGCACAGACTGGCTAACCTAGTAAGGAGGGCTTTAAACTAGGTTCGATGGGGACAGGTGAGCAAAGCCCACAAGTAAGTGGGGAACAAGACCTGGGAGATGGGTTGGAAACAGGAGGGAGCACAGGCTATAATGGCAGAGAGGAAGGAGGGTCAGGGCAAAGCTGGGAGGCAAGATCAAACCAGTATCTTAGATGCCTATATACAAATGCAAGAAGTATGGGTAATAAGCAGGAGGAACTGGAAGTGCTAATAAATAAATACAACTATGACATTATTGGCATTACTGGAACTTGGTGGGATAATACACATGACTGGAATGTTGGTGTGGATGGGTATAGTTTGCTCAGGAAGGATAGACAGGGGAAAAAGGGAGGAGGTGTTGCCTTATATATTAAAAATGTACACACTTGGACTGAGGTGGAGATGGACATAGGAGACGGAAGTGTGGAGAGTCTCTGGGTTAGGCTAAAAGGGGTAAAAACACGGGTGATGTCGTGCTGGGAGTCTACTACAGGCCACCTAATCAGGTGGAAGAGGTGGATGAGGCTTTTTTCAAACAACTAACAAAATCATCCAAAGCCCAAGATTTGGTGGTGATGGGGGACTTCAACTATCCAGATATATGTTGGGAAAATAACACCACAGGGCACAGACTATCCAATAAGTTCCTGGACTGCATAGCAGACAACTTTTTATTTCAGAAAGTTGAAAAAGCTACTGGGGGGAAGCTGTTCTAGACTTGATTTTAACAAATAGGGAGGAACTTGTTGAGAATTTGAAAGTAGAAGGAAGCTTGGGTGAAAGTGATCATGAAATCATAGAATTTGCAATCCTAAGGAAGGGTAGAAGGGAGTACAGCAGAATAGAGACAATGGATTTCAGGAAGGCAGATTTTGGTAAGCTCAGAGAGCTGATAGGTAAGGTCCCATGGGAATTAAGACTGAGGGGAAAAACAACTGAGGAAAGCTGGGAGTTTTTCAAAGGGACACTATTAAGGGCCCAAAAGCAAGCTATTCCGATGGTTAGGAAAGATAGAAAATGTGGCAAAAGACCACCTTGGCTTACCCTTGAGATCTTGCGTGACCTACAAAATAAAAAGGCGTCATATAAAAAATGGAAACTAGGTCAGATCACAAAGGATGAATATAGGCAAATAACACAGGAATGCAGAGGCAAGATTAGAAAGGCAAAGGCACAGAATGAACTCAAACTAGCTATGGGAATAAAGGGAAACAAGAAGACTTTTTATCAATACATTAGAAGCAAGAGGAAGACTAAGGACAGGGTAGGCCCACTGCTGAATGAGGAGGAGGAAACAGTAACGGGAGACTTGGAAATGGCAGAGATGCTTAATGACTTCTTTGTTTCGGTCTTCACTGAGAAGTCTGAAGGAATGTCCAATATAGTGAATGCTTATGGGAAGAGGGTAGGTTTAGAAGATAAAATAAAAAAAGAGCAAGTAAAAAATCACTTAGAAAAGTTAGATGCCTGCAAGTCACCAGGGCCTGATGAAATGCATCCTAGAATACTCAAGGAGTTAATAGAAGAGGTATCTGAGCCTCTTGCTATTATCTTTGGGAAATCATGGGAGACGGGGGAGATTCCAGAAGACTGGAAGGGGGCAATATAGTGCCCATCTATAAAAAGGGAAATAAAAATAACCCAGGAAACTACAGACCAGTTAGTTTAACTTCTGTGCCAGGGAAGATAATGGAGCAGGTAATCAAAGAAATCATCTGCAAACACTTGGAAGGTGGTGAGGTGATAGGGAATAGCCAGCATGGATTTGTAAAGAACAAATCGTGTCAAACTAATCTGATAGCATTCTTTGATAGGATAACGAGCCTTGTGGATAAGGGAGAAGCGGTGGATGTGATATACCTAGACTTTAGTAAGGCATTTGATATGGTCTCACATGATATTCTTATAGATAAACTAGGAAAGTACAATTTAGATGGGGCTACTATAAGGTGGGTGCGTAACTGGCTGGATAACCGTACTCAGAGAGTAGTTGTTAATGGCTCCCAATCCTGCTGGAAAGGTATAACAAGTGGGGTTCCGCAGGGGTCTGTTTTGGGACCGGTTCTGTTCAATATCTTCATCAACGATTTAGATGTTGGCATAGAAAGTACGCTTATTAAGTTTGCGGACGATACCAAACTGGGAGGGATTGCAACTGCTTTGGAAGACAGGGTCAAAATTCAAAATGATCTGGACAAATTGGAGAAATGGTCTGAGGTAAACAGGATGAAGTTCAATAAAGATAAATGCAAAGTGCTCCACCTAGGAAGGAACAATCAGTTTCAAACATACAGAATGGGAAGAGACTGTCTAGGAAGGAGTATGGCAGAGAGAGATCTAGGGGTCATAGTAGACCACAAGCTTAATATGAGTCAACAGTGTGATACTGTTGCAAAAAAAAGCAAACATGATTCTGGGATGCATTAACAGGTGTGTTGTAAACAAGACACGAGAAGTCATTCTTCCGCTTTACTCTGCGCTGGTTAGGCCTCAACTGGAGTATTGTGTCCAGTTCTGGGCACCGCATTTCAAGAAAGATGTGGAGAAATTGGAGAGGGTCCAGAGAAGAGCAACAAGAATGATTAAAGGTCTTGAAAACATGACCTATGAAGGAAGGCTGAAGGAATTGGGTTTGTTTAGTTTGGAACAGAGAAGACTGAGAGGGGACATGATAGCAGTTTTCAGGTATCTAAAAGGGTGTCATCAGGAGGAGGGAGGAAACTTATTCACCTTAGCCTCCAATGATAGAACAAGAAGCAATGGGCTTAAACTGCAGCAAGGGAGGGTTAGGTTGGACATTAGGAAAAAGTTCCTAACTGTCAGGGTAGTTAAACACTGGAATAGATTGCCTAAGGAAGTTGTGGAATCTCCATCTCTGGAGATATTTAAGAGTAGGTTAGATAAATGTCTATTAGGGATGGTCTAGACAGTATTTGGTCCTGCCATGAGGGCAGGGGACTGGACTCGATGACCTCTCGAGGTCCCTTCCAGTCCTAGAGTCTATGAGTCTATGAGTCTATGGAGAAAACTGTGGTGTTGCACCAATCCTCTTCACCACTCTGTGCCATAACCCCAGCATATCCATTAGTGGAAACCAACTAAATCAAGTTAACAGTTGTATCTATCTCGGCAGCAACATCTCCCATGAGCGATCTCTTGATAAAAAGATCACAAACAGGATACAGAAAGATTCTTAGTCATTAGGAAAGCTACTTAACAAAGTCCTGAAATCCCACAACAAAACCCTCTCAACAAAAAGAAAACTTTATAATTCTTTTGTGCTCATATCTCTCCTCTACAACTGAGACCTGGACACCATATAAACGGAACATCAAACAGCTAGAGGCCTTCCATATGTGGTCTCTGCGTACCATTATGGGGATCCGCTGGCAGGACAAAATTACCAACCTGGAGGTTCTCCAAAATTCAAATGTCACTAGCACTGAGGCCATACTGATAAAAGTACAACTATGCTGAGTTGGTCACATCATTAGGATGCCTGAATATGACTTCTCGGAAAAATTTTCTATGGAGAATTGGCACAAGGACATCGGAATCAAGGCCGCTCCAGAAAGCTCTACAAGGACAGCAGCAAGAACAGCATACACTTTGGTATGATAAAACTGGATGATCTTGAGAAGACTGCATTAAATAGATCATCATGGCAACACACAACACTCAGAGCTTTCCAAGCCTTTGAAGAGGACAGAAATAACCGACTGTTAGCTGCAACGAAAAAAAGTGTCATACTACTGCTATAGCTGCAAAGATGCTCACCAATGACTTTGTCTGCTCAATCTGCTCACGAGCATGAGCATCATGCTTTGGACTTCAGAGTCACTCCAGAATTCACAAACAGAAAATGTCATCATTGAACTGACAGACTAAACACAAATCATTCCCATGTCTCTTCTCTAAATCCTCTCCAATTGTCAATATCCTTTAATCGTGAGCATCAGAACTGGACACAGTATTCAAGCAATGATTGAACCACTGCTAAATACAAAGGTAAAATATCCTATCAAGATTTCCCTGTTTATGCATTCCAGGACTGCATTAGTTCTTTCGGCCACATCGTCATACTGGCAGCTCATGTTTAGCTGATCATCCAACCATGACCCCCAAAATTTTTTCCAGAGTCACTGCTTCCCAGGATGACTTTTCCCAATGTGTGAGCGTGGCCTACAGTCTTTGTTGCTAGATGTATACTTTTACATTTAGCCATATTAAAACACATATGGTTGCTTGTGCCTGGTAACCAAGTGATCCAGATCACTACAACTCAGTGACCTGTCCTCTTCATTATTTACCACTCCTCCCAATTTTTGGATCAATTGCAAACATTATCAGTGATGATCTTATGTTTTCTTCCAGGTCACCGATAAAAGTATTAAATAGTGTAGAGCTCAGCCCTGTCATGTTAATTTGACAGGATCTATTTTCCATAAACCCATTTTGATTTGCTTTAATTATATTATCCTCCTTTAATTTCTTATTAATTGAGTTCCATATCAGCTGATCCATTATCTTCCCCAGGATCAATGTCAGCCTGACAGGCTTATAATTACCCAGCTCATCCCATTTAACTCTTTTTAAAAAATGGCACATTATCTTTCTTATATCTTCTGGAACTTCTCCAGTGCTCCAAGTAGAGCCCTGTGCAGATACAAATTTATATCCATGGATGCGGATATAAATCAGTATCCGCAGAACCACAGGGCTCTCCTGGGAACTGCAGCAGTGAAAGGAGCAGAACATGGAGCTGCCACTCCCATGAGCCAGTGCCTCACTGGGAGCTCTTCCAGTATGGCTATACTGCCGCCAGACCCACCCACTGGGGCGGGCACCACGCTCACCGGCATGCCCCTGGACAGGAGACACAGACAGCTGCATGGAAGGGATGGAGGCAGGGCTGGGGGCAGTACAGCCATGCTGGAGGAGCTGCCAGCATGAGTCACTGGCTCCGGGAGCAGCAGCTTCACATTCTGCTCCTTTCACCACTGCGGTTCCCAGGAGAGCCCTGCAGTTCTGCAGATACTGATTTATATATGCAGATAGCCCCAGATATAAATTTGTATCTGCACAGGGCTTTAGCTTCAAGCCTCACTGACAAAAAAATTCATGATCCAGTGAGCACATCAGCCATCTCTTTTAAAACTCTTGAATACAAGTTATCTGGACCTTCTGATTTAAAAATGTCTAACTTCAGTAGTTGGTCTTACCTCTGTGCAAGAGATGAACTAAATGACCTCTCATGGGATGATTTAGTTGGTGTTGGTCCTGCTTTGAGCAGGGGGTTGGACTACATGACCTCCTGAGGTCTCTTCCAACCCTAATCTTCTATGATTCATGGTCCCTTCCAGTCCTACATTTCTGTAATTCTATGATCCCAATCTGGTGGAAAGTGCTACAGAAGACTGAATGATGCTGCTGTTTGTGATCAGCATGTCACTCGTAAAGGTGATTCTTTTTGGCTGCAGCGTAACAGCACAGTGCCTCTCAACCACCATGATGGCACCTTTCTGCCCATATCTCTCTTCACGCTCTGACCTTTCCCCACAATACCAAAATGATCTCTCTGGTCAGTCCAAGCTGATCACATTTGTGTCCTTTTCCAATGCTTTCTTTCATGCTGCCTGCCACGCATTTCTGTCTGAGTCTATCATGCTTCCCCTCTCTCCTACTCTATGTTCTGTGCCTATAAACTATATCTGTAACTAAAAACAGTGAATATTCAAAAGATTTTTTTACCCTCATGCGTATTCTAGCCTCCAGTGTGACCTTATAACTTAACGTCCTTTCCTTCATCTACTTATCCTGTCCCATCCCCTAGCTGTGATATTTTCTCCTCCAGCTGACCTTGTTTTGTATTGTGAGCACTCGTGGGCAGGGAACCCGTATTTTATTTGTTTGATGAAGCACCATGTTTATTTTTAAAATCATCTGAAGTCAATGGAGTTTTACACTAGCTGAAGAGCTGGCCCATAATAAATAAAAATGGGGCATTTGGCTGAGGGAAAAGTGTCCTCTAGTGAGTCATCCATAGTACTTACTTTTCAAAGCACTGACTAGGGACATCCTTATTAGTTTATTAATTATGCTACGATCACAGCCTAAGGTGGTATGGGTGTGATGTGACTGGAACATTTATTTAAGAATTTGAATAAAAATATTACTAGCATCACCTCATAATTTACTAAGTCTGGAGTGAATAAATGGCAGGTACTAGAAATCAAAGCTCAGTGATCCAAGAAGCTAAAGTTACTAGCCCTTGGTTAAAAAAAAATAAAAATAATGTGTGGTACTTAAATTCACAGAAAATATCCCATGACTCGTTTATATATGGGGATTACAGACATCATTCTCTAATAAAGCAACCCACTATAAACTAGGTATGAAGAAAAAGGGTTTGCTTACTATTAACTCATGGAAGTCAACTATGTATGTCTGCAGAGCAAACTGCTAGGGAAGCCATCTCAGAACCTTGTGCTAATAAATACAAGATAAGTTTCTCAGGAGCATGGAAACAGAAGAAGATTTTTTCCATTTTAAGTTTTATGCCTTTCCTGTGGAATTTTTTCCTAGGATTAAAAAGAACTGTAGATATTTTGTCTGACACTGGATTATCATAATTCTAGCCTTGCAGGAATCACGTAATTTGTTCTCCAAGAGAAACCAGCTCCTTTGAATGAATGAATGAACCTTCTCTGTTGGGTAACCCTTTCCCAATTTGAATTATTGCCAGTAATTTCAATTTTGTGCATTTTATAATTCATGCTCGTGCCCCACCCCCACCCATTTTCTGATTCCAGTTCCTGCTGTGTCAGGGCCACTTTGCATACAGTGTGTAGCAGAGATACAGTCCTGTAGCCTCTAGATAGCCAGTGATATCTCAGGACTTGAGTGTACCCTTGTTTTCCTGTGCCATCAGAACAATCATTGTTAAGACAATCATGCCAAAATTCTTAACTTAGTCCATGTTGATACTATACTTGTTAGATGTTTAGTATCTTCTATGCCAGGAAAAGGATTCCATTTTGTTACAGTTACTGTACATCTAGCAACCACAAGAGAGTTTTTATACAGCACTATGGATTTTTAGTGATTTCAGAATATCATTAGCATATAATGCACATCTACTATCATTGCATCATCCCAGAAGGAAATCACTTTAGCTACCTAATTCCATGTGTGTGTCAATTATTAAGCAAATATTTCTCTAAAATATTAATAGTCCTGAAATCAGGTCTCCCTTCCCCCTGAATTTATGCCTACAGAATTGGCATTTGTGTCAGCTGTCAGGGAACCCAAAGAAATTCAGATTTGGGTTCTAACTGCAAAGTTTGTTGAACTCCACTTATTGACATTCATATTGAAGTGGTGTTATTTCACAGTGCTTACCCAGTAGCCATTTAATGCTTCTGATAAACATATAAGACCTAGCAGGAGTAAAAGGCTTAGCACTGGGCAGGATCTACACAGTCTTCTCAGGCACAACTCCTACCCCCACACACCTAAAACTCCATCATGAGGATCCCTCAAGGATCAATAAACTCACACCTCCTCATAAATACCTGTATGAGACTGCTTACAGAGATTTCAAAACACCATAGACTGCAATGCCATCAAACAAAGAGGACACTTAACTGTAGTGTGTGAAGTCTGCTGCTAGTTAAGATGTCTCAATGCCTGGAAAAAATAAATGGATTAAACTCATTCCAGGAAAAACAGAAGTGAGCATAATAGGAAAGGGGAATGCTATTTGAGGAAGTTATCAATATGAAACAGTGACTTACTGTAACTGTGGTTCTTTGAGATGTGATGTAGGTGTGTGTGAGCCGTGTGCACCAGAGGTGGAGAATTTTACCTAGCAGTACCTGTAGGAGGCGGCGCTCATGTTCATGCTCATAGCCCTCCTCAGCTATATGAGGAAGCACTGCCTCAAGCCCCATCAGTTCCTTCACACTGAATGCTCAGAGACAGGGCTCTCATGGGGAACAGAGGGTAAGTTGTGGAATACATGTCTGCATCATGTCTTGAAGAACCACACAGTTACAGTAAGTAACCATTTCTACTTCTTCTTTGAATAGATACAGCCATGTATTCCACTTTGGTGACTCACAAGTAGTGAGGCTCAGAGTCTAACTAAACAAGGATTGAAGGACTGCCCTCCCAAAGTATGCATCAGTCCTGGATCATGGCATAATGGTTGTGATGGGGGTCGACTCACCACCATGGCCACCCTGGGAATTAGCTCAAGGTTGCCAGTGCACCCCTCCTCGGGTGGTGTCTCGCCCGATGTCACTCCTGTCTCCACATCCAGGACCTGTGCCACTCCCTGAACCATGTCTTCCTCTTCTGGACACAGCCTTCTGGCTGTGCCCCATTCAGATCTTTTCCTCCCTTCCGGGGGATCCACAGTCCTCAGTCCAACCACTTGCCTCAGTGGCACTCTGCAGTCCAGGTTCTAGCCACTCATCTCAGTGGCAGACTGCAGTCCATGTACTGGCCCACTTCCCACAGTGGGGCCAGTGGGGGCAAGGTGGGGCGGGGGAAGAGGCCAATCCTGTCTGCTACTCCTGGCCCCAACCCAGGGACCCTATAGCCAGCAGCCATGTACCGCCCCTCCTCCAATTCCACAGTATCCTTCCCTGGGCCATTTCCCCCGCAGCCCCAGCACCTCTTCTGCCCTTGTGTCAGGGTCTCAGTCTGGCAGCCATCAGCCTGGAGCTTTTCATACTCCACTGACCCTGCCCAGCACTGCTCTGGCCATGGTGCTCCAACTCTATAAGCATCCAGTCCTCCTCCCTCAAACTCCAGGCAGTGACTGCCTCAGCTTTGCTCAGCAGCCTCTTCTTATATGGGCCAGTCTGACCCTGATTGGTTCCTCTAATAAACCTTCCCCTAATTAGCTGGCACTACAAGCCTTTTCCTTATTGGCGGTCTCCCACGCAGCCTCCCCAGGGTTGCTTTAAGCCCTTGTATACCAGTGAGGGGAAGCTGCCACACCACAATGGTTTGTAAATGTATGTATGTATGACTACATAGCAGTCCTGTGAATATCCACTATTGGGACATCACTGAGCTACTATTGATGTAGCTTGTGCTCTTGTGGAATGAGTTTGCACACTTTGAGGAGACATAGCCAAAGCTGTTTCATACGCAGTCTGGATACAGGATGTTATCCACTTGGAGATGCTCTGTGAAGAGATCACTTCCCTCTTCATACAATCTGCATATGACACAAACAGACAAGGTAAAGCACAAAACAGTTTAGTTCTGTCCAGATAGAAGGCTAGAAATTATCTGATATCTAATGTATGGAGATGCTGGTCCTCCAAAGATGACTGTGGCTTAGGAAAGAACACAGGTAAATATATTGCCTGGCTCAAAAGAAATTGAGAAACCACATTAAACAAATATTTTGAGTGTGGTCGTAAAGTTACTTTGGAGAATTGTGCATAATGGGGCTCTGCCATCAGAGTCTTCAACTCACAGACGCTCCTTGCGGATGTTATCACAATCAAGAATGTGTTTCTGACACAAAAGCAGAAAGCGACAAGATGCCTGTCATAACATTTTTTCCCAGGTTTGGACCTTAGCATCCAAAATATGGGTGTTAGCATGAAAACCTTCAAGCTTAGGTACCAGCTTGGACCTGGTATCGCTGCCACCAGCTAAGAATTATACAGTGCCTAGCTCACTGTGGTCTCCCCAAAACCTTCCCTGGGGGACCCCAAGACTCAGATTTCTTGAGTCTCACAACAAAGGGGAATAAACCATTTTCCTTCCCCCTCCTCCCCTCCATGTGTTCCCTCCCTGGGTTCCAGGAGAGATATACAGAAGCAAGCTCCGTGAATCTAAACAGAGGGATTCCACCCTCCCTGTTTCAAGTCCTTGAAACACAAGCACCGAGAGAGCTAACCTCTCTCCCCCCTCACCCAGAGGGTATGCAAAGTCAGGCTTAGTAAATCTAACATAAAGAGATTTTCCCCTTGACTTCTTCCTCCCACCAATTCCCTGGTGAGCTGCAGACTCAATTCCCTGCAGTCCCCACTAAAGAAAAACTCCAACAGGTCTTAAAAAGAAAGCTTTATATAAAAAGAGTGAAAAAGGACATAATATATAGTCTCTGTATCAAGGTGACAATATACAGGGTTAATTGCTTAAAGGGAAAAAATGAATAAACAGCCTTATCCAAAAAGAATACAATTCAAAACACTTCAGCAACTACACACATGTAAATACAAAAGAAAACAATATAAACCTATTGTCTTACTATCCTTGTACTTACAACTTGGAAACAGAAGATTAGAAAGCCAGGAGATAGAAAAATCACTCTCAGAGCCAAGAGGGTCAGACCCAAGACAAAGAACAAAGAACTCACACCCAAAACTTCCCTCCACCCAGATTTGAAAAAGTCTTGTTTCCTGATTGGTCCTCCGGTCAGGTGTTTGGTTCCCTGTGTTAACCCTTTACAGGTAAAAGAACATTAACCCTTAGCTATCTGTTTATGACAATGCCATAGGTTTTAACAGAGGTCCTATTAAGGATGTCAGAACTGTGATAAGAGTCCACAGAGGAACCAGCTCTTGGACCAGAGGATAGAGATGAAGAAGCCTTTTTAAGAATCTTGCTACCATGGCATTGGAAAAGACTGATCTCCCATGAATGAGGAGGATGAAATATTGAAATTGCTGCCATATTCACCAAATGAGCTGAGCGCAAGGCCTTACAACTGAAAATGCAGCAAGTACTCCAAGATGTCCTGGATATGAGCTAGTATTGGTGGAACTCTGTG
This sequence comes from Gopherus evgoodei, assembly GCF_007399415.2. Lineage (NCBI taxonomy): Eukaryota > Metazoa > Chordata > Testudines > Testudinidae > Gopherus > Gopherus evgoodei. Next base: position 78,185,622 of record NC_044327.1, read on the forward strand.
GGCCAATGATAACACTGAAAACTGCTTCCATTTTGCAGACTAGGTCATGTATTAGAAGACTTTCTGATATCGAGTAGAACCTGTTAAATAGCTACTGAACACTACTCTTCCTCTTTATTCAGCCATGAAACAGCCATGCAGTGAGATGTGACCATGATTCTGGGAATAAGCTGGGATGGAGAGAAAGGGATATGGGAGGCTGAATCAACAGCACAAGAAGGTCAGCCAGCTAACACTGCCTTGGCCATGCCAGGGCAATGAAGCCTGGTCCACCTTCATCTTGGGATGACCTGTGGGATGATCAGGATCAGGGGAAAAAGCATACAGAAGAACCAACTTCCAGCTGAGATGGAAGGTGTTGGACAGGGAGCCCCAGCTGAGGCCTCCTCGAAAGCAGAATAGATGACATTTCCAGTTGTCCCTTGCAGCAAAAAGGTCAATTGCTGGAATGCCCCAAGTTGCCAAGATGACCCACAGAATACTTATCCTCATGGATCACTCATGACATAGGAAACATTTCTGCTGAGATGGTCTGTGATATAATTCTGGACCATGGGCAAGTGATCAGCTTTTGAAATGATGCTCTCCTCAGTACAGAACTGCCACAACCTGATTGTCTCTTGGTAGAACACCCTGGAGGGTGCTCCCCCTTGCCTGTTCACATAATACACTGCAGTGCTATTGTCAGTAAGTGTGAACCACTGAGCCCCTAATACAATCCAGAAAGGTGTGACAGGCATTGTAAATGGTTCTAAACTCCAGGATGTTGATATGCAGTGAGGCCTCCTGCTCCGACCAGAGACCCTGAACTTTCTGCAATCCCAGATGTGCTCTCCCAGACCATCAGGAAGGTATCAGACACAACAGATCTTGTTGGTTAGCACCAGATGAAGAGATCACCCCACATACATTTGATGGAAGTGCCCACCACTGCAGGGAGTCCAGGAACAGCAGAGAGAGATGGACCAATATGTCCAAGAGGTGAAGAATTGGACAGTAAACTGTCTTGGGCCGCATCTGAAGTGAGCAAACACCTACCCTTGAAAACTGGATCTCTTGCATGCGAGCAGACATGTGACCTAAGAGCCTCAAGCATATCTGAAGTCATGGAAGGCTGCGACTGCAGACTGAGGCAAAGATGGCAAGTCACCTGAAAACGGTTGGCAAAAATGCTCTCAAACTCATAGAGTCTAGTAGGACTGAAGTGAACTTGATTTTCTGAGTGGGAACCAAAGCTGACTTTCCAGGAGAAGACCCAGACAGTTGAGTAACGGAGTATAGTGTGTATGTGACCTGCCCTCTGGACCCTGCCCCTCAGTAGCCGGTCATTCAGATATGGGAAGATATGGATTCTCTTCTCTCTCATCACCATACACTTGGTAAAAATGCGGCAGAAGAGATGCCAAAAGATAACACCAGGTACTGAAAATGGTGTTCTGCCATGATCAACCAGAGGAATTTTCTGTGACTTGGCAAAATTGCCACATGAAAACAGGTGTCCTGAAGGTCCAGAGCAACAAACCAGTCATTTTAAGAGAACACTGGGAAGATAGTCGATAGGGTGACTATTTGGAACCTCATATATCTGATATATTTGTTGGGGCTGCAAAGGTCAAGAATGGATCTTACGCCTCCTGTGGATTTGAACCAGAAAGTACCAGAAATAGAGGCCCTTACCCTGGTGTTCCGGAGGAACTTCCTCCAGTGCCCCAAAAGCCAGTGAACAGCAAAGCTGCTTGAGAAGCAGTATATCTTGAGAGGGGTTCCTGAAGTGGAATGGGATGGGTGTGTAACGGGGAAGAGGAACCAGATGACATAGCTCGATTAGATAGTGCTTAGGACCCAGTTGTTAGTGGTAAATCGAGACCCAAGGATTGTGAAAGAGAGCCAACCTGTCCCTGAATGGAGGGGAGGTAGCTGAGGGAGTTATGACTGGACCATTGCTCTGGACAAAGGAGTCAAAATGCATACTTGGGGCCGGATGGGAGAAAAAGTCCTCAACTCCCTGTACTAGCACAAAGTAGCACAAGTGCTTTGCAATAGGAGGTACCGAAGCTGACATGCTCCAAAGATCCTTTGCAGGCTCTAGGAACTCACTCTCCCAGGGCAGATGGCTGTAGGATATTCAACAACTTATGGGTATTCTCCTGTGGGAACTCCACCTGAATGTCCAGGGAAGCTGCCACATGCAACAGATGGTCCTGGTAGGCCTTGAAGTCCTCAGGCACTGAAGGAGAGGAAGAGACAAGGACATCCAAATCATCTGGGGTGGTTTGTGTAGAGTAGGATTGGTGTTTGAATGTAGGCCAGGTGCAGGTAGTTCCTGTTGTCTACACCTGACTTAACCCTGAGGTTTTTTGGCTTGGCAAAGAGAAAATGTAAGTTTTCTCTTACAGTGCTCATGTGTTCTGTTCCCTGAGTGTTCTGCAGCATATGTAAGACTGGAGTGCTAGTACATGTTATGGGCATGTTGAAACATCACTTGAAGAGGGTAGAGTTAAGGTTTCATGGGGGAGGGTGCGATGTACCTTAACTCTATTTCCTGATTTTCAAAAGTTTGAACATGGCTGGGCATGATCTTCTCGAAAGGCATGAGACACCACCAGGCAACCTTAACTCTGCATTCACAGAGTTGTCGGTGAATTTCCTAGTGTTTTGAACAATGTAAGATGTTATTTTTAGGAGATACATTATTTGAGTTATCACATGGGTTTGCAGGGGGGGAACTCAGGAAGGTAAAGGATGCTATTTGGTTTGTAAATGATTCTTGCCCCTTCCAATAGCGATAATGGTCACGCTATGAACTCTTTTGGGGTGAATTTGCTACCAGGGTAAGGAGAGAAAACACAGAGATGGGTTATTTCACAATATTTTGAAAGATATATTCCATATAGGTTACAATAAGTTTAAGCTTGTGAAAGTAGACTCCCGTCTCCCTGCTTCTCTGCACCCACACCCATTGCCCCACCTCCACCTGCTGCCAGCATTTCCAGGTCCAATTCCTTTCTCATCCCTGCATCTGCAGCTGACTCTTAGTAGCATAGAAGCTTCAGAAAGGTGTGATGTTATCTTAGTGTGATTGAGAATACACTGTGGGGATGAATACATCCTGAAACAATAGCTCTGAGAGGTAGAAACTGCTCATTAATTTATGTGGTGGCCTTATCTACTCTCCCCTCTTTCAACTGCAGTAGACCTGTGCCATGCACTGAATATGCCCATTCTCAACTCCTCACACCAGTCTCTGAGCTATGTGCTCCATGCTTTCCTGGTTTGAGCTTCCAGTTATCATCTCAGTCCTGTGTACTATGCCATGCACTGAGCCTACCTATCCCCAGCTCCCACCCCCTTTAAGCATTGTGTGCCTGTGCCATACAGTCAACACAAAATTCCTAGCTCCCCATCCTGGGATCAGCATTATGGGGCATGTCTGGAAAGGAAGACAAAAATGGGGGCACGTGAATGTGGGCAGGCAGAATTGAATCACCTCTAAATCCCCCACTGCACAGCTCTGACCCCCTCTTTTACTCCTTCCCACTCTCTTTTTACTCCTACACACTTCCTGCACTGTTCTTACTTCCTTTTCTCTGAGAAGCAGCAGCATCCAGGGGGAAGAGTGAGCCTGGACCCCTTCTTTGTGCTGAAGGCAGCAGGGGGAGTTGCCTCCCTTGATCAGGGAGCCCCCTCCTTTAGTTGGGTGAATCAGCCACAGGGAGGAATTGTGGTATTCAGAGTACTTGTAGAGGAAGAGGACATAGATGTCTCCATTTCCTTGTCCCCTGGTATGGCACTAGAGGGGAAGGAGATCTGAGATATGGCAGGGCTTCTCTCTAGCTTTCAAGCTTATGCTGCCATGCCCAATCTCCTTTAAGTAGGTTTGCTGTCCAAACAAAACAAATTCAGCTCACACTTTGCCCCAAGATTTCACAGTCTCCCCTCCCAGGGGTCTCTGGTAATCCTCCTTCTTGTACCTTCCAGTCCCAGCCAGCTCCCTTATTGGTCTGTCCTTACTGTGCAAGCTCTGCTATTCTAGAACCACAGTTCCCAAGCAATCTTCCTGAATACCTGGCCCTTTGCAATCAGTGTAGGGGACTGGACTAGATGAACCATCGAGGTCCCTTCCAGTTCTGTGATTCTTATCCCAAACTTTCCTCCTTTAGGATTCTTCTCTGTCAGCACTTCTGCATACCCAGAGAGCAGAAGTACCTTTGAAAGCAATCCCTTATTCATATTTGGATCATAGGAAAAACTACTTCTTTGGAAACCCTGTTATCCTTCAAAGCCCTAGTCATCAAACTGTATTTTCCAAAAACATTAATGATCCCTTATACCAGCAATTCCCAAACTTGGTTCGTGGCTTGTTCTGGGCAAGCCCCTGATGGGCTATGAGACGTTTTGTTTACCTGAGCATCCACATGTACGGTCGCTCGCAGCTCCCAGTGGCCTCATGCATCATACTGGTGTCAGCACAGTGATCAGCCTCATTTTCACAGTTTACAGTTCTTGTTCTCTGTTGAAAGGCAGGTGTTGCTCTGTCAGCGATGGGATGCTCTTGCTAGCCCTTCATCAGCCCTCTTTACATCTGGAGTGGGGGCAAGGATATTTTCTCTTCTCTTGCCCACTCTGGCTCATGGGTTCTCCTCTGCTATATTTCTCTTTGAGGTGAATTGTCCTTTTAAGGATAGAGTCCAACTCATTGTAATCCCTATTCAGCCATTTCCTCTTTGCAGTTGGAGTTGAATGCTTGGTCCATCCTCTATAGCTCTTTATCTCAACAATGGAAGAGGGAGGTGGAGGAGAGGGTCTCCTCACCAATGTTGAGTTTGCAGAATCTGACTCTATTTCTCTAAGGATATTGTGACATCCTGCTTGCGGTATCCAGAATTGTGAGCTCCTCTGTTACCCCCTCTCAACCTCAGCAAGTAGGAGTTTTGCAGCTGCTAAACTATGTGTTAGCTCCCTTCCACACCTGTTTGCCTGCTTTGCCAGGAAATAGTTCTCTGTTACCTTCAAGACAAGGTTGGACAATCTGTGATCCCCAAACTCCCAAGTTCCCCAGAGATGTCTCTCTGCAGCATCCAGTACCTCTCACTGGACATTCACAGAAGATAAGTTTGCTTCCTCAAAGAGACAGAGTACACACCAGTCTGTATGACTGGCTAATGACTCACCCCCCTCTCCCCAGTTTAATACACAGCACAGAGATGGTTTTGTAATGAAACAAGCATATGTTGTATTAATAAAGAACAAGAGATTTATGTGATACTAAGCAAGAATGAACGAGGCAGGCATAGTTACAAGTGAAACAAAACAAACCAGGCTTTCTAGTCACTACAAAGTAATAGAAAGTTACAACTTTTGCCTTGGGAGTTTTCTCACTTAGAATCAAGATAACAGCATCCTTAGCCCTTCAGACTAGGAAACCCAACTTTCACAGGCTCACAGGATGCTTTTCCTTATGTCCCTTAAGTGATAGATACCAACGTGGCTTTTTATTTCTGCTTATATTTCCCCAAAGTGCTTGGTTTTGTCCTCAGGGTCAGGATAACCTCCAGCTGATCATCCTTTCCTGTTGACTTCCCATTGCCTTGCTGATTCATATGCAAATGAGGCTTCCATTGTTTTGATTCCATAATGCTTAATTTACATTGCAGAGAGATAGATAGTTGCCTTTCCTCTTGTCTGGTGAAAGCCTGCCCCCCTCCCTCGCCCCGTGTTTTGTCACAAACTTTAAAGCATATAATCAGTGAGTATCTCTAATTGATTCTCCATACAGCGTTAACACAAACATTTCACATTGATATGAATCAGCAGTGTGTCATTGACTTTCATAAAAAAACCTAACTCGTTACACTTTTATAGTTGATTCAATTGCCTATTTTTTGGGGCTCAGACCCCCTGTTCTCCACCTAGAGGTATCCAGACCCTGATTGTCACAAGTGGAACTGGACGTGTAAATTCCAGCTCTAGGACACATACCCTCACTAGCTCTGATTGAGCTAGCCTGGTAAAATAAAATGTAGCCACAGCAGCTGAAGCAGGAGGTAGAGCTAGCCATGCCAAGTATATATCTGTGGTCTTGGAAGGGGATGATACTCAAGCTGGCTAGCCTGCCCTGCCCCCACCCCAGCCACACTCTACTTTTTGCATGCTAGCTGGATCAGGGCTAGCACAGGAATATCTCCTCAAGGAGTAACTTACACCTTCTGGCTTCAGTGCTGAAATATCCAAAGACTTGGAATTACTTTTGCTTTACTCTTAAATTCCCTCAAGCAGTTCATTCTACCACTATTTGGCAGGAACTTTAGGAAGGGAGGAGAAAGTTGTTAATTTTTCCACTCTAAAGAAATGACCGTTTTTGTTTTAGTTTATACAAATGATTCTACTCCATCACAAGATCAAATTCTTTCCCAGATGGCAGTACTGGTTCAGATTGTGCAATTTTAAGGAAGCAGATGGAAAGAGAAGCTTTTAAACCCTTGGAATCAGTCCCATATATGCTGTCTGCCACAACTGGCAAAATAAGAAAAAGGGTAATGCAACATCCAAATAATTAGAACCCTAGAGAGGTGAATCCAGCTAGTTCACACTAGAGACTGTTTTAAAGTTACAAAAAATTTAATATATCTAGTACATTTCTAGTCATCATAAAATAATTTAACTGCAAAGTTTAACTTGCTCAAATAATGAGAAGCATTCCCTTTGTATAGCGATTCTTATTCTAGGATCTCACAGCCTTTTACAAAGATTAGCATAAGAGCTGGTCAGAGCTTTTCCTACAGAATAGTCTTCCATTGGAAAATGCTGATTGGTTTATTCCATCTCCATCCTCTGTTGCCCCAGGAACTTCTCTGATTCTTTTCACTAAGAGGAATCTTCACATTAATTTATTTATATTTCCCATATTTCCCTCATGCAGCAAAGTATTTACACTGTTTCTTTTCCTTTCCCAAAGGTCCAAAACAGTGATCTCCTTTCCTTGAGATCTCATCACACACTGAGCTCAACTAGCCCTGGTCCTCCTACAATCATTTTCTTCCTGGGTTGTCTTTTATAGCCCTCAGCTGATGGCTAATTGGTTCATCAGGCCTCTCAACCTGATCAGCTGCATATCTCCAATCAGCCTTCTCCAGAGGAACTGATTGGTGCCTAAGTGATCAGAGTGCTGGCTCACCTGCTAGCTTCTAGCACACTGTCACATTGACTTGACGAACGCACTGTAGATGCAGCCATGTCAGTCCCAGGATATTAGAGGGACAAGGCGGGTGAGGTAATATATTTTATTGGACCTACTTCTTTTGCTTGTCTCCTTCCCACCAACAGAAGTTGGCCCAATAAAAAAAAATTACCTTGCCCACCTAGTCCCTCTAACATTGACATTGAACATTCTGTCAGAATGTGTCAACCTGGATGAAATTCTGAAGGAAAGCAAGCAGGTTTCCTGCCAGCTGGTCCCCATCTTTTTGTGAGTCTGGAAGGCCCAGCTCCTGTGCTTCCCATGATGACCAGTTCCCCATCTGACAGGCTGCCAGGACTCTGGACAGCTCAGTGAGCCTCATAAATGTTTTGAAATAGTCCAGACCTTTCAAAACAAAAAAGTTTGGAATTCCCATTCCATGGGAAATTTTGAAATGTCATTGTTCATTCTACTTCAGAATGATTTTTTTTTAATTTCAGAATTTCCCACAGGATGGAAATTCACATTTCTAGCCAGCTATAGTCAGCATATATTACTATTCTCATTTTACAGATGGGGAAACTGAGGCTGGAAGGTTTGGGGGTTTTAAAAATCACAAACCGTAAGGAAGTGGCAGTCAGGAATGCAGTCCAGGTTTCCTGATTTCCAATCTGTGCACTAACCACTAGCCCATGCATTTCTCGTATACACTTCCTGACATGAGGTCTATTAATCTCTCCGCTTCTGTTCCTTTCTCTTCCAGAGGATCGGCCATAACCAACAGCATCACTCACAGCATTCTTAGTGTAAGTACCTTTTGCAGTTTCTAGGCAAAATTTTATTAATGGCTCAGCACTTGTCCAGTAGAACTGATGTGATGATCAGGTGAGCTGAGCAGTTAGCAATTTTTTTTCTGCTGGATGATACTAGAAGATGTAATTCATTCTTTGTTTCATTTACAATCCTTATCCAAATTTAAGTGCCCCAAATTATCAGTCACCTGCTGATTAGATATGAGTGTAAATTAGGAAAGGAAGGAAGCAACGTAGCCTAATGGATAGAGACATGAACTAAAACTCAGGAGACCTGAGTTCTTTTCCTGGCTCTGTCAGTGAGTTGCTGGGTGACCTTGGACAAGTGACTTTCCTCACTTTCCTCCTTTTACAGATCCAGACTAACACAGCTACCCCTCTGATACTTTCCTCACTAGGTGCCTCAGTTGTCCCCATCTCAGTAAAACAGGGATAATAATACTGATCTCGTTTATAAAGAGCTTTGAGATCACGTGGTGGAATCCACTCACCAGAGTGGAGCCTCCTGCTGGTTGTCTCAGAGATTAGCTCTTTCCGCCAGTGCACCCTCTCCTGGTGATGCCATTCCCACTGCCTTCTCCACCTGTGTCTCAGCCAAGGAACTGCAGTGTCCTTTTCATGTGACTCAGCCCTCTGTCCATGCCACCATCTGTGGTTTCCCCCTTTGGGGGGGCAGGGGAGGGAGCAGGCATCTCCCAGTCCAATCCAGCCACTTCCCAGTGGGCCTCCAGCCCATAAGGTCCAGAAGTCAGCCAGGAACTCCCTGTTGCTCCCCTGGTCCCTGCCAGCAACTGCTCTGTCCAAGGTGCTACCTTCCTGCAACCCACTAAGACAGTGGTCCATAACCTTTTCATCTGGCGAGAGCCAGATGAAGGACCATGGCAGCAGTGGAGCATCCGCTGAAATGCCGCAAAATTTTGGCAGCATTTCAGCGGTGACGCCTCTCGATGACGTCACTTGTCGGCGGCAAGCAGCATCATCAAGAAATTCAGTGGCATTTCGGTGGATGCTCCACCGCCGGCTAGGATGCGGGCACATTTAGATGCCCTCGTGAGCGCCATGCACTAAGAACACAGTCCTCTTTCTTTGGGCTTCCTGCAGCAACTGACCCTTTTCTGCCCTTTTATGTGAGTCTGCTGGGTCCTGATTGGCTTCTGTGTGTAGTATCTCTAGGCTGCTTTTAACCCACTCCATTCCAGTGTGGGGTGAACACCCCATCACAGATTTAAGGAGGAAAAGTGCTAGAACAGCTAGGTATTATTATTATATTATGTAATTGCTAGAGTCAGGGAAGGAACAGATTAATTAGAGGGTATGGGTGGATATTTGACTCTCCACTTCTTGCACCTCCTGCCCCCCACACCATTTACAAGTAAATCACTATATGAAATCCTGTACTGGGAGATCTAGCATCTTAGCCAGTGTACTTGGCATTCAAGAAAACATTAGTTTACTGCATTAAGAATATTAACCCTTGAAAATGCTGCCACACTGCTGGGGCCCTAGCAAAATCACAGTCCATTTTGGTGAATTTTATGGTCATAGAATTTTTAAAATTGCAATTTTCATGATTTCAGCTATTTAAATCTGAAATTTCACAGTGTTGTAATTTTAGGGATCCTGACCCAAAAAGGAGTTGTGGGGGAGGTGTCGCATGGTTATTGCAGGGTGGGGTTGTTTTACTGCTACCCTTACTTCTGTACTGCTGCTGGCCATGGTCCTGCCTTCAGAGCTGGGCAGCTGGAGAGCAGTGGCTGCTGGCCGGGAGCCCAGCACTGAAAGCAGAGCTGCCGCCAGCAGCAGCACAGAAGTAAGGATGGCGTGGTATGGTATTGCCACCTTTACTTCTGCGATGCTACCTTCAGAGCTGGGCCCTCAGCCAGCAGGCGCCACTTTTCGCTGCCCAGCTCTGAAGGCCGCCCCCAATTTGAGAAACGCTAGTCTCCCCCATGAAATCTGTATAGTGTACTATAAGGCAAAAGCACACAAAAGACCAGATTTCACAGTCCGGGATGCATTTTTCATGGCTGTGAATTTGGTAGGGCCCTACACATTACCATGTGTCGGTACATCACCAGTAGAACTCAATTCTTTAGTGCTTCCAACTGCTTCAGGCTATGTGCCTTTGAATACATCTACACAGCATTTTGGAGTCTGCACAAAGCGAGCTTCCCAGCCCAGGTCAACAGACTTGGGCTAGCAGGGTTTGTGCTAGAGCACTAAATCTAGCTGTGTAGTCAGTGCTTTCAGATTGTGGCTGTGACTAAAGCTTAGGCTCTGAAGCCTAGGGAGTGGGATGGGATTCAGAGCCTGAGCTGCAAATTCAAAGCAGTATCTACACAGCTATTTTTAGAGTGTTAGCACGAGCTCTACTAGCCCATGTCTGTTGGCCCAGGCTAGGAGTCTCACTCCTGCAGACTTTGTAGATATATCCTTAATGTCCAGAACTACCTGCAGCTGCTACTGCTGATGGCAGTTCACAGCCCTGTTCTCACCAGTGAATGCATGAAGGAATTGAAGAATTAAGTGATTAATATTGTAGTAGCTTTAAATGCACAGGGGTCCTTGATCAGTTTTCTTTCTTCCCACCCCCTAACCATGTATTGTTTCTGACTGCTTGCATATTCTTTTCCTCCTCCAAAATGAAAAACAGAAAGGGACTTCAGATGCTGTAGCTATCACTGCCCTCCTTACTGTCTTTCTTCTTCAGCTTGGACTTCAAGTGTCTCTGATGAAGAAAATACATTAGAATCTGACAATTGCACTTTTAACTCTTCCTTATCTCCTCACTAGTGTCCTCCCACTCATCAGACACAATATTATCAGTGTGCTAGACATAATAGACAAGAGGCCAAATTCTTCACTGGCATAACTTCACTGAAGTCAAGCCCAAACAATGGAAGAGGTGGTATCCATAGCTGTGACAACAGACAGGAGAAAATTGCCAGAAGCAGTACTATGGCTACTAATTAGGAAGGTACTACTGCTTCTGCTCCATTTGAGTTTAGTGATGACACATTCTATCCCCTCTGTCACTGTGCTACTGTACTTTAGGTGTGTTCTTCTTAAAATAGAAGATCAGAAATTCCTGCTCTTCAGACCAAAGGGAAACAGCAGCACAGAGTCCCTGACTGCACTTCAAAAACTACTTAAAAATAGGCAAGGGGATTTAAAAAAAAAAATCAATCTGTACAATTGTGTGCCTACATGGCACATATGAATCAGCTATGTGCATGGGCAAATGGCCAGACAGGCCTCTAAATGCTGATTTGCACATGCATTTACTTGATTTGCTTGTTGTAGTGGCAGCAATTACAGACGCTCACCTACAGTTTTTCACAGTGGTCTCAAACCCTTTTTTTTAAATCAGTTGGCACCAACTGTCTAAAATTTAGAGAAAACTAAGCTCAACAGCTAAAAATTGCAACATCACAACTTGAGCTAGCTCTCAGAAAAGAACAGACGCATCAATATTTACAGCAGCACATGGTGTCACAGCCCATTTTATATATACACACATCACTGAGGCATATTTGTATGCTTGCCCCTTGCTCACATTTCTCTTGCCTTCCTGTGCTAGCAATGCAACCAGCAACACAAACGAAGTCTGGCAGGCTCGCTCTTTCTGGTTCACCCTTTCTAGCTATGATTTAGCATTTTTAAAGGAGAACTTTAATTTATGGGAATTCTTATAAGTTTGAAACAAGAGCAATGAGATTTTTTTCCTCTTGGTCTCCTCCAAGATTCATGAGACCTGGAAATCTCCACTGTTCTGGCATATGCACTTTTAGATGTCCAGTAGCTGAATGTCTTTTAATTGACATTCACTAACATGGCCGATATTCATGGTGCTCAGCGTTTTATTTGCCCATCCCTAGTTTTGATTCCATAGCGCTGAGCCCAAGTCTGCTAGTATTGACAGGATTCTGCCATGCTTATTTTTAGTCATGACTTTGTCTGAGAGGTTCTAAACTATAGAAGTACTTTCTTGTCTTAATTACCTTATTTTTCCTGGTATGTGAGCAGGGCCTGTGCAAGGATGTTTCGCGCCCTAGGCGAAACTTCCACTTTGCCCCCCCCCACCTGTGCCCCCGCCATGAGGTGCTCCCCCTCCCCGCGGCAGCTCCCCCCTCCACCCTGAGGCGCCCCCCTTGGGGCAGTTCCCCACCCCCATCCTCTGCCCTGAGGCACTCCCTCGCCCCAGCTCACCCCTGCTCTGTGCATGAGCACGAGCACCCTAGCACGCCATTGCTGCTTCACTTCTCCTGCCTCTCAGACATGCGGCACCTAAGTTGATTGGCGCCACAGCCTGGGAGGCAGGAGAAGTGAAGCGGCCACAGCGTGCTCAGGGAGGAGGTGGGGCAGGGGTAAGCTGGGGCAGGGAGTTCCTCTGCGTGCCCCCCCTTACTTACTGCAGGCAGCTCTCCCCGCGCTCCCCTGCCCCAGCTACCTCCGCCTAAATGTTGGCGGCAACCGGGGCGGCCGAAGATCCAGCCACCGTGGTTGCTGCTGAAGAAAATGGCGCCCCCCAAATCCCAGCACCCTGGTCGCCTAAATGGTTGCACCAGCCCTGTATGTGAGCTAGAGTCTGATTACTAAAGCAGAGAATTCCTATTGTTTCCCATTGTGGACAATGTTATCTGCTTTTTGTCTTGCACCTAGATGCCATGAATGACAACATTGCATTATTAAATAAAATAAATTCAATTAATAAACACGCAGCTAAGGAAAATTAAAGGGAAACATGATCTTGTAAAGGATAAAGCTATCTAGGTTCTATTCCTGGCTCTGCCTCTGAGATTGGTTCTGTTACTTAACCTCAGTGATCCTCCATTTCCTTATTTGTAAAAGAGAGAAAATATCCACCTCTGGGCTATTTAATTCATTAATATTTCTAAAGTGCTTTGAGAGCTTTAGATGGAAGGTGGTAAAGAAATGCAAACTATTAATAGGTTCTTGCATTTGCTTGAAAGATTAAATGAGAAAACCCAGGTGGGGGACAACTAAATATCCAAGCAATTCTTTAAAAAGCAATTATACAATAATCTAAAAAAATACATAAAACATTCACATTTTACCATTTGCAACAAATTGTTCTTATACTGAAATCTTAATCACAACACATCTGTTAACAATTATTTCAAAGATTTTACTCAGTTTTGAATAATGGTTGCATTCCTACCTTTTAGGATATGCAGACATATATTGTACATGACATAAATATTGCACTTGGTTCTCATTATATGAATTTCTCATTAACAAGTAATTAGTCTTAATATTTTTTCTTAAATTATGTAGTATAAAAGAAACAGACCTTTAAAACTAATGTAGCAGCAGTCAGTGAGTTAAACAAGTTTCATAGAAACAAATGTTCCTGGCCTATGATTAACCTCACAACCAACCGAGTGCAAAAATTGACCGCTCAACCTGCATGTTGAAATTAACCAGAAAAAGAAGGAAGGGAAAATACTGTGTTTCTGGTCACTCTTTTTTTTTTTTTTTTAAAGCTTTGTGTTGGAAACAGCAGGCATTCAAATTGGATTTTATTTCTATTAGTCTCCTAAAATATTTTTCCATTTCACAATTGGGACTCTAAGTAATGTATGTTTTTTGGATGAACTTCTATTAGAAAATGTAAAATATTACCTTGAACTGAAAAATTAGATGTTAATATTCCCCTTTCATATCTGATCTTTGGCTTATCCCAAATGCCATCAACTATAGTTCAGAAACCTGACAAATGCAGTCGCCAGTGATGTAATACCACAAGTATGACAATATGAACGTTTTATATTTTTAAACTTATGCTTTTATTTTTACTTGTACTTTATAGGCTGGAGAATGATTTTTTTGCTACCTGTCAAAAATGTGTAGACAATTACATTCAACAGCCCTTTAACACCTGCAGCTTTACCAAACTGAATTTAGAAATATCAAGTAATGCCAGTGATGTTATGTCTAGTCCATTAACATAAATGTTTCTTAAAGCTTCCCTAATTACTTGTGACCAGAAACATATTATTTTTTATTGCTTATACTGCCAGCAACACTGCACTGGGGGGGATGCCGGGAGCAGTAAGACTCCCTGCAGTGTGAGAGGGTGAAAGTTCTACCTGTCCCCGGCTTTACCCTGCACATCAAGGGTTCACACTAAAATAGTCCTGACACTGACCTCTCAAAGACCCAGCAGCTGAAACAGCCTTAACAAGGTATTAACACAGCAACATGCTCCATAAACTATTACCAGCTGCAGGTGGAAAAAGAGAGAGCAAGAGAGAAGGAAAGAAAAGGGCTGTTTCACAGCTAAAGGATACACAGGAGTCACTAGTCAATTAAAAATATAGAGGTTCCATTGCATGTTCTTTTAACTAGTTTTCAGATTTTAGTTGTTACTTACGCTGAAAGAACATTGTAATGTGCTATAAATCAAAGTATTACATCAAGAGTAAGCAGCTGAATTGCCAGATGTCCTCTTTCTCTCACTCATCTGACTGAGTCATACCGTATTATTTCAGCAAAAACAAAAATTCTTAAACAATGCAGGTGAAGTACATTCCCCCACCCCACCCCCACCCCCATAATTACTGGTGACTAGCTGGCTGCTGAGCGAAAAAAAAGCTGTGATTGTAAAACGTGCTTACTCTCCCATTAGTGTTTTATTACCCCTGCATGTGGAAAGCTATGTTTTTATTCTACTCCAAATGTACAATTTGTATATTTGTAATACATTGATTATAGTGCTTTTCACTTCAGTGGCAGTTCTGCCTTTGCAGGCCCTGGCCTACATCACTTACCTAATCAGAAACATGTAAACAGTTTAATTTCAAAGTCCCTTCCGTTGAATATTACACTGTGAACAAAAAGAACTGGAGTACTTGTGGCACCTTAGAGACTAACAAATTCATTTGAGCAAAAGCTTTCATGGGCTACAGCCCATTTCATTGGATGCATAGACTGGAACATTCTGCAAGAAGATATTTATACATACAGAGAACATGAAAAGGTGGAAGTAGCCATACCAACTGTAAGAGGCCAATTAATTGAGATGAGCTATCAACAGCAGGAGAAAAAAAACTTTTGAAGTGATAATCGAGATGACCCATAGAAGGTGTGAGGATACTTAACATGGGGAAATAGATTCAACTAGTGCAATGGCCCAACCATTCCCAGTCTCAGTTCAAACCTAAGTGAATTGTATCTAATTTGCATATTAATTCAAGTTCACTAGTCTCTCTTTGGAGTCTGTTTTTGAAGTTTTTTCTGTTGTAAAATTGCCATCTTCAAGTCTGTCACTGAGTGGTTAGAGAGGTTGAAGTGTTCTCCCACTGGTTTTTGAATGTTATGATTCCTTATGTCAGATTTGTGTCCATTTATTCTTTTGCATAGAGACTGTCCGGTTTGGCCAATGTATATGGCAGAGGGGCATTGCTGGCACATGATGGCATAGATCACGTTAATAGATGTGCAGGTGAACAAGCCCCTGATGGCATGGCTGATGTGATTAGGTCCTATGATGGTGTCACTTGAATAGATATGTGGACAGAGTTGGCATTGGGCTTTGTTGCAAGGATAGGTTCCTGGGTTAGTGTTTATGTTGCATGGTATGCGGTTGCTGGTGAGTATTTGCTTCAGGTTGGGGGACTGTCTGTAAGTGAGGACTGGTCTGTCTCCCAAGATCTCTCAGAGTGAGGGATCATCTTTCAGGATAAGTTGTAGATCTTTGATGATGCGCTGGAGAGGTTTTAGTTGGAGGCTGAAGATGACAGCTAGTGGTGTTCTGTTATTTTCTTTGTTGGGCTTGTCCTGTAGTAGGTGACTTCTGGGTACTCTTCTGGCTCTGTCAATCTGTTTTTTCACTTCAGGCAGTTACTACAATGGCCCAGAATGCAGCTCATTCCAGCAAGGTAGAATATAAACAGTGGTGGTGTTGCTGAACTCCAGAGACAGCAAGCCTAGTAACTAGAGCTGGTTGAATAATGGACGTCCAGAGCTTAGTCAGAATAAAAATAAAGGATTAAACATCTACATGGTATCAAAGAATATCCAGATTTATAATAGTAAACATTTTTTAAAAGAGTTCTGGAAAGGACATAAAACCTCAAGTTTCAAGGCATAATCCAACCACTAACTTTTGGAGGTTATGAGGAAACTTTCTATGGAGCAAGCTATCCCACAGCTTCAGATTGCAGGGTTCTTCCTCAAAAACCACTTCATACTAGTCACTCTCACAGACAGGGTTCTAGACTAGATAAACTAATGATCTGACTCAGTATGGCAATTCCTATTTTTCTAGTAAAAAGCTTCCACTGATTTGCAAAAATGTACACGAATACTAGTGGAAATTTCAGTTTGTTGGACATCATAATATCACCATAACAGGTTTTTTCAGATATTCAGAAAATCTCCTGGTACTATGAAAATGTTAGTGAATGTTAGTGAAACATGATTATTATTGGTTTGAAAAATGAATGCCCATTTGAATTATTTGGATTTATCTCCTGTTTAAAATGTTTGTTGTCCAATCAGTAAGCAGAAACAATACCATCAGACTTAGGAGATCATCATAGTTAACAGCAAACAGCTAAAGTGAACTCTCTGTCATGTAACTGTATTCTGAAAAGAATTCATCGAAATTGTATAGTGAGAACTTACAAATAATGAAGATATTGGCAGAAAACCAGGATCAGTTTTGAATGAGTCCCTTAGGGGAAAAAAAAACTAAATTCATAGTGCATCCAGTTGGTCAGAAATAATTCTAGCAGCTCTACAGGCAGCCATAGCCAAAAGACTGAGGAACATCTAACACATGCATATATAGCTAGTAGTAGCAGGTCAGATGTGAGCGGACCTTTGCTTAATGCTGTAATGAGAGTAAATCTTTGGCCCATTGCTCCTTAAATAATGCAAGGGGAAATGGGTCACGCAGTTCTGAGTCTGTTCCTAGTTCCGGTTACAACACCCTTAACCAGGTCCAGGCCCTGTGTGCTACCAGGAGTTATGGTGGGAGACAGGGGTGGCTCTAGGCATTTTGCTGCCCCAAGCATGGCAGGCAGGCTGCCTTCGGTGGCTTGCCCGCGGAGGGTCCGCTGGTCCGCGGCTTTGGCGGACCTTCCTCAGGCGTCCTCCAAAGCCGTGGGACCAGCGGACCCTCCGCAGACAAGTCACCGAAGGCAACCTGCTTGCTGCCCTCGCGGCGACTGACAGAGTCCCCCCCGTGGCTTGCCGTTCCAGGCACTTGCTTGGTGTGCTGGGGCCTGGAGCCGCCCCTGATGGGGAAGCTGCATATGCAGCACTGTCTTGCTACAGATCTTTTTCTCCCAGGTGCCTACACTGCTGAGACAGGCAAAAAGCCCAACGATATTCATATACTATTTAAGAGGGTGGGAACACGTAGTAGGGAAGTGAGAACCAAGGATGGATAGAGATCAAATGGCAGAAGATGGGGAAAAGATGGAAGGGAAACTCTGTAGGTGGGAAAACAAGGGAGGTCAGAAAAGAACATATACTAAACAAGAGAGAAGAAAGAGGAGGGCATAAAACAATGGACTTGGAGGGGGAAAATGGGCAAAAGTGGATTCAGGTGGCAAAAGAAGCAAAGAGTGAGACAGAGGAAAGGGACAGTGAAGGAGAGATAGATTCAGGGAGGACGAGGAAAGACTATGGCAGATTTGGGTGAACCGGAAACAAAGACATCTTCAGTCTCCACACCTACCACATGAGAGAAAAAAACATCAGGATGAAGAGACAGAAAAATAGCCGAGTTAGAAAGAAAAGTAGCGAAGAAGAGAGCAATGAGATGAAAGCACTACAATGTACATTAAAAAGGAGAGTGAGAAATTCAAAAATATAGAAAAACAATGAGAAAATATGCTTTAAGATATGAGTTAGAAAGATGCAATAAAGACACAGGAAATGAAAAGTAAACAATGCAAAGAAAACAAAAAACAAAAATAAAAATGACAAATTGGAATAAAATCAAACTGACCTCAAACAAAGGCTGTGGCCAAAGAGATTTGATCACTTTGTCATTGGTAAATTCCTTGAATCTTGTGTTAATAGTTTGGAGTAAATTTACATAAACTGTGTGTTAGGTTTTAGCTGCGCAAATCCTGTGAAAGACAGTGGGAGTTACAAGGCCTAACAATTTCAAAAGACCCTTGTTTATAGACAAACTATTTTCATGACACTTCTAACAGGAATCTTTGAGACAACTGCATTATGTTCTAAAACACAAGAATACCCTATATTTCAAAAGAGAAGCAATCCTCAGACCCAATTACTGGTGTTTGGGATATCCTGGCCTACATAAATATTGCTCTAGAGTTGCCAACAAACTGTGTAAGCACCAATTCCATGCTGGCTCCTTTCGACTATGAAGCAGATGCTAACAGGCTACATGAGAAAGATGAAGTCATGTTTCACCTTCTTAGTTAAGCTTTCTCTCAGTCCTACAGTGACATCTAGCGTCAAAAAAAGCATGCATCTAAATCTAGAAACAATACTTTTTAGTATCCTGTATTTCAATTATGCAACAAAGTAGTTAGATATTATCAGCTTACTTCCACAAGGTGCTGACTGTCCTGGAGTGTGGGAGAGCAAGGTCTCAGGTTCAGGTTTTACATTATGAAAAAAAAATTATGAATGAAGCAGATTTTGGACCAATGTAACCCATACAATAACAATGAAAAACTGAACAAATGAAACGTGTTTAATAAAAAATGAGAAATAGAATTTAACCCGATTAAAATTTACAGCCAAAGGGCTTGATCCTCCTACGGTAGATTTAGCATTTGCTTTAGTGAGATTAGGATTGGGCCAAAAAGGCCAGCAGTAACCAGATGATGTAAACAAAGAATGTGGTTTTTAGTGTTATTCTGCCTGAGACTGTTAAGAGATAAGAGAGAAAGATTTAGTAGCAACTCCTTTATATGGAAGGAATCAATGCAGCCACATTTTTGCAAGCTCATTACAATGATTCTGGTATTAATTTGATTATGACCCAAAACCAGAGTGCTTGGCTGTGAGCTGCTAAGGTAGCTAGGACTGTGGGACGCACAGCATACTCAGATTTGAGGGAATCCTTAAACTGCTTTCTAACCAAAATCAGAGATGGCATCCAACCCTCCCAAGACAAGAAAGACTTTCATAATGAGCCATGTAGAATGATGGTAAGAAAGAGCAGGAAAATTCTAGAAGATGCATTCAACCCTCTTACCTCTCCTGCCTTTTCCCCTTCCTGCATCTCCTGTCCCCTTCTCCCCACCAAATAACAGACCATTAAAGCTCATACTAAAATATATGTAATGTTAAGGTTATAGCGGGTTTCACTTTTAAATTGTGGTGGACTTAGTTTTGTGGCTCCCCTGGGGAATTACATCATGTCTTTCTGGCATTGTGTGCTTTATAAGATCACATACTGCTCCAACACTCTGGCACAGTGGCAGTTTTAATTATGAATGCCCTTAGTTTTACCACTTCTAATGGAGGTTTCATTTGTTTGTTTCCACTTAGATATCTAAGAGGGAAAAAAATCTGTAATAGAAAATGCAGAGTTCCTAATGCAATTTCAAGGGATTTATTTTGGTTCTTACACTGAGACTGCTGAGATATTTCAAAAGTGCTTTAATAATCTGCCCCAGTTTTGCAAACTCTCCTATTTTTAAGATGACTGCTACCCAGCTCTTCTGTGTTTCACAGATGTGGTTTGAAAAGGCTATGCTCATTCAAAACAATCTTGAACCTTTCATGTCACAGAAACTGTGGAGGGACTAAGTGCAAGCTACAGAAGGTCACAGAACGCAGCTCTGCACCCAGCCTTATCTATTCATCAGAAATTCATCCAGGCCATGGAAACTTTTTTGTTTTCAGTGTATAGGCCTCAGAGAGCCAAATGGCATGGGAAATTTAATGTACATTAGTCTCACGTTCTCCGACTGTGACTGTCAGTCTGAATCATGAATGGAAAAAAATAATCCTTGGAGGCTATTTTAATAGTTTTTTTTATGCTTTTTTATAGTCATTCAGCATAAAGCTATCAGTCTATGTTTGTACCTCAGGCTGAAACAGGATGGAAAACTTGAAGGAAAAAGGCCAAAGAACCAAATTCTGCTCTCACTTATACCAATGTAAATCCAATGTAACACCCCTGAACCAGTGGAATTATTCCAGATACTGCAGTGACGGACACTTAAACAAGATCCTGATCATATAGGTGCAATGACAAATCCTAAAAGACCTGGAGAAGAGTTCTGTGTAGCTCAAAAGCTTGTCTCTTTTACCAACAGAAGTTGGTCCAATAAAAGATATATTACCTCACCCATCTTTTCTCTCTTTAAATCCCAACAGATGCATTGGCATAAAATCTATTTAACTTGCCCCTTCAAATCTTTTTATGTCCCAGGCCAACATGTGCAACCACCAATTTTTTTTTCTGCTATTGAGTAGTGCTCTATGGTACACTGTCGAATTTGAAAAGTGGCTTGTTTCCAAGTTAGCTTCACTTATCCCTCATCTACTGCAATGACATTAATAGACTTCATGAGCTAGTTCAGTGAAGCCCACCTGCTAGTATCACAACTACATTAAAAATATATTGGCTCCCTCTCTTCAACCACAACACACAAACTCCTTGTCCCAGCCTACCTGTCTGTCCTGTTATGAAGTGCACATGCCGGTTCCACCAACAATGCCAGCCTTGATTGTCTGCCTGTCTGTTTCTCTCACAAGAATCTTTGTGCTTTCTCTCAAGCTGCCCCTTAAGCAAAACTCTTATTCAAAATCTATAAATCACCACCTATTCTCTTTCAAGTCTCTCCTTAAAAACTCATCCCTGCTGTAATGCATATATCAAGCTGCTATCTGATAAAAGCTATTGACTAGTTAAGAAAAATGCACATAACTGGTGCTTAAATATTGTATCCCTTTTGTTATATCATCCTTCCTCCCTCCCCCTGCTCATGTATCTCATACACCTGTTATATTTTGTCTTTTAGACAGTTTGGAGCAAAGACTGTCATTTACTGTGCATTTGTACATGGCCTAGCACAATGTAGTCCCCTGCGGCCTCTAGGTGCTATCATGACGTAAATGTTACATAATAATAAGTATGGCCATAGAAAACACTATACATACATGAGGGATCAAATAGTAAGGTGTGACTGACAATTAGTAGGGCCCTGAAATTCACAGCCATGAAAAATGCATCACAGAGCATGAAATCTGGTCTCCGTGAAATCTGGTCTTTTAGATGCTTTTACCCTATACTATACAGATTTCATGGGGGAGACCAGTGTTTCTCAAATTGGGGGTCCTGCCCAAAAGGGAGTTGTAGTGCGGGATCACAAGGTTATTTTAGGGGGAGTCACAGTATTGCCGTACTTACTTTTGCGCTGCCTTCAGAGCTCAGTGGGTGGAGAGCAGCAACTGTTAACCGGGTACCCAGCTCTAAAGGCAGTACTCTGGCATCAGCAGCACCACAGAAGTAAGGATAGCAATACCATACTATGCCATCCTTACTTCTGCACTACTGCTGGCAGTGGTTCTGCCTTCAGAGCTTCACTCCCAGCCAGTAGCCATCACTCTCCAGCTGCCCACCTCTGAAGGCAGCGCCACTGACAAGAGCAGCACAGAAATAAGGGTAGCAGTACTGCAACCCCCCTGCAATTATCTTGCACCACCACCCCCCAAAAAATTCCTTTTTGGGTCAGGACCCCTAGAATTACAACCCTGTGAAATTTCATGTTTAAATAGTTGAAATCATTACATTTACAATTGTTAAAATCCTATGACCCTGAAATTGACCAATATGGACCCTGAATTTGGTAGGGCCCTAACAATTAGGCCCTATTAATGCTGAGTCTCTATGCACTATGAATCATGAATATCAGTGTCTATGATGTGGGTAATCTTCCATATCTCTAAAATGAAAATGGTAAAGAACATAAACTATGAAAATGTTATGTACTTCATACTGAATGAAATAAATATAATGAAATAATGTATATTACCAAGAATCCTGTATTTTTGCCTTTACTTATTTTAAGAACAGCTGAGGATTATTAATTATTATTATTATGATGATGATGAAAATAGGGAACCCAACTTCTAATGAAAAATATAAGCATAAAAAAACACCAACAAAGATCAGAAACATTTATCAGAAGGGTTCATGTTTCTGATAAATATTTAAGTGTGCAAGGCAGAATCATTGAGAACAGTAAATACTTTATAGCTGGCACTTTGTCAAAACTCTAAGTGGCTCTGCCTTAGAATTTTACATCATCACTGAATTTACAGTCATTTGATAAGTGGCACAAGACAAGAATTACTTCTTTCTAAATCTAAACCAAGTAATAAATCTAACATCAGGATTCCTCTTATTGTCCGTTATCGTATGATGACAATGCCTTTTACCTTCATTGTCTTGACAGAAATATGATATGTAAAATTGTAATGTCACATCACTCACTGTGATTTAACACTATCCAGCCCATACCACTTTAATCAATCAAAATTGTCGCTTTTTAGTGTAATGATTCTGTGGTGGATTCCCGGTGTTTAATATGATATATATGTCTTATCAGCAGTTGATTTACTATTTCATTCCAAAGTCTAACAGCTCTGAAGGCCATTCTTGCTTCCTTCGGACGTCTTTGGAATTAGCAAACAAGGATCATTTGAGGTACTAAAAAGGCTAATTATTGTACAAGGCGATTGAAAGATTACAAAAACACTTTTACTGCTAATAAGGTGAATTTGGTGGGGTGGGGGAAGGAGGGATAATGTACAGTAAATTAAAGTAACTGGAGGAAAATGACTCAGAAGATACATTCCAGTGTAACCTGTAGCATTTTTTTTTTTACCTTCAGTATTCACAGATGGCCCTGGTCCATGATTTGCTTTTTAAAATAACTGAACAGAGTAGCAGGTTCTTCCCACACAAAGCAGCTTCTTTTCATTATATTTCCATGTATACTTTATATTGATTATTCTGAGAAAAGCAGTACATTTATTTCTTAGACAATTGTAAGAGAACCACTGGATGTTTGTACAGCTCAAACTCTATCTGCTTGGAATAGCTAGCTTAAAGTAAAATATCTTCACAAGATGGCATGACAAAATACAAATACTAGAAGACTTCAGAGAACATTCCAGGCAACAGTTTTCACAGAAACATTTTTTCAAATTCTCTTGCAAAATGCTAGAAAGGCTACATACCCAAAATGGAAAATATACATGCTTACATAGGCAAATAATGGGGAAAAGTGGAATTTCAATGGCAAACATTTCTTTACATAACGAGGAGTCTACAGACTAACACTGCTATCCCTCTGAAACATTTCTTTACATGTTTCCACAATCAGTGCAGGCTACTGTTATAAAATGCTGCTTTATCAAATAATTTGTTATCTTTTAAAGGACAAGATAAACCAAATAATATTAGTTTGTTATAAGCCAAATAGGAGGCGAGAAATAATAAAATCCTTTCCTTGATTGTACCCAGCACAATATTGCAACCTGTACTCAAGTTAAGTATCAGTCACATCAACAGTTAGTTATATTGAAATGAATGTTTTACTCACATGAATAAATGCCACTCAGTGGATTGCAGAATCAAGTCCTAGGCATGTAAAACCTAAATCATGCAACACTCCCTTTGCAAACATACAGGACCTCTACTGCAGTGGAAATATCACATTTTTATTGTGTAGGTTGCCAGCCCATGGAAAGCCCACACAAGGTTACTTTACACCCGTTTCTGCTGCAGAGCAGAATTCTATGGTGGGCTTCTGTCAGAATTTGGAGGGAACACAGTAGTCACACTACTGTTGTGGTAGGGGCACAGCCAATGGGTTTGTTTACAATGCAGATCCACTGGGACAAATCCTGACATAGGAATGTACAGTTGGCCACAGCCATTCTACTGTTCACTATGGAGTAGCAACCATGGTCCAGCTATGTGGACAGCCTATCTGCAGATATGTGGAAGTAGGAGCATGGGTTGCAGAAGGAAAGAATTTGGAAGAGGCACCTGGAAGTTGGTCTGCATTCACATGACTTGAATGCTAAACTGTAGTTACATCAGCTCCTTCAATTGTTCTTTAATACAGAGCCAATTTAGTTTAACTAGAATGGAGGTATCTCATGTTATCACTCCACATCCAATGCATGAAAAACTGGCCTAATCCAAAAAGGGAGGTTGGGGGAAAAAAGATTTAAAAAAATTAAAATGTTGGTTTTTTTTTTCAAAATGTTGACTAGCTATAGGTTTAACACAAAAAATTACTTCATCCCCTATCAAACTACCAGCCACTGATTTCTCCTGATGAGAAGCAACGAAGTCTGAGGATGAAGTTCATCATTCTCTTAACAACAGCCAAGTAATACAGCTTTGTAAAGGGGTCTAAGTGTAGTTGAGTGCAGAAGGGGTGCATGGAAGGGATAAGATATTATTAGGAATATTTTCCCACAGAGCTCATTTTTCACAGCAGAAAAGCATGTAAAATGTTTTCCCGATGATAAAGCCCCTTTCCTTGTTTCATTAATTGCTCTTTCTTACAAACATATGATTTAAGTTACTCTACTCAGGAGAGTGCAACTCTTTAAATAAAAAAAATAAAATAGTGGAAGCTGCCAAGCAAAAGGAAATTCCCAGCTGTTCTTATTTATAATGTACAAATGCAATTTATTTTGACAACGGAGACCCTAGGATCCCTTCATAGTTCCCCCTTTATTTATTCCCTTACAGAACCCTAAATTCTTTATGGGGATCTGGATCCTTTGCACCACACTGACAGTGAAAAGGGGCCACAATCTGGCTATAAATTCCCCCCAAGAAAAGTTCTTCTGGAGTCAGGGAACTCTGCTGGCCATAACTGTGCCAGATTTGAGTCAGAGCCTCTGCTGAGCAAGAAAGCGGGGGTCTCAGGGATAAGGAGGGCACATCGAGAACCACTATGATCTGCCAATCCTCCACTGTTACAGGGGACCCTACATCAGTGATTTAATTTAGAGCTGCCTGGTTGCAGTTCTAAGTGGAGTCAGGACTGGGACTGATCCTCCAAATCGAGGAACTGTAACTGGATACCTGACCACAACCTTCTCACTCAACCTCCTGCACTGTCCTGGTACAGGAGAAAGTCTGGTGTTTCATTTTACAGTGGCCTTCCCTTCCAGAGAAAATGGATGGGCTCAGTTCCCATATGATTAAACTATACAGCCTGTAAATAACCTGCAGAACTCAGGAAGTCCAAGAGTTTAGCAGTTCAACTCAGTTAGTAGCAGAACGATATCTAATCAGGCTAGAAAACTGGAGTGAAGTCCGAAGGAAATAATGGATATGCTTATACATGAATAAAAGCAGTCTGGGCAATAAAAATGGAGGAACTAGAACTACTGGTGCAGGATATCAAACAAGATTTTGTAGGGATTACAGGAACATAGTGGAATAGAACTCATGATCTGGAATACAGGTATTGAAAGGTATATGCTTTTTAGAAATAAAGGGAAATGTGGTGGAGCAGCACTAAACATCAACAAAGCAGTAAACTATAAAAGCAGTAAGAAGCGATAGCATAAATAAAACAGAATATCTTTGTGTCAAAATCACTTTGGGGAAGGATTGATAATGTTAGGGGTTTGCAATAGACCCCAGGGTCAGATTTGGATACAGATAACAATTTCTAACTATTATTAGTGAGATAAATGTTATTGGGAATTGTGAAATAATGGGACACTTTAATCTCCCAGATATTGATTGGAGAAAACATGCTAGTAGGTGATATTGGTAGGATGCAGTTATTTCTGGATGTGACAGAGGACAATTATTATCACCAAACTGTTACCGATCCGACAAGAAGTGATGCAATTTTAGACTTGGTTTTGGTAAGCAGTGAGGACTTCATAGAAGAGCTGGTCATAGGAAATAACTTTGGATTGAGTGATCACGAGTTGATTCAACTTAAATTAAATGGAAGGATAATCAAAACCAGGTCATCAGCTTTGATTTTTTATTTCAAAAGGACAGATTTTGGGAAACAAAGGGAGTTAGTTAAAAAGTCAAATGGACTGAAGAACTCAAAGACTTGAGTGTGGAGGAGGCTTGGAATTTCTTCAGATCAACTATACAAAAATTTATCTGAAATTTGAATCCCAAGCAGGGCCGGGGGGGGGGGGGGGGGGGGGGGGGTTTGGAAATTGCAGAGAAAGGCTTAAGACCCAGCCAGATGAATAACCACCTCAGAAAGGTTATCAGGAAGAAACAGAAAGACTACAGTGAATGAAAAAAGGGATTGGTCCACAAAGAAAACCAAAGAGGTCAGAAAATGCAGGAATAAAGTGAGAATTGCTAAAAGTCAAGCTGAATTAGCTCTTGCCAAGGTAATGAAAAATTAATAACAAGAGGATTTTTAGTTATATAAATAAAAAAGAGAATAAAAACATATGAAGTTGGGCTACTAAGCAGTGTGGATGGGAAGAAGCTTACAGATAATCTAATATGGCCCCAAAACTAAATGAATACCTTGCCTCACTTTTCAGTAAGAGTGATAAATTGGAACATGAGCATGAAGGCAGTAGGGCTGATGTAAATTAGTGTCTAGATATGGAAATTACATCTGAGATGGAAGAAAAACTGAAAGAGCTTAATGCACTCAAATTGAGGGGACTGGAAAATTTCCATCCCAGAACACTGAAAGAACTGGCACATGAAATTGCTAGCCCGGTAGCAAGATTTTTTAATAAATCTATCTATTCAAGGATAGTACCATATGACTAGAGAATAGCTAACATTGTACATATATTTAAAAAAAGGCAAAAAGTAAAAAAAAATTACAGACCTGTTAGTCTGATCTTTGTAGTATGCAGGGCTTTAGAACAAATTGTGAAGGCACATGTAATTAAATTCACGGATTTAAAACAGTAAACATGTAATACAACATGGGTTTACTAAAGATAAATCATACCAGAGTAACTTGATATTCTTCTTGGAGAAAATATCTAAAAAATAAAAAACTGTTAAGAGAAGTGCAGTAGTTTTAATATACTTGGATTTCAGTAAAGCATTTGACACAGGACCACATGGGAAATTATTAGTTAAATTAGGGAAGATGGGGATGAGTACAAGAATTTTAAGGTGGATAAAGAAATGGCTAAAAGGAGAAGGCAATGAGTTGTGCAGAAAGGCGAAATATCAGACTGGAGGGAAAGTATTAGTGGAGTTTCCTCAAGGATTAGCCTTGGGACCAATCTTATTCAATATTTTTACTAAAGACCTTCACACAAAATGCAAGAGTTTGCTAATGAAATCTGCTGATGATACAAAGTTAGAGGCATCATTAATACAGAGGATCAGAAAAATATATAGGAAGATCTGGATGACCTTGAAGACAAGAGCCAGAAATGGGGTGAAATTCAGTAGTACAGATGCAAGGACATGCACTTAGGGTGTAATAATAAGAAGGTCTGCTACAAGGTGGAAGCTCATCATTTGAAAGCAACAGAGGAGTAGAGAAACATTGGTGTGTGGATGACTATGAGTAACCAGGATGATGTGAACCGACAATGTGAAAAAAGGCAAATACATCCTAGGATTGCATCAGATGAGGTATTTCCAGTAGAGACAAATGTATTAATGCCATTGCACAAGGCACTGGTAAGCCCTGAGTTGGGATACTGTGCACAATTCTGGTCACCTATGTTCAAGAAAAATGAATTAAAACTGGAATGGATGCAGTTAATCCCGCCGCCAACAGGCAAATATGCTGTCCACATGACTTAGCTTTTGTTTTTTAAAGGGACCTACTGCAACTTCTAAAACATTAAACAATTCTTCTATCCTTATGGTATCTCACCTACAATACAGTTAAATAAATTATATGTAGCCTGAATCTTATGGGGCATACTGTAGACTGCAAACAATCTTCAAAGCACCTTCTACTGTATAAGAGAGAGAAGGATATTATGTTGCATGCACATTTATGTTAATTTCCTTCATGGTCTGGCTTGATGTTTGAAATATGCTATGGTAACCTACCGTTTTCCCCCGCTTTTATTGTCCTCATTGTTATACTGTGTAGGGATCTCTTTTTAAATGTTATTGTACATGGTTTTTAAAAATATTTGCTTTGGATAATGAGCTGGGCATCATTTATAGCCACCTGGCTGACTCTTGTTCAGTCATAATCCCATGAAACAAAAGATATGCACTGGGGAGGGTATGAAGCAGATGCTTTCATCAGTAAGTGGATACAAGTTTTATTATATCAGAAAAAAATAGAAAGTGATGATTTAAATTCCATTTTCAATAAATCTCTGGCTCCTTGCCCTTATGGAGAGCTCAATTAAATTTAATTTCATCACTTTGTTCCTGAAATAATCTTTAGTGTGCAAGGTTTTTTTTCAAATATGGTCCATAATAAAAATATTTTTAAAAATTAAGTGGTAAAACTATTAACATTAGTCAACAGTAGGTATTTTCTGTGCCACTGGATGGCACAAACTCTTGTATGGGGATTCCCTATTAGGGTGGTGCAGTCTGGGAGTTTCCAAGCCCAATTGAATTAAGAACATAAGAACGGCCATACTGGGTCAGACCAAAGGTCCATTTAGCCCAGTATCTTGTCTTCCAACAGTGACCAATGGCAAGTGACCCAGAGGGAATAAACAGAACAGGTAATCAAGTGATCCATCCCATGTCTTCTATTCCCAGCTTCTGGCAAACAGAGACTAGGGACACCATCCCTAGTGTTAGAAGTAGCAGCAGAAACCAAACCAAAAGTTCTGTGGCTACAAACACAAGGGCCAGTGTGAGGCTTTGTCCCCAAAGATTCTTGCTTGCAATTAGGGAGGGGACAAATCCTGTGTTGCTGCCCTGCTCTTGGAACACAGAGGTTGAGAAAAGTGGAACAGCCTGCTACCCTGTGAAGAATATGGAATGACACAGGGACATGTGGGAAAATGACAAGTTGGTCTTTCTCAAAAGTCAACACTAGATGAGTATATGAGAGTGGGAGAAGCCCAGTCAGTTGCAGAGTTGTATGGAGGGTGATATGGTAGTGTTTAGCTGGTACTGTAACAAAATTTGTTTGAGTGCATGGTTTATTCAAATTTTGTCTCCCTCTCAAACCTGAAATTCAGGTTCCCTTTTCCATACAAATTGAACCCACAAGTAAGAACCACTGAAACTTGAAGAAACTCCTTCCGGTTTTCCTTCCCCACTTCATGGATCTATCTGCCCACAGAAAATGCTTTGCAGGCTCAAGGGGAACAGTTTTGCATGACAGGACCTTGTCTCCATGAGGGAGGAGAAGATCCCTTCTGAAAGTGAATAAAGGGGAGGGAACTATCAAGACCATAGGGTCTTACTAGGGTGAAGCAAGTGTTGTGGGGGGTGAGGGAACACCAACAAACATTGCATTTATGTCCAAGAACTTCAAGACACTATAAGCCTTAATCTTTTACACTTCTATGAAGTTGGAGAATGTATCAATTTTACAGATGGGTAAACTGAAGAATGGTAGCTAGATGAAGGTCATACAATGAATCAATGACAAAGCCAGGACTGAAACCTAGAATTCCTTAATTCAATTCCCCTGCTCTAACCACTGTACAACCCACTGCAGAACAGTTGATTGATATGTAACTTCAAAATTAACCTGGAAAATTCAGATGAGTATGCAACACTACTTTCTTCAGTAACAGAGTGAGATTGCTCTGTCACTAATGTGTAGGGCTCAGCAACTCTGCAAGCCAAAATTACCACTAACAGAAAAAGGTTCTCCATGTAAAGCATTTGAGCTCACACAAATCAAGAGGCACAAAGAGGGTTTCATCTACTTAGTCAAGATCAAATTGATAACCATGACAGATTGATATTGGTTTTCAATGCATCCTTCCCTGCTAACATTTGACTGCTGGAGATGGTATAGAAAACAGTTTGCCTTATAGTGGATTACAAACGTCCAGACTAGTTGCTAAGGTCATATTTCTTTCTACCTGACTCCTTTATAGCAGCCAACAAGTCACCTTTTATGAAAGTACAAAGTTTGATCTCTATCCCACCCTCTACCCCCCATTTCAGTAGAAAGTCTTCAGGCCTGGATAGAAAGAACAGCTTTGGCTCTGAGTCATCAGATTATACTGTGTCAGCTATGGATATATTCAAGAAACAAAATAAAATAAAATGGCCCTCAGTCAGTATGTGGTTACAACCTTTCAGAGATAACAAGGTTAGTTCAATCAGGGAGGACGAGGCCCTCTTCTAGCAGTTGAGGTGTGAACACCAAGGAAGGAGAAACTGCTTTTGTAGTTGGCTAGCCTTTCACAATCTGTATTTAATCCTGAGCTGATGGCATCAAATTTGCAGATGAACTGAAGCTCAGCAGTTTCCCTTTGAAGTCTGGTCCTGAAGTTTTTTTGCTGCAGGATGGCTACCTTTAAATCTGCTATAGTGTGTCTAGGGAGATTGAAGTGTTCTCCTACAGGTTTTTGTAGGTGTAGCTATGTGGGCAGAGTTGGCATTGAGATTTGTTGCATGGATTGGTTCCTGAGTTAGAGTTACTATGGTGCGGTGTGTAATTACAGGTGAGAATATGCTTCAGATTGACAGGTTGTCTAAGCTAAAACCTCTCCAACGCACCAGCAGGGATCTACAACCCATCCTGGACAATGATCTCTCACTTTCACAGGCCTTGGGTGGCAGGCCAGTCCTTGCCCAGTAGGCCAGTCCTTGCCCACAGACACCAGTGACACCATCACAGGACCTAACCAGATCAGCCACACCCTTACTGGCTCATTCACCTGCACGTCCACCAATGTAATATACGCCATCATATGCCAGCAATGCCCCTCTGCTATGTACATCAGCCAAACTGGACAGTCCCTCCGTAAAAGGAAAATGGACACAAATCAGGTATTAGGAATGGCAATATACAAAAACCTGTAGGAGAACTGATTGAACTAAACCTCGTTCTCTCTAGCCTGATTCTTGCTTGCATATTTATACCTGCCTCTGGAAATTTCCACTACATGCATCCGACGAAGTGGGTATTCACCCACAGAAGCTCATTCTCCAATATGTCTGTTAGTCTATAAGGTGCCACAGGACTCATTGCTGCTTTTACAGATCCAGACTAACATGGCTGCACCTCTGATACGTTATAAATTTGGTTATACTTTGATTACATTTTTCAGCTGACTCAAAAGAAGTCTTTACAGAGATGTGCCTTTGACTCTTTAACCACCTCTAATCCTAGTTGGCTCTGTTATCCTCTGTACTGTTGTAAGGACTGAGCACAAAATTACTGGAAACCAGCCCTGGGCTCAAGTATTGTGAAGTCATCAATGGTCATGTTATCGCACTGCTGTTCCCCGTGATCTAGCAGCTCACCATCAGATGACATTAAAGAACCAGGCCTACAGAAAATGGCCAGTCAAAAGTTGCCCTGTGCTCCTGTAGCTTCCATCTCTGGGACATGAGAATGGGAAGATCAGCTATTTCCTACCATCTGTTGTCCATCTTGAAACAAAGGCTTTTCTGGTTTGCTCTACAAAAATGTCTGTCCAACACACAGCCTTTTCTAGATTATTTTAATGTGAATTGTAGGCAGATAAAATCATATACAATTTTGCTCAATGAAAAAGTATAAAATGTTTTATCCCTGTGCACAGAATATTTTATGCCTATACAATTTAATTCAAGATATGGTCCAGAATACCTAAGTTATGTGCATGCAATCAGAGAACGTGGTCTCTTTTTTCAAAATGATATCTTTATCAGTTGATGAAGATGGATTGATCCCAGAGGAAATGAACCATATTCTGGGTTGCCTCGCCTACTTTGAAACTTCACTGAAGTCAATAGGACCACAAGCGGTGTATACTCCGTATAGAATTTGGACTAATAAATCCTAATACAAAATGATGTAATGCTTTTCACAAAGCCAAGTACACTGCACATGCTGAACAAATAAATGTATTAATATAAAATTCCAGGATTTATCCACTATCTCTTCATTCTAAATAACTATTATCCTTGTAGCATTGGTTCTATTATGTTGCGGGCATATGTGTGAATTTCTTTACAAATAGTAATAATGGACCAGAATAAGAAAACATTACAAGAGTGGATCACCACTCAGCAACATAATATGATGGATATTCCTTGGTTCAGAAAACTTATTGAAAAAGATAAGGTCCTGACTGAAAGACAAGTCTGCTATTGAAAAGCAGTATTTTCATTTGCCTGGAATCCGGTCACATGTATATTTGTCACCTTTATATCAACTCCTTTACAGAGTAGTGGCTTTTTCTGTATTTGCTGTTTTAAAATATCAAACTATACTCATGATGGTCCAGACAGTGCCCTGCTGCTCCACGGGTCTGCAAGTGGAGAGGGCGAGCCACAGCAGGGCACAATCACAGACTTTGTAAAATCCTGGGAGCATGAACTTATTCTTCTGTGTGTTCTTTTCCTGCAAGATTCACAAAAAGGGGTAGGACCAGAGGCCCCACAAGCCCTATGACCTGGCCAACTGTGCCGGGGTTTCCTGTTTCCTTGGAGTGGTGAGCCCCACATGCCCCTGTGCAGGACTCTTCAAGGCACACCTGAGCCCTATGTTTTGCAAAGACATATCTCTATTTAATACAAAAATAACTGTACCCTGATTTTATCCATAATAGAGCTCATTCAGGAACTGTTACCAGTAGATCAGAAGTTCCCAAACTGTACAACACAAGATGTCTCTGAGGGTACATGGGAGAAATTGTGTAATGGTGAATGTTATTTATTATTTTATTTATTGCATTTTCGTAAGAGGCTACTCAGACAAAGAGTTAAAACTCTGTGGGAATCTGTAATATAAAATACGGTAGTTAATTTACTTCAAAGTGTACCAATGAGAACACAGATATACAGAGACACTGACATACAGATCCTTCACCTTCAGTCACCATACTGATCACAAGCCCTTCTCTCTTTGATTAAGATAGCAGAAGTAAATCATGTAGCAACATAAAATTCATGGAGAGAGAGAGAGCATGTGTACTGCAAACATCCATACTGCTACACCAACTTGAAGGTCAAGCTGCTGTCACCTAGCTATCTGATGATACGTTATGAATGCAAGCATCAGACAGTATACTACTAAGTGGTAATGGTATGATTTTCAAGAGCACTCATTGCTGGCCCACCTCTGTTCCCACTGAAGTCACTAGGAGTTTTACTATTGACCTCAATGGCCACAGAATGAGACAAATATTGTGCACTTTTGAAAATCCTTCCCTAAAGTGTTATAATAAGGTCCAGTGTGCTGAGGAGTAACCTGAAATAGCTGAAGGTCCCTAAATCAAAAACAGAAGTGTATTGAAATATTGTATTAATCACATTTGTTCTAACATTGACCTTATAATAATTAAAAATTGATACTTAGAATATAATAAAGCTGTGCAATCATATTTAAACTTAATAATTTCATAGAAAGAGGAAAGTTGTATCAAAAGGTCACAAACACTTTAATTTCATGACAGTATATTTACTCTTTATTCCCAAAGTGAAAATGTCTAATTTCTAAAAGAGCAAACCAATAATTACTTATTATAAAACTATTTTAGTCAATACCTAATTTCTCAGTATTGATTACTATTTAGACATTTTAAATGTGCCCTACAGCAGTGTTTATGGTACTTTTCTCTTTACTGGTACCTGTAAATATTAAAGATATTGATTAAAAGCATGGGTCCAAAATGCCAAACATAGCATTCATTACAATACAAAACAAAAATTTAGCCATTTCAAAAACAGAACTAACAAGTCATTTAAATATTGAACATTTAAAGATGTGTTTGTAAAACAGTGCAGATTTCTTTTATTAAATGCATTAAGTAATGAGTTCGTGATTAAATTATGCATGATATATTCTGATTTCTGTCTCACTGGCACTTTACAAGAGCCAATAAAATGACAGGCCATTAAATAAAGCCTCAATGAGCTCTAGAACTTGCAAATGGCATGATGGAAGAAAACAGATTATTTCTAAACTTCATGCAAATTATTCTTTTACAAGGCAAATCGAAGGACTGCATTTTACACTCCTGTGTGTACTCTGCATCTCCAATATTTGTGATCTCTCTAATGTAACTCTGTCATGCAATAATAATAAGTCATTCAAGAAATAGACACCTTGAGTATTTTTAATCTATGTACAGGCAGAGGTAGAGAAGAGATGACTTATGTAATATCCTCTGCCATGTGCATGGAATATTACTGTCTCAAACAAAGCCCACATCCTCTGTTTGTGGAAAGTTACTGACCCAAGATGGGTCCAGAGTTACATGAGCATATCACATGTCTTTACATGCTTTGATGACTCATAGGAGGTGGCCATTATAAATTCTATATGATGGGTGTTACCCAGGAATACAACACCTGCATACGATATAACTTTATAGTCAATGTCCGTAACTACATACAAAGATGATACATGAATTTAACCAGGATTATCATATATGATTGTAACTTTTCCATTGACACATTACATGGCATACTTTCTACAAGATGTGCTGCAATTGCACAACAGTGGTACAGTTATATCAACGATATAAATGGTCATATTCAATCATACATCATCACAATGATGAAGGTATTTAACTGGGTGCTTATTTTGGTCTCTGTGAATACAATGTAGAGCCAATGTTGCTTTAGGCAGTGTCTAAGCAGTTGGAGATTATAGAGTGTCACCCATACTGTAGAGTGATAGGGAAAGCTGTAACTTTTGTCAGTGAGCACATTTTCACTTCATTGATTTAAATCGTGTAGAATGGTGACTTTCTCTAGATACGGCCAGCAATATATTTTACTACGGTAGTTGTAAAATCATTCAATTTACTTAACAATACCTTTGTGATTAGTTTGGTTAGAATAAGAATCTGCCTAAATCCCCACATAATGCTCATATCAAACTCCAAATGACTATTTTTAAGGTTCAAAATAGTCCAGTTATTTTTTTTCTATTTTGTATTCCTGTCCATTTTCTTGTTAGCCAGGTTAGGATGCAAAGGTAGTTCTTTTGTATGGCAGCTTAAAAAGCAACATTAAAGGTTGACAAGTTTGTCATCCCTTCTATGGCTTCCAGTGACATAGAATGAATCAAGGGTGTCCCTCCAGAGAAGGATCTTAAATGACAGCAGTTCACTGGGTGATGCATGGTCTGTGTATTTTCTCCAAAGGACCTATAAAAAATAAAACCTGTGGAAAACATTCTCCTCAACCCAGAGGAATCACTGCGTATGTTCTCCATATTCACACAGACTCTCCTTCATTTTCCACTTGTGTAGTAGGTATTTGCATATGAGATTCTGATGTGGTTCACTATGATCCACTATTAAATGCTTTAGGTCTTGAATTTAACATATTTTAATCTGTACGCTCCAGAAGGAAATTTGTTCCATTTATTCCAGCATACTGTAATGTGTTTAGTTGGTTCTAAACCAAGCCTTCCGGAGCTGAATAATTAAAAACAAATGATGCGAGGGACTTGAGGATGCAGTGGACTATTATAACGATATAGATTGCTTCACTTCTAGGTCACTATTTCAAATCAGCTAAGGCTGGTAGTGGCCAAATGTCACTGCCATTTGATGGCAGTTTAAAATCAAGGTCCAATGCCACAAAACCCACAATTAGCAACCTTCCTGAGAATTTCAGCAGAGAGCCTAAGGATGGAACAGTGAATGGCCTCCTCTCAGCCCTAGATGGAATTCTTTAAGGTCATATTTGAGGTGTACTGTAGTTTGGATGGGAAGCTTGTGCTTCAGCCTGTGTTTGCATCTCTTATTTGGATTAATACAGACATTCATTCTCCAGGGCATCTTTCATGAGCACTGAAATCACTAAAAGGAGGAAGGGGCGGAGGGAGGAATCTACACAAAAGCAAAATTTGACAAGCATTATCCACAATCAGAAATTCATGTACAAGTGTTTTCATACATATAGAATTTAGAGAAAGCACTGTTTGTAATGCCAGATATTTTTAAAGCAAAACAAGGGTAAATATAATCTTTGCCCCAATACTCTAGAGTAAAGAGAACTTTCAAACAGGCAAGTACAACTTTAAAGGTAGGATACATTTCAGGACCTAGCAATGTACACTAACAATGTTATTTTAATTTAAAAGAACATACTGAAGCCAAGTGCAAGGCATTTCTAGAAACATTTTAGGACAAGTAGATAAAACTGAATAAGTTATCCATACAGGCTTTTTTAGATTTTTACAGTTGCTATAAAATCTGTATTTTTTGCCCACTCAACTCGCTATGAGAAAACAATGTTGTTTTTTCATGTCTCCTGTTAAATATTGCATCTTATTAGTTTTCCTTTGGGGATAGAATTCATATTTGCATGGAATATGCAATGCAGAATTATTGTCCAATGCCATTAATTATATCTGTAGGCACAAAAAAGTTTGCAAGTGATGAGAAACAGAAGTGAGGTTACTATATAGTTATTCCTAATTATTAAAAATGTTTTAAACAGTGTTTTGACTTAGCACATGTAATTAAATT
This sequence comes from Gopherus evgoodei, assembly GCF_007399415.2. Lineage (NCBI taxonomy): Eukaryota > Metazoa > Chordata > Testudines > Testudinidae > Gopherus > Gopherus evgoodei. The sequence continues at coordinate 78,222,168 of NC_044327.1, forward strand.
ATGTATCAACTTCAGACAGTTATATCCTTAATCTGCATGACACCTGTCCAAATTGTATAATGTATTCTAACTCAGCACATTTTAGTCCAAACTGATGATAGACTGGTGTAAATTTGGTGTAACATCCTTGACATCATAGGATTATTCTGGAATTACATAGGTGAATATGACCACTTGTGCCTGTATTCCTTTTTGGAGAATACCCTGTCCTTGGCCTCTGAAATTATTTGGGGATCAGGGAAGATGGATTTTCCATCTCTAATTTCTAAAATATACATGAGCATCAGTCAAAATGTCCCCATTTATCATGCAATATGGTTAGGACAGAGCGTATAAGCATCAAATTCTGTGCTCTTGTGCACTGAAAGTATGAAAGACTAGGATCAAAACATGTACAGAACGATAAGTCAATACAGAGCATGCAGCACTAGTGTGATCCTACTTAGAAGACAGGCTGCTGGGGGTAGATTCAACTGATCTTTTCACATGACTTTCACAGACAACCCGCATGAAGATGGAAAAAAATATATTTCTAGCTATGGCTGTTGGTTGAGCCTCAAGGAACCTGGAGTCTAGCAGGATCCTAAGTTTGAATACTATTTTCACAATGCTTGTTAGAGAACCTCAAAAGGCAACTACTTATATTTCATGTAATATGATTGTTACTGTGCCTCAGTGGGTCACAGCTGAGAATACCAAATTCAAGCAGACCACTGAGAAACAGGGCAGACTCATCCCAAACTGGTGGTTATTCTATCATTAGATTATACCAAATCAGTAACAAAAACTGAATTTCTGTCTCACCACACCGGTTAACAAGAAGCCAAAAATTGAGTCTCCTTAGGCATTCCAGCCCTTGGCTCACCACCCAGACACTGGACTATATGAGGAGTGATTATTGAAAACCAATTTAATCAAATATAAGGTCCTTCTAATCCCAAGGGATTAGCTCAGTAGTAGGCAACCTATGGCATAGGTGCCTTTCAGTGCCACCCACACTGCCCAGATCCTGGCCACCGGTCTGGGGGGCTCTGCATTTTAATTTAATTTTAAATGAAGCTTCTTAAACATTTTAAAAACATTATTTACTTTACATACAACAATCATTTAGTTATATATTATAAGATTTATAGAAAGAGACCTTCTAAAAATGTTAAAATGTATTACTGGCACGCAAAACCTTAAATTAGAGTGACTAAATGAAGATTTGGCACACCACTTCTGAAAGGTTGCCAATCCCTGGATTAGCCACTTAGCCAGGTCAATCTATAACTCACATTTTACCCAATAAACACACTGATGCCAATCTTTTAGTAACTAAAAACTAAAGGTTTAATAATAAAAGGAAAGAGTTATAAATTGTTAATAGATCACATATACATATAGGTGATTTTTCAGTGTTCATAGATCAGGATTAGAGCAGCGGTGGAGTAAACTGCTGTCATGCAAAAGTCTTTCTGGAGTTACCCAAACATATCGGGGGTCATCAGTCCTTGTTTAGAGTTTCCTTGTTAGAAATCCTGTCCAGAGAAATGAAGCAGGAATTGAAGACAAAATGGAGAGATCTAAGATGTAGGTTTTGCGTCATTGGACCTTGATTTTAAACAGCCATCAAATGGCAATGATGTTTGGCCACTATCAGCCTTGGCTGATTTGAAATAGTGACCTAAAAGTGAAGCAATCCATATCGTTACAATAGTCCACTGCATCCTCAAGTCCCTCGCATCATTTGTTTTTAATATTCAGCTCCAGAAGGCTTAGTTTAAAACCAAACAAACACTTTACAGTATGCTGGAATAAATTAAACAAATTTCCTTCTGGAGCATATAGATTAAAATATGTCAAATTTAAGGCCTAAAGCATTTAATACTGTTCTCATAAGAAATCAAAGTTGATCCCTTAAGACTCTATTCAGAAAAAAATTATGAGTTCTGCAATTCTGTTACAGGCTCCTAGGTCTTCTGCCACTTGGCTGGTAGATAGCAATGTGATCTCTTTTCAGTACATGTAGACATCAAGGCCACAGTAGTCTAGCCAAAGATGAAGAAACACTTAGGCAAAGGTGAACATGACAGAGCATCAGATAACCCTACAACTGCAAATCAATCCCAAAACATTTTGCAAACATCCAAAGCTTCTACAAATAAATCAAATCCCATTAGTAACCAGAAAACTGCTCTTTCCTCCCTAAAACTAAAGAAATGAAGATGAAGCTGCCCTAGTAGTTTACAATACATTCCCATGAATACATCTGAGTTAAAGGAGGCAGAATCTAGCTCCTGTGATTTCTTTTGTGTGCCCTGGGGAGGGGGAGAGAGAAACAGAAGCTACTGCAAACCACTTCACTGTTGCCTCAATTCAAAACCCCCAGATGTCAGTAAGAGTCTTTCCATTGACTTCAGTGGACTTCAGATCAGACCTTAAAAGAGGTGGTTCTGTTTGGATTAGCAGTTTGCTAATCTGTGTTTAGTGACTGGAGCAAGCTAGGCAACAGGCCAAGCACTGTGGGAAATATTATTCCTAGCTATATATCAGGTCAGCCTCTGTTTTAAAAACAGAATCATTGTAGCCTGCCATATTGCTAAAGAAGTCAAAAATTCTTGTCTACAACCAGGCAGGCAGCAACCCTAAAAGTCAACTACCATATTCATCATTCAACACAAAGTCTCTTTGGTGAAGGAAAGCAAGAATTTTCACTAGTCACCAGGGGAAGCTGAAGAATGTAATAAAAACATATTGACATTAACTGAAAAGGTTAATTAAACATTTTTATAACAGCAACAGAGTTCAAACAAAGTGCTTCCCTAGTTTATACTAAGCTGTATATGACTACATTTCACACTATAAAATATTCCATGCAATTACACCTAGTTGAGGAAAATTCCAGGCCAGTGTAAAAGATTGTTTTTTATCACAGATGAGTGAGCCTGACTGATATTTTGCAAACCTCTCCAACTATATCTTGGGTTCACAGAATGAGACTGAGTTCAGGTAATACTGGATTTACTGCAAATAAAATCAGAGCACTAGTCTTTTTTTTTCTGTTTACAGATCGTTCACAAACCATTCTTGATTTTTTGCTAATGCATTTCTTATTCATAAGTATTCAATAATTATGCAAGCCTACAAGGTGTTCACAAGCTTCTCTTTGCTTGTTTGCTATTCATTATTCGTGGTAAATGACTGGCCAGCAAAGTCAGCTGGTGCTTCCACTTCAGATGGCTGGACATCTGAAACTTAAATCGGGGTACAAATGAGCAAAAAATAACAAATGGTGAATAACAAATGATGAATAAGAAATTCACTTTGTGCACCTCTAGCCTTGTTCTACTATGAACACGGGTATGTTTATGGAGAAAAAGCAAAAATAAAATAAATGAATAATATGAACATGATTGAGGGTGGGAGAAGCCTCTGTCAAAGGCTTACTCTGAGACCTTGAATAAGTCACTTAAGGTCTCAGACTCAGGAAATTATACCCATTTCTTCAGAAGAGGACCTTTCTCCTACAGTTTGTCTTGCCTAGTTACATAGACAATTCTTCAGAATAGGGATTAATTCTTACCAAGTGTTTACACCACATACCATGATTCCTCAGTTTCCACTGAGATCTCTAAATCTTAGTGCAATACACACAATAGCCATGGGAGAAATTTTAAAAGGCACAGTAATTACCTGATTTGGAATTTGGCAAAGACCATGGCACTAACCCCTAATCTTACAAATATTACCATGGAATCTTACTAACCATAATGGTCAGTGCCCAATCTTCCTCACATCCACTTCTTCACTAGCATTTTGGATCATCACAAAGTGAGACTGCTATTATAGAGCCATGCTTACAAGCATTGCAGCCCTTATGTTGCTCTCATGGCATCCATCTCAGGGGAAGCCCAGTAAATTCCCACTTCACAGAAGGAGAAGGAGATGGAAGAAACCAAACATCTTTGTCTCTCTGAAAAATCCTCTGTGTACTTTAATGACTAGAGATGAAATAAATGTGTCTCCTAGCTAGTGATCTGCCACATGATTTGTCAAGACATCTCCCTCATTCAAAAAAGATATTTTCTTCAAATTTCAGCAAGCCAAATGCAAGTGCATTGGTTTTATAAAGCGCTTGGCTTTAGGGTTCAGAAATGACATTACCTGAGCAAATAAGTCTGAAGACGAACACTCATAAAAAGTGTACAAATTGCCACAGCTGGGAATATATTTAATTATAAAATACATAATTATTTTGGAAGATGAAAAATGTATACATCAAGTATTATGTCCTAACAGCAAAAGGGCCCGATCCACCATGCTTCTTATTTTCCTTGCCATTCACAAATTAACAGAAAATCCATACTACAAATGGACTCCATTTAATTATTTGACCATATATTTGTGGTTTGATACACTGATCTCATTCTCTCCTTGAGAAATTATACATCGGACAGTGTCATTTTGTTATATGCAACACCCAGGGAAAAACCTTCACAAACATTCAAGGGATGATTTTATATAATCTATACCAACATATTTAGCTAGGCATCTGTATTATTTCTTAGAAGACCAAAGATTCTTCCAGTTATAGATCTGGTAAATTTATGTGCCTCATTATAAAGTGATTCTGTTGGAGTTTGGGGATTAAGAACTGCAGTCATTAGCCATTTCTTTAGAGAAGAACCACTGTGACCTAAAAAAAAGGCAAGATGTAAATAATACTCTCATCTTTAATACATATTCAATGTTTTATTTACAAGAAATGCTCCTGCTTATCTATTAACCAATCTCCTTGAATTTGACCATCTTCAAAAGATTGACCTAATCCTTATTGTCTGAGTTTGAATAAATCATGACATGATCCTGGGAACTTGGCAAGTACATCAATGATTTTACATCTGGCATCATACACCAGCTGCATGTTGAGGGAATGAAAAGATTTTCGATTTCTTTACCTTGCCTCATTAGTCATTATGTGGTGATGCATGCATTACCACATGCATACAGTCTGTAGCTCCCAAGACAGATAGAAATCCAGCAATGTCATAAAATTCATGCATTACTTGCTGTGATACTGATTATCTTGTGGAAAGCTAATAAGATTATTAGTTCTGCTGAAAAGTGCATCTATAAATTGATATATGCACTGTCAGTGAGAATATTAACTTACTGTGTGTCAGTGCAAAAAACAATGAATGCAGGGGTAACCTTCAAGTGTCACAAGTACTCTATCAGCCTTCAAATCATTCCACAGATGGAAACAATGGTTTCTTTGCCAAATCTATGTCCACAGATTTTTTTTCAATTAGCTCTTAAAAAACCTCTATGCTCAGAAGTCATCTGATACATTTAATTAGATAGATATGATGAGCTTTAAAAAAAAACTCAAAGGAGAAGCCTTTTTATAATTGACTAAAGTTAGTGTCTTCAGTCATTGAGAAAACTAAAGGTAAATTTTTAAGATGCAAGTCAAAAGGAATAAACACTCTGCTACTGTTTGTATAAGCAGACATTTGCACACACAAACTGATAGATGAGCAACTTCCCAAATTGATAAATCTGAGGGTTTGGAACCATGATGGAAGTGACCCAGTGTAGCAGAGGAGCTCCTTGCCCCTAGCTTTGGAAGTCTGTCCCTCACTGTTTTCCATTTAAGACTTAATGTTTGAATATTGACTAAAGTCTAAATATTGAATATTGACTAAATTTATCACTCTGCATTACCTAGTTAAACATGCAATGCTTTTCCTCTCTGCCTTCATATTTGTCATTACACTTTTATACCATACATATTATCCTGTTGAAAACTGGCTATGGGCCTGATTCAGTGTCCCTTGAAGGCAATGGGAATCTTTCCCTAGATCTTTGCATTGTATCAGGACCTCTACGTGAAACAAACTTTCCTGCTGTAATGATGTTTTCTTCATTAAATAACACACCAAATGAATGAGAAAGGAATAAAAAAATAAAAAAAAATCTAGTGAGCTATGGCACACAGCCATGAAGTGCTCCCAACTCCCACCTCTGGGGCACATCTTCAAATTCCTATGTTCATAATACTGTCCCTTATGAGGGATTGTCTCTAAATTATAATATTCTATAAACAACTCTCTACTCCTACCACAGGTTATTTTACAAATGGAGTTGAGTGAATAAATTTAATCAATATTTTGCATCTTTCTGTTCATGAAATATTAACAAGCTGATCACAAATTTCCTCAAATTTATTCACATTCATTTGATTAATATCTTCTTAAATTTATTTTCTCTATGGATTGATCACAGGTATTAAAAATTCAAACTGTACTGCTGAACTCCAATTTCTCAGACAAAGGACATGATATGGTTTCTCTTGATAACTTAACAGGGATGCATGCACTTTCAAAATAAATGTGCACATGCACAAACAATATAACAGGATTCAAAAAATAACTAGATAAGTTCATGGAAGATAAGTCCATCAATATCTATTAGTCAAGATGGGAAGGGATGGTGTCCCTATCCTCTGTTTGCCAGAAGCTGGGAATGGGCAACGGGATGGATCACTTGATAATTTCCTGTTCTGTTCACTCCCTCTGGGGCACCTGGCACAGGCCACTGTTGGAAGACAGGATACTGGGCTAGATAGACCTTTGGTCTGACCCAGTATGGCTGTTCTTATGTTCTTAATATCTGGTTTCTATGAATACTCATATAAGCGACTAATTTTACTTTCATCTGCTTTTTGCCAACAAAACTCAGACATGAGAATGTTCTCATAATTGAAACACAAAACAAGTGAAACTTAAATCAATTTAAAATTAAATTTCTAGATTTTTTTTTGCATTACTTACTCAGGTCTTGTTACAAAAGCAGGCCAAATCCTCAACAGATGTAAATCAATGTAACTCTATCAACTTAAATGGAGTTATGCCAATTTATACCCACTGAGAACCTGGCCCAATACATTTAATTAGAAAGATGAAAAAAAAATTTTATCAGTGATGGGCAGAAGGGCTTCTGGAAGCCCTCTGTTAAAATTCTGCTACCAAATGGAAGAGAAATTTGGTACAATTTCTTCTCTACTGTAGTTCATCCCCTCCAGATACTACTAATAATCCTATACAGGAGATTACTTAGCTTTGGGGCTAATAATACTTCAGGAGAGATATTTTTAACTATAGCATGGACCACATGGAACAGACAAGCCATTATATTCAGTATTTTTCTTTAAGGAAGATAACACAACATCCCTTTAAAAAATGGTTAGCTCCATCCACGACTTAAGCAGCAAAGAATCCTGTGGCACCTTATAGACTAATAGATGTTATGGAGCATGAGCTTTCGTGGGTGAATACCCACTTCGTCAGATGCATGTAGTGGAAATTTCCAGGGGCAGGTATATATATGCAAGCAAGCTAGAGATAACGAGGTTAGCTCAATCAGGGAGGATGAGGCCCTGTTCTAGCAGTTGAGGTGTGAAAACCAAGGGAGGAGAAACTGGTTTTGTAGTTGGCAAGCCATTCACAGTCTTTGTTTAATCCTGAGCTGATGGTGTCAAATGGTGTTAGTGCTATGGGCACCCGCATGGCCTCACAATATGCCAATATTTTTATGGCTGACCTGGAACAACGCTTCCTCAGCTCTCGTCCACTCACACCCCTTCTCTACTTATGCTACATTGATGACATCTTCATCATCTGGACCCATGGGAAGGAGACTCTGGAAATATTCCACCACGATTTCAACAGCTTCTACCCCACCATCAGCCTCAGCCTGGACCAATCTACATGGAAGGTCCACTTCCTAGATACCACGGTGCAAATAAGTGATGGTCACATTAACACCACCCTATACCGAAAACTCACCGACCACTATACCTACCTTCATGCCTCCAGCTTCCATCCCGGGCACATCACACGATCCATTGTCTACAGCCAAGCACTGCAGTACAACCGCATCTGCTCTAACCCCTCAGACAGAGACTAACACCTACAAAATCTCCACCAAGCATTCTCAAAACTACAATACCCGCATGAGGAAATAAGGAAACAGATCAACAGAGCCAGACGTGTACCCAGAAGCATCCTACTGCAAGACAAACCCAAGACAGAAACCAACAGGACTCCACTGGCCATCACATACAGTCCCAGCTAAAACCCCTCCAATGCATCATCAGGGATCTACAACCCATCCTGGACAATGATCCCACACTTTCACAGACCTTGGGTGGCAGGCCAGTCCTCACCCACAGACAACCTGCCAACCTGAAACATATTCTCACCAGTAACTGCACACCGCACCATAGTAACTCTAGCTCAGGAACTAATCCATGCAACAAACCTCGTTGCCAAATCTGCCCACATATCTAGACCAGCGACACCATCACAGGACCTAACCAAATCAGCCACACCGTCACAGGTACATTCACCAGCACGTCCACCAATGTAATATACGCCATCATATGCCAGCAATGCCCCTCTGCTATGTACATCAGCCAAACTGGACAGTCTCTAAGGAAAAGGATAAACGGACACAAATCAGATATTAGAAATGGCAATATACAAAAACCTGTAGGAGAACACTTCAACCTCCCTGGCCACACTATAGCAGACCTTAAGGTGGCCATCCCGTAGCAAAAAAACTTCAGGACCATACTCCAAAGAGAAACTGCTGAGCTTCAGTTCATCTGCAAATTTGACACCATCAGCTCAGGATTAAACAAAGACTGTGAATGGCTTGCCAACTACAAAACCAGTTTCTCTTCCCTTGGTTTTCACACCTCAACTGCTAGAACAGGGCCTCATCCTCCCTGATTGAGCTAACCTCGTCATCTCTAGCTTGCTTGCATATATATACCTGCCCCTGGAAATTTCCACTACATGCATCTGACGAAGTGGGTATTCACCCACAAAAACTCATGCTCCATAACGTCTGTTAGTCTATAAGGTGCCACAGGATTCTTTGCTGCTTTTACAGACACTGCTACCTTTCTGATACTTAAACTAAACAAGTTAAACACTGTTCTATGCTGTCAATATCCTCATTACAGTCTTCTGGCACAAAGTATAAACATTTCTACCAAGTGCAGCATAATATTAATAGAGCTGGGTTGAAATTTTCTCTTCAAAACTTGACAAAAAGTGGCTTTTTGACAAAACAAATTTCCTCCAAAACCAAGAATGTTTGTCTTTTGATCTCCCAACGAACAATCAAACACACTGCCAAAAAAACACAAGCTTTTCTTTATCTTTGAAATTTTTTTCAGAAACAAATATTTCCCCACCCACTCTGGACATAAGTTGGTTGGCCAAGTGGTGATGTCTTTTCCCTTGGTTATGAGATTCTCTGATTACTTCACTCTTTTGTCTTCAAGGAGCTGCAGGTCTGGTACCCAGGGTTTAATCACAGAGTAAGGAGCCAGTTTGTGGGTGCCCCTTATTTAAAAAATTGTCAGCATATCAGTGTGTCTAATGTATGCCATTAATTTCAAAATGCATTTGAAAGTCAGTGGCAATTTCAGATTAAAGAAAGGAAGAATCCTGTCTTGTAAGTGACAGCAACAGAGTTAACTGTTGTCCAGAGGAAAGGCTAGTCTATAACTAGAGCCTATTACTGTTATAGGGCTCAGTTCAACAAGATGTGAGATTAAGCACCCTCAACTCCCACTGAAGTCTGTGGGAGTTGAGAGTGCTTAGCAATTTGTAGGAATGCTCAGTAATTTGAAGGATTGAACCCCTAATGCACTAGCTAATGTTATAAGAAAAAAAACTAATTAGTGAGATTCTTTCAGGTCTATTTACTGAAAGAGTTCAAAGCAGGACCCCATCATTGATCTCAAACTGTAATATAATCAAACTTGAGTAGGAACTAAAAGCTTCCTTGTAGATCTGATCTTATGACAGCTTGTTATGAATTACAAGTCCAGGGGAGATAATGAACTCTACAGGTCTCCAAGGGACTATGAAAAGGAGATATTACTGAAAAATAAACCTTTATAATGCCAATCAATGAGCTCTCTGTTGTGTCTCTCAGATAGTGTCCATATACCAGAATGGACTTCTCCAATAGTGTCTGAACGTTCCCTGCGTTCATGTGTAACCACGTGTCTGCATTCATGCACACGTGTACCCTATGTAATACAGCTTCAAACCAAAACCTTTATAGTACTGAGGCCGAAAACCTACGTGATGAATCACACAGTCAGTCCATCAGACTGAGTCAGCAGAAGTTGTGCAAAAGCTTGTCTCAGCTCAAAATCATTCCGTTCAAATGTTAAAGTATCACCAGCTAAAACAAACACATTATCATGGCATTTGCCACTTCTATCAGGATGAAGCCTGTTCTTCAGTCTTTTACCCAGTTTACTGAAAACCAAAACTATTGTAAAATGTGAAATATACTTTGAGATATAAAGACTGGACCATTACAGGCTAAAACAATTACCTAGATTACTTCAAGCAGGTACTTAACACTAATGGAAACTCACATTACTCATCTTAATGAATTAGTTAAACTTAGAAGGGCTAAAATAGGTTTTTCCTCTTAACTGCAAACTAAAAAAGAGTTGGAGAAAGTGGAAATAGCTACATTTCAGCTGTTTGTGAACATCACTGGGCTTACCCAGGACCCAATTCAGGAAGAAACTTAAGGATGTGCTTAACTTTGACCATGAGTAGTCCCCACTGAAGTAAAGATTGCTCTCATGCTTAGAGTTAAATATATACTTAAGTACCTTCACAAACTGGGGCCCAAATTTGCCTATCCCATAAAGTAGCATTGAGAAATCTCCTTGGCAGTGCTGAAGAGTTTGGAAGCTATTTTTCTCATAGACCTGTCTTGTTAGCAAGAAGTCAATAAGTCATCATCTTGTTATTTCCTAAGAATCACAGCCTTCTGTGGACATATCAATCAGTGAAGGGGAGGTTGGACTATTTCCCTCCACTGCAAACTCCACTCTGCTGGACTTTCCACCTCTGAACGTTCCACCCAGAATCTAGGTCAGTTAGATTCCATGGCACTGTAGCTAGCGAAATTCATGATTGTGGTTTCTGCTAAATAACTAAGTATTCTATTAAAACTATGTAATTACACCACTGTCAATTTATTAATTTAAATTATTGAACTACAATCAGTATTCATTTGGTTTTCTAAAAAACAAAATCTATATACAACCATGAACATTAAATGAACGAATATAAGTAAAGTGCCCCTTTCTACATGCCTTTAAGAGTTCTATTGTGGTTTTTTTTAAGAGTGTATGGTCTTCACAAAACACACAACCCAAAGGCACATGAGAAACAATGATTAAAAGCAGGGATTTAGACATTTCAGCAATAGAACTGTACTTGAGAAAATAGACAACAAATGGTGAAATTATACAGTCCTTACTCAGTTAAAACTCCTGCCTATAAATCCATGGAAATAAAGCCTCCTGTTGGGTGTGAATTTGCGGGAGGGAGGAAGGGATATTTTACCTGAATAAGTACCACAGAATTTAGCCCAAATAGTGTCTATGTAGCCCATCAGTAACATTTGCTAAATTAAACAAAACTGAAAGCTAAAAATGGAAAATTCAGCTCCTGGATTAATCCATTAAACAACAGTATTGGGAAAGAATCCTTTAAAGATGGAATGAAAGGGGCAGAAGTTCTGTTATATCCATTGGTATACCTCTGTAGTGCAACTGTGAAGACACTCCCACAAAGTTGAAGTTCCAGGATATTCCCAGATCACTAGGCACAGGGAACATCCTTTGTAATACAATTTTGACATAGTGCTAGCAAGGGTCGGGGCAAAGAAAATATGAACAAAATTTTCCATTAAACTATCGATAAGATTTGGGATTCCAAGATTCTGCTGCAAAATGATATATTTGTGTTTCTAACAGAAAACCTACTTTGGAATTTAGTTCCCAGTGATTTTTTTAAAACTTCCAAGGATGGGAGACTCATTACAATGAAATCGGCAGGAATGTTTTTGTTTTTTTTTTAATCCTTTTACAGACTTTAATATGAGGAAATGGGATTCAAGGTCTGTCACCACTGGTAGGAGATAATCTTGTAGGGTTGCAAGAAGAAAGTGCCTGAGCTGTAGATAAAAGAAGAACTCCTGCAGCGGAACATAATATACATGTTGAAGATGCTGGAAAGATGCCAGAACTCCCTGGTGATATAGACTGGTATACACGGTCACACTCCCACTGAGTGGTAAAGGAAAGGAGTCCCAGATTTCTATCAAGCACATCTACAGTAAGTGCCAGGAAGGACCTTTCAATTTTCAAATGTGTCAGAACACAAGACCATTCATAGAGAGTGTTTATAACAGTGAATATCCTTTGTTTATTAAAAGCAATGATAACTTAAAGGAGGCTGGAATATTGGCATGAGAAATACCAGGACATTTTTATATCCACTTAATACAGTACTCTGTGATACTAATCCCATGCAAATAACCCCTATAGCCAAAGGCAGCAAAATATATCCCTGTACAATATAAAAGGAGGTGGCAAAAATATATCTTTGTTAGCCTACTCAGCTAAATGAAAGAGCAATTGTTATTATTTGACTTGGGTAGTAGGAACAGAAAAATATGGAACAAGTAAAATAACCTGTTCAGTTGACACTGGCCAAATTCAGTGGTGATATAAATTGAAGAGAAAATAAGCAAGTAGTGGAATTTAGAGCACCCACAGTAAATTGCTGCATGTATGCAGAGCTATGCCAGGCAACTTCTCTGAAAAAAGACAGAGTATTGGGAAAAGCCATCATCTGATGCCCTCTGAAGATCACAGGGTATGAAGTGGTCCAGCCAACTGTCCTCTAAAGACATGGATAAGAATAGGTGGCAGTGGCTTCAGGCCACCAGACTACACCCAGAAGACTTCATAAAATGTAAGGATCATGGGCCTTTTGTGGAGTAGGGCAGAGAAAAGGAGGATGGGTCCTCCTCAGTTTCACCTTCATATGAAACCAATTAGTTTTGCATGGACTCAGATTGGTATTTCAGGTTTGTATTAACCAATGCCTTAAGCAAACCTAAAGGCTGTGAACCCTAAAAACAAAAATCTACTGTTTTAAGGTTTATGAAGCCAATTTAAACCAAAATCAGGGTGGTTCATATACCTCTGTTTCTACACTCTTTGTGTCAGGGCCACCCAGAGAATTCAGGGGACCTGGGGTCTTATTGCCGCAGAAGACCTGGCACTTCGATGGCAGGTCCCAGAGTGGAAGGACCACCCGCTGCCAAATTGCCGCCAAAGACCCAGAGCAAGTGAAGGATCCCACTCCAGGGCCCCCGAAAAACTCTTGTGGGGGCCCCTGTGGGGCCCGGGACCTGGGGCAAATTGCCACACTCGCCCCCTCCCCCGGGCTGCCCTGCTTTGTGTGTGTGTATTTTTTTTCAAGGGTCATCATTTTTAATTGCTTCCACAGAAGCTTTTCAATAGAAGCTAGGCTTGGGCAATTATTTTACCACTGTGAATGATGGAGTATGGAAAAACAGTACAGTACTAAAAAATGTATGAGACTAAAATAACATGGAAAAATGTTTTCATATGAACTTTAAAAACAGTCATGTACAGTCCTGGAAGACCCATTCATACCAACTTGTTTAAAGCCACTGTGGAGGTGTTGTTGAAACCTATTAACATCACTTGAATCCAAGCAGTCCATCTTCAGAAACCATTCTCTGGTCAGTTCATAAAAATCCACCTTTCCTTAAACTCAAAGGCATTTCAGTCTGCTTTGTTCTCTTGGGAAATATTAAAAATAAAAAAAATTGCAGAGAAAAATCATAGCTTGTCACAATACTTAACAGCTACAAATTGAGTCATTTTAAATAGTTTGCATGAACTTGATGTGATAAATATTCTGAGGTACTCAAAACCCTTTGGGAAGTGTCACCAGGATAAGCCACTGTGTGAAATTGCTATTTGAGTGAATACCAATTAGTTGTGATTTACTGTAATTTACTTTTAAACCCAGGAGCTCACCCAAAAGCAGTTAGTGTATATACATATTAAATGATATATCAAGGGCTTGATATGTGAAATATACAGAAAGAAAGCCCTTCAAGAATGTTCTAGTTAATCCAACTATTAAACGGAATCAAATATTAACTACTTAGCACTGAATTACTACAGTAAAATAAATGAGGGGAGGGAGTGTGTGTATGGCAATATTCTGCATCAAAGGGCCTGAAATAGAACAAAATGGACCCAACTACATAACCTATTAGCAAAAATAAACTTTTTCAGAAAGCTGGATCTATGCAGCTGAAATACCACATATATTGGTAGATGTGGGGTGTGTCATTAACTATTCAAAGAACAGACAAAGGTTTCCAGGGCCGGTGCTTCCATTTAGGCGGCCTAGGCAATAGCCTATGGCGCCAGGATTATTGGGGGGTGGCATTTTGCCTGGAGGGTGGCAGGCGGCTCCCATGGACCTGCCGCAGTCGTGCCTGCGGAGGGTTCCCTGGTCCCGTGGCTCCAGTGGAGCTGCTGCAGGCATTCCTGCAGACGGCCCACTGCTCCCGCAGCTCTGGTGGACCTCCTGCAGGCACAGCTGCAGCAGCTCCACCAGAGCTGCAGGACCAGTGTGCTGGGCGGCGAAATGGCCGTGCACCTAGGGCGCTAAAAACACTAGCGCCGGTCCTGAAGGTTCCTCCCTCTGTGAACCTTTGCACTCTAGAAGACACCACTGGAGTACCTTTCAATCCAGGTCTCCAATAGGGTTTCTCCCAGGAGCTTCCTCTGTTCTAGGGCTTCCTGACTGAGCCCTCATAAGGAACCTCTACCTGGGCCTAACTAATGAACTACCACTTTGAATTTAATAAAATTGAAAACAGTCAAGTTGAAATGAAGCACTTCAATAACATTTCATCAACATTTGACAAAAATTGATATGTTCCCATGAAACTTTTCAATTTCATCAAATCAGCATTTTCCAACAGATAACTGTGCCGTCAGAAAATTTTCAGTCAGTTCCACTTTGAGTATTATTTAACTGCTAAACAGTTTTTGGCTCCAGAGATAAATGCTTTGAGGTATACCCCTCCCCCCCAGCCCCCATCTTCACAAGCTGAGCAACCAGCACGACCTCTAGCTGCTAGGATTACTACAGCATAAAATCCTCAATCTCTAACACGGATACTATATGCTATGAAAGCGAGAAGAAACAGAGCACTGTTCTGGCTTCTGATATGCCTGAAACAACCCAACAGGGGATCCTCAGATCCCATATAGAACTAATTCTATGTTTGGGACAGGCTTGGTTCCAAGCAGGTATGCTAAGATGCTCCATGTAGGGATGAAGAAATAGGTGAAACAAACCAGGCAGTGGTTCCCAAGTTATATATGTGCTCATCCAACCAACTGCCAATTTCACCTGCTTGGGTGGGTGGAGATCACTGCAGGCAGGCAGTCTGCTGGGGTTTGCAAAGCACTGAGTTTTTTCTAAAATTAACAGAGGCAAAGGGACAGACTCTGAAAATAGGGATGTTCACAGTGTTCAGGAAAACATTGTTCCCTTCTTTATTGATTAAAAATGGAGGCTGCAGAGTGACAGATGGCATTCATGGGGAGAAGAGCTTACATTTTATTTTGGGACTTCAGGAGTGGAGAGAGCTTTTTTTTTTTACACCAGGAGCAGGAGATTGATTTAAGATTATTTTGCAGGTGTGGCATTAAATGCTCATGTTGACCTTTTGTGGGGAGGTCAGTGGATGGATTTAAAAGGACTAAGTACAGTCAAAGTGGCAGGCCTGGTAGGTCATTTTTCCTGAAGTATTCTGGAGATATTGAAGCAGCATGAGGTGAGAGCCTGGGGGCTATTAAAGGCAGAGGTTGCAATAGCTCAGGTGAGAAAATAGCACGGTGCTAGAGGAGGGTTTGTAGTAGAAAAGGAAAGAGGATATAGAGGAAAAAATGGCAGATTCCAATTACAGCATCAGTGTGGGGCAGAAGACTACAGAGGAGCCCCCCCAAAAAACCACTTCAATCTAGACTCATAGACTCCAGGACTGGAAGGGACCTCGAGAGGTCATCGAGTCCAGTCCCCTGCCCTCATGGCAGGACCAAATATTGTCTAGACCATCCCTAATAGACATTTATCTAGATTTGGGGAACAAGGAGGATAGTGGAGTTGACAACAGTCATGGAACTGAGGAGATGAGATTCACAGTGGGATGAGCTAGCCACCCTTTAATTCTTTTCTTTTGCACCAAGTGATGCAGAACCACATGCCTTCACTCCAGATAAATATCCTGATGTCACAACTAGTGATATCTCCCCTTGTTTGAGAAGCTGGTCTGTTGTAGTTTTGTTGCAGAAGAATGCAACTGTCATCATAGTTATGGTAAAAGGGACAGCATCAGATTTAGTATTAACTATTTGACTGCTGTCATATATTACTGGACAACATATGCCAGCACAGAAGGCACATAGGATATGACAGCAGTCAGAAAGTAAATGCTAAATCTGAAATCAGTAATTGATTTAAGGCAAAGGTTCTCAACCTTTTTCTTTCTGAGCCCCCTCCACCCGCCCAAATGCTATAAAAACTACATGGCACACCTGTGCTACAATAACTAGTTTTCTGCATCTAAAAATCATGGTCGGCATTAAGGGGCAGTAAGCAGAGCAGTTGCCCAGGACTCCATGCCACAGGGGGCCACTGTGAAGCTAAGTTGCTCAGGCTTCTGCTTCAACCCCAGGTGGTGGGTCTCAGGGCCCCACGCTTCACCTCCCTGCAGTGGGATTTTGGCTTTCTGCTCTGGGCCCCAACAAGTCTAACACTGGCCCTGCTTGGCAGACCCCCTGAAACCTGCTTGTGGCGCCCCACAGGGCCCCAGACCCCTGGTTAAGAACCACTGAATTAAGGCACACAAGCACCTCCCTGATTAGTTTGCATCCACAATAAGTTAAACTGCAAGCAGTTTGAGCCTCAGGTCTTCAGTAAATTTGCATGAAAGATATCCACACCAGTGTCAGACAAATGTGCACATTCCTCAGATCTATGATTTTGGTCTGGAATGGAAGTACAAACCACTTGATCTTCTTGTTAATTCCCTCCTATCCACTATAGTTACTGCACATGATTTGACTTTCCTTCAAGTCTATTTAGATAGCAATGTTGACCAAATTATCCTGTTGTTTAGAGGAACTCTGTGAATATTAAATCTTGTTTATTTTTAATAATTAAGTTTATAGCAAGCTGCTGAAAAATACAATAATCTAAATCACCCTTGGGATATTTCTCTGAGTTACTCTATACAATAAAGTGAGGGTAGAACTGGTCTCAGTTCTCTCAAGTTCTCCTCCAGTGCCAGAATAAATCTCATTTTAGAGCAATATTTCAAAACCTGTGGGACACATGGCAATTCCCTGGGAAGAGGCACAGGATAGAGAAGAACAGCAATTGAGCTGTGAACGCTATCTGACTCCAGATCCACCTGTGTTTCTGTGGCTGTAAAGATTGCAGTTGATGGTTCCTTGAAAGTTGCCCACCTGCCTTCCCTACATCCCAGGATATGTCTAATGCAGATAGCCAGGAGCCCATTTATTTTCTTTGCTGCAGTAGCATTGAGTTCAGCTGTGAGAGGAGATAACATCTAGCCCCACAGTCCCAGCAACCTTTAGCCTTCTGGTGTGGGGGAATAGAACCACCAGAAAAGCAGGAGCAAAAAGCAAGGGAAAGAGCTAAACAGAACCACAAGTTGTAGAAGTTGCGACCTCTGGATCTAAAAGCCTGAGCTTCTAGTTCTTGAGCTTAAGGACACAGCTCCGGTTCTGGATGAACCACGCCAGGTACACGCCCGTGCTCACAGCTCCACGAAGGAGCTGCCAACCAACACATCTGGCCGGCATTGGGATCAAGGTAAAATATAGGCTGACCCACCAGAGTTCCTCACCCTAGCAATAGGTCCCATCACTTAGTATCAGGGTGGGACATGCGGGTGAGGAAATGGAGACTATGGAGCATGAGTATATACAGGTGTGCCCATGGTGCAGTCCAAAAGCAAACCGGCTGCAGTTTGCACAGCCAGCTGAGGGATGTGAGCTTCCTTATGCCACAGGGAACATTCTACCTTGCAAATAATCCCAGTGTACACAGTTCATCCCTGCTGCTATATCTCTTTACAAGCCAACCCATTGCTGCACCTTCACTCTGGTCCTCCCCACCTTCCATACCCTTTATACATCTTTATAAAGACAAGGCATAAACTGGACCTGCAGTAGTAAGGGCCTGATTCTCCACTGATTTACTTGAATGAGGAGCAACTCCATTAGCATAAATTATTTGATTAGTATTCTGGTAGCACCAAGAGGCCCAGTCAAGATTAGAGCCCATTGTGCTAACAAAGAGTACAAGGTGGTCCCTAATCCAAAGACCTTAGGCCCAGATCCACAAAAGATACTGATATAGGTGCCACTGTGATCCATAAAAATCCCCTTGGCTGCCACCTAACTCTGTAGATGCCAAAATTCATTTGATGCCTACATTTTGGCTGTAAAATTTCCTGTCTACATTTATGCCTCTGGGCACATGCACTGCTGCCTCACTCCAGGTGTCCAGGTGCTTAAGCCCCAACAAAATCTTCAAACGAAGTGCAAAAGTAGGTGGGTTGTCATGGTATGAACCCCCACTCTGAACCTAGAGAGAACATACAGAAAAAAAAACCCCAAGAAGCACAAACAAAGGCTTCCCTTCACCGAGATTTGAAAGCATCTTGTCTCCTCATTGGTCCTCTGGTCAGGTGTTCCAGGTTTACTGCTAGTTAACCCTTTATAGGTAAAAGAGACATTAAACCCTTAACCATTTGTTTATGACATGCCCCCCAAATCGCAGACAGTGTGGAATCTCACTGGCAGTGATTTCTTCCTAGAACTTTAGAATAACCAGATTAATACAACACATGCACCTTTACATATACTACTAAGTATGTAAACTACAAGACTTCCTACATTTTAAGGACAATTTTTAACCAGTGGATTCTGGGAAACTTTCATGAGAGAGTGCATCAGCTACTTTGTTAGAAGCTCCTGAAATGTGCTGAATTTCAAAATCAAAATCTTGGAGAGCTAAACTCCATCGAAGCAGTTTTTTGTTGTTTCCCTTGGCAGTATGAAGCCATTTTAGCGCAGCATGGTCGGTTTGTAGCTGGAACCGCCGTCCCCAAACCTATGGGCATACCTTTTCCAGGGTATACACAATGGCGTAGCATTCCTTTTCACTGATGGACCAGTGGCTTTCCCTCTCAGACAGTTTCTTGCTGAGAAACATGACAGGATGGAAGTTGTGATCCGGTCCTTCCTGCATGAGAACTGCTCCCACACCACGCTCAGATGTGTCGGTGGTTACCAGGAATGGTTTGTCAAAGTCCGGGGCCCTTAGCATAGGGTCAGACATGAGCATCACCTTAAGCTGGGTAAAGGCCTTCTGACACTCATTAGTCCACTTAACTGCATTTGGCTGGGTCTTTTTGGTCAGGTCAGTCAGTGGGGCAGCGATTTGGCTGTAGTGTGGTACAAATCGCCTATAATACCCGGCCAAGCCTAAGAAGGATTGGACCTGTTTATTTGACTTTGGGACAGGCCACTTTTGGATAGCATCCACCTTGGCCTGTAGGGGGTTTATGGTTCCTCGACCCACGGGGTGTCCCAGGTAAGTCATTCTGTTTTGGCCTATTTGACACTTTTTGGCCTTAACAGTTAGTCCGGCCTGCCTGATCCGTTCAAAGTCTTTTTCCAGGTGTTCTAGGTGTTCGGGCCATGAATCAGAAAAAATGGCCACATCGAGGTAGGCAACTGCATATTCTCCCAATCCTGCTAGTAGACCATCTACCAACCTTTGGAAGGTGGCGGGTGCATTTCGCAGCCCGAAAAGAAGCACATTAAATTCATACACCCCCGCATGGGTGACGAATGCTGACCTTTCCTTGGCAGGTTCATCTAGCGGTACTTGCCAGTACCCCTTGGTTAAGTCTATTGTAGAGATGAATTGGGCACGTCTCAACTTTTCCAATAGCTCATCGGTGCGTGGCATTGGATAGTTGTCCGGATGAGTTACCGCATTTAGCTTACGGTAGTCCACGCAAAAGAGTATTTCCCCATCTGGTTTGGGTACCAGAACCACTGGAGATCCCCATGCACTGGTAGATGAGCAGATTATACCCATCTGGAGCATGTTTTGGATCTCCCATTCTATAGCAGCTTGGGCATGAGGAGACACCCGGTAGGGTGGCGTTCTAATTGGGTGAACATTACCTGTGTCAATGGAGTGGTATGCCCGTTCAGTCCATCCTGGGGTGGCTGAGAACAATGGGGCAGAGCTAGTGCACAGCTCCTTGATTTGTTGCCGCTGTAGATGTTCCAGGGTTGTGGAGAGATTCACCTCTTCCACACCACCATCACTTTTTCCTTCATAGTAGACACCTTCAGGCCACTCAGCGTCATCTCTTCCCTGGGCTGTAAACTGACAAACCTGTAAGTCCCTGAAATAAAAGGGCTTGAGAGAATTAACATGATACCCTCTGGGCTTGAGGGAGGAATTGGGAAATGCTATGAGGTAGTTAACAGCTCCCAGGCGCTCTTGGGCGTGAATGGCCCTTCCCATGATGCTTCCATCTTATGGGCCTGTTGCGCCTTCAAGACCATTACCTGGTCTCCTACCTTGAAGGAACGTTCTCTGGTATGTCTATCATACCAGGCCTTTTGCTCTTTTTGAGCATCTTTTAGGTTTTCTTTAGCAAGGGCTAAAGAGTGTCGGAGGGTGCTTTGTAGGTTGCTTACAAAGTCCAGAATGTTAGTTCCTGGAGAAGGCGTAAACCCCTCCCATTGCTGCTTCACCGACAGTAATGTCCCCTTAACCTCGTGGCCATACACAAGTTCAAACGGTGAAAACCCTAAACTGGGATGTGGTACAACCCTGTAGGCAAAGCAACTGCTGCAACACTAAGTCCCAGTCATAGACTCATAGACTCTAGGACTGGAAGGGACCTCGAGAGGTCATCGAGTCCAGTCCCCTGCCCTCATGGCAGGACCAAATACTGTCTAGACCATCCCTAATAGACATTTATCTAACCTACTCTTAAATATCTCCAGAGATGGAGATTCCACAACTTCCCTAGGCAATCTATTCCAGTGTTTAACTACCCTGACAGTTAGGAACTTTTTCCTAATGTCCAACCTAAATCTCCCTTGCGGCAGTTTAAGCCCATTGCTTCTTGTTCTATCATTGGAGGCTAAGGTGAACAAGTTTTCTCCTTCCTCCTGATGACACCCTTTTAGATACCTGAAAACTGCTATCATGTCCCCTCTCAGTCTTCTCTTTTCCAAACTAAACAAACCCAATTCCTTCAGCCTTCCTTCATAGGTCATGTTCTCAAGACCTTTAATCATTCTTGTTGCTCTTCTCTGGACCCTCTCCAGTTTCTCCATATCTTTCTTGAAATGCGGTGCCCAGAACTGGACACAATAATCCAGTTGAGGCCTAACCAGCGCAGAGTAAAGCGGAAGAATGACTTCTCATGTCTTGTTTACAACACACCTGTTAATGCATCCCAGAATCATGTTTGCTTTTTTTGCAACAGTATCACACTGTTGACTCATATTAAGCTTGTGGTCTACTATGACCCCTAGATCTCTCTCTGCCATACTCCTTCCTAGACAGTCTCTTCCCATTTTGTATGTTTGAAACTGATTGTTCCTTCCTAGGTGGAGCACTTTGCATTTATCTTTATTGAACTTCATCCTGTTTACCTCAGACCATTTCTCCAATTTGTCCAGATCATTTTGAATTTTGACCCTGTCTTCCAAAGCAGTTGCAATCCCTCCCAGTTTGGTATCGTCCGCAAACTTAATAAGCGTACTTTCTATGCCAACATCTAAATCGTTGATGAAGATATTGAACAGAACCGGTCCCAAAACAGACCCCTGCGGAACCCCACTTGTTATACCTTTCCAGCAGGATTGGGAGCCATTAACAACTACTCTCTGAGTATGGTTATCCAGCCAGTTATGCACCCACCTTATAGTAGCCCCATCTAAATTGTACTTTCCTAGTTTATCTATAAGAATATCATGTGAGACTGTATCAAATGCCTTACTAAAGTCTAGATATATCACATCCACCGCTTCTCCCTTATCCACAAGGCTCGTTATCCTATCAAAGAACGCTATCAGATTAGTTTGACATGATTTGTTCTTTACAAATCCATGCTGGCTATTCCCTATCACCTTACCACCTTCCAAGTGTTTGCAGATGATTTCTTTGATTACCTGCTCCATTATCTTCCCTGGCATAGAAGTTAAAGTAACTGGTCTGTAGTTTCCTGGGTTGTTTTTATTTCCCTTTTTATAGATGGGCACTATATTTGCCCCCTTCCAGTCTTCTGGAATCTCCCCCGTCTCCCATGATTTCCCAAAGATAATAGCTAGAGGCTCAGATACCTCTTCTATTAACTGCTTGAGTATTCTAGGATGCATTTCATCAGGCCCTGGTGACTTGCAGGCATCTAACTTTTCTAAGTGATTTTTTACTTGCTCTTTTCTTATTTTCTCTTCTAAACCTACCCTTTTCCCGTAAGCATTCACTATACTAGACATTCCTTCAGACTTCTCAGTGAAGACTGAAACAAAGAAGTCATTAAGCATTTCTGCCATTTCCAAGTCTCCCGTTACTGTTTCCCCCTCCTCACTGAGCAGTGGGTCTACCCTGTCCTTAGTCTTCCTCTTGCTTCTAATGTATTGATAAAGTCTTCTTGTTTCCCTTTATTCCCATAGCTAGTTTGAGTTCATTTTGTGCCTTTGCCTTTCTAATCTTGCCTCTGCATTCCTGTGTTATTTGCCTATATTCATCCTTCGTGATCTGACCTAGTTTCCATTTTTTATATGACACCTTTTTATTTTGTAGGTCACGCAAGATCTCAAAGGTAAGCCAAGGTGGTCTTTTGCTACATTTTCTATCTTTCCTAACCATCGGAATAACTTGCTTTTGGGCCCTTAATAGTGTCCCTTTGAAAAACTGCCAACTTTCCTCAGTTGTTTTTCCCCTCAGTCTTAATTCCCATGGGACCTTACCTATCATCTCTCTGAGCTTACCAAAATCCGCCTTCCTGAAATCCATTGTCTCTATTCTGCTGTACTCCCTTCTACCCTTCCTTAGAATTGCAAATTCTATGATTTCATGATCACTTTCACTCAAGCTTCCTTCTACTTTCAAATTCTCAACAAGTTCCTCCCTATTTGTTAAAATCAAGTCTAGAACAGCTTCCCCCCTAGTAGCTTTTTCAACTTTCTGAAATAAAAAGTTGTCTGCAATGCAGGCCAGGAACTTATTGGATGGTCTGTGCCCCGCGGTGTTATTTTCCCAACATATATCTGGATAGTTGAAGTCCCCCATCACCACCAAATCTTGGGCTTTGGATGATTTTGTTAGTTGTTTGAAAAAAGCCTCATCCACCTTTTCCACCTGATTAAGTGGCCTGTAGTAGACTCCCAGCACGACATCACCTGTGTTTTTTACCCCTTTTAGCCTAACCAATTGGAGTGTTCATTCACGAATTTACGTATCATGGCCCCCAAAGTTCCATTAAACCTTTCCACCAGGCCATTGGTTGAATGGTGGTAAGGGGTGGCAACCAAGTGATTCACCCCATGAGCTTCCCACAGTTCTTTCATGGTCCCTGCCAGGAAATTTGTCCCTGAATCTGTAAGGATGTTGGAGGGCCAAACTATCCTGGCAAAAATGTCTGTTAGGGCCTGGCACACAGTTTAAGCCCTGGCGTTTCCTAGAGCTACTGCTTCCGACCATTAGGTAGCAAAGTCCATGAAAGTCAGTATGTACTGCTTTCCTCTGGGGGGTCTTTTTTGGGAAAGGACCGAGAATATCCACAGCTACTCGCTGAAATGGGACCTCAATTATGGGGAGTGGCTGGAGAGGAGTCTTGACCTGGTCTTAGGGCTTTCCCACTCTTTGGCACACCTCACAAGACTGGACATACTTGGCAAAGTCTTTGCCCATCCCCTCCCAGTGGAAGGACTTCCCCAACCTGTCTTTGATTCTGTTCACCCCAGCATGGCCACTGGGATGATCATGGGCTACGCTTAAGAGCTTAGTTGGAACCATCAACTGTTTTTGCGGATGCCAGTCTTCCTGGTGTCCACCAGAAAGAGTCTCCTTGTATAAAAGTCCTTGTTCTATAACAAACCGGGATCGGTTAGAAGAGCTGAGAGGTGGTGGGGTGCTCCGTGCTGCTGCCCAAGCTTTCTGAAGGCTGTCATCTGCTTCCTGCTCAGTCTGGAACTGTTCCCTTGAGGCTGGAGACACCAGTTCTTCCTTAGACTGGGGACTTGGGCTTGGTCCCTCTGGAAATGATGTAGGTGATGGGGTTGTTTCCGTTGCTGGTGAACCGCTCTCCGCTGGTGCACCAGGTGGTATTTCAGGCTCTGGCTGAGCCACTTGGGTGTGGTTGTCTGCTGCTTCTGCCAGTTCAGGGCCTCTGGCGCCCTCTGGCATTGGGGTTGAAGATGGGTTTGCAAGCGCTGGCGTTAGTGCTGGCAATGCTTCTGGTGTTCATTGCTTTTCCAGTTCCTGGTCTGGGACTGGAGGCACTGTGGCTGTTGCAGTCGTTGGCAGGGTATCCAGGTCCACCACCTCTGTCTGGGTCTCTGGTAACACAGACGGGGCGTCTGTGGACGGCTCAGGAACAGGAATGGGTCTGGAAGCTTGCTGGGTTTGGCTACATGTAACCATTCACACTCGCTTGGCCCACTTCACCTGGTTGGCCAAGTCTTCCCCCAGTAGCATGGGGATGGAATAATTGTCATAGACTGCAAAAGTCCACATTCCTGACTAGCCTTTGTACTGGACAGGCAGTTCAGCTGTAGGTAAGTCTACAGCTTGTGGCATGAAGGAGTAAATTGTCACTTGGGCCTTTGGGTTGATGAATTTGGGGTCCACTAAGGATTGGTGGATAGCTGACACTTGTGCCCCCGTGTCTCTTCATGCGATAACCTTCTTTCCGCCCACTCTCAAAATTTCCCTTCGCTCTGAGGGTATTTGAGAGACATCTGGGCCTGGTGATCTTTGGTGTGATGGTGGTGTAATGAACTGCACTCGGTTGGGGTTCTTGGGGCAGTTGGCCTTTATATGTCCCAGTTCATTACATTTAAAGCATCGCCCAGCTGACTGGTCACTGGGCCGAGGTGGGTTACTGGAGACTGGTGAGGTGAGAGAATAGGGGTTCTGCGGGTTTCCTTGGGTTGTAGGTGGGGTCTTGGGTTGCCCTGGGGTATAGGGTTTATTGTCGGTGTGCCCCCTGTGGTATTCGCTCCCCTTGATGGTAGCTTTTTTCTTTTCTGTCACTTCCACCCATCTGGCTCCAATCTCCGCCGCCTCAGTTACAGTTTTGGGCTTCCCATCTAGGATGTACCTTTCTATTTCCTCAAGAACACCCTCTAAGAACTGCTCCAATTGTATAAGGAGGTGCATGTCGTCCAGAGATTTAACCTTGGCTCCTGATATCCAGGTATCATAATTTTTCCCAATGTGGTAGGCGTGTCGAGTGAATGACACATCTGGTTTCCACCTTAGGGCTCTGAACTGCCGACAGGCATGCTCAGGGGTTAGCCTCATTCTGATTCTGGCCTTGGTTTGAAAAAGTTTATAATTGTTCATGTTTTCCTTAGGCATTTCAGCCGCCACCTCTGCTAAGGGTCCACTGAGCAGTGGCCTCAGTTCTAATATGTACTGGTCTTCAGAGATGCTGTACCCATGGCAGGTCCTTTCAAAATTTTCTAAGAAAGCCTCAGTGTCATCACCTGCCTTGTAGGTGGGAAATTTCTTGGGATGTGGAACAATAACTGGCGAAGGGTTGCTAGGATCGGCTGTGTTCTTCTGCCTAGCCTGTTCTAATGCCAGGGCCTGCTGGTGGACCTCCCTCTGGAGTTCTATCTGTCTTCTGTGGGCTGCCTCTTTGTCTTCTTGTTCTCTTTTGTGGGCCGTCTCTTTGGCTGCTTGTTCTCTTTTGTAGGCTGCCTCTTCCTTGGCTATTTCTGCATTAATTAGTTCTATCCGTCTCCTGTGTTCATTGTCTTTCTCTATGGCTTGTAGCCTTGCCCGTTCATGCTTAAGGCTTTCCTTTGAACTCATGGTTCCTGCTTTCTTGGGCTAGGTGTGCCCTCTGCTGTTTACTGCCTGAAATGCTGCTTCTCTGTTGTCTCCTTAGGGTTGCTTAGAAACAGAGTCTTTTTTAACTCTTTCTAACTAGCCTTTACCGGACAGAGTTAGAAAAAAAACCTCTTTCATTTGCAAATGTGTTTTGTTGGTGTACGCTGATTCACAGCTGGAGTCCATTTGTTTAACAAAAGACTCTCGTTAGACTTAACGCTTCTGCTTTCAGAGTACTCAGAAGGAAGAGCGAAAAAAAACTTGCAGACTTTTGCTTTTAAAAGCAATCTCCTGTAGCCTGCTTTCAGCTTTGCTTTTAAAAACCCCCTTCTCCCTGCTTATAAACAGCTAGCAGAGAGAAAAGAAAAAAAATAATAATCCTACTGGCTTTTGGATTCTATCTTTCCCACACGCTGCTGCCACCATGTCATGGTATGAACCCCTACTCTGAACCTTAGCGTCCAAAAGATGGGGTACCAGCATGAATTCCTCTAGCTTAATTACTAGCTTAGATCTGATAGGGCTGCCACCAACCAGGACTTGCAGTGCCTGGTACACTCTGGTCCCCTCAAAACCTTCCCAGGGGACCCCAAGACCCAAACCCCCTGGATCTTAAAACAAGGAGGAACTGACTATCCCCCTCCTTTCCCCCTCTTCCTTTCCCCCCATCACTCCCTGGTGAGTTTAGACTCAATTCCTTTGAGCCTTAACAAGGGGGAAAAAATCAATCAGGTCTTTTAAAAAGAAAAGCTTTTAATAAAAGAAAGAAAAAGTAAAAATTGTCTCTGTAAAATCAAGTTGGAAAATGTTACAGGGTCTTTCAGCTTACAGACACTAGGGAGAGTCCTCCCCCCAGCACAAATACAATCCTTCCAGCAAAATACATATTTGCAAATAAAGAAAACAAACAAAAAGACTAAACCGCCTTTCTAACTGGTACTTACTAATTTGAACAGAAGAGATTTTTTTCAGAAAGATTGGAGGAATCTGCTTATATGTCTGGCCCCTCTCAGAACCCAGAGAGAACACACAGAAAAAAAAAACCCAAGAAGCACAAACAAAGGCTTCCCTCCACCGAGATTTGAAAGTATCTTGTCTCCTGATTGGTCCTCTGGTTAGGTGTTCCAGGTTTACTGCTAGTTAACCCTTTATAGGTAAAAGAGACATTAACCCTTAACCATTTGTTTATGACATTGGTGAACTCTTATCTCACCCACTCCAGTAGGCTTGCACAGAACAAGCCTGCTGGATTAGGTTCCATTCAGAAACCAGGAGGAGGGACTGACTCTGGGTCTCCCATGTGGGTGCTCTAACCACAAGGATACAGAGTCATTCTCACACTGTCTTTGGCCCAATGACTCCTAAGTATTTATCAACAGTAAAACACTTCAGCAGGAGAGATTGAGGATATCAAAATACCCTGTAGCTCAATGGTTAGAGCACTCTTCTGAGAGTTGTGAGACACCTGTTTAAATCCTTTCTCCCCCTCAGGCAGAAGCCTCCCACATCCTGAATGACTACTCTAACCACTGGGCTAAAAGATGCTAGAGAGACATCACCCCCTTCTCTGCCATTTCTTGCAAGAACAGCTGAGGCACCTAAGCCATCTAACTCCTGGAGATAGGTGGGATTTAGGACACACTTGTTGGCATCTTCCATTAGCTACCTTAGGCAGCTCCCTGCCTAGCATGCTGGCTTTTGTGGATCCCAATCTTAGGCACCAGCTTCTCCCCATGCATTCCACTTGGAGGTTAGATGCCTAACACAAGTTTTGTAGATCCCACTGATTTTGGGCAAAGCTCAAAGTCTGCAGCTCAGGGTTGTAACTATAAGTCCCTTTGTGGATTCAGGCCTTGCAGTCTAAAGTTTGGTGTTACATCAGCAAACAATTAGAATTAACGAGGAATATCAGGTCCTCTAACTTTCTTCCTTTGTATTTCCATAATGCCAAGCACTGACAGCATTCAATAAATAATCATGTATTTGAAATCATTTTTTAAAATAAAAATCAATGTAAATATCATGAACATTAAGGGAGTTATTTGTGGGTAGTAAAATGCAGGGATGTGCATGGGTTCTATATGTCATGCAAGGTTATAATCCACCTATTGCTCCATTGGCAGTCAGTGCCAAGAATGCATGATGAATATAACAAGTCTGATTCTCCAAGGCATTTGGGCTGCTTTACCTTAACAGAGATATGCAAAGCCTTACAGTTGTTTTAGCTGGTATAGCAGGATTTCCCCAGGTTACAGGGGATTATCAAATGATGGAGAAGCATCTTCTCTGCTACCCTGCTCTTCCTCAGGCCACCAAAGGGGCTGTTGCAAGGAAAAAGTGAGTGTGGCTGTGGTTCCCCTGCACACCAACGTGAAACCAGCCACTGAGGCTGTTGGCAGCCAGTGTAAATTAGAACAGCCTGAAGATGCTTGAACAACCCCAGAAACAAGAGAATGTAGAGACATTAAACCACATTCACACCTATCTCCTCAAATGCACCCACTGCTCCTCAGCCACAACCCAGCATCAAGCCCCATAAGCTAACACATGCTCATTTCAACAAGAAAATATGCTGCCACATAGTGCACCTGCTGGAAGTGACAGAATTGCTTTGAGAACAGGAGTACTTGTGACACCTTAGAGACTGACAAATTTTTTAGTCTCTAAGGTGCCACGAGTACTCTTGTTCTTTTTGCAGATACAGACTGACACGGCTGCTACTCTGAAATCTAGAATTGCTTTGCTGCACCCCAGAGAAGGAGTAGTTACAACAGTAAAGCTATGATATAACAAGGAGCAGCAATGAGGAAATTGCTGCTAGGAAGAAAGAAGCAAATTCTATACAGGGTATAAATCTGGTAGATGATACAGGTTACAAATCTACTCTTAGTTTTGAATTAACTGGTGCTATGGAAAACAGCACCTTGGCTCATTTTGTGTATTTCTTTTTGAACAGTCACTAAACTGTTGCCTGAACACCAAGAGCCAGAGTCTTTCCTCACGTAACTGTACAGAAGGCAGCAAAGTTACCCCAATATTAAACATTACCCCAATGGTGTATATATGTAAGTTTTGGTCCAGTGTCAGGACAACTGCATGAAACCTAAGTTTAAATGTTGTGCCTTCCCCTGAATGATATACAATAAATTAAGACAGCTAAGACAACAGATTTGCTTGGAAACTAATCTTGCAAAGTACGCTGACCAAACTTCAGGGGGGGAAATATGGCAGGAGGATGTGTATACACAGATTCAGAGAGAGAGTTCCTTAGGATTTGTGAAGGATAGGGAACAAAGAGAAACAAAATAAGATGAAAACTACCAAACAGGGTAAAGATCATTCTTTCAAACAATAATATCTAAGTATTGTTACAGCTTTCACTTGACCCTATCAGAACTACACCTTTATAAACTATTTCCTAAACTAGCATATATTTCTTTATACCAATAGTCAAATTTACACTTGTGGATATTTAGAAATAATCTGCCACAAATTACTTCTTGAAATGTTAAAGAATAAAATGAAAGTAGTTAATAAAAGTATGCTCGTCCAAACAAGTTTTCCCCTTTTGACAAAGGAACGCTAATTAACCACTGGAACAATTTATCAAGGGTTGTGGTGGATTCTCAATGACTGGATGTGTTTAAATCAAGGCTGAATGATTTTTAAAGCTATGCTCTTGTTCTAACAGGTTACTTCAGGGAAGTCCCAATACCTGTGCTATGCAGGAGGTCAGACTCGGTCACAATGGTCCCTTCTGGCCTTACAATCTATGGCCTGTGAAACGGTCCTTTAGTACTAATAAAGCATTTCTGAAGAAATAATTCACTTACTCCTATGTAAGCCAGAGGCACCAAAATGAAAAAATATTTAAGGGCACAGGGCCCAATCATTCATTGCACAGAGCACCTCAAGCCAGTGAAGTCAACAGGCCTTGAGCACTCTCAGTACTTTTGAGGATCAAGCCTATATTGAATACCTTTTCAACTCAGTCAATCTCACTTCCTTGATTATTGTATATACTGATTTGCTAGTTTACACAATAAAACAAAATGGACAATGTGGAAAATTAGGAATATTTTGTGTCTGAAGTACATTGAATCAGCCACCAGATGGCACAAAATACCAGCTGACAAGCTACATGACAAGTTCTGGCATAGCTGACTATAAGCAGTATTAGTTTTGAATAAATACAATATTTTCTTTCCTATGGAAAATATATGTCCATCGAAAGGTCCATCTAGCCCAGTATCCTGTCTTCTGACAGTGGCCAATGCCAGGTGCCCCGGAGGGAATGAACAGAACAAGTAATCATCAATCCATTCACAGCTTCTGGCAAACAGAGGCTAGGGACACCATCTCTGCCCGTCCTGGCTAACAGCCATTGATGGATATAGCCTCCATGAATTTATCTAGTTCTTTTTTGAATCTTGTTATAGTCTTGGCCTTCACAACATCCTCTGGCAAGGAGTTCCACAGGTTGACTGTGCATTGTGTGAAAAAATACTTCCTTTTGTTCGTTTTAAACCTGCTGACTATTAACTTCATTTGGTGGCCCCTAGTTCTTGTGTTATGAGAAAGAGTAAATAACACTTCCTTATTTACTTTCTCCACACAAGTCATGATGTCATAAACCTCTATCATATTCCCCCTTACTCCCTTTTCCAAGCTGAAAAATCTCACTCTTTTTAATCTCTCCTCATGCAGCAGCCATTCTGTACCCCTAATCATTTGTGTTGCCCTTTTCTGAACCTTTTCCAAGGCCAATATATCTTTTTTGAGATGGGGTGACCACATCTGCATGCAATATTCAAGATGTGGGCATACCATGGATTTATATAGGGGCAATATGATATTTTTTGTCTTATTATTTATCCCTTTCTTAATGATTCCCAACATTCTTTTCACATTTTTGACTGTCACTGCACATTGAGTGGATGTTTCAGAAAACTATCCACAATAACTCCAAGATCTCTTTCTTGAGTGGTAACAGCTAATTTAGATCCCATCATTTTGTATGTATAGTTGGGATTATGTTTTCCAGTGTGCATTACTTTGCATTTATCAACATTGAAGTTCATCTGCCATTTTGTTGGCCAGTCACTCAGTTTTGAGAGATTCTTTTGTAGCTCTTCGCAGTCTGCCTGGAATTTAACTACCTTGAGTAGTTTTGTACCATCTGCAAATTTTACCACCTCAGTGCTTACTCCTTTTTCCAGATCATTTATGAATATGTTAAATAGGACTAGGCCCAGTACAGACCCCTGGGGGACACCACTATTTACCTCTCTCCATTCTGAAAACTGACCATTTATTCCTATCCTTTGTTTCCTATCTTTTAATCAGTTACCTTCCCTATTATCCCATGACTGCTTACTTGGCTTAATAGCCTTTGGTGAGGGACCTTGTCAAAGGCCTTCTGAAAATCTAAATACACTATATCCACTGGATCCCCCTTGTCCACATGCTTGTTGACCCCCTCAGAGAATTCTAGTAGATTGATGAGGCATGATTTCCCTTTACAAAAACCATGTTGACTATTCCCCAACAAATTAAGCTCATCTATATGTCAAACTTCAGATGTTCATCACACTGCATAAAGCACTAGTGGATTGCAGTCATAAACTACAGGGATGGGCACAGTATAAGGACCTGTATTGTAATAATAGAGACCCGTAAGTCAATAATATTATATACTAATAAAATAAATAAATATTGAATCTGCACATACCTACCTTAATAACCACGTGACCTTACTGCAGTAACCATTGTATTTCACCATTCCATTCCCTCCTTAGATTTTAATTACCATCATATCTTGCATATCATAGGGAGATTGTCAGGATTTCAGGGGAAGAACCATATCTTTCCATTTGTACTATCAATAAAAGTACCACTTTAGATGCTTTCAAAATAATAAAGTAAGTGCATGAAGTCAGGATCCCACACTATGCCTGATCACTAATTTTATCTCCTTCACACTATCACTTCACTGTTATTAATATCTACTGGTCAATGAACTGTAAGTACTGCTAGTTTGTCACAGACATAATTATTTTTTTCCCTGATGTCAACAGAGACTTCACTATTTCATGCCCTTCCCCTTCTCAGATATGTAATGATTTTACTCATGTATGCACATGAAGACTTAAAAGCTCAAAGAACACAGCACACGGTGTATCTGAAACTTAATGGAGTTTAAAAAGCTATTCTAGTAAATTAGAAAATATATAGAAGTTCCTCACACCCAATAGCTCATAAACAAGAGACACCTACAAAGCTTTATTCCTAGAAAGGAATGCACTGTTCCCTGGGTGCAAACGGAACTGTCACAAGTGATTCACTCTAAAATAAAATGCAGTGTAAATTGTCCAATGGAGCAATGACAATTTTACCAGCTGAAGATTTTCCATTAGAACTTTTTGTTCTTCAGCAACCTTTACTGTAAGCATTTCATAGGTATTTTAGCACTCAAGATTGGTTTGTTAATGAAGTCACTGTCTCAATCCAAATCATATTTCCTGTGTAATGCTGGGATGAACAATACGCTGAGCTGCTAAAATGTTTATCACACTAATTGGGATCTTTTCCTTTTTCTATGGCTAAATTCGTTTAGAACATTTGGTCAGATCATTTGGTCACCTACTTGTATTTAGATCTTCTCCCTAAATTACAGTGGGATGTTCTTCCTTATAAAAATGAAAAATAATTCATAGAAAACCTATCCCCTGCAATAACAGAATCCATTAGAAGGACCAGTCATATTAATTTAGATGGAATATAGGCCCAAAGAGTCAAAGGTGTTAACATAATCCTGTCACTGACTGACATTAAACAGTTTAAGCAAGGTTTGGGATTTGGTATACAGAGACCTCAGCCTGCTTAGTATCATGGCAAACACACCATTAAAAATCCTTTTAGCCTTTGATTAATGATACAGATAAGGAGGGGAAAACAATTAAAGCATTTCAAATGTAAAATATTAAATTATATATAAAGTTTTTATTTTAACATTCCTTGTTCCCTTTCTCTCCAGCTTTAGAGTCTTTTGAAAGAAAAAAAAACCATATTTGACAGTCTCTTAGTAGGTAATAACTATCCTTTTTGGGGAATATAGACAAAGTTAGTTAAGATGAGCTGGAACAATTGTTGTTATTATTGTTAAAGACCAATCCCGCTTCCTAGATGACAAAACAAGAGGAGCACACATGAAAGGGAAGAACAGCAATGATAGAAAATGCAGCTTCTGTTTCTGATGTTGACTCTCACAACCTCAGTGCTGGAAAACACAGGCACAGCATATGGTCTTATCAGCCACTTTGAGATCTGGTAAAGTTTTATCAGCAGTGAGCTGTTTCGGCCATTACATTTAGCTGCCTCTTTCTGTCACATGCTTATAGTCTTGGCTGACTAATCCAGACTCTTATTAGACAGGTGAAAAAAAGGAGAGGGATAGGAAAGACAAAAAAGAAGGTGGGGAAGGAAAGAACACACAAAGGAAGGGAGTATAACAAAGTCTCAAATCCCAAGTGGTAATCAGGATTTAACAAAAGCCAGTGGAGGTGGTGATGTCATCTGTCCCTCTCTCTGGCCCAGTCTGGTAATGACATCTTTCGGAACTAAGATGAAGGGTTTCAGAGGATGGTGGAGGTGGCAGCCATAATCGTGAAGTTCTCTCTTCCCCTTCTTTCATCTTTCAGTCAACCAGCATTGTGATTGTTGGCAGACAGCTGCTTTTTCCACTAATTTTTTCCAAAAGTTTATTTTTAAGAACTCCAAAAGGGAGAGCTGGCGAAAGAGTCCATCATCTTTTTATTGTCCACCAATAGGCCTAACTTCTGACTCACCAGTTTTGGTTTATTGATTTCAGGTTCTCTGCTGCTTTTGTTTACTGACCATAATCTTAACACAGTGCTTGAAGGGTCCAGTTCAGTCCAATAAAATCTGTTTAAATTAATTCAGTCTTTCTGTCTCTTTCTTACATCTTTTCTTAAACAATTTTATATAGCAGGTCGTTGTGACAATTTATGAACTTTCACTTACTCTTTCCAGCTGATGTTAGAATTTGGATAAATTTGTAGTTTAGATTATTACAACAGACCACTAGCACAGCAGCTCATCAGCAGGATCTACATTATCATTTGAGGCAGAATTCTCCTTTTGCATATGATGAAAATTGTCTCTGATAATCTGTTTTTTCCTATACCCACAGAATTCTCTGTGATGCACCTGAGAGACTATTACATATCAGGACAGTCATATATCAGAGTTCAGATTCTCTCTGCCGAAGAATTTTATCCTTAATAAATGAAAGAATATGAGCAGTTTGGTGGCTGATCTTTCCATAAATCAGCCTCTCAGCATTTTTTTATATTTACATATTTTATAATCTTTGAACATTAGGTTTTATTATTAAAATGCATTGGTGTGGATCTTTTTCCAAAATCATCAGTAGCAATTTCAATGATCAGGAACTAGTAACAACTCCATATGTTATACTGTAGCAGGCCATGTTTTCCCCTCACTGATTAATTTAGGCACAGAAATTGTAATAATTCCAATCTATAGTTGAAGGATGAGTCAACACCCACAACAGCAGAGAACTGCAAGCGTAGCTATTTGGCTCACTCTGTGTGCCAGTTCTGAGGTATTCAAGAACAGTCTCTGTGTAAAACACTATATATCCCTTCACCAGAATACTGAGGATTTTTCCTTTTGAGCACATCTTGAAAGGCTTAGTAACAAATATGATTACTGATCCAAGGTTCAGATAATGTAATTATATCAAATCATATGCCCCATTCCATCAGTGGGTATATTTAGCCACAATTTATAATTGGACTAAGGCAGTGGTTCCCAAACTGGGGTTCGAGAACCCCTGGGGTTCACGAAATGTTACAGGAGGTTCTCGGAAGAAAATTCCCCAGTGGCAGACACAGCTGTCCCTAGGGATCCCAGGGAACATGGGGCCAGCAGTCCGGAGCCCCTGGACTTCCAAGAGCTAAGAGGATCAAAGCAAGCATATCTATCACACTGAGGAGATTTAAATGTCAAGACTCCTTATAAGAAATGGAAAGGGAAGTGGATATTTTTTGCTGTTTTTTAAAATTAAATAGGCAGCCAATATTGTTTTTAAAATTATTATGACAAACAAGTTTAAGCTTTGTTGTAACATGTGTTGTTTGTCTGAACTGATCAAAACCTGAATGCTTGTGTAGGAGGAACTTTTTGAGTTGGCTTCTTAAATACCTTCATGCCATTTCACATCTGATACTCTTTGATGAAACATAGGCGCCTTGTCTTATAACAGGCTTATTCAAAGAGATACAAGCTATGAAAGTGAGATCTTGGAAGAGTGTTGCCATTTTCATAATGTAATAAAAATACTGTAATGATAAATAAGAACATAAGAATGGCCCTACTGGGTCAGACGAAGGGTCCATCTAGCCCAGTATCCTATCTTCCAACAGTGGCCAGTGCCAGGTGCCCCAGAGGGAATGAACAGAACAGGTAATCAAGTGATCCATCCCCATCGCTCATTATCATCTTCTGGCAAACAGAGGCCAGGGACACTTAATAATAAATAGTGTGTAATAAGCATGTCATAAAAACAATTGTTATATTTTCAAGATCACTGCTTTTATAATTTATACTCAGGTAAAAGAGAAAATCCCTGGAAATATTCATTTTAGGAGCAGGTTCTCAAGACTTGACATTTTAGTGAAAGGGGTTCACAGATTGTTAAAGTTTGGGAACCACTGGACTAAGGCAATATGTGGACAAGATTTTATTTCAGATTTAGTCACACAGGTCAAAATATAGTATTTAATACTACATTAGCCACGATGGTTCTTTTAAACAAGCCATTTCAATTAGGAAGTATGTTAGTTATTGTCTTCAGTGTGAAAATGATTTTTAAGCATCCCCAGTGAGCCAACAGAAACAACAATGATCAGTCTCAGCAGAGCACCATTTGCAAACCTGCTCACCTAAATCCTTTCTGAATAGCATTTTTGCCATCCTGTTGGAAAACATTCTTCTTGTTCAGATCTCCAGAGTGTGCAAGGTTAATTGGTGTCAGGCAATCCTGCCCATTTATTAGTCACCTGTCAAAGTAAGTTATTCTTTTTAACTCTGGTTTTAGGAGACATTTTACCTCAGCAGAAACTACTCTTAAGGTATTAGACTATTGCACTGGATGGAATTAATAAATGTCACTCATTAATAAAGTTATGGCATGTAATACTCACAGAGCACTCACAAAGCAATAGTCTCTCACACATTG
Organism: Gopherus evgoodei; assembly: GCF_007399415.2. NCBI lineage: Eukaryota > Metazoa > Chordata > Testudines > Testudinidae > Gopherus > Gopherus evgoodei. Next base: position 78,258,591 of record NC_044327.1, read on the forward strand.
ACTTGTTCCATTCTATACTGACGGTCTCACTGAAGTCAACAGGACTAACTGGAGTAGGATGCTGGAGTAGGGTGAGTCAGGGTATCAGGATCTATCCCAAAGCTTGCCCTCTGTTTGCTAGAGTTTATTTCAAGGCAAAAAAAAATTAAAGCACAATGACCTCTAAATATCACTACTAGGATCAGTACATGGCTTAAAATGAGTCACTGTTGCCCATATCATTTTGGACATTCACCATCCCTACACTTATTCAATTAGACTATTTATCTGACCGAAAAGTTATCTTTTTGACTTCAGATTAATTATTCACAATAAGCTTTATCCTACAAGATTATGAAAAAACATGAGTCATTAGAGGGTGACTGAACACAGTGTAGTCCAGTGTACCTACCTGGGAGGCAAGGTGCAGTCCCCCTGCTCTAATCATTCTTTCATTATTTATTAAAACTGCAACAGCTTCAACAGAAGAGACTGAGGGAGCCCCACCGCAGATTATCCCATAGCTTAGTGGTTAAAGAGCTCTTCTGAGAGGTGGAAGACCCTCCTGTTCAAATTCTTTCTCCTCCTTGGGCATAGAGGGGGGGAGTGGAACCTGTCTCCCGCATCTTAGGAGATGTGCTGTAACCACTAAGCTAAAAATTCTAAGGTGGGTGCCACCACTTCCACCTCTTCTTGCCCCCACACCCTGGTTTGAGTGGGACATGATCTAATAGGCGCCCTTTGAGCATGCCTACCAGATCAGGCCCCATATGTGACTTAGGCAGCCACATGCCTGTCTTCTCCTGGCTCATGGATTGCGATTGCCCTGGGTTTATGCAGAAGATAGTGTCCAAATGGCTAGAGGGAAGCAGCAGTGCACATGGCCAGAGGCAGAAACATAGGCACGTAGGAAACTTTTACCCTGAAAAAGTTAGGCACTCAGTGAGTTTAGGCACTTACAGCATACAATGAGAATTTTGTGAATCACACTGAAGTCCAAATTGAGACTTAGGTGTATGAAACTGGGACTTAGGCATCTACGTCTGTGGTTTAGGAGCTTAAGTACTTTAGTGGATCACAGCCATTGTGCTCAAAACATGGCATGAGTACTGAGCAGTGACTGTGAGACAGAAGGTTCCTTGGTGTAATTATTGAGGTTACTCTGTATGCCAAACCCCTAGAGTGCCAGCAGCATGCCCAATGTACTTCATCTCAGTCTCAGAGGCAAGCACTGTAGGTGTAGCTAGGCCTGGTAGTCCCAATAAACACATGGGACACATGACTAAGGGAAAAGTTTTTACTAGGGCTAGCAGTAAATGTAGCAAATACCCTAGGTGCAGAGACTTAAACAGTTACAGTTCAAAGTCAGCAGCAGCAGCTCTTGTTTGGGTCCCTGACAGTCCAGCTGAGAGTCGGGGCTCTTCAGTGCCTGGGCACCTCTCCAGTCCAGTCTCTATTCAAGCAAATAAACATTTGTTGGTTTCCAAACCAGGCTCAGTCAGTGTGTCCCACTGGGGACCCTTACCACCGGTTCCCTGTCCAACCACTGCTGATCCCCCACAAACCCACAAAGCTGCACCCATCTAGGATGTCTAGCAGCCACTGCCTGTTCCACATGTGGCTCTGTTTACTGTTCCTGGGGCTTCTTTCTCTAGCTGTCTGCTGCCATGTAGCTCCACCACTGCCAGACAGAGTCTGGCCGCTTCAGAAGTCAGACCTTTCCTCTTTCCCTTACCCATCCAGGGAAAGAGGAAGGAGAAGTGCAGTAGACAGAGGGTGATGGGAAACGTAGTCCTTGCGTAGCCAGGAGGAAGGGGATGTACAGTAGAGAGGGAGCTGAAGGAATTGTAATCCTCTGCTTTGCAGATCCATTACATAGCAATCTCTAGCATTTCTGTCAATGTCTCCTGTAGCTGCCTCTCCTCTTTACTTTCCTCTAGCTCTTAAACACATTGGCATTAGGAGTAACTGAAAATCCTAAAAATAACTGCTACCCCCACCTTTTGCGATCACCAGAGTGCCCTATACAGCTATGACCCTGAACTGTTTTGTGTCTTCCCCCTTGTCTCAGCACCAGGTTCCAGTACAAAGTCAGTTAATCCTATCACACCCACTTCTGTTCCTCCTGAACCATTTTGGTTTCAGTGTGGGTGGAAAGGTTTGCTTACACTGCTGAGCACTCTATATTTCTGCATGCTGTGTTGAAGTCTCTCTGCTGAGCAAACAGTGAGTGCTGAGTGCCAGGGCTTTAGCTCTCCATATTTGTTTCAGCAGCACTCAGGAGCAGGATTGAGCTCTATATCAATTTTGTTAAATCCTCCTTTTTAGGGAATCAGAAATCAGTAGCAAAGGCAACAGTCCACTGTTTTTTTTATTAAGACTCTCAGTTATTGAAACATAGCTAATACATACACCTCTACTTTGATATAACGCTGTCCTCGGGAGCCAAAAAATGTTACCATGTTATAGGTGAAACCGCGTTATGTTGAACTTGCTTTGATCCACTGGAGTGCGCCCCCCCCACCCTGGAGCACTGCTTTAGCGCGTTATATCCGAATTTGTGTTATAGCGGGTCGCATTATATCAGGGTAGAGGTGTATCTTAAACCTTTTCCTCACTAATAAAAGTCAAGATGAATTGTGTTATTAGCTGAATCCAAGAAGTTGAAGTAAATTGTTGTCTAGTGCTCATTTAGGTTGCATTAGGATGCCTATGGCAATTACCTTTAAAAAAGTGACAGCCAACCTTATATAAACCTACTTTCTTCCTAAAAATGCTGCCTTCCTAGGATATGCTATTTACAGGGTGGAAATCCTATCTGGCTTTAACAGCATATGAAGCACTATAAATCTTCCCCTCTTCTGTATGTCTTGATACAGAGAAATAGGAAGAATGATATGAGTGCTTTCTGATTAATCAGATCAAAGGAAGGGAGAGAAAAATACATTCCACAAAACCATTTAAAACTATTTTGCAACAGATCTTTTGATAGCTGAACATCTTTTCAACTGAGTTCTGATAACAAATCTGGTCTTCCTTTACTGCTTGTTAGGAAAGGGCACAGAGTGAGTGGCAGAAAGACCAGTGACTACACACACACACACACACATCCACATGCAGCCTAGGAAACACAGAAAGATTCCTGCCAGCAGACTGAGTGGAAAAGGGGGCCAAATATTGAAAGAGACAAGAGAAGAGACAAGAGCTGACAGCTGAAAACGGGAAAGCAGCAGCAGTAAGAGAGAATGAAGGAGTCAGCTCTTATAGGCAGAGAGAAGGAGAAACAACCCTGGAGCTAAGTTCTGCCTACCAGGAAAAGCACAGAAACTGGCTTTCTCAGTGATGTTGCACAATATATTCTGGCTCTGAAATGCCTTCAGTACAGTTTTTGCAGCTTAGTCACCCTCTGAGATCATCCAGATTTTATAATTCAGCCTTTCTTCCTGTCCTTATGTAAAGCGTTCTAGCAAATCTTCAAAGAAACATAGGTGCTGAGAAGGAAAAGCAATTGTCCTATTTTCTTCATGGGAATTTTTTGTTTTCTTCTTACTCATTTCACAGACCCTGGGGCAGGGATTCTGGCCCTTCAACTAATGTCAGAGGCTCTAAACTATGCGGGCTCAGTGGCTGTGGAGCACCAAGTGTGGAAGGGGTAGATTTGCTCCCCTTCTTTGCCACCTGACCCTCCTCTTCCCCTCTCAGTCTCCCCTCCACCCTAGCAGCCTGACCTCCCCCCACACCACCAGTCCATAAGTCCCTACATCTACCTCCTCCAAATTTGAGTGAATGGTGTGGCGATCTGGAATGTAGGATTGCATTGCAACTCAGGTTTGGCCCAACCAAAAAGTGGTCAAGCCATGGCATGGGTGCCCCCTCCTCCCCCCGCCGCAGCTCCACGGCCTATGTACTGGCTTGCAATGGTCCCCAAGAGGCTATCGCACACATGGGAATTTCCATCTAAAGAAGTGTAACAAGTATATCACTGTTGTAAAAGCAATTTGGGGACTAAAACTATGCTGAGGATAGGGGAGATACAAAACCAGCCCTCGGATCAAGAAGATACAAATGGTTCTTTTGAAGTACCCTCCCTCGTCAGCTACTCCTAATGTCCACTGAGGGCAAGTGAAGTTTTACCCCTCTGTATTGAATCCTCAAGGCTCTCATGTCACCTAGACACATATTCATTCTTGCCTCCTTTTAATTGATTGTGAATTCCTTTCTAAATGCCTTTTGGCCTTTAGTTACACATTGTAGTTGCCCCCAAATCAAAACTAACACAGGGTACAAATCAAAACAAGGATTGTGGAGCTTGTGCAGCTTGTGTTTCCTTGCTATGAATATTTGAGAAATTAGTTTATTAGCAGGAATCTTGACTGAAACCACAAATTTTAAACAAATATTGGGGGATGTTCATGGAAAACAAATTTTAAATTAATTTTCTATGGACATAGTATCAGAAGCTTGACTGTGGCCCTGACTCTACAGTCTATCTTTATCCATCAAAGCATGTATTTTAAAGTTTAAGGTCACATAAACCATAACTTTAAGCAAGTGCTTAAGTGCTTTGCTTAGTAAGGATAGCTGTAAATTTGTGTTAAGCTGCTTTTCTAAACTGAAGGTCTCTAAGAGTTATTTTATCAAATCAGGGAATGGAAATAATCAGACACCTTGCATTTTATTTTTTTAAGACTTAATAGAAATGAGTTTCACATGAGAATTATTCTAAGTAATTATTCAGCAAGGACTAGATCACAAAGGGATTTAGGCACCTAACTGCCACTTTAGGCATCTAAGTTCAAAATTTATATCCTAAAAGTCTCCTCTAAGCTGCCACCTATCTCTGTAGGTGCCTAAAGTCCAAAGGCTTGTATATTTCCACTGGTATCGTCCCCTAGGAACCTAAATTTCAGGCAATTGGCACATGCAAAACCACCTTAATCCTGATGCCTGGAGTTTAGCTCACTCCTAAACTCTGGCAGGATTCACAAACTACCATATATGCTTGATGATAAGCCAGTTCATTTATAAGCCGACCCCCCTCAAGATGGATAAGTAAAAATGGAATTCTTTTATGACCCATTTATAAGCTGACCATAAAATTCAGGTGTTGCCAAACTGGTGCCTGGCCCATCAGGATAAGCCGCTGGCAGGCCAAGACAGTTTGTTTACCTTGAGCATGGAGGTAAACCTAAGTAAACAAAGTGTCCCAGCCCGCCAGAGGCTTACCCTGACAGGCTGGGACAGCAACTGGTGAGGAAATTTGGAGGGGGAAGAAGCTGGGGGTCAGGGGAGTAATCCCTGTGACCACTCCACACATGACCCCACCCTAGCCGGGGGCTCCCACACTTTCCCCATCCCATCCCTTCCCACCTTAGCTGGGGCGGGCCAGGGGAGGATGTCTCTGGCCTGGCCGCAGCTGCTTCGGCAGACCAGGTGGCACAGCCGCAGCCTGCTCTGGGGGGGAGGGCTGAGTGGCACGGCTACAGACTGCCAGCCCCAGAGCTGCAGCTGCTTCCGAGGCTGGGGAGAGAGCAGCATGGCCAGAAGCAGAGAGACTCTGGCCCCACCATTTCCCCTCTGTCTCTGCTGCCTCTCCTTGCCCCTCTGTTGGGGGGGAGGGGTTGTGTCTCACTTCTCCCTCTCTATACCCATTCATAAGCTGACCTCCTTCTCTGGTGCTTCCCTTTTTTACTAAAAAAATTCAGCTTATGAACAAGTATATACAGTAGGTGTTCCCTCACCTATCTCACCTGCAGAACCCAATCTGGTAGGCACACTCTAAGAAAGCCTACAGGACCAGCCCTCACAAAAAACACAGCTGGAGGAGGCAATTCCCTCCACCAATAACTTGTGTCCTGGTGCTTAGACAACTCACCCAGAATGTGGGAGACTTAGGCACAAATCCATGCTCCATGTGCTGTGCTGCACAAATTTGAACTCGGCTCTCCCATTTCCCAATAAATGTCCCAACCACTGGATATTCTGGGGCAGGACTCTTTCAGTTTCTCCTGTAGAAGCTCTTCTGCTTTGTATGATATACTTAATAGACATAGGCTACAGAGAGACTAAGAATGACTATAGCCTAGTGGTTAGGGCACTCACTTGGGATGTGGGAGACTCAAGCCCTTGTTCCTCCTCTTTTTTTTGTGAGAAAGGACTGATCTGGTTTAGGCATCTAATTCCAAGCAAGAGTTCACAGTCATATACCCCACAGAGAAAGAGGTGTTTCCCATGAGAGGCCTACCTGCCTTTGAGGTTCAGGGCTTAGTCTCCTCAGCATTTCCTATTGGCTAATTTAGGCTGCTCTTAATTCAGTGTGCTGGCCTTTGTTAATCCTATCCTTAGGTACTTAAATCTCCCCATGCATTGTATAGGAAATCTGGCTGCCTATGTCAGGGTGCTGGATTCCAGTAGGTGACAGGATGCCTAAAAGGTAGGTGTCGGTCTAGCCCCAAATATGTTACGATAAGAAATATATAGGAAAATATCCAAATTTGCTTGCAGATAATTTGTAAACAGGAAAAAAAAAAGGTTTAATTCATCAAATAAATTATTTGTTATGAATTATTTACTCAGGTCTAGTAATCTTCTAAACACAAACACAATAACATATTTTTTGCATATGTTGTCTCATTAACAAATAGCATTTTCCAGGTATACATAGCTTCTGAGAAATGAAGTACTTTGAGGAACTTCTGGCTTTTTCAGTCCAATGAGGATTTAGCAGCCATTTTTTTAGAACTCCTTGATTCTTTACGCTACTGATGAAACCTGTTTATGTTATCCAACCTAATCCCAAAATCTCTCTCTCTCTCGTAAAACTTTTCTCTTCTTTCTACTAGAACACTATTAGAACTTGAGCAAACATTATGGTCCAAAATGTTCCAGAATGAAACCCTGTAGAACTCTACAATGAGAGCATGTGAGCAATTTCCAATGCTACTATATACAGAGCTATATCATAGTTATATAGACCATATTGCCATTGTATCTGAGTGCCTTATAATCGTTAATGGATTTATCCTCACAACAGCTGTATGAAGTAGGGAAGTGCTATTATCCCCATTTTACAGTTGGGAAACAGAGAAACTGAAGCCCAGATCCTCATAGGTATTAAGGCATCTAATTCGCATTGATTTGGGCATGAGTGACTCACTTATGGTTACAGTAGAAACCTATGGCAGAACATGGACCTGGACCAAGGTCTCCTAAATCCTAGGCTAACATCCTTACCATTGGACTGTCCTTCTCAGAGACCTCTCAGAAAAGAAGTAATGGGACTGCTCAATAGCAACTTATGAATTTCTGGTGTCAAAACCATATTGTGGTCAATGCTCATAAAGACTGACAGCAGTTCTTCAGCCATCTCCAAAGGTGATAATCAGTCAACATAGTCAGTGCAGTCTCCATTCTAAAATCAAACTGAACAGGGTCAAAGAGACCTATGGTCTCAAGACACTCCTGGAATGCTCTACTTCAGGGGTCAGCAACCTTTCAGAAGTGGTGTGCCAAGGCTTTGTTCATTCACTTTAATTTAAGGTTTCACGTTCCAAAATACATTTTAAACCTTTTTAGAAGGTCTCTTTCTATAAGTCTATAATATATAACTAAACGATTGTTGTATGTAAAGTATATAAGATTTCAGAATGTTTAAGAAGCTTCATTTAAAATTAAATTAAAATGCAGAGCCCCCCGGACTGGTGGCCAAGACCTGGACAGTGTGAGCGCCACTGAAAATCAGCTCGCGTGCTGCCTTCGGAACCCGTGCCATAGGTTGCCTACCCCTGCTCTACCTGTAACATTCTAAACCAGGGGTTGGCAGCCTGCGGCACACGTGCTAAAGGCAGCATGGGAGCTGATTTTTAGTGGCACTTTGCTGCCAGCCGGGGTCCTGGCCATCGGCCCTGCTCAGCCCGCTGCCTGCCTGAACGGAACCCGAGGCCAGCAGTGGCTGAGCGGAGCTGGTGACCAGGACCCCGGCAGGCAGGGGCCAGCAGACGGAACCCCAGACTGCAGAGTGGGTGGCAGATGGAACCCCAGACCGGCAGCAAGCTGAGCCACTCAGCCCGCTGCCAGTCTGGGGTTCCGTCCACGGGCCTCTGTAAATGTAAAATATATTACTGGCATGTGAAACCTTAAATTAATGACAACTTGGCACACCGCTTATCAAAGGTTGCTGACCCCTATTCTAAACAATCTTCCCAAAAAAGAGGAAATTAAAGAAAGGGAGGTGGCACTTCAGCATGTGGTTTAATGAGCAAGGGTTGATAATGACTGCTTCTTTATAGAACCTTGCCATTCTGCAGCGAAATGTTGACTCCAGTAATGACCACAGTGCTTCCTTTCTGGCTTGTGCAACAAAGAAGGGCATATATCTAACGCACATATCATAGTCCACACTTCCCACACTACCTTCACAACTCAGTGAGCAACAACTAGCTGAAACTCAAGTAGAGGAAACTCAACTACAAAACCAATCATCTTGGTCTGAATTCAAGCTTTCATATATACAACATTTGAAAATTTCCTACAGTGAGAAACACTTGTCCCTGTTACACAATACAAATAAGCCACATTAATAATAATTGGAGATATACCAATCTCCTAGAACTGGAAGGGATCATGAAAGGTTGTTGAGTCCAGCCCACTCCCCTTCACTAGTAGGACTAAGTACTGATTTTTGCCACAGATCCCTAAGTGGCCCCCTCAAGGATTGAACTCACAACCCTGAGTTTAGCAGACCATGCTCAAACCACTGAGCAATCCTCCCCCCAGGTTGCTGGCTATCAAACCTGCTCTACTGATCAGAATTTTAAGACTCCTGTGGTAGAAGGGAAGAAACCTTTTTTTTTTGCCTTTTGCACAGCCATGATAGAAATATCAAAAACACATTATGCTACAATCAGTTAGATTTTGAATGCGATTTATATCAGTAGCATTCTGGGCCCTACATGATGTGGGCCCGGCCTACCTTAGGCCTTACCTACACTAGAAAGTTTTGCTGATACAATTAAACTAGCATAGCTATACCGGAAAACCCTCCTAGTGTAGGTAAAGCTTATATTGGCAAAAAAGTTATTTTGCCAATATACCTTACAGCAGTTCCCCAAAGAAAATATGCAATATTGACAAAAATACTTTTTTTTTCCTGATATAATTGTGTCTGCACTAGGACTTTTGCTGGCATGGCTATGTCAGTTAGGAGTGTGATTTTTTTCACAAGTCCAACCAATATAACTATGCTGGGAAAACATTTTAAGTATATAACAGGCCTTAGAAACTCAGTGGGACTTAGCCTCCTAAATCATAGGCATTTCAGAAAATTGCACCCACTGTCAAGTTGCTTAAATTCAAATTAAGTGGGGTTTTTAAACGATGGGTGAGGTGGATGCTATTCTATCTTAATATAAATGTTTTCATGGTGGCTGAACAGGTGTTAAAAATATTAAAAACAGACACATCTGTCAGGTGGCTAAGGAATGGGCATTGTGGAGAGAGATGACATGAAACAAGTAGGTAGTGGGGGAGTATTGTAGTGGGAGTTATGTGAAGAAAGATATGGGGATCTGGCTGCAAAGGACATGAGGGAATGATTGTGGCAGGTTTGGAGGACAAGAGTATAGGAAGAAGACTGGTAGATACTAAGCAGGGGTGGCTTTATGTTTTTTGCCGCCTCAAGCATGGCAGGCAGGCAGGCAGGCACCCTTTGGCGGCACGCCTGTGGGCAGTCTGCTGCTAACACGGATTCAGCGGCATTTCTGCGGGTAGTCCGCTTGTCCCGCGCTTCGAAGTGCCCAGGGCCGTCCTTAGGCATAGGCAGAATAGGCGACGGCGTAGGGCCTCACTCTGCCTGGGGGCACCACTCTGCAGGGAGCCCAGACAGTGTAGAAGCAGGGCTGCTGGGTCCTAGAGAGAGACGAATGCAGCACAGTCTGAGGGACGGGATTGGCTGCTGGGGTCTCTGGGAAGGGGAGGGGGTGGGAGTTGGGGAAGGAGCTCACCTGTGAGTGTGACTCTTTCCCCCCGGCTGAGGTGAGGTGAGGCAGGCTCTCTGGCTCTGGAACCAGTATGCTTTGTTGTGCCCCATAACATCCATTCTTCTCCCCCCCTGCCCCATGGAGCCCCCCCTCCTTTCTCCCTCCTCCCCAGGAGCACCCCTCTCTCTCTCCTCCCTCCCCTCCGTCAGGGCTGGGTTGGGTGAGTGTGACGAACTGGGAATGTTCCTAATGTTTTCTCTGAATACTGTGTTGGTGCCTCAGTGTCCCCATGGCAGTTCTTAAGTATCTGGCAGAGCAAAGGGCGGGTGCACCTAAATGCCTGATACTCTGTCTCCTAGCAACTGATGACCTGGGCCCCTCCCTCTGCAAAGATGCCAGCTGAAGGTGTTGGAGACAAAGAGGCAGGTGACCTCCTGGCCCGGGAAAGGAGCTGAGCAGAGAGGAGGGGCTGGGAGGGGTTGTTAGGCTGGAGGTGGCTGAGGGGAGACCTGGGGGTCTGGCTCACTGCCCCCAGAATGGACCCGGCCGAGGGGTCCAGTTCTCTGTATCTACAACCTCTGTTTTAGACCCTGTTCCTGTCATCGAATAAACCTCTGTTTTACTGGCTGGCTGAGAGTCATGTCTGACTGCGAAGTGGGGGTGCAGGACCCGGTGGCTTCCCCAGGACCCCACTGAGGCGGACTCACTGTGGGAAGCGCACGGAGGGGCAGAGGATGCTGAATGCTCCAAGGAGAGACCCAGGAGGTGAAGCCATGTGAGCTGCTTGCCCTGAACAAGTCTGCTCCAAGGGAGAGGAGGCTCCCCAAAGTCCTGACTGGCTTGGTGGGGAGCAGTTCCAGAGCATCGCCCGGAGACTCCGTGACAGTGAGGTGCTGCGGGGGAGGGGAGGCTGGCTACCTGCTGAGGAATGAAAGTGAAAGTAACTCACTTCCTGGGCAGCGAGCCAGGATTGGAATGTCACACAGGGCTGGGTTGGGGTTAGCCAGATGTGTGAAAAATCAGGACAAGGGGTTGGGGTAGATATCCCTATTTTATAGGGCCATTCCTGATATTTGGGGTCTTTTTCTTATATAGGCTCCTTTTACCCCACCCCCCACCCCCCACTGCTTGTCCTGATTTTTCACACTTGCTGTCTGGTCACTCTAAGTGGGGGTAGCTGGTGCCTATTAAGACAAAGCCCCAAATATCAGGACTGGCCCTATAAAGTCAGGACATCTGGATCTGGCCACCCGAGCTGGGGAGCGCCTCTCCCCCGGGCTGGCAGCTGCCAGCGATTCGTCTCATCCGGGGGGAGCTGCACAGGGCAAGATGAGCTGCTGTGGCTCCATGGGTGACCTGTCTGAGATCAGATGCTGTGCTAACTTCACCATGGTCCGTAAGGCTGGTGGTGGTGCCCATTGGCGTGTGATTGCACCTCAGGGTTTGCTGCTGCTGTTGCCACTCTGCAGCCCAAGAGGTGGATTTTGGGGTCTATTGCAGCTGTTGGACCAGTAGGCTGGGGGGTGAGCCAAGCATGAAAGCAGTACTGTGTTGCCATTTAGATTGTCATTTAACAACTTTGTTTGCCAAAAATTCTTGCTAACAATTCTGAATCCAATTTCAATTTAAAAAAAAAATCAATATCTTAGCCAAAAACAGAAAATTAAGTTGTTGACAATTATTAGTGACAGGTTTGGTTTGAGGCAGGGAGTGGGCCAGTTTTCATCAGAGAAACAAAAAATGTTGACTGACTTTCCTATAGCCTGTTACTCCTGATAAGAACCCTCCAACAACTGTAATATGCTAATCTCCTTACTAGTGTATAAAGCAGGGGTCAGCAACCTACGGCACATGTGTCAAAGGTGGCAGGTGAGCTGATTTTTGATGGTATGCAGCAGCAGGCTGAGCGGCTCAGCCCATCACTGCTCTGGGGTTCCAGCTGCTGCCCTATTGCCAGCTGGGATACCAGCCATCGGCCCCACTCAGCACCTGCTGCTGGCCTGGGGACCCCCAAGGAACCCCAGGCTGGCAGTGGGCTGAGCAGGCCAGCTGAACTACTCAACCTACTGTCAGCCTGGGGTTCCATTCACTCAGCTGGCAGCAGGCTGAGTGGGCTGGTGGCAGGCTGAGCAGGGCCGGTGGGGGGTTGAGTGGCTCAGTCTGCTGCCAGTCTGGGGTGCCAGCAGCACTCAGCCTACTGCTACTCTGGGGTTCTGGCTGCCGGCCCCTTGCCAGTCAGGAGCTCAGCCGCCAGCCCCACTCTGCCTCTTGCCAGCCTGGGTGAGCAGAATCCCAGGCTGGTAGCGAGCTGAGGGGGGGTTGGCGGCCAGGATCCTGGCTGGCAGGAGTTGGTGGTCAAAACCCCAGACCAGCAGCGGGCTGAGCAGGGCCTGGGATCCTTGTCTAGGGTTCCAGCCACCAGCCCGCTGCCGGTTTGGGGTTTCATTTACTCAGCTGGCAGTGGCCTGAGCAGGACCGGTGGCCAAGACCTCAGATAATAACAATAGTTTATTTATATAATATAGACATAGAGAGAAACCTTCTACAAACATTAAAATATATTACTGGCACGAGAAACCTTAAATTACAGTGAACTTGGCACACTACTTCTGAAAGGTTGCCGACCCCTGGTATAGAGTGACTATATGTTGTACGAAGATTCTCCTGCTTTTCTTTTCCCTGTGAATCAGTATAACTTTTGCCAGCCCAGAATTTGGGCAGCCAATGTTTTACGTTTTCACAATGTTTTCTCCAACTTTCATAAAGTAAATACATAGTTAATATGAGTTAAAAAGGCGAGGGACACTTCTTTGTGAAGAATCTGTACAGCAGATCATGCCCACAGACGATCCAGAAAAGAAATTTGAGGTTGAATTTTTTAATGTTGTGATGGATAAAGCAGTATCTGCTGTTGATGAAAGGTTTAATACCTTGCAAGTACACCATGAACAGTTTGGATTTTTGTATGACATAACTAAATTCAACGAAATAGGAAAACAAGAGCAGCTAATGACAAAGTGCAAGAACCTAGAGAGCCTCCTTAAGCACGGTGATAGTTTTGATTTAAATGGACTTGAAATGTACGAAGAATTGAGTACACTGTCATCAATGTTGCCACATGCAAAATTGGTGATGGACATTGTACAGTTTATTCATACCCACAAACTTGTTGACATATATCCTAATGTGTACATTGCCACTCGTATTCTACTGACAATTCCTGTAACAGTAGCATCAGGAGAACGGAGTTTCTCAAAACTAAAGCTCATTAAAAACTATCTCCGTTCTACCATGAGTCAGGAACACTTAACTGGTCTTGCTATTCTTGCAGTCGAACAAGACACGACTTTGTCTTTGTCATACGATGACATTATTACTGATTTTGCAGCCAAAAAAGCCAGAAAGATTGCTTTTAATTAAAAACAAATCTTTGTTTCAATACCTCTTCATATAAATTTCCAATAAATTTTTGATAAATTAAAAAATATATATTATTTGCATCATTCTGTCATATCAGAATTTTTTCTATAGTGCTGCTTCTTTAGTGCTAGTCCATCAGCATTACAGTGTGCTTAATTAAGTTAAACTGGTTTTAATAACGTGAATGTGGCAAGTTTTCCAGTACTGTAAGCTTATGTTTGTGTTGCTAAGAGCAGATCAGGCACAGGGGCACCAGTTTAATAATCTCACCTAGGGCACCATAAATCCTAAGGCCGGCCCTGGGAGTGCCTGCCACCGAATTACCGCTGAAGCCGTGGGACTGGCGGACCTCTCACAGTCATGCATTGAAGGCTGCCTGACTGCTGCCCTCTCAGTGACAGGCAGGCCACCCACCGCGGCTTGCCGCCCCAGGCCCACACTTGCTGCACTGGTGCCTGGAACCTCCCCTGATATTAAGGCAGGCAGTGCACCATATTCACCACAATATGGCCTAGAACATAAAATTTTTCAGCAGCCCAGAAGAAATTAGCATAACATCTCAAGGACAAAATAGATTAGAATTTACATGAAGACCAAATATTAATGACTTATTGATTTATTTATATGTATAGGCACACTCACACACAGTGCCACTAAGCAAAACTGTTGGTCTGAACTTTATTTCATATATATGTCCTGAAATGAATCAGATACAGTAATGACTTTCAACATTCATTAGCCTGTTTAGTGTTACATATTTAAATTATATATAGTATTCACAATGGTAAGGTAATAGATGGGGGTGGATACAAGTCTGTATAGAAGCTGGTAGGGAGGGTGAATGGAAGGGTGGGAAGGTGAGTGGCATCTTGTGTGAGAAACAGGTTGAAGGGCTTAATGAGTGGCGAAGCAGTCCAGAAGGGCGTCAGTGTGGATGAAGCAGAATGGGAAGAAGAGAGGATGGGTAGCTAGTGAGTTGGGGAAAGGCTAAATAGCTGGCAAGCAGAGTGAATAGGTGGAAGCCTGGGAAGGGAACTGAATGAGTGAGTGGCAAACTGGGTGTATGGTATCCTTGGTGGCAAGCAGGACTGGATGAGAGTCAATAGAGAACTAAAGAAGGTGCTAGGTCAGCAGTTCTCAAATATTTGTATTGGTGATCCCTTTCACACAGCAAGCCTCTGACTGTGACCCCCTCCCACCCATAAATTAAAAACATATTTATTACAGTATTGCCAGTCCCAAGCATTCAAAAATCATAGGGGTAGGCCTCAAAGAATGATGAGAGTTTTCTTAAATAATACACATTGAGCTCATTTTGTCTTCAGATTTTTGAGTCTTCAGGGTGCACTTGGATCACATTTTCAAGCTTTTCTCCACTACCCTGAGGGCCAGAAATGTACCTTTCAACAATGAAAGATGAGATTCTTACCTAATCACACGAATCCAATACCTGGATCTTTAAGACAAATATCTCATATCCTGGGACTCAGAATCAGGCCTGGAGTAATCAATATCTACTTGCAAAGGGCCCATCTCAGGACATGGGGCGGTGGGAGGAAGCAGGCAGGGGAGCCTGACCATCAGATATGGATGGGTGGTATTGTGACAGGCTAAACCTGAAGGATTCTCATGACCTGGTGCATAGGGTTGCAGCACCACTCACGGTTGACCTGGCCGCTCCTTGCCTATCACAATGGAGGAGTAGCCTGCCAAATTTGAGTGAATAGAGTGGTGTTGCAACCTCGCAATGCCACTCATTCAAATTTGACCAACGCTGTCTGAGTGCAGGGCAGGTGATGGGATTAAGTGGAGCTGCTGGTCTGCCAGGATAGGAGTGGAGCACTGAGCCAGGGGGACATCAGTGAATAACCAGGAAGGTTTTGGCAGTGGTGGGTGAGGGACTGGGGGCAAGGTATTGGAGGGGGGAGCTATGGGTTGAGTGGGGAGTGAGTTATAGAGGCTGCTGGGAGACTGGGATGGTGTTGTGGGGGGAGTGGGAGATCTTGGAGACTGTGACTAGAGGAGCTGATTTGTTGGGGCCTGCGGTGAATGGGAGTTATGTCAGGGTTGCTGGGACATGTGGAGGAGCTGTTAAGATAAGTGGGGGCTGATGCAGGGTTTTTTGGGTATATGTGAAGTGGTAAGGACATTTAGGTATCTGTGTGTGAGGTGGGGTATGTATAGGGCAGGAGTGCCTTGCTAAGTCGCCCCTGTTCATGTTGCACAAGGCTAGCAGAAGCTGGAGCAGAACTAGAGCAGGGTCGCAGGGCCACTCAGATTTGGATCAGCCACCTTTCTGTCATGACGAATGGGCTGGTGGGCCAAATCTGAGTGAAGATAGGAGAGAGCCCAAATTCCTTAGTGCACAGGGTCCCAAAATGCTTTTAATCTGGCACTGCTGGCAATAAGATTAGCAGAGTTGCAATTGTGCCTGCCATCACCTGTGGGAGCAGATGCCACCACTCTCAAGCCACACTTAATAATCTTCAGGGAGCTGGTGTGAGAGCCTGGAAGAGGCAGAGAGTGGAGTCAGGGTACTAAGAGCAGAGAGAATGGAGGAGAAACAGGTGGAAAAGTTGCTGGGTGGAGAAGATGAGGGAGGAGCCTCACAGGTCCAGGCTTGGGAGCCTAAGACAACTGCTGTGCGTCAGGCAAGGAACAGAGCCACTTTCTGTAGTGCTGAGATGTAGGTGACAGGGGCTAATGGAGTTTCAGGGATGGAATGTTGCATGGACCAGGCCTCTTGTGTCTCATTCCAGACCAGAAGTAACTGGAGTATATGGCTGTCTCTACAGCAATCCATGGTGTGACTGTAGTTTGGGCAGACATACCTGCACCAGTACAGCTAAAAATAGCAGTGTAGATGTACCAGTACAGGCTTCAGCATAGTCTGTGTAAGCATGCTGGGGACCTTCGGTACCTACTCATATTGCTAGCATGCACTGAAGCCCACGCTGACACATCTACACTGCTATTTTTAACCATGCTAGCATGGGTAAACCTTCAGTCACACCTCAGATTGCAGTGGAGACATACCCTATGTTCCATGGCTCAGCTGAAACTGGAAATAAGCCTTGTTTGTGCAAGCCAGCACAGGAATTTGGGACTGGCCCTCAAAACTGGCCCACTTCAGCTGGGCCCTACAACTCTTTTTAAAAATTGAAAGAGGACATTTTTTGTTAAATTTACCCTGCAGTGTTGAAACCCAAAACACCAACAGTGCAAATCTGAAAGGTTCAGAGACTATGGGCCTGATCTTGAATTCCTTGGTTCCTTTGGATGGTCCACTAACTTCAATGGACTCAGTCTCGGGCTGCATCTCCCAAGAGATTCAACAGAGCAGGAGCAGCCTGGAAGACCTGAGTTCTCTCTTTGGCTATCTACAGGTTCCTCCCCAGCCCAAAATAGCCATAGCACTTAGCTCTCCTGCCCCCAGCATGCCCTGGCATGCAGCGGGTGACGGGGGGGGAGGGAGCAGTTTAGGGCTGCACTTGAAGTTGGTGGTACTTGGTGTCACTATAGCATCTACAGGACAATTGATCCTGCTCAAATGACCCAAGCAGGGAGCCCTAATATAAATACAAAACACATCAATAGTGAAGGAAAATACATTCAAAAATGAAATAATTGTGCAGCAAGTGCTATGTAGTCAAAAATATACTGTGGGCTGGATCATTCCCTTCCCATGTAAGGAAAAAAACACGAGAAGAACTTCTGTAGGGGGAAATCTCCATAAATGTCATTCAATTGGACTAGCAGGAATTTTCCCCATGTACGAGTCACAGGGCCTGCTCTCAAACCTGGCAGATCCCAGAGGATCCGCAGAAGATTAGTGCCACGGGGCACAGCTACATGGACTACTCCTGGCCATGGTTGCCCCCAGAATCCCTGGAGAGACACTACAGAAAAGACAACACAGCCCCAGTTGTATTAACTTTTCTGCCTGTGGGAGAGGACATCAAGGTGAGAGTATACATGGCTCAAACAGTTTTCAGCTACTGTCCAGAGCAGACTCTGAGGACTCAAGGTGGGGAAAAGACCCATTGAAGCAGATGACCATCTCCCTTCCACATGGGAAAGGGAAGATCTGCACATGGAAGAGACTCTCTGCACACATATATGGGAGTAGGGAAACAAAACCACCAGGAAAGGAATGAAATACCATTGCCAAGTGTCTGTGTAAGTTCCCCCTATTTACCACAAGATGGTGCAGAAACATAAAACGTATTAAGAGATTGGAAGGAAATAGCACAAAGTCTCCCAACTAAACAGCATGAGAATTTTCACCAGCTGTCGACCAAAGGAAAATGTGAAAGACTTAAGAAAATAATATAGGCACAATGTTACAAAGCAAAGCTGTTTCTCTGAACTTTATTTTAGATACATAATTCACAGAATCAGAGCAATATAACTGTTCACACATATTAATCTGTTTAACATTAATCATTTAAAATATATCATGCTGAAATGCTTATTTCAATAAACAAGGGACTAGAAAAAGAAATGCAACCTTGAATTTAATCTAGATAATTTGGTCAAGCAATGACAATATTCCCCCTACTTCTCCTCCCCAAATCAGATGTTACTATATAACAATTACATGTTAATAAGTGACAATAAAAACTTCACCTTGCTTGATGTTTAAAAAGTTGTTTTGCACAATGCTTCTAGATGCACTAATTAAGGTATGACTGATGCTTATGTTTCTGGTTGCTTTTTTAAAAAGTCTTTTAGCACACAAATGTGCTATATTTTTTGAATCCATGCAAGATATATGGAAGGTTTTGCTTAATTTCAGAAGTCAGTGTTTGAAACTTTCTGTTTTTTCATCTATATATCAAGCTGCACCAATTCTTACAGAATCTTTATTTTAAAAAAATCTGTCTCATGCCAAACCTTTTTGGAGGATTTTAAATCCGCTGTATTCCTACAGGTGGCACAGGACACAGAAGTGGAAATAATCTGAACAAAAATTATAGGTGGTGTCTGTAATAGACCTAATTGTGTATAAGAGGGAAGCATGGAGGCTTAAAGATATTTTTCCCTTTTCCTGTTAAAAATCAACTTTTTAAAAAAAATTGCAGGAGGTCGGAGAAATCGCCAGTGGAATAGGTTGAAATTTTGTGGGATTCTTCTCTTTGTCTCCAGCACCAGATTGAACTGAATGGGAGGGATGGAAAAGGGATTTTGCTGATGCTGGTGGAGTTCATCCTACTCTCTGGCTGGTGCTAAACCATTACTGCCAAGATTGACTTTTATTCCTGGCTCATTGAAATACTCTGAACTGGAGAGCAAATGAACCAGATGCAGTGAATGAAATGAACTAGCCAAAAACTCTTCTTTGGGATGAAGAATGTCCCAGACCCCCAATATGTGTTTTATTTTCCTCAAAACTCCCTCACCCCCATTTCAGCACAGCATTACCCAGAAGAAAATGATGTTGGAGGTTTGGGCTTGTGGCTGTGTCCTTAATCAGCTGTCTGAAGCTCTGGCTCTCAGCCCACTCTTCCCCCTATCCTTACTGCTATAATATAATGCTGAACGCCTGCTATTAGAGGTTATTTGGTACTAATCTGCACGGCTTGTTTAAAGAGTTTAGGGTAGCGAGCAAACATCAGGGGAGACACAATGGAGAGGACACTAGCTTCTGTTCCACAGCAGACTCGTCTTCTCTGCTACACCTATAAGGGAAGCAGCAGCGGCCCGCTCATGCGCACTCCGGTTGTTTTTCACAAAGCTAGTCTTAAGTGAGCTGGCAGACTGCAGCCAGCCCGTCTTTGTACAGAGACCACAGAGCTGGGTAGTAGCTGTGAACAGCATCTAGTGCTGTTACTTTTTAGCAATCCCAATGAAGTGTTTGTAGAGAATACACTGATCCTGCCTGCAAACTTTTTGCACGGCAGAGATATTGATCAGTGTAAAGTGAAGATCACATTTCATATGAGATCCTGACTTTTGTTGTTTTTTTCTTACAATATATTTTTATAGACTTTGTTATAAAACATGGTGCTGGGGAAGGTGAAGAGTTTGACAATAAGCTTTGACTGTCTCAATGACAGCAATGTCCCCGTTTATTCTAGTGGGGACACAGTCTCAGGAAGGGTCAATTTAGAAGTTACTGGGGAAATTAGAGTGAAATCTCTTAAAATTCATGCAAGAGGACATGCAAAAGTACGCTGGACAGAATCTAGAAATGCTGGATCCAACACTGCCTATACACAGAATTACACTGAAGAAGTAGAATATTTCAACCATAAAGACATCTTAATTGGGCACGAAAGAGGTAAGTCATTGTATTACACTAGTTAAAATTATATACAATCGCTTTGGATGCAAGAGGGTACGGCATTGTATCGTGCATCTTGTTAGTTATTACAACCTGTTTTTAATGTACAGGTATAAAAAGCCAGAACAAATACGAAAGTAAAAGTGCAATGCCTCTTTGTGGGATTTAGATTTTGATGATATGGAATTTACTGTTAAAACTGCATTGAGGTGCATCTGCAAAGTGCCTACAAGCAAGACTTTTCCCAACTACCTGCCCTTAAACAGAGCCTTTCATACGCACTTCCAATGCATGGGGATTCCATTTGTTTAATGTAAAAACACTTTTGCCCTATGGATCTCATAGACATTAGTAGGCTTTTGCCTCCCTACGGGATTAAGAAAAACTGGAGCAGAAATCAGATGTAAATGGTTTAGTTAATTTTTTTTTTTGGTAATCTCGTCATACATACTGAGATATAATTAATACATAGAATTCTGCTTTTGACATTTATGGAAACAATTCCAATTTTCAGATTATGTATGCGATAATCCTTCAAGGATGGATAATTGTTGGCAGAGAAAGGATTCCATGCGGTTTATTTTGACATATGCAGTCAGCTCCCCACGTGTGGTTTTTTCCTTTGCTTTAAATAAGTTAGTAAAATATCTGAATTTTTTAATACGCTATATGTCAGTGAGACCGCTGTAAAGAAGTCCATCTGAAAGGCCATTTAGAGTCCATTACTGTGTAATTAGACCATCATTTCTAAGTTAGGGTGTTCTCGAACCTGCATTCAATGAAACCTACTGTGCCAGTCCCAATGGAAATGAAAAGTACTGTGGAAAATGATCTAATTTAGGCTAGGAAAAGGGAATAAAGCATTTTCAAGAAAGGAGTGGGTCTTCGGACTGTTCATCTATTGTTTGAATGGTTACATTGTGGAAGTATATAGGAGACTAAGCTTGTTTTTCTGAAGTTTCCACCCTTTGTTAGAAGCGGTTCAATCCTGTTTGGGACCAGTACTGGGGAGTGGGAGGGGGTGCTTATTCTCCTCTTAGCAGATTGGTTTACACGCGTCAGGTGATGGCGATGACTTAATTCCTAGCACAAGAAAATGATGTTAAAAGTGTTTATGTAATTTTCGGCTGTTCTCTCTTTTTACATCTATATGCAGTATATTTGCTGCAGAGATGGGTTTATGAGTAGGGTATTTTCCCCCTTCCCTCCCTAAGAAATGAATATCTGTAAAGAAGTTACATAGTGTATGTTACACAGTCAGGGAAAGGATTTCAGTTACCAGGGTGGAAGCAGGTAAATATAATTGGTAGCGGCATAGAGCTAAAAGGCTCTTTATTTTCCTATCGTGCAAACATTTCATCCGTGCAAAGTGCATTTGCCTTCTCCCCTATTTGCAATCCCTGAATTCCCTACCCCCATCACAGAGGTGCAAAAATGTATGCATGCTTCAGAGCAGGGTGTAGGATCACAAATATGTCCACAGAGGTTCCCAATTGCTGTTTTAAAAGCAAGAACGACTTTGCATGTGTGAGTATATATCTCAGGTGTCTCTCCACGAGTCCCATTCACGTACCTCTATTTGGATGGGAAGGAGACGGAAGATGGAGTAGGTCTGAAGCTTGCAAATGAGAAGCACTTGTAGATAAGCGCAGTGTGTGGTGCGTAAACGCCGGTGATTTGTGCATTCACTTAAACTGTGAGCTTGGAGCAGCTCAGGCCTCCCCTCGCTGTGCAGTACAGCCAGCGACTGCTGCTTCAGTGCACTCTGCGCGGCACGGAAAGGGAGTTTCAATGACTGAGCTCGGGCAGCACCGCTCTGCCTAGCCTGCTTACAGAGACCACGCCCAGTGCTCACTCAGTCATTGGCCCAATGGGGTTTGTTAGCCTGTTGCTAAGGCGATGCCAGCCGCTAATTGGAGGAGGGGAAGGCGGATGGGGGAGGTGGCTCGAAGGCTCCCGGGGTCGTAGCTTGCGGGGCGAAGGGGGCGCTGGCGGCGGCGGTGACCGCTAGCTGCCGCTGCTGCTGCCTGGGCCCGGCATCCTCTCTGGGCCCAGCCCCCTCGTCCAGCGCTGAGCTGTGAGCGGTTAGGGCCTGATCCTGCCCCCGGTGAACTGAGCCGCTCCACGGTGGGAGCAGAATCGGGCCCTCCCCCCGCAGTCTCACTGTTCACATAACCGGTCTCCGTCCAACGGCTCTGGCCGCGGCCCCTCGGGCTGGACCCGCTCCGCGCTGCTAACAGCGCCGGGCCTTGCCGGCTTCGGCCGCGGGGAGTCGTGAGGCTGGAGCGGCTCTGCCCTGACCAGTGACCCGCGTGGCTTAGCACTGGGCTGGCGGGTCCGGAGTAGGGGGCGCCCAGTGTTCCAGACCACACCGGGGCGGGGGGGGGGGTAGCGAGGAGAAGCAAATCCTCCCCTGCGCCCCCTGCCCACGCTTTGCCGTGGCGAGCCGGCGCCCGGCTCTGAGAGCCCCGGGAGCCCGGCCCGTAGGGTGGCGTTAGTGCAGCGCCTGGGCCTAGTCAGGCTGCCCCTTAGCAACCGGCCCCTGTGGCTCGGGCTGGGATTTGAGCCCCTCCTGGCGCGTGGTGGGAGGCGGCACTGGACGCCCCGCAGGCAAGGGGCGGCTCCCCCTGACCTGCCAAGCTGGGTTGCGCTTGGGGGAGGCGCTGAGCAAACGCGCTAGTGTAATGTATACGGTATGTATATGAGCGGCTGGCTGGTTGGGGAGCTGCTCGCGCCGGTTTAGGCCGGTCCTCTCCTGCTCTAGTCTGGTCTGTGATTGACAGCTCAGCACTTGTTTACCACAGCTTTGCTGCTGCTGAGACTCAATGGGAGTGCTGAGCTGGCAGAAAGGAAGAGAAGGAGAGAAACTTCAGTGCCAGGAAATGATTAAAAAGTAGAAAAGGCTAAAGACTAAAATGCCCTTGTGAAAACCTAGGATGCAGTTTCCGTGACATTGCATGCTGGAGATGTGCATAAATCTCCCTTAGGAGGTGTAAATTATCTGATCCTGTGGATATTATGTATCAGAGGGGTAGCCCTGTTAGTCTGGATCTAAAAAGCAACAGAGTCCTTCATCAGACCAGGCAGGTATTCACCCACAAAAGCTCATGCTCCAATACTTACATTAGTCTGTAAGGTGCTACAGGACTGTCCTTCTGTAGATATTATGCCTCTTTCGTATAAGTTGTGGTAAGGAAGTCAAGTGCAGCACACTTCTGGGGAGCAGGGGTGTGAAGGACGAGAACAAAACTCCCTTTTTCTGCCCCTTTTTTTGGGGGGGGGGCTCTCAATCAGGCTGTGGTGAATACAGATATACCCATCAACCCACTTAATTTGCGTTCAAGTATTTATTATTTAACATAGACTTCCCTCAAAATGGAAATTTTGACTGTTTCTCAAGTTTTATAGTTCACGGTAAAATACAGTTTGCTAGGATTCCAGTGTAACATCAAAAAATCACAGATAAGAACAAGGAAGGTCAACTTTTCTGGACCTTGAAAAACTCTGATCCTTCCTGAATACGTATCTAAAGTGTAAAACACTTGAGATGGATTAGCTTTAAACAAGGCTGATTTTTTTGTAGTAGCTAGCCACCCTTCCACACCCTTTGATTTTGCAAGTACTTCCCACATCTTTTTACAGAACAGGATTTTATCTAGTTTCTGACGTCTGTTGCTAGGTAGGAAATAAAAGGAAGATGAATTGCTAAATTCAATCTTCTGGTGCAGACTCCGTAGTAAGTATAACATGGGATTGCTTTTTGAATATTATTAAGCTGTTTCATTTAAGATACCTAGAAATTGTATTGGAAAGTTATTCCCATTATAATTTTGTAATATGTTTAAGTAAACACTGGAATTGTAATAATCACATCCAAGCCTATGTTCAAATCAAGAATATTCTGTTAAAATTGCGGCTAGAATCTTTTTACATAAAAGCATGTTAAACATGTTGCCTATATTTAACAATTTTTTGTTTTATTGAATCCAAATAGATTGTATCTTAGTAAGAAATATCACTATTTTTAAGAGTTCAGATGTTAATCCCTTGCAATACAAACAAGAAACCTATGTAATATATTGTGATATGTAAAATGTTCAAGGTTAAATAGCTTTTTGGGTTTTTTCCTCCTAGATGATGACAATTCTGAAGAAGGCCTCAACACTATTCATTCAGGAAGGCATGAATATGCATTCAGCTTTGAGCTTCCACAGACGTAAGTACTACATATAATACCAATGCTGTATGAAATAATGTTGAACTACATACTTATGAAAGCAAGCACTGTACGGAAAATTCTAGTTGTGGGGGGGGGGGAATAAAACCCTTTTCAATGGTGGTAGGGATTCCACTAAAACATGCTACAAGGACATAGTCCTATTAAACTATTAAAGAGGTTACTTTTATTCTAAGTGGAAACATTTTGAAAATTAGGGCTATTGATTGAAGGGCAGCAATCATTTCCTTTTGTGACCTGTTGCGAGTATAATGTGTGCCACTTGGTCATACTGTGCAGTGTTTTACTCACTATACAGAGGATAAAGGAACCAGTTGACCACTGGACCCTGCAAAGTTGCTGAGATCACTTCCTGATGAATCAAGATTCTACTGCAGCCCTGTAGATAAGCAGAGTTAGTAATAAGAAGATAATTTAATACTAATCCATTTGGATTTATCTGGACCAAATGTGATAGAATAAACTACATCTGAACAGAGGGGTAACTTTGAGAGTTTAGACTAGTAAATGGGGGGAAAAGGGACATATATTTAGATAGCAAGGAACAATATTAGGTCAGGCAATGTTAATACTTTAATAAAATGTAATCTGGACATAAAGAAATGGGATGTCCCTCTGAGAAAATGGCTAAAATGTACATAAATGCAAAAATGAGAGATCTGAAATTATTTATACACAGGAGATATCAACTTCATGGGCTTAACTCAAATATCAGTGAATACTAAGTAATGAGAGAGAGGATCAGGAAGAACAGAAGCAGAGAGAAGACTTTCAATATAAAACAGAAGTAATTGAGATAGAAAACCTTGGATAAATACCATGCAAGTTGGGATATCCTAACTTCCACATTAAAACCAATAAAGTGCCTGATTATTAGAGATGCTGAGCACCTGCATTTCCCATGGCTTCGATGGAACTTGCAGATGCTCAGTACTTCTCAGGCTCGGACTAATGTGATACTGCTGGAAATGCTATAATATGACTAGAAACACATTAAAAAAGACTCCTCTATGGAATTCTAAAAGCCAGCTGGGCACTCAGGTGAGAACATCATTTACCAGTATTCAGAATGCTCTTTTGACTCAAACTCTGTTATACAGACTCTGCTTGTGTGTTCACAAAATTCTGTTCTCATTTTGGAAAAAAAATGGTTTTCCATTCTGTAATTGGGACTAGACTTTAGGGAAGTAATCAGGAAGTAAACATGTGGGTGAACAACCTGAGTGGTAGGTTTGGACTTCAAAACCAGTGGTCTGGACTTAGGAGATGTAGAAGTTGGAGATGGAAGAAGACAAGTTAATTATTAAAAGGACTGGTCAAAACAGTCTTTTTTTTTTTAGTGTTAATGACTTAAAAGCAACCATGAAATTAGCTCATGATGAAGAACTTTAGAAAGAGAGAACTGATGATAAAAGCCTGAAGAGTAATTTAGTATAGCGAAGTGGAGGGTATAAAGAAATGGGATGTCCCTCTTAGAAAATGGCTTAAAGTATAAAGATGGTATAAACTCACTGGTTAAGTGCTGAAAAATAGGGTGATGATAAAAGCCTTCAACTTGGATTTTAATAGCACTGAGAAAAAGTAAGCACATTTCTCTGATGTACAGATAGAGGTGTCAAACTATAGGTTGAAAGAAATTACTCTAGCACTGCATAAAGACAGTGAAGCTGGGTTTAATTCCTGTTTTCTGTGTAAAATTCTAGGATATAGAAATACAGAAGTACAATTCAGGAAATCAGAATACTGCAGATTGAGGCTCTTAGTTATTTTACAATGTTAGAGAAACATAGGGGTTGGTCAGGCAGCTCTTTGTAATGTCTGAACTAGGTTGTCTAAAGTCAACTACAAGAGCAAGAGGTTAAACTAGCTAAAGGAGAATCAGATACAATAGGAATGTAGGCACAATTAAACTGTACTCAGAATAGTTAATCTATAAAATAGACTACCACAGATAGCAGTTGGAGCAATTCATACTAATTTTAAAACTGTTGTTAGCATTACTTTGTCCTAGAACTTTGTATATTCCAGATTTAAAAGTAGCTTCTTGTAAGTTTAAAGGAAATGTGTATCCTTGTGGCATGTTCTAGCAGAATTCCTATGATAGTGAACATTTTGACAAACCTACTGTAAAATGAATTAAAATTCAACTACAGAGATTTTTTCTCCCAAACTTAATCCCTTTTGAAATATGGAAACTTTGCAAATAAGTTATGCTTAAATATTATGCAGCATAAACAATACTGTACAACTTATTGATTCTTATTCTGATCAGTTGTATCACTATTAGAAAGAGAGGATAAAGACTTACTCAATTTTGACCTTTGTGTCCTGCACAGACCACTTGCTACCTCATTCGAAGGCAGACATGGCAGTGTGCGCTATTGGGTGAAAGCCGAATTGCACAGGCCTTGGCTTTTACCAGTAAAATTAAAGAAGGAATTTACAGTCTTTGAACATATAGATATCAACACTCCTTCATTACTGGTAAGACTTGACAGAATTACTAATTGTTTTGGGTTTTGGCATACAAAAAAAGTATAACTTAAACAACATCAAAATCTTCAATTTTTACTAATATGCTCGTTAAACTGCAACTATGCTTTAAATATTGCATTTGAGCAACTCCTGATAGCTGACAATTTGAAAACAAACTTCAAGTACTTGGAGTTGCTTATTTTTAAATATACATTTAACTTCAGCTGTGAACTGCATATGATAAACTATGAAATCTCTCTTTCAAGAGAAAATTGTATTAACTGTTCTTTGATTTTAATAAAGAATAATTTAGTTTTTTGAGAAGCAGTGTTACTCCTATTAATCTTTCAACAATAGACTGCTAACTTAAAAATGCAAAGTAAAATTGTACTACAGTGCATTATTCATAACTTCAATATGGATATTGTCTGCCAATGGGGAGAAATTATCACAATTCTGTAGAATAATTTTCTCAAATTTTATTTTACTAAACTATTTGGATATTGCATTAAGATGTTTTCCATGAGGCACACTCATTTCAATCTGGCCTGAAATCCCTTTTCTTTTTTGCTCAAATGGTAACATAGGCAAAAAAAATAAATAAAATACAGTCCATTGAAATAGGTTTCTTTTGTGTATGGATGAAAAAAGTTGGATTTTCCTAGACAATTCAGTGGGCTTTGGATCAGGGCCTTAACCCTGATCTCATGTAAGGCAACAAGAGAAATACATTGATTTAGATGGGAATGGCAGCAGGATCAATATTCAGGTAGCCAGGGATTGGGATTTTTTAATTTATTTTTATTTTTCAAAAGTAAAATGGAATATGGAAAGATGTTTTAATTACAGATTATTATATGGAAAGTTATACTGACAGTATGTTGCAGAAATATGGGCTAAAAAGCCACTAACTGTCACATATACAGTATTTTCTAATTTAAATTAAGTCAGAGTTGAGGATGAGCATGACATGGGTAGCTCTTTGGTTAATTACCACCGCTAGTGCTGGGATGACTTTTTAGGACAAAACTTGCTTGCTTTACTTACATAATGCTGTTGAAGTGAACAGGACTATTCTCATGAGTAAAACAAGCAGCAGGAGTTGGCCTTTAAACTCTAATGGTTAATCCTCTGTGTTGATTAAAAGATATGTAGAGGTACTTCTGTTCTGCACTGAACCCAAATTTAATCACGGGTATCTATTGTTCTTTTGCAGTCTCCCCAAGCAGGCACAAAAGAAAAGACTCTCTGTTGTTGGTTTTGTACCTCAGGCCCAATATCCTTAAGTGCCAAAATTGAAAGGAAGGGCTTCACCCCAGGTATGTAGCAGAGTAATTACAGAAAAAAAGACTTTTTTTTTTTAAGTACCTTTTTACATGTATAGCCATATGTAAATAATAAGTACTTGTGCGTATGCTGTTAGTCAAAACAGACCAAGTGGTAACTGTCTTCAAGTTGTTATAGTACATAAACTGCACATTTTGTTATATTTGCTTATGTTGTGCATGATTCTGTTTCTGTTGAAATCAATGGGTGTTTTGGCAGTAAGTTCAGTAAGAGCAGCATCTGGCCCATTGTAACCACGTTTAGATTGCTGAAAATGTTCTTGTTATATTACATAGCAACGCAAGAACAATATGAAATTCTGTTTTGTTCCAGGTGAATCAATTCAGATCTTTGCTGAGATTGAAAACTGCTCTTCCCGTATGGTGGTGCCAAAGGCAGCCATTTATCAAACCCAGGCATTCTATGCCAAAGGAAAAATGAAGGAAGTAAAACAGCTTGTTGCCAACTTGCGTGGGGAATCCCTGTCATCTGGGAAAACAGAAACCTGGAATGGGAAACAGTTGAAAATTCCACCTGTTTCCCCCTCTATCCTTGACTGTAGTATAATCCGTGTAGAATACTCACTGATGGTAAGTAAAATGCTCGGATTTTCTCAAAGCATGTATTAGGGTCTCAAACACGTGGCCCATGGTGTTCCCCTCGCCGCCCCCCCCCAAGTATTTCCTGTCGCCACCAAGCTCTCCCCCTCCCCCCATGTGCCACATCCCCTCTCTTCTGCCTACCGCCAGGCGCTTCCCACTACCAAACACTCTTTGGCAGCACTTAACGCTTTCCAGGAGGGAAGGGGGAGAAGCAGGGAGCTGCATGCTCAGGGAAGTAAGCGGGGTAGGGGCAGAGATTTGGGGAAGGAGTTGGAATGGGGGTGGAGAAGGGGTGGAAAGAAGCGGGGTAGAGGCAGGGCCTCATGGAAGAGGTGGAGTGGGGGCAGGGCTGGGGCAGTGTGTTGAGGGGGTGGGGGAGGTGTCAGTGATGTGGCCCTTGGGTCAATATACTAGTCCTTGTGGCCCTCATGGTCATTTGAGTTTGAGACCCCTGGTGTATATGATATGAATAATTTTCATGGAGACATCCACACAAGTTTGAAACAAACTTAGATATTTTTGGCTAGTTGGCTGTGAAACCTACATATCTTCAGCAGTAATCCTTGCTGCATTATAATGTGATGTGCATTTGGAACTTAAACTATTCAACAGGAAATTTACTAAGGGTGATTGGTTAAAACCATGGCAGATCTTAAAATATTTGCCTGTCAGCTAAGCAGATATATAATGTAAGCGGAAAACTTGTGCAGCTGGGCTTTGATGCTGAGAGATGATGAGAATCCTCAGCTTCCATTTATTTTGGTTGGACTTCAGGGAGCTCAGCACTTTTCAGGATTGAGCCTAAAGGAGGAAGAGAAGCAAGACTCATGTGGATATTAGAGCAGAATTTAGCTCACTAAATCAGACAAAGGGCTCATGGAAAACCACAAAGACCATCTGTTTCAACATTTAATCATGGCCTTTTTGTCACTTACTTTTTAGGTGTATGTTGATATTCCTGGAGCAATGGATTTATTCCTTAATTTACCACTTGTCATTGGTACTATTCCTCTACATCCATTTGGCAGCAGAACGTCAAGTGTAAGCAGTCAGTGTAGCATGAATATGAACTGGCTTGGTCTGCCACTGCCTGAAAGACCTGAAGGTAATTTGACAATACAACTCCCAAACAATTCACTATTTTTCTTGATTTTTTTTTCCCCCCTAACACTTCACTGATACTTTAAGACCTAGATTATCCCCTCCTGCAATAAAAGACACAGAGCAGGAGGAAATCTCCTCAGGGTTGCTACCTTGTTGAGATCTCCTCCACATCATTCCACTATGAGGTTAGAGTTCCTTTTTGCCTCCCCTAACCCCAGAAAGGTAATCTGCCACAACAACTGGCAGGTTCAGTGGAATCAGTGCACAGAAGGACAGGGCCATCTGTGGAATTTGAGTACCTCCACACCAGCTCTGTCTCAGGCAGTGTAGCCCACTGCAGCTATGCTACGAAGGTCTCACTGCGACCCCAGGATCCCTGGTAGCAGATGCTTTGTGGAAAGGTAATAGTCTATATTACCTTTTTATGGGAATTCTCCACATGACTGGAAGGGGGGAAATGATGTGCATTCCCATTCCCTCTTTTTGGG
The DNA here is from genome assembly GCF_007399415.2 of Gopherus evgoodei. Lineage (NCBI taxonomy): Eukaryota > Metazoa > Chordata > Testudines > Testudinidae > Gopherus > Gopherus evgoodei. Next base: position 78,288,485 of record NC_044327.1, read on the forward strand.
ATACCTAGTCTTCAGCCCAGCTCAGGGAGAGATCCTGTATGGGATCCAGAGGAATGTGAGGTTGCCCTGCTCCCCCTACAAAAAATGTGGGGATTTCAGGGGGACAGTCAAACCAAAGTAGATGAAAATTCTCAAGGTGTCTTAGTGTAAACTTATTTTCTTAGATTTATGTTAAATAGCATGGACTGGTATTACACACAAGACAATCTATAACACTTGTCACTGAGCACTTTTACCTACCTAGTGCAAATAATAAAGTTTAATATTTGTCATGTTATGTATTTTGACATGCATAAGAACTGTTGTTCGAACTGCGTGTACCTTTTCCCTACAGCACCTCCTAGCTATGCAGAAGTGGTCACAGAGGAGCAAAGGCAGTCCAGCCTTGTACCCATAGCTGCTTGTGATGATTTTGAGAGGGCACTTCAAGGACCATTATTTGCATATATCCAGGAGTTTCGTTTTCTGCCTCCACCTCTCTATTCAGAGGTAAGCAAACAAAAATGCAGTTAGCCATAACGGTCTATTTTGCATTTTTTGTGTTCTCCATTCTAGTAGCAAAAGTTCAATAAGCAGAAAATGAAAACTTGTGTTCCACCCCCTAACATTTATATAAATCACTAAAGCAAAACATGGAGCAAGATTTTCTTTCACTTACACCAGTATAATTCTGAAGTATTTCATTTACTTCATTGACTAGTGAAGATATACACCAGTGTACCTGACAGCATAACCGGGCCTATAAATGGCAGCTGCAAGTGCTCATTATCTCTAATAAAATTAAATCAGGCCACTTTTATTTCAAGGTGCCTACATTTGGATTTAGAGGTTAATTTAAGACCCCTGTCTATGAAAGTTTTGGCTCTAGTCTTATAGATAGGTGATTTCTGTTGTGGAGCCTGATTTTTCAGAGCTCTCAAGCCACCCACATCTTACTCTAATATAAGTAGGAGTAAGAGGTATTTCTTATAGTCTCAAATTTCTCACTGGAGTGAGCTGATAATTCTTTGATCACTTTCTTATTTCTTTATTACTCTCTTTCTATTGGGCCACTAACCTTAAGTCTATTAATAGTAAACAAGGACAAAAATAATATTTTATATCATCCATCTTCATCTTATATCCCTTGATGTATGCTACCCTCAGTTTTCACCATGTTTAAAAGGTGATATATTCAGGGTTGATAGTTGTGTGCTTCAGATCTCTTGAGTGTTAGCTCCTAAGAGACTAGAAGCCCGTTGGCGGACCCTTGTGCTAATTCCATCAATTTTTTGCAAATTATCCAGAATATTGATTTTTATAGTGGAATCAAGTTTTTTCTCTCTCTCGTAATTACCTTTTACAGTACAATTACATTTGCAATATGTCCTTTGACTATCAGTAGGTACTTCAATAGTACGTATAAAGCTATAGTTTGATAGGAATAGGGGGCACTATATTAGTCAATATCTTTATATATTTTTTTCATTTATTGGATTACTAAAGTGTGATTCCAGTTTGGCCATCTAGGCCTGATCAGACATAGCACTTGGTAAATGTAGCTACATCACTAGGGCTGTGATTCCAGTTTTAATTCTTTTGGTTAATATTCAAGTACTGAGTTGACTTTTTTGGTTTCTTGTTGATCTAGAGAGCATTTAACATTGTTTAGGTCCAGAGTATCTCATACCTCCATCAAATTAGTTTTTCTGCCTGCCCTTTCAGGTCAGTCAGTGATGGCTATTTGGCTTGTCTCTTTCTATCCTCTAAAAAAAGAACAGGCGTACTTGTGGCACCTTAGAGACTTAGTATGAGCACTCCTGTTCTTTTTGCGGATACAGACTAACACGGCTGCTACTCTGAAACCTTTCTAGTCTCTGACGTCCTTCTGAGGCAGGGCTTTCGTAATCGGAATCCACTTGTGTAGAATAAGCTTCCAGCTGAGAAATGACATGCTTGGATCAGGCTGATTTAAAATCTGTCTTAAATATAAGATTCTTCAATGCCACTTGGGATGGATTTTAAGCTTTTTATAAAACATCTTCGGATGAGCAGGCAGTATCAGTGCCTGTTGAGTGATATCTTTGTAACTGCAAGAGGGAAAACTATTTGTGTAGAATAAAAGAACAACACTTTTTTTATCCTTTGTTTAGCTGTATTTCTGTCAATTCTACGTGTTAAGAAAGTAACATTATTAGTTTAGATTGTAGAATGGTAATACTCCACACCTGGAACACTAACAAACCAGCTGTGTTTTGATTTGTAATGCTGAAGACTCCAAACCAAGGAATTCAATCCACTATTGATTTGGGTATTGTTGCTGTTTTTCATGAAAAACAGCTCAAAGCCAGACTTTCATAGGTATTCATATACATTGCCTGTATATGCAGAAAGGCACCTAGTGAGATTTTCAAAAGGCCATAAATTTCTAACTCCTATTGATTTTGTAGACAGTACAATGACAGTGTACAATATTTCCCCCTAAGATGTATATGTAAGATAGCTAATATAGTTTTCTTTTCGAGATAGTATGTTGCAACAAATGAGAAGCAGGGAGAGTAAAGCTACATGACCTTGAAACACCTCAATAGCAGAAACTGGTTAACTGTCAAATTGTTCTAAAATAGTTCTTGACCAAAACGAAAATCACTGTTTTACTGATTTCTCTACTTTTTTTCAAGAAAAATTTCTGCATTTGATAAATTAGGAGTACATCAGTATAAGTTCATGAGTAATATTCAGTGATATCATTAGCAAAAAGTATGTTTCATATAAAATATCACTTAAGCATACTATTCAACACATTTCAAATAACTGAAAATTGTTTGTGCCTTACAAATAATTAGAAATGTCACCTTTTTAATGTTTTTTATCCATTAATTTTCATTGTTTACATGATTAGCTCTTTATGCCTAAACTCATGGTACTATCAGGTCATAGCTATAGCCTTCCATTGTGTTTTAAAATACACAAAATTAAACATGGATGTATTGGATACAAGCCAATATGGATAATTGGTCACCTGATCCAAAGTCCATTATAGTCAACTAGTCACTTTCTATTGACATTAGTGACCTTTGGATTGGACACAGTGTTTGTTTGTTTGTTTGTTTTGTTTGTTTGTTTTATCACAATATATGTAACTTGTGAATTTTATTCTTAATCTTTTTTAAAAAAAGTTGTAAACTAAATTACTATTTTTTTCCTTCCATTCAGATTGATCCAAATCCAGATCAGCCCACAGATGACAGACCATCTTGTCCCTCTCGTTGAAGGAATCATTCACTAGCTGACTTGATTTGGATTTTTAGTCGTATCTCTGCCGTGTTGAGGATCAAGGCGTCATATCAGAGATATACTTTCAAAGGAAGTGGTATTGCTCTTGCCTGTAAAACGGTGAATAAGTGAAAACAACCTGTGATCATGCTTTTGAAGCCTACAACATCATAGGACTGCTCCACATGCTTGAAGACCTGAACTTTTTTCCCTTAAATACTGGCACATACTAGGAGCAGCCTTATTAGCCTATGTTAATATGTGTCAAAACACTCACCATGTTGTAAAAGAGGGATGAGGACATCCTCTTCTGATTTGAAAATTTGCACATGCACATTGCTTATGTTGTGCGGTTCAGTGTCACTACAGCTTTTTCTCATTTATGCTGGACTGTTACCCCTTCTAACTTGTTTGTGGTCCGCACAACAAGGAGCAAAAAGAAAGCTTTGAAAAAACAGTAACTTTAAAATGAAAAATGCACTGACTTTTTTTTCTTTTAATTTAATGTAGCCTGGACTTTACCTATGTATGCACATGCTCAGAATTGTCCTAGTAGACTGATCATGTATCACCTCTTCAGCTGTGGATTTATTTACGAACATCAAATGCCTTCAAGCCAATCCTTCTTGCTGTATGTTTTGCAGCCTACTGTAGTAGATACGCAACAGTTATATGGAAAAAAATTAACAGGAGAATAATAGACTTCTGCAAGATTGTATACCTTCTTGATTTCTTTTAAGAATTTGTTGCCTTTCTACTATTACCGCAAAGAAGCATTTTGTTACAGACTGCCTAAAATCACTTAATCTCAGGTGAACTCATCACTTGCCAAACCGTTGGAAAGCTATGTGTGTTTTGTTATGTTGCACTGTTACTTTTTCGCTGTTTTTTTTTTCCTTTTGGTTTTTATTTGAAAGGGGGATTTAGAAAAGGGACATACCCATAAGTAACAAATGCACCCTCCTTCCCTTTTTATCTTTTTGCAACTTCAGAAGAGATCGGTCAAGTTTTGAAGCTTAAAAGAAGGCAGCCCCAGCAGACACCAGCCAAGGGTTTTAAACAAGAAATAGTAATATACTGTTCATGATTCATCGTGAGGTGGAAAGGGAAATTGAATTTATTTTTATACATAGTTACTTAATCACCAAATCTATACATACATAGTGAGTTTCTAGTCTAAAAGTATATTTTAAAGTGCAAGAAGAGTATAGGGTTGGTGAAATGGCTGTTTGTGTACTTTGTTGATCTTCAGCATTTACAAAATTGTAAAACAATAAAAGATTCTCACAAAAATGAAATTGGGCCAGAATAGCAAAATTACCAGCCCTATTAGAATATTAGCTAGCAGAGATTTGTCTTGATTGATTCCCTTTCGTGCCCTTGAACTAAAAGCATGTATCCAAGCAAAAAAATTGTAACTGTACTGCCACATATGTAGAAAACTTCAAGTACTTGAAGACTGGGGGCTTCCACCCTGCACATTGTGGAAGGGATAAACTGTTAGAGTGTTTGGGACAGGTGCATGGGGGCAGGGAACCATTGGATCCATTAGCACACGTATCAGGATGTAGGCATTGGGAATTTTATAGGTTCATTTGCAAAAGCTGTTCATGTATAAACTTTTTTTCAGAAAGAATTCAAGCACGATTTTTAACAAAAATAGTGTTTCTTGGGTTGGCTATTTAACATTCATGTCTATTCTGTCATTTAATGCCATTGTGTTACAAAGTGGTTGAAAATAAAAGTTAAGTCTCTGGCATGGTGGAATGCCGTCTTGCTTTTAAGGCTTCATAAAAAACAAAATAGGCTTTTCCATAAGTGGCCTTTATGAAAACATGGAAGACACTTCATGTTTAAAAATGACAGGGTGAAAAAAAACCCAGTGTAAATACGAATCGCGTTTTAAGTGATTCAGTTAAAGGGTTTGGGCTTCAGCAAGCAAACTAATATGCTGGATAATAAGGAAGCTGGGTGAATTTTTTTTTTTTTAATTTTACTAGACCATTTTTTTAATGTCCCTCCCCCACAAAAAGGAAAAAAAAACTGATGGGTTTGTTGGCATAAAAGGGCATTTGGTGGTTTTTTCCTTTTCTTTATTTTTTTTTCCTTTTTTGTTTGTTTGAAACAGACAAGGGAACAATTGTTGGATATGCATAGCATTAAATACTTATCACAATATAATGAAAAATGACATACGAAGCAGGATTGACCAATATCATCATAATTGGCACTGTATCACAAAGTGTGATCAGATTCAGAGTTCTAAAAATGTTGTCAAATAGTCATTTCCATTAAAGTATTTTACACAATTCTTTAGAGGCATTATTTTTCTTGTTATATAAATATTGGTCAATTCCTGATGTTATGAAACATGAGCATCACAGTTGTTAGCCCAGTATTCAAGCTAGATTCCTGATTTTTTTTGAATTAGGAAAAAAGAGTAAAATCCAAAATGTTAAGAGAAACTAAGTGCAATATTAAATGTTTGCTTTATGGTTTATATTCTATGGCTGTTTGTATTTTTTTTTCCTCCTCCCCCCAGTTTGGTGCTGAATATGTCCTTGTAGACTGATTTCAGAAAAAGTGGAAAACAATTTCCTATTGCTCTTCCTTGTGAAAAATAAACTTTTTTTTTTTTAACAAAAAACCGTCTTTGTCTTGAGGTGCTTTATGTAGACAACTACAAAACTTTTGCTATGAAACTGTTTGTGAGAAAGTGTGACTTAACACTTTACTATTTACATGACAAGTTTGGAAATTTGTCATAGGGCTCAATCATGAGATTGTCTTCAGTCTGAACTGCTTGTAACCAATGTTTTGTAAGATCAACCATTTAAGTAACACAGGCACTAAGCTTCAGGCCCACCAGCTGCTGCTATGCAGCTATCCCAGTGACCTATCAGGATGGGTGGGTATTATACCCTAGTTTCCAACATAGGAAAGCACTAATTATTTATAGGACATCTGTAAAAGACACTAAGTTTATATATAGTTATAGGAGAAGCCATAGCGGCCTATTCAGGTTGCCTAATTTTTTCCCAGCACCTAAATTTTATAGTAGCTTTTTGTTTGTTTGTGGGGGGCGTGCACTAGTGCTTCCATGATTTGCATCTGAAACGTGGAAGAGCAGCAGATGATGATGATGTTGGGATCAGGAAGGTGCCTTTTGCTGCCCCCATTCATTTGGGTAGTTATAAGCTGTTAGCAAAACACAGATGGGAAAGGGGAATTATTAAGTAGAGCTTGCTAGATACTGACTAGTAAATTCCCTCAGTGTTCCAACAATGAACACACCACCAGGGAGTCCTGCAGCATACCACAAACAGCTGAACCTCTGGCAAAATGTATTACCCACCTCCTGTATCAAAATATCATTTGGCTTAAGGGCTAGAAGCCAAAGACCAGTTACATAAGTTGGGAATGGAAACCACCGTTAGGAGATGGTAGCTACAGTTATGCTAGAGACCTTACAGTGACACAGCCCTACCGATGCTACTGCACTGTGCTAAGATATCTTCTGTAACTGCTCTATCGTGACAAGGGAGAGCTCTCCCATCAACATAATTAAACCACCCCCAACCAGCCACGGTAGCTATGTTTGGCAGGAGACATGATCTCACCATTAAAAATGGTAGAAGTTGCAAACTTAAGCACTCAGGTGATTCCTGTGCATGCAGATACATATGCTTAGAAATCCCTTATCTTCATTACTGGTAATATTTATTATTAAAACAATTTTTAAATCCTAATTTACTTTGTTTACTTTTTGTCTTTTGCTCAGATTGGATATTCTGTTGTTTGCTTGCTCTAGTGCAAGCCTTTTGTTATTGGGTTGCAACACTGAGACTATTAGCACTTAAATTATTGTTCACTGATATATAAAAAAAATCAATATTCTAATAACTTTGTTAAACCTTTTCTTGCAAAATCTACATTTTTGAGGCTAGAATGACTTACCATTTGTTCCTTTTAAGAGCAAGTTCATTGCCAGCATTATCTGTCAAGTTGGGAATTATTATCAAAGTTTTGACCTCTGAATATATTCTATAGAAATGTGAGTGCATTTTATGTTCTTTAAATATAAAAATGTCATTGCTTCTGTACGTTGTACAGGTCTGTGCTGCACACGGGTACAGATTATTTATTGTATCTAACAACTGTTTACTTCTAACATCTTTGACTATGTTTATGTGTAGTTATCAGTCCAGTGGTGCAAGGTGACAAATTATAATTCCTTCAGAATCCATTGTTTCCAGATGAGATCTGGCAATGTTATAAGTTGATCATCCTATTGGAGATAGCCTGGCTAGCACACATGTATATAATATTTTATATCTCCATATGTTTTACAAAGTTAACCACTACAAACACCCACTGTTGAATTGCAGCCACCTTTGTTTAGCAGTGCAGAGCTATAATAAAATAATAACTGGAGATATACCAATATCCTAGAACTGGAAGGGACCTTGAAAGGTCATTGGGTCTAGCCCCCTGCCTTCACTAGCAGGACCATTTTTTTGCTCTGATCCCTAAGTGGCTCCCTCAAGGATTGAATTCACAACTCTGGGTTATCAGGCCAATACTTAAACCACTGAGCTATCCCTCCATACCGTACAAAAGTTTAGGTCTGGAAGTGAGGAATACTGCATCTTTTTTAAACTGGATGGGGGCTACAATAAGCTGGGTCCCTGTCCAATAATGAGCTCCATGTGGGCAAACTCCAGCACCTATATGGAGCCCATTAAATTTAATGGGACACTACGTAGATGCAGGAGTATGGCTATGTAGGGCTTGTTGCAGAATCAAGGGCCAAATATGGAGTTTTACCAGGATACTGGACTTAAGAGGGCAGCTACCCTGGGGAAATGCACAGTTGGCTGAAGAGGCTATAAAAAAATCATAATTCATGCACACATGATTTCTGACACCAAGAATCCAGTTAAAGACTTGTTATGTGCAGCAGAATCTGAACACCACTTCAGAGCGCACCAAAATTTTAAAAGGTGCCCGTGCCTGCCTGAATGAATGAACTGAAGGATGCTTTAAATACGCTTCAATTCTGAGATCTTCTAGTGAAATGTACTTACCAAGCATACATGTACCATTGGACTCCAATGCAATTTGACCTTGGCTAAAGAGCAATTTTTGTCTGCTACCCTGCTGGAATTCTAGGCATGGGGGGAAAGTACCCTATTTGTTATCAAAATAATCATGTGGCTTTTTAAACTCTCTCTGCCAGCTATAACCTGCTATTTTTAGAGCTAGATCCTCATCTCTTGTGAACTAGTGGACATTAGGACAGAACGAGAGCTTACATACAGAAGTCACGTGCTCCAGAGAAATCTGCTAGTTGATCTATGTGTCTTTCACCTGACCCACTTCATAACAGAGATGATTCTGTGTGGTGTCAGTAATTTTGCTATAGAACACTTTTTTTTTTTTTAGCACGTTGGAATACAGCCCTCCTTACGCTCAGGAGCAAGACAATGAGCCAGAGTAGTGAAGGAGTAAAGAAACAGTAGAAAAATAATGAAAGGAATAATCAGGTGTGATCAGGCAGTTCAGGAGAGGTGATGTGAGCGAAGAAAGAGAAAAATTGCACAGCATAGACAAATACAATAAAAATTACTTCAACATTTCTACTTCTAAATCAGTACTCATTCAGCAACAAGTGCATGCACACTGTACCCCTCAAACAAGCACAAATCCCTGGCCCAAGAAAAGGGGCAGGATGTGGCGGGGATGTACTCCAGGAATATCACAGAACTCACTCCCTGAACTGGAGTCCACTAAGGATAGCAGGGCAGGACATGGCTAAACTAAACTAAAGCCTCCATAGGCTTTGTTGAAAAAACGTCTCCCTGTTTCCTCCCCTACATCAGCCCAGCATCTGACCTGGCTACTCAAGCCAGGCCCTACGGTAAGGTGTGTGGTCATAATGAAGCCAATGGTTCTGTCAGCTGATTATGGATATTAGAAGTAAAATTCCAATGTGAATGTGGGTAAGTAATTGATGTCATTCAGTGGTTCACAAAAGTTCACTGTAAATTAGATGAAAAAGGCAACATTACTACAAGGTAGGCAAAATGAGTAAGAGAGATGGTCCCTATAATATTCCTGGATAATTATTTGCCAGCTTTTTCCCCCAACAAACTGACAAAAAATTAGTCATAAATAATTGTGTCCAAGATTCAACCAGCTCTACAGATTATGAAATACTATTAATCAGTTAATTATTTCTCGGGGGTTTTTTTTAATTGATGAATAATTTATATAGATTTATTTATTCCTCTCACCCTTTTCTGGGCCTGAGCTAAAGGCCATTGAAGCAAATCCAGTAATGTTGGCCAGTCTATTTTTGGCCAAAATTACTGGATTTCAGAGACGAAATCATCATAAAATATTGGAATCCAAACTGGACTCTTAAAAATTATTTCACTTTTAATACCTCTTATTAAAAGCAATGTAGGCTAAGATTGTTCTATATATTGGATTCAGGTTCATGATGGCTCTTCAAAATGAAATGGTTTTAAATAAAAATGTATATCTTACCAGATTTTCAGACAAGCAATGATTGTTTACTTGAATGCTAAAATTTAAAAATGTATTCAAGCCCCTGTGGTAAGAAGACAGGGCCAAATTCTATCCTTTGTTTACATTGGTGTAAACAGAGTGCAGTTTGGCTCATTGTGTTTGGAAACCTTCCAATATGTTACAGGATATATTCTTATTGATGCTTGTTTAATAGCCTAATGTTAAGTAGGACATCTAGGGAATGGTACAGATGGTCCTTATTTTTTGTTGACAAATACTCTGAATATATTTATACAGGTATGCTCTACTCACTTTATTAAGCTTACTCCTAAAGGGAAATGATTGGTAAGTTACACCTAGCCAATTTAGAGGTAAAACTAGAATTTTAGCTACATGTAAATTTGCAAGATCTGGCCTTCTCTGTCACTACACACAGTTAAAACTAGCATCCAGAATTACCCTCACTTTCTCCTGTTTTGACAGCTGGAACCTTCTCATTGGCCTTTTCCCCTTCTCACTATTCAGAACAAAATTACTCAAATGCTCTTTCTTACCCCTTCTCCTAATTATATCACCTGAATTGAATCCCCACACTGAGTCTTCCTTCTCTGCTACGTCAAATGGCAACTTTCTCGCCCTCACATTTTAGGCTCTTCACCACCACTGAGTGCCTCACATTTTATCTAGTTTTGTAACTTATTGGTTGCCACTCCACCAACATGGTCAAACTGCCTATTGGCCCATTTTTCTACACAAATGTCTTTCATTTCACCCCTTATCCCAGAACTAACTGGTACAGCCATGACCCTGTCTCCCTTCAGATCCCTTCTCAAAACCATGTCTACTTTGATGCCTTCAGGAAATTGCCAACTGATAATTGCCAGGCAGAGGATTTGTGGGAATGGCTATTATCTATTTTATTTACTAATAAACACACTTCCCCCCTCAAAAAACAACTATTAAATAACTTGTAAGCATCATGTGTATATAACTAATGCATGGAATCAGTCTCCCTGTGGACCCACTGTTCCTATCAATGTAACCCTTGTCCTGCCTCCCCTGTTGCCTCCTTTTATCTGCAACATCAACTGTTAAAGTGATCTTAAATTACATAGTACCTTTTTGGGGATAGGTTCTGTATCTTTCCATGATTTTGTGTCTTACCTAGTACAATGGGGCTCTGATTGTAACTAATGTGTCTGGCATTAATTACCTTAATACCATGTACAGGGAAACCTACTTATAGCCAACACTCCGTGACAGTGAAATTCCTCTTATGTTAAAGTTGAGGGAAAGCCCCCTGACTATGTTTCAGTGGACTTTCTTTCCTTTTATAGTGAAGCTTCACTCCACTATAGGCAGATTCCATTGCATGACTCCTCAGTCTCCTGACAGATAGTTATGAAATGCAAAATTCCCAGGGGATTATCCCCATGTGAGCAGAGGAGAAAGGGGAAGGAGATGAGAAAATGCCAATGTTACATATGGGAAGGAATATTGAGACATCCCTAACCCCAATTTTTACTGCAGCTGCTTCTACAAGCCCAGATACCCAGGTCCTCCAGCATCCCAAGCAACTGTAGCAAGCGGAGAAAGGCCTTCCAACCCTTGTGAAGAGGTGGAGATCGTTAGCCAGGTAAAGTGGCTCTTAATTTATAGCAATAGTCTTTGTAAGGGAAAAGCTCTTCACACTTGTAGGCTTTGGATTAGCAGAAGCTTCATTCTATGTAAGTGACAAGTCTGTTTACTAGTTACACAAAACAGAGTTCTTGCAAGTTCAGAGGAGGACATTCTGGATTGAAACATACTGTTGTATTTTTTAACCTTATAAGCAGATGTTTTGTTTCCCTTACTCATATATCTTTCTAAATATGGTGACATTTCTAATAAGAGTTTCAAAACATTATTATGAGATTATTCTAGGAGGTTCAGAATTTTACCAGGGACTGAAGTAAACTGTTTTTTGCCAGTTTTGGCATAATGTAATTTGTTGACACCAGGAGCAAACATTTTGTAATAATTTTCAAGTGCAGAAATTTATATTCAGAAGGCTGGCTAGTGTTGTAGCAATGGGACCAGGGTAAGAGGAAACTATACTGTTATACAACTTGCTAGGAAAATTAAAGCAACTGAATTCAGTAGGTGAAACCTTCTGTGCAATGCTAGTAAATGATACTGCTTAATGAATAACTGTTTACCACGTTGGCATCCCACTTATTCGAGGGTACCAGATGTCAGTTGTCTGCTTTCAGTCTAGACCCAATGTCAATCAGTAATGCTGAACAGTTTGCAAGGACAATAGAGTATTTAGGCAAGGCTTAATATCTGCAAGTGCATGTTAATGTAAATCTCACCTGTTCAGGTATGATATCCAATATTTGGATTGTCAAAGCTTTTCTATGCACCGGTTTCGTGCAGTAACATTTTACGCTGTAGCATAACTTGGAATATATCAGTGTTCAAAAGTAGGAATGTGGCACTAATGTGTGCTTTGTAAACAGTATTCAATCACAGGCCAGTTGAAGTACATCCTCGTCAGAGGCAAAGCTTTCTGATTCTTGGAAGCAGCTGCAAAGAAAATCAGGCACGTGCCTGCTCAAATGATTTATATAAAAGGATCTGATGACATTCACATAGTGTGGATGGGGTAGGGAAAATGTCTCTCTGCCCCCAGCAAGAGTCAAATCTGTCTGAACTTGCATTTGTTTCATATTCTTGACCTGTCCTCTTGTATTCACAGCTGACACTAGTTATTTCTAGGAGCTGTTCACTCCAAAAGGAAAGAGCAAGGTTGGGGAAACAACATAGTTGCAATTATTTAAATAAGTAGCTTGTATGCAACTTGTAAACAAATGAAGAAGAAGAAATAATAAATACTTTTGCTTGCTTATGTGGATTGTAACAAAGGCAGTGCTGTAAACTTAAACTTTTAGGGGTGTACTTTATGCAGCTATATAATATTCTTGGGTTAGACCACTGAATTTATTTTTTCTTAGCACCTTATTCACTTAAATGTAATTGTTAGAAGTTAGATGCCTTTTCACAGTCACACTTAGGATTCCATCAGATTTGCATTGCATCTCTGAAATTTGGCTTTATTGATACATTTAAGCGGCTGACAGCAGCCTCTACATCTGATTGATGACCTGCTAGTTTGCTAATCTGGCCAAAAGGGTGGATTTTCAGCTCCCTGTGTCTTCTGTTGGAAGATCACCAACAAATGGGAATAATTTAACCAAAAGTGGGTGGAAGCAGCATGAAACAACAAGACGTGTAACATCAGTAAAAGTCCGATCAGTCAGTTGTGGGGGGAATCATAATCAGAAATGCTGATCAAGTAGCAACATTTTGTGTTCCTAAGAATACACCGAGACATGGGCTGGCGAGCTGCCTGGCTATATTGGCGTTTGTACATCTGTCAACTATACCAAAGATTGAAGCATAAATATCATTTTTTCATCTGTGACCAATATTATCTGGTAACAATGTTATCTATGCATGTTATTAAAAGGAAAACTCACTCATGTTTCCTTCAGATCAGTAAATCAAACTTTCAAAATCATTTTATAAAAAGAAACATGCAGAGAAAAATCTCTTTCCATCTTTCTAATCATGGAGAACAGTATGTGATCATTAACTTGGCATCATCTTTCAAAATGTCACCCTTATGGGATGTTAAGAACAGCTACAATTTAAATTGTTTAGGGAGGCTATGTGTGACTGAAGACAATGGAATTTAAACTATTTCTCCAAAACAGTAAAGAATTCAGCATTTGGTGACATGGGGCACGCATATCAGTGATGTCAGAGACATGCTATACCTATACTTTTGGGCTATGGCCTGATGCCAAGACTAGCTAAATCTAGGTGGATTACTAAAATCAAATATTGTGTGTATTATGTCCCTCACTTCATGATTGCTTGATGCATGCCTCAGAATCCTAGACTGCAGAATGTTGCAGTTGAATTCTATGATATCGTTTGCCTACATAAAATAAATTGTAATTATTTTGAGTTTTAATTGCAATGAAGTTTAACTGTATTTGCTAATTATTTAGTGAGGCATGTTTTTAATAGAGAAATAGGTCAAGGCCATATATTTAAAAACAAGAGACTTTATTCCTGCTTTAAATGTCACACAGCTCCAAAAGCCGGCAGCTTCACTGACAGCAAGTAGTGCTACATTTTGTAGTACCTGCATTGCACCCTTGAATACATTCCTGTTTTCATGTGCAGCTAAAGCTGTTGGTTTTCTTACTAACAAGTTGCTTATGCTGAAAATTGTATTGCTTGGAAAGGACAGTGGTAACAACAGCCACTGCTGGAAATTTGTGTTGTTCAGAGGAGACATATTGTTCATGCCATCGTGCCATGGGTATTAGTGAAGAGAGTCTGTTAGGAAGCTACAACAGCACTCATGCTACCACTGTCCTTGCCATACTGGGGAGCCCATTGCCTAGCAGCATGTTTTCTGCTATATCTCTGTCGCTGGTGTAAGAACAGCACTCTCATTGCTGTTGCCTAGCAAGGAGCTCCTCCAACGGTATGTACTACCAAACGCATACTGGACACGTTCACTTGTGCAATAAAATTCAGGGCCTAAAAATGTCCTAATTTTCTAATGTTTAAAACTAAGAAAGGGGAACTTGACTGTATTAAGCCAAAAATCTGTGCAAGTGTCTTGCAGTTGTAGACAAAATTATTATGTTGATGACCTAATATTAGGATTTCATAGACTAATTTCTTTCTCAAAAGTGACATGGCATTAGTCATCTGAACTATCCATTGGGACCTTGCTTCCTCGCCACAAACATATGTGTGTTTCAGAAAACCGTATTCCTAGGAGTGAAGGTGTGCAGTGTAGGAAGGAATTATTAGTCATATATTCTGGACTCAGAAGGAGATACCTGGAATGGAGAAAACACAGACTTCACTGTTAAGTCCCAGTATGGGCTTGGCAGAGGACACTGACCTAGTGTCTCTGAAAAGCAGCTCTATAAACCTCTTTTACAGCCAGATTTGCAGAAATCAAAGGATATCATCTAAGACAGTTCTGCTGTCCTTATGGGGCATGGAGTTGTACCAAAACTTTGGCCTTGAGCATTTTCCCATTCAAAGTGAAGCATCTGGCCTTTGATGCTTTATGAATGCAGAGTAAGTTCTGCATGCCATAAAAGTGCCTGCAGTTTATATTCAAGGGAACCTAGTATTTGAAAACCATCTTAGGGAGTTCATTTTACATTCTTTAAAATAATATATTAGTTTTTTTGGAGATTAGTTTCCCACCTTAAAATACTTTTCCATTATGATTTCAGTAGAGCCTTTTGATTTTTAAAGCTGTGTAGGCTTAGGAACTTTAAACAGCAGTATATTTGACATAGTTTCCATCCACCACATCCTTACAGTATGACTATAAAGTGTTAAGTGGAACCTCAGATAGGTTTGGAGCTAAATGATGTCTATGTGACTGAATCATAAAACACACAAGCAGTACTTTCTGTAAAGAGAAGGGGGAGGCATCCTTTACCAGGAGAACTACTCAGATGGTTTCCTTCTTTATGGTTTTTCAATTCATATGCTTCCTCTTAAGTAAGGAAGACTGGGCAATTGTAATCAGCAACACATTTCAGCAATTCTAAACTATGACAAAATAATTTAACAAAAACATATCAGAAGTTTCTTTAAGATTTCATCAACCAAGACTTCTTTTTCCAAACAGGAGTGTGTAAATTTTTCCTATTTTTAAAATTCTTAAAAATAAAAAATGCTCACTGATGCATATAATAATAATCCTTTGGATGTTTGAAACTAACTGTGATTTTCTTACCAAAGTTCTCCCCACCCCTCAACTATTGCACACAAAGATACTAAATTTTAAAATTTGTACTGATGTTCTTGCAAAACATTCAGGTGAATGCACAAATTGGATGCATGTGCAGTTTCCTAGTGCTTAACTTCAGATATTGCATGCAACTGTTTTTTGGGTTTTTTTGTACAGTTTTGGCAGACCTTTTTGAGAACTTAGCCTGCATACCAACTTATTACTGTAGGGGTGCTCATGAGTGCTGTAGGCGCCCGTCACTCCTAACTTCAAATTCTGTGTTTTGTCAGACACACAACACTCTGGAATGCACAGAACATGTGAAATATGATTTAAAAGTAATACTGTTAGATTCAAATGTACTTTTATTTTATTATCTGCTTTGCTTCAGCAGGGCATGCATTTGATAAACTTCAGACCATAAATTTAAAAAAACATGTCCATCCATGCAGCACACAAAATGTATCAGGTGACAGCAATCACTTTTGTTTTCTTCAGAACATTTCAATCCATGTTAAAACGATTTTGAAAACATAGCTGTAACACTGCTTCTTTCTCCAGAGTCAACAATAAATGTATTGTCATAAAGGTACAAAGGACTTTTGAAAAGAGTAGGTGCACTAAACAAACACAAAGTGTAGCCTGCAGGGTAATGTTTGCTTATGCTAATTGCAAATGTGCTGAAATTCAAGCTGGGAGCAGGACTTTAGGCTTAAAGTTTTGGCTTCCTATTGGCTAAAGCTAAGTTTGTTAGCATGAACAAAGAAGAGGTATCAATAGAAGTGATGCAAATAGTTAATATATTACTGGTGTTGTAGGGGAATTTTTGAATGTTTTACAAGAGTGGCAACTGCAGCATTTGAACCGACGCAAATGATAATTAGAATGATATCAATATTAATAGCTGATAAATGGTATTTGAAAGATTAAATGTGCTAGGGAAATATAGCTATCGCAAAAGGTAGGTTTAATTAATTAAGAGGTGTTGTTATAATTGATTCTAAAATGAGTAGTATGCTAACTTTAGATTAGTGTGCTCATTCACCATTAAGGTACCACTAGAGAAAGGATTATACCCATTCTTCTCATCCAGGGACTGGTCATCTTGGAATGTGAGTATCAGTGCAGTGTGTGGTTATATAGTAATGTCTGTTTGCTTAACTATTTTATTTTAAATAATTTTTTTAATTCTATCACTGATTGTATCATTCACAGTCCTCTACTATATTGAATTATCTGTAGTCGTTCCAGAGGCTCAAACCTTAAAGAGTTCAGTTTGGTTCTATGCCTGGTCTTTAAATTATTCATTGGGAACACATAAATCAAGGTTACAAAAGTCCCTCCATAGTCTACAAACAGAAATAAGTACATCGGAAAAACAAGCTGAGTGACATATGCTTAGTTCTGTCTCATGAAACATATGGATTTGGAATACAATCTAAGGTTATGGCTACCGTTTAGGTCGATATAATTTATATTGCTCCAGGGTGTGAATAAGCTGTTCCCCTGGGTGACATTAGTTACACCAACCTAAGTACCAGTATGTTCAGCACTGTGTTGATGGGAGAAGCTCTCCAGACAACACAGCTATTGATTCTCATTGAAGGTGGATTAATTAAGTCGACGGACCATGTTGGTTTAGAGGTCTGCACTAGGACTGATGCAGCTGCACCACTGTAAGCTCTCTAGTGTAGCCATATCTTGAATGGAGAGAGGGGAGGTAGCCTGCCCATAATTATAAAAACACTCAAATCCAGACTGGATTGAGTCCTATTGTTTATTGCTAAAGCCAATTAAAAAGAAGTTTTAAACATATCATAGTTATATTCCTTCTTTACTATTGTGTGCATCACAATAAAAGCTTCTCTTTTGAAATCATTAAGTATAGTTATAAGCTTTAGGGAGATACAAAGGGGGTCTGTGCAAAGTGAGGTAACTGTTCATGATTTTTTTAACATTTTTCATTAGGTGTCTTTGAGAATCTCATCCAAAATTTATACAGTAATAGTTCAATTTACTCTTGCAAAACTGCCATTTGGTCTTTAAGATTTATGTTTACATGGTATTTCTGCCAATTTTTGCACTAGTAAGTGGAGCTATTCCTTGTAGTACAAACAGAAAATCAAAATGGACAAGCAAGGAGAGAAGTGTAAAATGCCCAGTTAAATGTGCTGTGTAATTATTTGACAAGATGCAGTTAAACCCAGGGCTTATTTAACAGAAGCTGAGTCATGTCTATGTGAACTGGTTTCTGTTCCTCTTTTTTTCTCTCTGCGTCATCATAGCCCTGACATATCCCTCCAGCACCAGGATAATTGAGAGCAGCTGTTTATAGCAATCCGCTTGATAGCACGCAAGACTGGGCTTCTTGCAAATTCTTAGTAATACTAGGGGGAAAAGCTTCATTTCAGAAACCTTGGTAGTGTTGTACTCTACATTTTTCCTTAAGCTAGCGCTTGTCTTATGCAGGTTGCATCATTTTGGTTAAGTGACAGAAGTGATTGTGTAGAAGTGATTGCATACAAGCTGTGCTGTTAGTAAATATACCTATGTGATAGCAGTTACAAAACGCTTCACAGACATTAGTTAATCCTTTCAACAGCCCTGGGAGCCAGGGGCGGCTCCAGGCACCAGCACGCCAAGTGTGTGCCTGGGGCGGCAAGCCGGGGGGGCGCTCTGCCTGTCGCCGTGAGGGCGGCAGGCAGATTGCCTTTGGTGACATGCCTGCGGAGGGTACGCTGGTCCCACGGCTTTGGCGCACCTCCCGCAGGCATGCCACCGAATCCGCGGGACCGGGGACCTCCCGCAGGCAAGCCGCCGAAGGCAGCCTGCCTGCCGTGCTTGGGGCAGCAAAATACCTAGAGCTGCCCCTGATGAGAGCAAGGCATTTGATGGGGCCACAGAGTTCCATTTATGTGGAGGAGCTTCCTGACCCTCATCTTACCCTCTTAGGCCCCCAGCAGCCTAACTACCCTGGCTCATGAGCCTACATCCACCCTTTCCAAATCTGAGTGAGTGGCATTGACCTGGTCCTTAGGGTCACAGTGCTGCTCAGGTTTGGCCAAGGTCCTCCCATCCCCACAGCTCTATGGCCTATGAATTGTAAATATGATACCATTTTACAGGTGAGGAAACTGAGGCAGGGAGAATAAGTGACTTGCCCAAAGTAAATCTATGCCAGAGCTAGGATTAGTATTCAGGATTGCCAGACTTCTAGCAAATTTAGCTTTCTTTCAGGCACATACTTGCAGATGTTTTGGTTACACACTGGATGCTTATTGCTGAGTGAACAGATAGATCCAGCTACAGGCTGGGCTGTGTTACTTAGTGTTTAATGAAACAGCGGAAGAAACAGTTTCTCCAAAGCTGGAAGTCAAAGGACTTTTCCTGCAATAGACAAAATGAACTGAGGCATATGCACCTATATGTAGATACATTAAAACCTGAAAGGAAAGAAAGCCTCTACAAAATATAGTATACTTTAAAAATATTATGTTGTTATTTAGATTCTGGTTCTAATTAAAGGTTTTGACTTTTGCTTTGGAATTTCAGTTAAACAGTGTTGCCAGCTCTCATGATTTTATTACAAGTCTCATGATATTTGGTGTTCTTAAAGCCCTAGCCCTTGGAGTCAGGTAATTCCATGAGAATCTCCACTTTCATTTAGAAATTTTCTAGTACACCATGGAGAAAAGTTTGAAAATGAGCACAGAGTGTACCCTAAACATCCCAAAACCTGAAGACAAACAAAACCCAGGTTTTTTTTAAAAAGATTCATTATTTTTAAGACAGTCCTGTGATTTTTTTGGCTCATGAATTTCTGAATGCTTCAAGTTGGCAATACTGATTATTTTATTTTGTCTACAATCTTAGCAGCAAATTCTCATCATAGACAATAAATGTTAATAGAAGGAAGGCATGTAAATTCCTCACAAATAGAAATAAACCTGTCCTCGCAATAAAACAAATCTTTTAACTAGCAAGAGGAGTTCAGTGAGGACTAAGAACAGAAATAAATAATAATAATAAAAACCCCAACAGTAAAGATCATTTAAGACAGCAACATATAAACTAATAACAGGCATTCTGCCATGTGAAAGTGATATACTGGGAACTCAGTCGGCAGCCTCATGTAGAATCTGCTTAACATCATGAGAGTTTTAATCAATATGAAATTCTGCTAAGCCTTTTTTTCAAAAAAGTGACAGCTTGGTGGGGCTTTAGCAGCATTCAGTGGTGTGCATGATGCTTTATAATCCTGGGAGTAATGCCACTTTATTTGTCTAGAATTGAAGCACCAGCTGTCTCTTTGAGATGATGTCAGGTGTAGTCCAAACAATCTTTGACATAAATTTGCGGTTTCTTCCCTATGTAAGAGGCTTAACTTTCAGTAACAAGATTTTTTTTTTCACCTGACATCTGTTGTGTGGGGGTATGTAGCTGGTTTCTCTTTCCTTCAAGTAAAACCTGCTTGGTGGCATTGCTCTCTAGCTGTGCTGCCTTTGAAGATGTGGTAAATGTAGCTATGAAACAATGACGACTGTATTTTCTGCATACCACAGCTTAGCATTTCTAAAAACTCTACTTAGTTGCAGAGATGACAGCCATTTTGCTCTCAAGCTGTGCCACAGTCATCTTTGTAACATTCCAAGAAAATGAGCATATTTACACTTTTAGAAGACATTGTTTTAGATCCCCAGATACACCAAAGTAGTGCTCTGCACACCTGGGTGGCTTTATACCCCTTTCCACCTCAAATCAAACCCTAGTATAAATTAGAGGATCATCAGGGCCGCTCTAACTTGTCCCACCAGATAATGGCACTCTTGCGATTTTATCACCAGTCTCACAACATTTAATGTTTTTGAGGCCCCAGTTCCTAGTCATCGGAATAAATGTTTCATTAGCTTTCAATTAACTACCAAGCACAGTTTCCAACAATGCAATTAATTATATTATTCTGATACATGAACCAGAAAGTAAACAAACACAGCCAAGTTTGTTTCGCCCCTATTCAGAAAACAGGAAATAAATATTTTTGCCAAATGGAAAAAGGAACAATTTGGTGGGGAAATAGGATATGACAAACAATAGAGGGAAAACTGCATAAGAAAGTAAATGACTACTACTTCAACTTGGAAAAATAAGTTATGTTGTTATTTGTGGATTATAGTTTAGTAAAAAGCTTCAAATACCTAAAAAACACTAAAATGAACATAGCTATTTGGAAAAGTCCATAATGGGAGTTCACCAAGCAATGCTAGTAGCAGTAGCATTTTTAAAACTGATACAGCACATGGAATCGTGGTGCTTAAAGTTAGAATGTACAAACCACAGACATAAATTAAAGTGCTCAGGGAAAGAAGAGGTTTCAGTTTAGACTTAAAAATAGCCAGAGAGCTGGCTAACTCAGTCTCGTTGGGGAGAGAGTGACAGCAAAAGGAAGCAGGGTGTTGAAAAGTATGGCATTTTAAAATGTTCAAATAAGCAGCAGGTCATGATGAGATGAATGTAGCTAAAAGACTGGGGGATACACAACAGTCAATTCCCAATGATAGTAAGGTGATGATACATCTTTAGGGGCTTAAAAGTCAGCAACAATATGAATTTACATCCTCAGAAGACGTAGTAGTAGAGCAAGAGAAACACTAAAATAAGCATACATAGGCTGAAAGTTTCAATAGATTCCAGCTCAGACTCCTCCATACTTCCCAGAAAAAACAAACAAACCCTACACCTTTAAAAAACCTCTAGCATAAACACACATTTAAATGAAGAGTGATGGGATCCAGCAGTCCCCAGGCTGCCAGGTAATCCTTCCAAACTCACCATTGCTGCCACCTGACTTAGGGTATGGCTACACCGCATAAAAGGTGTGTTCTTGTTAAGTTAATGGAATACATACATACATCAAATACTCCGCTAGAAGGTTGCCAACACTACATAGACAAAAAGTCAATGAGAGAGAAATATTTTAAACCCCACAACTAGAAAACTCTTTCTTATGTTTTCCAGGCTTCCCAAAGGATTTCTATTCTGCAATGGGATGCGTCGTGTGTAATATGAATGCAATTGGTCTCTTTTTCAGTAATGTATATGGGGAGTTTAAGAAAAACAAGCTCATTTTAGCTAGTTTAATCTTAATTACATATATTTGGTCCTGCCTCAGTGCAGGGCAAGGAACTTGATCAGTGGTTTGGGACCCACATTTTAATGAGGTCACCAAGGCTGGCTTGGACTTGCTGGGGCCTGAGGCCAAAGCCCAAGCCCCACTGTCCAGGGCTGAAGCCAAAGACTGAGGGCTGGGCAATAGGGCTCAGGTTTCAGGTCCCCTGACTTGGGCTGAAGCCCTTAGGCTTTGGCCTCCTCACCCTCAGGCTTTGGACCCCCACCCGGAGCGACAGGGCTCAGGTAGGCTCAAGTTTCAGTCCTCCCCTTCCTGGGATCGTGTAGTAATTTTTGTTGCCAGAAGGGGGTTGCAAATCAATGACGTTTGAGAACCCCTGAACTAGATGACTTCTCAAGGTCCCCTCTAGCCTCACATTTCTAGGATTCTATGTAGCATGTAGCACAATAAATATTATAATTCTCCCATAGTACTATAAAACTGTTTAGGGGCAGGAAATGAAGACTACCTAACCCAATTATGGAGCAGGGATTTGGGTAGGCAAAGTGTCATTATCTGAAGAGAAATTTGGCCATGACACTGGGCAGCTGCCTCTAATTCAGCTTAAAAGTATCTAAGAATTTTTAATAGCAACTACATCCAACGAAGTGGGTATTCACCCATGAAAGCTCATGCTCCAATACATCTGTTAGTCTATAACAGGCCTGCACAACATAGGGCCCACAGGCCGCATGTGGCCCGCGGAGGCTCACTGTGTGATCCAAGGGGGGATTCTAAATCCCGCGCACATGGCACTCTGTGGGCAGCCCACATCCCTTTGAATTTGGGCTGCAGCTGGGATTTAAAGGGCTCTGGGCTCCTTGTGCTGCAGGATGTGGGCAGCCCAGAGCCCTTTGAATCCTGGCCGTGGCTGAGATTTAAAGGGCTCAGGGCTCCCCATGGATGTGGGCAGCCCAGAGCCCTTTGATTCCCGGCCGCATCTGAGATTTAAAGGGCTCAGGGCTCCCCGGCCACGGGCAGCCCAGAGCCCTTTGAATCCCAGCCCCGGCTGGGATTTAAAGGGCTCAGGGCTCCCTGTGGCTGCGGGCAGCCCAGAGCCCTTTGGATCCCGGCCGCAGCTCCAGCGGATGGACTGGGGCTGGGATTTAAAGGGCTCAGGCTCCCCTCAGCGGCAGGAGCTCTGGGAACTTTAAATCCCTGCCCCAGCCCCGCAAAGCTCCAGGTTCCCCTAGCCACCAGAGCCCTGGGCCCTTTAATTTGCCCCTGAGGGCTCCCAGCCACCTCTTCAGCTGGAAGCTGGAAGCCCCTGGTTGATTTAAAATCAAGTATCACCTCCCCTCCCCCAACCTTCCTTTTTGACCCACAGCTGTTTTAGTGGGGTGGTGCTGGGGAAGGAGGGTTTGTTTCTGCAGGGCTGGGTGTTTCCGTGGGGCTGGGAGGTGCTGGGGGGGATGTTTCCGTAGGGCCAGGGGGGTTCGGCCCTCAGCTGTTTTCTTTGGAGTAATGTGGCCCTCGCCACTTTACAAGTTGTGCAGGCCTGGTCTATAAGGTGCCACAGGACTCTGCTGCTTTTACAGATCCAGACTAACACGGCTACCCCTCTGATGCTTAATAGCAACTGGTCTTTTCCATCTTTCACATCTATAATGATTCAGTTGTTACTCAGAAGGAAGAAGGATACAGTATCTAGTGAGTCATCACATTACCTCCGTGTTTTTTTTTTCTGGATCAGACCATTTATTTTAACAAACAGATGAGTCCTTAAGATGAGCTGGATGCTGCAGCAGCAGCTTTCTTGGGCTTAGGTGTTGTTCCTTCACGGAATCCATTCCTGAATCGATGGTAGACATTTTTCAGGTGCCTCATACGACCAGTACCAGTGGTCTTGCGTCTTTTAGCCTTGGAACTCCAGTTATACTTTCTCTTGAGCTTAGCAGGGTACCCACATTTCCCACAGGTGGACTTCTGGAGATGGTATGCCTTGGATCCGCAGCGCCGGCACAAAGTATGGGTCTTACTGCGGCGCTTACCAAATGACGATGTTCCCTTCGTCATTTTCCTCCGGCCGCCGTGTTGAACCTTGCTTTTTCTCCCATACAAGAAGCAACTAGTCTTGGCCTTATTTATTTATTTATTGTATTTATTTAAGCCTGGGAGATGGAAGTAGATACTACTATGGGAGAATGAGTGAATGCACGGTATAATACAATATATTATGCAGTATATCTTCTTAGGACCCAGTCCTGCACAAGTTTAAGCTCACATGTAACCTTACAGCCACGAACAGTCACATTGCAGTCAAATGGCTTACTCATGTGTATGAAGTTACATGTCTTTAAATCTTTGCAAATTAAGAAAAAATAAAATATTAATATATACCTATCTCATAGATCTGGAAGGGACCCTGAAAGGTCATTAAGTCCAGCCCCCTACCTTCTCTAGCAGGACCAAGTACTGATTTTACCCCAGATACCTAAGTGGCCCCCTCAAGGAGTGAGCTCACAACCCTGGGTTTAGCAGGCCCTTGCTCAAACCACTGAGCTATCCCTCCCAAAGAGTTTAGTAAGAGGCATTCTTTAGGAATACTAAAGTAAATGTGTATTTTTGTTTTGCAAATGAATCAATTGCTCATATTCATAGTATCTCGAGGATATTTACATCTCATATTTCCAAGCAAGCATATTTGGTGTACAGCCCTAAACCATAGCTAGACGTCTGTTGTTATAAAACAAGCATGTCTGTAAAATTGGAAAATTCTGTGAAGTTGGAACTTTGCTGAAATCCTGAGCATTATAATAGTGTGCCAGGATCACCATAGCACATAATGCAGGGGAGCTGTCCTTAACACAAGAACCTTTCATCTTTTCATCTGGGTGATAGAAAATGACTTCTAACAGTTTAAGGATAACAAAGGTCTGAGCTTGTCAAATTGTTTTCTAACTTCACATTTTTTTCATAGAAAACAAAACCAAACCCAAAATACAGTTGGAAAACCTATTTCAGCTCCAAACCTGCACCCACTGAAATCAAAGCATTTTTTTTTATCATCTTCAGTACTAGTAGGATTAGGTGATTTATGAATGAAGCCTCTGCATTATATAACATATTTTCTCATTGTTTTACCTCTCTCTTCAATGCACATTGAGATGCTCTTGTATTAATGACTGTCATAGTTGCAGGGCTAGCTATACCTCTGTCCCCTTTGTGGTCTCTGAGTGAACCCTCTGAGGAGTTAGGCCTCTTGCCTTTACCTCTCTGGGGGTGGAATCAAAAGATTATCCCACTCTCAGACCAGGTTCTTACCCAGCAGTTTGGGGACATGCGGTTTTTCCTTTCGGGAGCCTGACAACAATGGTGTATCTATTGACCAGACAACATTCTTAAAACCAAAGTATTATTGAATTTTAACAGTAGGAACACAGCATTTGAGAAAAAGGATTTTAAAAACAAGGAATAGTCTGCAAACATCTATCTTACCTAAAGTGTTATCATCCCCTGATGGTAACCTAGGAATACCTTCCCTTCTACGCACCACCCTAGAGAGTGTCATGCATCAGAGCCTGCTTTCTCAAAACAGCTCCAAACAGAAAACAGGGTCTTATAATGGGAAGTGTCAGGCAACCTTAATAATAAGTGGTGCTACCAGCCCCACCTATAGTTATTTTTATTATTTGTATTGCTGTAATGCCTAGGAACACCAGACATGGGCCAGCACCTCATTGTTCTAGGTGCTGAACCCTCAAAGTACAGGCTTCCTTTGCATTGCTTAAATTAGAAGAGCTTTGTATGGCTTCCAATCAAAACTCAAGTGTAGCATATGGAGCAAATCTAAACACAGGTTCAAACAAACTCAAGTGCATCCACATAACCAAATTTCACATGGCTCTATTGGTGACCTAGAGATACAGGTTTCCATATGCAAATTCAGTTCAGATCATCCCTTATTTTTAAGTAATCAATGGTAACTTGAATCCATTTTTATGGCCATATATGAGACTTATTCCTGCTCCCACTGAAGTTAATAGGGCTTTTGATTTCAATGGGAACAAATCAAATCATTAGTGACCAAAATAATGATGTGTGTCTTTTTAAATTATACAAAGTTAAAGAGATATTAGCTGGAGAAAATACACCTCTAGAAATACTTGTCCCAAATTACACTGTATAGAATTTACTATATAAGGCTAATCAATTATGTGTTCAGACCAGCTACAAGCAATGGCCTACGAAAGAAATGTTGCTAAGAACTTCATCTTCCTCCAGGGTGCTGGGATTTTTCCCCAAACCCTTATCAGCAACCAGAAACCAGACTGTGCCTTGAAGCATGGCAGCATCTTCACATTGTCCAAATTGAGTCATGAGGATCTTACATGCCACATTTTCATAGTTTCATCAACAATTGTTCTTTTAAAGCACAGCTCGCATCTTATCTTTCTAGCGCTGCTCAGATTGTTAATACCCTTGTCATTTAAGGGTTAATTCAGCTTTCCCATTCTCAGTCTCTTAAATGTCAGCTTTTTCACACAGATGATGATGTTTTCAGATGTTAGGAAACCTCTTGAGGCAGAGAAGGAAGCCAATGACGCAACTTTCCTTTGCCAAGTGAAATTTCACAATTTGTTTTTCACTGTTTTCTTTGACTTCAAATAACATACTACATATTTCAACATGTGTATTAAATGGAGCTTAAAGTATTGAGAACCAAGTTACAATGCCTAACAAAATATCCTCTGATGGGATGAGGTGGAGGAGTTTGTTGATTAGCTGCCAGTTGCTCTCCATTTTCTTCGGACAACCGTCAATTTGTCTTTGGCAGAGATACTAGCTATAAACTAACACACAAAAAGCAAACACCACCTAACAGAGAATTATCCGTTTTTGAACAAGCCAGAGATGTCATTCTTAATAACAGAGTCAATGAGGCTTCCTTAATCTACTGACTGCTTTCCCTCTGCCCCCTCCCTCCCCCCTTTTTGAGGAATCCAAATATAACAGAGACAAAACTGACAAGAGATCACTTAGGTTAAGACTACTATGTGAGAAAGCGGCCATTGCCTTCGCCAGCCCAACTTTTACATGCATATACACTTAACATGGGACTCTAACTATCTTTTCTCAGCAGGCCTCTCCTACTTTATCTCACACTGTTCTTGTAAGTTGCCTTCCCTGTCATATCCTCCATTAGCATGTTATTACATTTCTTTTACGCAACTGTCAAATAGATGGAAGATGCACCACTTTACCATTAGAATAGGGCTAAGTAATAGCCTGAACTTTATCTAGATGATCAGATACCTGAATAGATAGCTAGATTTCTTGGCCCTCATTAGCTGCCTGGACTGAGATTA
This sequence comes from Gopherus evgoodei, assembly GCF_007399415.2. Lineage (NCBI taxonomy): Eukaryota > Metazoa > Chordata > Testudines > Testudinidae > Gopherus > Gopherus evgoodei. Next base: position 78,315,570 of record NC_044327.1, read on the forward strand.
CTGTGATAAGGGTAATTGTCCACTGACTGTCGTAGCTACTGTTATATTAAAAGTTATACCCATAACACTGTTTAGTATCAACCATTTTCTAGTCATTATAACCTACACCGCTGTTCTGTGTTTCCATCACCACAGAGTTTGGACCAGAAACCACCATGGTGGTTTCTTCTACTTGTCTCAGGTCTAGGGTGTAACGCTATGTACAGAGCATTTTAAAAAACAAATATGAAAAATTTAAGAGAAATGAGAAAAATGTATAGTTAGCCAAAAACTACAGTGGAAAATGAGCTGTGGAATAACTGGGCAGCGTGGCAAAAGGAATGCCAGAGTTTGAACAATTGCATCCCATACTTACAATTACTAAAACAGCTGCAGAGATTGGCCAGAGGCATGGTGACACTCTACACACATAACCTGGGCTAGGCTTACAAAAAAAACATACATCTATCATATGATGGGGTAAGTGTGACGGGTTGGATCACAGAAACCCCATTGGGGCTGCCAACTGATGTGCCAAGACTACTTCTGCCTCTGCTTTCCTGCCCTGGCAGCTTAGGACTTCAGTGCTCTGCCAGGGTTGAGCCAGACCTGTTAAACAGCTGCAAACCCAGACCCAGAATCTGAACCACATCCCCTAACAGTTTAGGCTTAACTGAAAGCAACTTACAGAAGTTTTCCTGTCTTTAACACTCAGATGTCCAACATCCAATGGGGTCCAAACCCCAAATAAATCCGTTTTACCATGTATAAAGCTCATACAGGGTAAACTCATAATTTTTTCTCCCTCTATAATACTGATAGAAAGATATGCACAGCTGTTTGCCTCCCAGGTACTAATACATAGTCTGAGTTAACTAATAAGTAAAAAGTGATTTTATTAAATACAGAAAGTATGATTTAAGTGGTTCCAAATAGTGACAGACAGAACAAAGTGAATTACCAAGTAAAATAAAATAGATCACACAAGTTTACGTCTAAGAAACTGAATACAAATAAAACCTCCCCAGTTCTAGTCAGCTTCCTTTTACAGACTAGTTTTCTGCTAGTCTGGGTCCAGCAATCAAAGGGCAAACTGTCCTTTGTTCCAGTTTCTTTCAGGTATCCTTGAGGGTAGAGAGGCTCTCTCTTTCACCAGCTGAAGACAAAATGGAGGGGTGTCCCAGGGGTTTAAGTAGACATTCTCTTGTGGATGGAAACCCCCTCCTTACTCCTACACAAAGTCCAGCTCCTAGATGGAGTTTCGGAGTCACATGGGCAAGTCACATATTCATGCATGACTCAGTTTTTACCAGCCAAGCCTCATTCCTGGGAAGGCTCAGATGTGGATTGGCATCTTCAAGTTCATTGTTGGCTTAAGTGGTTTTTGACTGGGCACTTAATTTGCACTTTTCTCAAGAAGCTGACCAAATGCTCTACTAGGCTACTTAAAATCAAGCCAGCACACAGCCAATATTCATAACTTTGAATACGAAAATGATACATGCATAAAAATAGGATGAATACATTCAGTAGATCATAACCTTTACATAGATATGTTACACGGCATATGTAGCCTAAAACATATTCCAGTTATGTCATATATACATTCATAAGCACATTCCATAAAGCCTTATGGGGGGCCCCGTCACAGTATCTACTGACTCCAGTGGCTGCTGTCATCATAGGCTAAGATTTTCAAAAAGAGACATCTCAAGTAAGATTCCTAAATTCATATTTAGGCACTAAAATAAATGAAAGATTCCCAACATGCTGAACACCCAGAACCTCCCACTGAAATAAATAAGGGTCACAGTTTTAGGTACCAATTTTTAGCCCGCAGTTACAAGGTTTACCTATAAAATTCACTGAAACTTAACCCTGGCATGATGCATTGGCACATTCTTATGCCAGGCCAATAGATGCTCTGGCTCGAGGGATGAGCTGAGGAAGGGTGCTTCAGGAAAGGAGTGTTTTCATGGGAAGCTGTTCCCCCATATTCTATAGATGGGCTTCCAAAGAGCCAGGCTCTTTGCCTGGCTGCTCATGAGTCAAGCCATATTCTTGCCCTCTGTACTGGGAATGGGCTCTGAAAGCAGAGAATCTTTTGCAGTCAAGGTACAGAGATTCAACAATATTAATGTCAAATCAATTTGAACCTGTGGTGTAAGAATGTAATTCCACCGTATTAAAGAGGTCTGGTCTGAACAGATTCATATTTTTTTGTAACTGTATCATTTACCCTCACCAAGTCCAAAAACTATGGTCCATGAAGAAATTAGAAAGGGCTCCTAGGAACCTCTACCTGAACTCAGAAGGCTCACTTTAGAAGAAGCCACCTCAGATACCCTGTAAACACCCCATCAGAATAGAAGCTCTTCACTGAACTACTGTAAGTACAGTCATAAGGATGGGGTTGCTCCTGGCTTCCTTTCCTCTCATGAACTGAAACTCTTGCCTTTCACAGCTACTCCTGCAAATTAAAAGCCATGGTGCAGCAAATGGCAATACCTCCATTAACTTCAATGGGATTGGGCCACAGCCACAAAACCCCGTTGATTTCTCTCTCCTTCTCTCTGATACACCTATCGCAGTAGCACAGAGGTGGGAAAACTACAGCCCGTGGGCCACATCTAACCTGTGGGACCCTCCTACCAGGCCACTGAGCTCCTGGCCGGGGAGGCTAGCCCCCGGCCCCTCCCCTGTTGTTCCTCCTCCCCCCACAGCCTCAGCTCGCTCTGCGACCGACACAATGCTCTGGGCGGCAGGGCTGTGAGTTCCTGGGGCACTTGTCCCAAAAGGTTTCTTTGCTTTTTCCCTCAGGGTCTGAGGTTTCTTTGCTTCTTCGTGTCCTTCTGTGTGTTTCTCCTATTTCTCTCATATACACAGATCCACCAATCAGTGTGCCTGCTCCTGCTCTTGCTATGTCAGTCTCCAGGGAAACTGCTTGGGCCACATAGTTCAGCTTTTACTCAAGCATTACCATGTGCCTATGTTTTGGGTGGTGGCTCCTATTTTTTCAACTACATGATTCCATGAAAGAGCTTGATTGTTTCTTACATTTATCCTGTATGAAGGGCAGCAGTTACACCCACCAGCTTCAATAAGAGTTTGCCCAACCCCCTTGCATAATAAAGACATATTGTGAGAGCAATTAAGAGAAATTTTGAAGCCATGTAACTACTATAACTTGGGATATTAACAAACAGTGTGAAATGTTTGCTATTAAATTTGAATCCAGGTAAAATAACTGGTTTCAGATATTGTTACAAATGTGAAACAGCCCAGATTTGTAAACACTGTCGCTGAGGCTTGCTAAACCACCAATGTTTCAAGTGAACTGGGTTTACTTTTGAGCACACCTGTACTAATTTAGAATTTCAGTGTGAAACCAGGTTAAACACAGCAATTTCATTCAAATCCCAAACTCACAAGATATGCAAGTCTACACAGAAAGAAACCAAAATAAAGATCTGGTCTTTGGTATAGGAATTATAATTTAGTATATGTACAGAGCTTAGCTCAATGGGGATTTGACCTGGTTGAAATCGACAGGCACTACTTCTTCAATATAAATAATAAAGTACAATGCTAACGTTATGAAACTGAAAAACTCAGTGGTTTTGAATTACTCAAAACTTTAATTTTAACTCCTTTTCTCCCTTTAAAAATCCCAATGTAAGGTCATCAGAACTAAGTAAAGGAAAAAAGAAAACATAACTTTATCATGTTCTATACCTCACTGGAGTGCTGTAGAATTTATTGAATTAACCCTTGTAAAATGCCTTGGAATTCTCTGATGGCAGGTGCTATAGTAATGCAACATATTATCACACCCTTACTGTGTGCTGGGAAAATGTACTTGACTGTCTGGTCTCTGTTGCAGTCACTCACTGAGCCTGCAGAGTATTCTGCTGATAGGATCAGAAGCCTTGGTATAGGTTGACTAAATAGTGACAGCCCTGAATGGGTACATAAACAGTGGGGGAAGCGGAGAGTGGGAGAAGGCACAAGGAGCCTTCTCCCCCTTTTGCTCCACTCATATTTAGGGATTAGTCACAGGGTAATGGGGGAGGAAGGGAGATGGGAGGAATGAGATAAAGGATGAGCCATAGTTTTGCTTCCAGTCCACTACCGGTAGCAATATTCATTTGGCTCGGAGGGCAACCCACACTGTACCCTATGAAAGTGGGTGGGGGAGTGTGACGCTCTTTGATGTGACAGTGCAGCCCCTATTGTAAGTGCAGGGATGCTGGAACAATTTTTATAGTGGGGACACTGAGAGCCATTAAACCAAACTATATATGTTGGAAACCACTTCAAGCCAGGGGATGTGACAGCACCCCCAGTACCTATAGTTCCAGCCCCTATGTGTAAGTGTGACTGGCTGACCTTGCTGCAGGTTAACTTTGTAGCTCTCCTCCTTCCCCCTGGTTCAGGCAGCCTTTAAATCACAGGCTGACCCCGAAGTATTAAAATCAGAAGGTTTAACAATCTGTCTAGCATAATAAGTGATAATTACAACTATAATTCCAAAGCATAATAAGAGTTATGGAGAATTACACTATGATTTGTATTATTCATTCATATGGGGAAACGGTTTTGTCCTAATTAATTTTCCTGAATGCTGTTGTTTGTTTCCACATTCTGAGTTTCCATTCAGGCTCAAGATTTAAATGTAAAATACAACAGGATAAACACAGAACCAGATTCTCAGCTGGTGTATCAGTGTATCTTCATTGACTTCAGTGGAGCTATGCAGCCACCACTCTCCAGCTGCAGCAATGCAGAAATAAGGGTAGCAATACCGCACTCCCCCACACACACACAATAATCTTACAACCCCCCCAACTCCTTTTTGGATCAGGCCCCATACAATTACAAACTATGAAATTTCAGATTAATAGCTGAAATCATGAAATTTACTATTTTAAAAATCCTATAACCATGAAATTGACCAAAATGGACTGAATTTGTAGGGCCCCAGTGATGGCATAGTGAAGAACTCTCTCTCTGCTGCACTTGTCTATCTACATAAAGCCCTGCTCCAATGAGGTGCTGAGGCCCCCTACAAGAACCGAGCTTCCTCAAGTTTCCACTGAAGTAAACCATATTTGAGGGTACTCACCACCCCACTATAGATGCATAGTACAAGTGCACGAATGGTCTCTAACTTAGCTTCTGAGTTGTTAAATGAATCTCTCACCATTTTATTTTTGCACCTCATATTTAAACATGTTGAATTAACTTATAAAATGGGAAAGCACATAGATTCACCAAGAGATCACATATAGAATAGTAAAGGAAATGTGCCAGTCCATCAAAGGCATTATATAAAGACAGCAATATTAAAAAATTATACACAGTTCCAGGGGGCCACATGCTAACAAAGCTTACTAGATTTTCCAAAAACAACTGTGTTTATCCACTCCCTTCCCAGAAAGGGGAGTGAGGAGCAGCTCCCTCCATCCTGGCTCCATGCCACATCAGTTGATGATCATATCATACAGTTGGTTGCTAATGTAAAATGGGATTGCTATACATTTATGAAATCTTATTCCTGTTAGCCAAGGAAATGAGTTTGACTCACCCAACTGTTTACAAGTGAGATTTGTTTTATGGAGGATGCTGACATCAGCTGCTGATCTCCCAATCAAATTCAAACCTTCCACATGATTAAAAGGGTTATTATACTTCAGATTAATTTTACTTCAGTTGAACATTCACATTTATATATTTACAACTGATTTTTAAGCCAGTTTACTACTGGTGGAAGAGGCTGGGCTGACAGTCCTTATCCGATACAGGATAAGTTGAACCACAACAAAGCAGTGCAGCATCTCACAGTTCCAACAATGGGCTTCCATCCTTATACTCAAGTGGCTCCCTTTCTGGGTGAGAGAACAGTTAAGTCTTTCCTTGCCTGTGCCAACCTCATCCTGATAACTCTCAACAAATAAGTGAGAGTAGAATTTGGCCCTTACACTTCAAGACTGGTTCCATGGCCCTATAATTTGAATAGCCAATGACAAAAAGAGAACTAGCCTTACCTGATCTGGCTTCTGAAAACCTGGGAGGCGGCCCTACAAAGAATCTGAGTAGGATTAGCAGGTTTGAAAGCGATATGGCCCAAAGTCTCAGTGTTGAAACGATAACAAACTGACTGGGCTACAAGCTAGAGGAAAATAGTACACTGAATGGAATAATTAGAAGCGCTCCTGGTTTGATGGCTGAATTTACTGGGCCAAACTTGCTACTTGGTGTAATTAAATTTAAGTCAATCAGTGGGCCAGATTCCACTCAGTGAGGAATTGGTGTGTATCTGGAGTGACCCCTGTGGCTTCAGTGAAATCCTTGGGTAAATGAATATAACTGAAAGCTGCATTTAGGTCAGAGTTTTTGGCCCTTTTATGCTAATCTCATATTTATGGGACCTGAGCCTCCAAACCATAGGAAACAACTTTTATGAGGGTGAGTCAGAAACAATCTTCTTCCAGCCAAGCCAATAGAAGCTTTGTTATTCCTGTTCAGCTAGAAACCAGTCCAAGTATCTTATACAAACTATATATATTGCTCACTGGTGCAGGTATGATGTATATGTACATGTTGTCTTATGCAATGTTTGAATTTCAGCCCAGAACAATAAGGCCATTTATTTTCTCCGTACTTATACCCTTAGAAGTTTCTTTTTAAAAAAATATGTTGATGCACTTATATAAAAACAGAACCTTCTTACCCAGCAGACCTGATACCTCTGTTTTCACCTCTCTTAGTAGAAGAATAAGACAGTCTCTGTTCTGGTTCACACATATCTCAACAGAATATGTAAGAATTCTGCAATTGGAACTCAATTATTGCTGGTGATGCACAAGAAGAAAAGAACCCTGCTTGAATATCAGGTCCCAGGTTGACTTGCAGGGCTGGTAGTTAGAAACACATTTTTACTTGCAAACAGGCAATTTTAATCTGAAAATTGTGGATAGGTAATATACAGAAGACCGCTTGAAGCTATTTTTACATAATCACTTTTCAGAGCATAAGTGCATTTTAAACACTTTTGTTCCTAGAGCCTGCTTTTCACCAAAGAAATACCATAACTAGGAAACTCATTCTGTATTTCCAGAATAGCCATCTAAATAGCATTGTCCAATAATTAACAAATGTTCAGATGAAAAATTGTTCAGCTGGAAAAATTGCAATTTCTGATCCTAGCTAGCACTGATAAATGCAGAAGTCAACACTTTGGCCTAGAATTTTAATGGTATTTAGGCATTTCTGCACTCAGCATTGCAATGTCTTTCTGATTTAGGAACCTGAGTCTCATTTTCAAAAGGGATTTAGGCACTTAAGAGCCAAAATCCCAACTTGGAAGCCAATAGGATTTAGTTTCCTAGGTGCCTAAAACTCATTTGAAAATAAGATGTAGGATCCTAAATCAGTTAGGTATTGCAAATACTGTTAAAATCTTGCTCTTTATCTAATTTTGGAATGAGTGGGGTTTATGTTGTTATTGACTCTTTCAGAGGCTCATAGACTGTGGCCAGTGGATCACTATTGGTCTTGGAATACTTGCTGGTCCATGAAGACAACAGGTCACAGGCTGCTGGCTTTCCTTATATCCAGCTGATAAAGCAAACTAAATACAGCAAAAATTCATTACGTGCTTTACTAGTAGTACTTTTCTGTGTAAGCAATTGCTATAATTACCTCATGGATGTCATGTTATGTGAGGTGAGGCAATCCGTGTGGCTGTGACTGGGAGAGGAGCTTGTCCACAAGACAATTTCTATTAAGAAGTGGCCCACAGTATCAAAAAGTCTGAGAACTCCTGGGCTATTTTATTTGAACCTAATGCTTTAGCAAATCTGCAGAAGTACAATGTTTAAGTCATATGCCCATTTTTTCCTCACTCCTACTTAGACCTCTATCTCCTTTTTCTTTACATCTAAGTACCTGCAACTCTTCTCTCCCCGTTCCTTCATCAGGTCAGCAAGACCTTTTTTTCCATCCCCCTTCCTTAGTCCAGCCTTTTGTAACCTATCATTACACACTCTAGGCAGGCCCTTTGTCCATTCTGTCTCTTCACATCCAGCCCTCTGTGATATTTCTCCCATACATTGTCATCCAGGTCACTATAATATACGTCTTTAAAAATACATTGTGCATTTGGCTGTCTCTGTGCTGAGGCCTTTCAATTCTTACTTTTTCCGGTGTGCAGTAAAATCTGAGATGTATCTAGTCCTACAGCTCAAGCAAGGTTTCAACATGGCAGAGAGAGATACAGTTGGGCAACACAATCCAAGTAATATATGATTGGAAAAATCCTTTAATGGTTGTATGGGCCAGTGGAGGAAAGGCTAGAGGAGGGAGGGGTCAGACAGGTCAGAGGGAAGCTGGAAGAGTGGTGGAAGGATAGTCTGCTGGTGGGTATGTGGAATTTCACAGAGAATTGAATTTAAAAGAAGAAAGGGAGTTGAGGAGTTGCTGATTCTGTACATTAAAGAATGTTTGTTTCAGTTCAGAAAGAGATTAGTTATGAAGCATTTCACTCATTTGTAACATACAGCCAAGATTGTCAAAAGTGACCTGTAATTTTAGGTAGCTCATATTTTGGGTGCTCAACTGGAGACACCTTGAAGGAGCCTATTTTCAGGAAGTGTTGAGCATCTGCTTCTGAAAAAATCAGGGTTCTCATTTTACATGGTGTCAAGTTGAGTACCCCAAAAAGATATTAAACCCAAGTCATTTTTTGAAAATCTTAACCTTGTCTGAAAATATCCAAGCCTGACTGGGTAAAGATAGTAGCATAAATAAAATAAACCAGTATACTTAACAACTGCCTCTTTAGAGGTTAGTTAGAACAACTATGGACAACAGGAAGATCTGAAGATGTATTAATTTTGGAAGCCAGGTGCAATCAGATGGAGTGTCATATATTGAGAAGTAGCTGATTTCAGCCTCAGTGATATAAATTATTTACAAAATTGGAGATGTGCTGAGTATCTGAGAGAAGAATTTGACCCTTAGGATGGGAGCTTTGAAATAGTGTACCATACTAGCACAATCGGGTCCTGGTCCATGACAGGTGCTCGTAGGCACTATAGTAATACAAATAATAATAATACTATGTTAACTGGCTTTTCTCAAATGTTTTCTACAAGGCATGGAGCTGAAGTTTACATAATGCCTCCAAACAGAGTTATATTCAACTCAGCAGTTTCACTCCCCAGCAGTTTACATAAACATTTTAATCAGTTCACATACAAATAAGTGATATCCAGATGGGCTTTACAAACCACATTTTATTTGACACACAAAAGTAGTGATTTTTGTAAGATTTTGATGCAGAAGTCAAAAGACTGCCCCAGGTTAAGTTCAACTAACTCCTCAAACTGATTTGAATTTTGGTTTAGACCAAAACCCCAAACTGGGGGAGTTGCATAGCTTGGAGTTTTGTGCTGCAAGTCTTCCACACTGCTTTACCATAGATATCAAAGCGAATCAAAAGATGAGATTTTAACAGGGCTTTTAGAATGTTGGGGGGGGGCGGGGTTTGTTAACACACTCCACATCTATTAAAGTCTGAAGTTCTGCTACATACTATTCAATTCTAGCTTGTTTTATTAATCCATTCTTCCAGTAATTCTTTTTATAAATGAAAATAATAAAAAGGTCAGAGTAACGCCTGCAGCCATAAAAAGAGTGGGAATAAATGGAGTCCTTGTTGAAGATGACAGCGCATGGATTTAGACTATCCAAGTGACTATGTGTGAAATTTAGCCATTTCTAGTGTTAAATTCCCAATTTTGCAAGGTTTTCAGTGTCACGTGTCCAATTATTCAAGTGGTGTTACGGTGACCTGCCAGACAAGGCTGCCCTTTCTGAAAGGGGGAAGTTTCTGATCACTTCTTTAGACTGCATGCTAATCCAGCAACTGTTGCTGTGCTCTTTTTCCTGTCACGTAGGGCAGAAGGTGACTCAGCACGGACTCACTGAATTCCCTGGCAATGGATTTCCCAGTCTGTCAGCTGTTCTTCGTCAGCCTATCAGCACAGCCTTGAAAAAACACTCCTCGACTGTCGTCTAAATCCCCTTCCATCCAGTTTGTCTGCCGGTGTCTATGTGCAGGCAGCATTGACTTTCACAGTTAAGTCAGTTTTGTAATCGAAGCACTGAATTGACTAGCTTTCTTTAAAGACATCTTGTTTTCAGGAACAAGCTAAAGATATTCAGCTAGCTGAATTTCTTCACTGAAGAGACTTCAAAATTAATAAAAATTACTTCAGTCATTACCTTTGTATCCAAACTGTGCCTAGTAAAAATGAACATTATACTGTTACAATAAACTCTCACCTTGTTACAAGCCTCAGCATTATAAGGTTATCTATGCTATCCCTCTGTTAATTAGCTTTGGCACTAGTCTCCATTAGTAGTGACGCAAATCAGAACTGCACTTGGCACAGTGCACTGGTGCTGAGTGGCAAAGTAAAACAGCAAAGAACATTTTGTATTAATGTATAAGATGCATCTATTCCCCACCTATATCCATCTAATTAACTGATCTTAGTGATGTTCTCAGTTCTGACACACCTTTAGGATTTTCTTGTCTTGATCAAAACCTCTCTCTTGTCAGATTCAATTCACTTTGATATTTTCTAATTCTCTGTTATATACCTCACTAGCTTAAATACTGAGACCTCCTGTATGATAAATGCAGAGCAATAAGGACAATAAAAATGTGGAGACTATTTAGGTGATGTATATGCCTCACAGCTAAAAGCCATTTATATGAGACTGCTATGTCTAAACCAGTGGTTCTCAAACTTTTGTACTGATGACCCCTTTCCCATAGCAAGTCTGAGTGTGACCCCTTTAAATAGATAAAAAAATGTGTTTTTAATTTATAACACCATTATTAATGGTGGAAGCAAACCAGGATTTGGGGTGAAAGCTGACAACTCGCGAACCTCCCATGTAATAACCTCGTGACTCCCTGAAGGGTCCAGACTCCCAGTTTGAGAACCCTTGGTCTAAGCCAATAATTTTTCAATAATAAATTGAATATACTTCTCATGAAATGAAGTTATAGTAATAGATCATGATCCAATTAGAATTTACATTAGTTCTTTGTCAGTGATCTGGGGCCTAAAGTTTTGAAAACTGAAATAAAAAGTATTAAATAACAAAGATTTTCCATAATTACTAAATGATTCCAATTTTCAGCAAGTTCACACATGGAGAAGAAAAATCCATGCTCAGTGAAATCATTGTGCAGGCTCCTAAAATCCAGATAAGGCTGGTTGGCTATTGTTTACTAGCTGTCTCGTATGCTGCCTCAGACACTGAGTCACCCTGTTTTTCTGCACCGCCTTTGTTCCAGATTAGACATTTGAAACTCAAATTGCCAGAAGGCATCAAAACTGGGAAACTGTGAGCTTTGTTGTTGCACTTTGGACTCAAATGACCCTCTCAACAGAACAGCAATTTAAAAAAAAAAAAGAAGTGATTGTTCATAAAAGGTGCCAGACTGAGTCCTATTGATCTAAAGAAACCAGTACAAGTTTTCTAATGCTGCCCCACCAAAGTGCCCTGAATTGGAGTTTCAAGACCTGCTTCCCTACTGCTACATCATAACAATCGGTTTCACACAGTGGGAGGGGGTCAGTAGTGGACAGGTTAGGGTGGAAGAGAGAAATATCTTTCTCCACATTGAAATGTAATAGGGCTCTGTTAGTTTTCTGCAGCCCATTATCCACAAAACCCAGAGGGTGCCCCAGCCAAACAGCTGAGGCATGGCAAAGGAGTTATCCTGGCATAGGGCTGGTGTACTAACCAACTGTCTACTTGACTAAGGCTAGTCAGTCTGATTCACTGAACAGCAATTAAATGGTAGCAACACTTCTGGGTACTACTGACTTGGATTTGAGTTGATGACCTTACAGCAGAATGTTTCTCTGACCCATTACATACTCCAAGCTATCCAGTCCCCATTGTGTATCACTTCTTATTGTGTTGTTCCTGTCCTATTTTATTCATCATTCTGGCATGAGGAAAATAAACACGGATATACTTAGTTATAGACCATCAATTACAGAGTGCTCGTAGTCACACAGCTAGAGCATCTATTCTTCTACAAATGCTTCTGTCTATCCATAGTAACGGCTGCCACATTTGAATTGTTTCCATTTATGAAAGTTTTGCCATCAAATGTAATAGTAATTTAAGCTTGAGCAGATGGACTGACACATATTAAATCCTTCATTTTTGCATAGCAGCACCTCTATCACATTGATTGTTTTCCTTACTTCCATTCCCCTACTGGCTTTCCAACAACATTGCCACACCTCTGTGCTCCACTTTTCCCTCCCCTCCCACAGCTCATTTTACTAATTTCTTCCATTTTCAGAAGCAACCAACTCTTCCTGAAAAGTCATCTGGGGGCCCTTTGTTTTTATATAATTTATGCTACGATTAGCCTTAATTCCTCCCTACTCAAGAGCGATCATTTGTAAACATCATTGCAACTAGTTACCTCACATGAGTTTTCATACAAGCATCAGTTTAAGATGGTTAGCTCTTTGGAGCAGGGACTGCAATATGTTTGCACTCTGCCTGGCATAATGACATCTGACATGGTTGGCTTCTAGATACCACCACAATATAAATGTTAAATAATGACTTCTGGAAATACCACATTTGGCAATCCTGTCAAGTTGCAGCAGTTTGGCTTGCCCACAGGGATGAGAGCTTCTGAGGGGAGAGTAAATGTAGATTACAGGGATTTGTTAGGTGGCTTGTCATCTCCAGATATGAGGTATTAGACAATAAAAGGAAGGTACTACAGTGTTAGATTAGATCTACTTTCCATTAGTGGATGGATTATGTAGTATTTTGTACAAAAATGCATGTTGTAATTATTCACTTGTAACACATATATGAGCATAACTTAATTTTTTCCCATACCATTCACTACTCAGATATTGAGTTACATATAGCTTAAAACTGATCACCTTTTGGATACAACATAGAAAAACTGCACTTTTCTTGGCTGCCTAAAATCATTCCCCTGGCCAAGTTATAGAGCTATTTCAAAGGAATTGCTGCCTAACGAATATTAATCAATCTCTCATGCTGTGGGATTGTTGCTGTTATCTATATATAGAACAGACTGGTGACTCATTCACACACTTAGAGTCTGAGGGGATTCCTAGACTGGCAATAAGTAAAATTACCACTGTTAGCATCTTCATTTCAGGACTTATCTCCTAGAGAGTTTGCTGGCACTATAAAGACTGCCATTTTAACCTTTTCATTAGGGTTAATTTTAGGAGAAAAATGGTTGTTTTGTTTAAAAAAAATGGTAAAAAGGAAAAATGAAATTTAACTTTTTTTTTTTTTAACAAATGATTTGGTTTTGCAATGTCAATCTCATAACTTTAAGGACAAACAAAACAACAGTCTGTATTGGCCAGATCAACAATAGACGTAACATACTGATTATTATTATTTACATCTTGGATTTTGCAGTTGGGTTTATGCTAAATAATCTGAGATGCATTATGTTGTCTGGAACAGATTAAAAAGGTCAAAACAATGGCTCTCAAATTATCTCATAAATTTCAATATAACCTTAACTATAGAGTTGCTATCCATATCTCCAAACAGGATTAAAATCCCCCTGTTTCTCACTGTATTTATTTGCTAAATTTGGCCCAATAACTTTTCAGACAATTGAATTTTCTGTGCAATTTTTGTAGTGTCACACTACTTTAAATAATGGCTATGTTTTCTGCACATTTGGGGGGACAGGGAGATTCTCTTTAGCTAGAAACCCCACTATGCCCACAAAGTCTAAATATCAAACTGACAAACTTTAAAAGCATCTTGGCCAAAGTCCACTTTTGGAAAAGAAATAATCACATCAAAGTTATTTCCCTTATTCTGAATAAATTGTTTGAGCTATGTGAGGATTAGCAGACTGCCCTAGTCACATCAGCTACCTCTATTTTCTGATGCTGCCATCCTCCCTCCCTTATCAGCTCTTTTCTGTTCATACCACTTATGAACTTGGTGTGGGATAAAACAGAGCTCATTGGGATTCTCAGTAGCTAGTGGAGATGTTGGGGGACAGAGAAAGGGGTGGAGGTTTAGGAGATCATGAGGGCTTGCGGAAGACCAGTAGTAGCTTGACAGGGATTCCCCAGGTTCTAGGGATAAGAGTGTGCATAGGGCCTGGAATGATGAAGTCTAGTGTCTCTGCCAAGGTATCAGTGTTTGAAGAGCTAATCAAGCACATGGAGATGGCAGGATTGTCAGGAGCCTTTCATCTGCCAGCGTCAAGAGACAGACATTCAGTTCTTCCAGGGCTGCTGCCTTGGCTGCCTAGTGCATACACATTTATATATCATTTTCAGCTTCCTAAATATAGCTTCAAAAAGCCTGTAGACCTTACAGTTTGGAACGTCTAATGTTTAGACTATATCATCTGTTTCTAATTTAGCGCCCAAATCAACGAGACGACTCACATGAGTGGGGATTGCAGGATAGGGCTGTTAGATTGTAATCTCCAAGCATGAGTCTTCAGGATAACTCTCATGCAAGAATGTATTGCTGTTGGGATGCTTGTGTAAGGGCCATTTAGGATCAGTCCCTGGGTTTGTACAGTGCTGAACACAAGTGGTACTCTATAAAAAAATAAACTAAAAATCAGTAGTTTTCAGTGAATATAAGTAGTTCCCAGTGGATTGTAGATGAATTTGGTCCAGTGTTACTTGGTTTATTTTCTGCCCCATAATTATCTGGTAAAATCTGTATTTACAGCACCTATTTACTAACTATTGTCACCTGCCTTCATGACCACTAAATTCCCAGTCCTTGTACAAGCTCTTACTACCTCTTATGTACACCATAATTCATTATGTGGTCATCTGCTTAGCATATTACTGGTAACCTGCTGAGGCGCTCAGCTCCATGGAATGAATTCTAAGCAGCTTCTTATCATAGTCAAGAAGGAAAAAAGTTTGATTTAATGCCCAACTGATTACAAAACAAAGGTCTAAAAAATCTGCTCAACAACCTGCAAATGTTGCCACCACAAACATTATTGTCACAGTTTTAGTCTGCATAGAGGGTTTTGTGAGCTCCATGTTACATTAGTGAAACGTTATTTAAAAACTGAGAACACAGTGGAACAAGCTTTCAGCAGGGTAGGGGCAGTTTCTAGAATGGCTGTTATTACCTGGGTTCACTACATCACATATAGCCCCTCATCAGTGGACTGGGTATTATTGAGAGCAGAATTTTACTAAAAATGGCCTAAGAATATTCCCCCATTTGTACTCCATTAAATCTCTTAACTCATGAAGTCAGCAGGTGAGTTGGAAATAGCTAGTAGAAAAACAATAATTCTTATCCTTGAGGCTCAGTGCCAGTGGAAAAAAGTGGCCAGAAGTTGAGCTGATCAGTCTTGCAACGATGAAATCTAACGCAGCAGCTGTTTTTCTGGGAACTGTCACTCATCACATTTTAATTTCACAGTTTTGAATTAATCTTTTCCAAATGCAGCACTGAAGGGCAGTGAGATAACAGCTTTCCTTTCAGAAGAACTGGATTGAAAGTACGGTGAGTTTTCTTCCCTTTTGGTTTTACTTGTTCTAACACTAACACATTGCTCATGGAACTGAGCTAAGGACACACTTAGAACAGAGATCAAGAAACGATACGTTAGTCCCGGAATTATGCAAAAAAATCAGCAGTTTCAATATGATCCCATGAGCTTCATTTTGAATTTTAGGGGTGGATATACCCAATAGTGAGAAACAACTTTAAAACTCATAAGAAATTGTCTGTTTATATAATGCACAATTAGCCTTTTGAATTTGAGATAAATATTGAGATACCATTGAGACTAAGGGCTTAGTCTGAATCAAAGAAGGATTAGACATGTATATGAATAATGAGGACATGCACAGCTAGAATAGAAAACAGGTGGAGGGAAGGTGGGGTGTTTATCCTAAAAGGGGCTTGTGTACCCACAGTATTTGCACCACATTTGACTAAATCACTAAAAAAACATGGATCTGGTTAAATTAGTGCAATCCCCTTAATGTTGGCCCAGTTATACCAGTATAAAGGTGTTTCAGTCAGTCAAACTGTACCCTGTAAAGAGCTACAACTTTTTTTGCAGCATTTGGTTTGTTTTATTATTTAAAAAGCTCCAGCTCCTGGAATCAAAAGTGATAACAATCACAGCTTTCATTTAAAAACAGTAAGTAGCCCTCGTGACTGTGGAGAAAAGATTGAAAAATGCTTTAGTGTGACTGAATGAAGAGAAGGTATTGTGACGGGTTGGGACACAGAAACCCCCCCGGTAGCTGCCACCTGATGTGCCAAGGCTACTTCTGTCCCTGCTTTCCTGCCCTGTCAGCTTAGGGTTTCAGTGCCCTGCCTGGTTTGAGCCAAACTTGCTAGCCCTTCTGCAAACCCAGACCCAGTTACATTCTATTCACTCATTAGCATATATTTATAAAATCATATAGAGTGCGACTTCATAAGAACATAAGAACGGCCGTATTGGGTCAGACCAAAGGTCCATCTAGCCCAGTATTTGTTTCCCAACAATGGCCAATGCCAGGTGCCTCAGAGGGAGTGAAGCTAACAGGCAATGATCAAGTGATCTCTCTCCTGCCATCCGTCTCCATCCTCTGACAAACAGAGGCTAGGGACACCATTCCTTACCCATCCTGGCTAACAGCCATTTATGGACTTAACCACCATGAATTTATCCAGTTCTTTTTTAAACGCTGTTATAGTCCTAGCCTTCACAACCTCTTCAGGTAAGGAGTTCCATAAGTTGACTGTGCGCTGCGTGAAGAAGAACTTCCTTTTATTTGTTTTAAACCTGCTGCCTATTAATTTCATTTGGTGACCCCTAGTTCTTGTATTATGGGAATTCACAGATAGGTTATAGCAAGGTTAATATTTTCAAGTGCAAAAATGTGCATAAATGCTATTTAGTGTATTTATAAAGTTTTTTTGCACACAAGACCCCAACATGTATTTTGCTTATTGCAATTACATGAGGAACACAGAGTTTAGTACAGTGATCCTAGCATTGTATAAAGTGTGTTTTTGAAAATCCCTTTTCAGTAATTTTGTTGTGGTGTGTTAACTGTCTTGACCTCCTGGCACCAAATCTAAAAGTTTGTTTCTAGTTACTGCTTGAAGTCTTCAGAATAATACACAGCAAAGTGGATATTTTGAGTCATCTCAAAGAACTGGAAAGTTTCTCTCTGTTAATGTTTCCATTTTAACGGAGACTGACAACATTTTAATATATCTAACTGGTCATTGCGCTCAGCACAGGAAGAGGCAAGCAGTTTCTCTAGATTTTACTTTTTTCATGTGAATAATCCTTTTGAGTTCGTTGGGTCTACTTAGTGAGTAAAGTTACTCACTTGCATATGAGCATTAGCAAAATAAAATTCCTGTAACTTTAAATGCAAAGCAACACCATAAACAAATTAATGAGTATTTTTTATTATCCCAGGATGAAAGCAAAGCCAGATATTTGCTTTAATCCAATTTTTCCATGCTTTACTCATGTTCCTCATCTCCCTCTGCATCTTCTGCTTGTGATTTCTTTCATATGCCAAGTCTTTTGCGTCAGCACAGTCCCAGAAAATAGAACTGTTGTTCTCACTGATGACCCTCAGTTTTGCAAGAAACCAAATGGTGGCTTCTTCCCCATTGCTAATAAGAAAAAGCTTTTATGTGTATAATAAATTCATGTGGTCTGACCTTAGCAGCCAGGGTAAGGCCTGGAAAAAAATATATCATGTTGTTGCCTTTGTGTAGACTATCTTTTACAGCTTGGGATCGAGTCTGAGCGACTTTTTTCTGAAATTCCAATGAGGTTGTTTTTGTCACCTACGTTTGTCTTCATTTGTGCTGCTCTAACAGGATCTCTCAACATGCAGTATATTGGGTCCTTCTTCACATTAGTATTATGGGTAAATGGTCATAAAGAAGAGATATATATGCAGAAATGTGTGTGGAAGTCCTCCATTTGACTGCCTATGTAAGTTAATTGAATTCCAAGTGGGCAAATATGTAATTATTTTTTCACTTGTGCAGTTAATCAGGCATTCAGATATCACAATGATTAACAGTATAAAAATGCAGATGATGGAGAAGCACACACAGTTGAAACTAGCTTCCCATTATAAGCCCAGTTTTCTACCCCCCTCATTAATTCTCCACTGGCATATAATTGACTGAACCTCAAAACTCATTGAAGCTTAACTAAAAGTTATTCAGGAAACTTTAAATTGTTCTAATCACTTGCATGTGGATGTAGTGTGCAACAGAGATACATTACGACTGATAGCTCTCTCTAATGCAGACAAGCCTGTTGTAAATTATGGGCTGTTTGTTTCCCACCACCTGCTGAAATAAGCCATCATTAGTTTGCCATTTTGCTGCATTTTGTATTAGGCTAAAGAAAGTCCAGAGTCTGATTCTTATGTTCCCCACATGTTGGGCCAGGATAGAGAAGCATTCTGCATAGAGCTGTAGATGTCTGAAAGTGTTAAGATGAAATATTATATTGCTTTTATCCTTTTTTCCATGCCTTTTCCTCCTACGCATGTGTCATGGTTCACAGTGAGCTGTCCCTTTGACCCCTCACTTAGGGCTTGTCTACATCAGAAAGTTGCAGCGCTGGTGAGGGAGTTACAGCGCTGCAACTTTGAAGGTGTACACATCTGCAGGGCACCACCAGCGCTGCAACTCCCTGTTTGCAGCGCTGGCCGTACTCCCGTTTTGTCTCGGGTGTAGAGGATCCAGCGCTGGTGATCTCTTCATGGGCGCCCCTTCCAAGTGACCACACCTATACTTCTCTCAGGATGGAATCCTGCAATTTATTCCAGTCTTAAACTTGATCTCCTGCTCATAGCACCCATGTGCTAACCATCTGTCCTTAGCAAGGTGAACCAACCCCTAGTAGTGTCTTCCCTTCATCAATCTGTGATCAGTATGAAAATGAGTGACACAGAACAGCCTCTGTAAAACAAAGTATTTAATTTACCACAGGACTGTAGCAGAGAGGGAAAGAGTTAAAACAAGAGAAGCCCCTATGCACATTATCTTACCTAAACTTTAGGCTTTCCTTGCTAGTTTAGGTAGACCCCACTTGTCCCAGGCACAGCACATCCTTCCCTACTCCCAGCTGTGGGTACGGGTGAGACCATCTGCAGCCCTCCAGCTTCTCTCTCAGTCAGTGTCTCCCCCTGAGTTCACAGGCAGGCTTTTTATCCATTTTTAGATTTCTTTGCCTGGCCCTGAGACCCCTAAACTTGGTCACTGCCATTTATGTATGGCACCAACTGTGTCGGAAGTAGACTTCCAGCCGTGAATTCACTGTACTGTCCATTGAGCACTGGTAATTGAGTTAGAATCATCGCCTGCCTTACTGTTAATTTGTAAAACCCTCCAGAATTGAGTTAACTCTCTACTCCCATGTAGCAGACAGCATGATGATAATCATATAGATAGGAGTACCTACAATATTTACAAAAAAAAAAAACCAAATATCTAACACATTTTCACCCCATGGCTAGAGCAAAACAGATGTGATGCTGGTAGGCAGAAGAAAGTATTTTGAAGGGTTTGCAGCCAGGGTGCTGTCTTCTTTGTTTGAAAGTTCACTTCCACAATTGTTTAATTCAGTGCATAGGCTATGAGTACTCTTGGATTCCTCATTGACATTGAACTCTCACATCACAATGGCCATGTCCATAGAGCATGTCCAGTTCACTAGGAGACTCTGTCCAATCCTGGCATACAAAGACGACTTGGTATCAATTATTCATGTCATTGGACTATAGCAATGCAATATAACTGGGCATGAAGCCTTCAGCATTTAGGAAATTCCAAATGCTAGTACAAAATGCTGCAGTGAATCTCCTCAGCAACACAGGCTACCATGAGCACATCACACCTGTCCTCCACTCTCTATACTGGCTTCCCATAGAATTTCAAATATGTAAAAGATTGTCTGAAGCTCTGGGATGAAGACTGCGGTCAATGACTTTGCTCCATTGTGCCAGAGGAGCAATCTAGAATAACAGTAATGCTACTCTGGGCAGGAGATAAGAGTTTGCTCAGGGGGTGGTCAGAGATGGTGGAGTGAATTCCCACAGGACCACCACAAACCTCACTACTTTCTGCTCCAAGTGCTAGACACACTTCTTTTGACCTTGCCTTCTCTAATATATACTCATAGCAACAGGTATAGTTAAAAAAAACAAAAACAAAAAAACACACCACACCTTACCAAAACAAGTTACTCCACTGCAAATGCTTCTCTCTCTGGGGAATGGATGAGAGAACAAACAACATGTGACAGATGTTAGTCACATTGCTTAATGTATTCCTGGAAGGAGCTCAGGTACTATGGTGATGAATGCGGTATAAAACCTATATAGAACAGAGGCCAGGCCACAAAGAAGGAACTGGATAAATTCATGGTGGCTAAGTCCATAAATGGCTATTAGCCAGGATGGGTAAAGAATTGTGTCCTTAGCCTCTGTTCGTCAGAGAATGGAGATGGATGGCAGGAAAGAGATCACTTGATCATTGCCTGTTAGCTTCACTCCCTCTGGGGCACCTGGCATTGGCCACTGTCGGGAGACAGATACTGGGCTAGATGGACCTTTGGTCTGACCCAGTATGGTCATTCTTATGTTCTATGGTCAACTCCTTCCAGGGCAGTGAGAGGGCCACAGAGCTGACTGATGTCCTATACTAATTTGAGACTTCCCAAGGAAGCCAGTTCAGTTACTTGAAACCTGCTTTGTGCCATCATAGTGGCACCAAAACAGAGTGCAGCCCGTCTCCTTGCTGCTGTGCATCTGTGATAATATACTCATTAAGTTATTTTTAATGGAATAAAATAAGTGGGGGAAATCCCCTCATCCAGTAGAAAATCATCAGGGAAGGGGGTGGGAGGGGTCCTACAGGACTATTAACTTATAGCTGGTGTCAAGGAAACAATGACTGTTCCTCTCTCATCTCTCCTCTTCCCATGTAACTCAGACACATAGATCTTCCATGAGGAAGGGAAGAATGCTGTCTTTTCTACCCACAAATCTTAGGAGAATGATCTCCCTCTCTTCAGAGTGGAGATTTAATTCTGAAAATGAAATCCTTGAAAACAGGAGGAATGTGTGTCATAGAAAAACTTTTTAATGCAACCAATTAAAATAAAATATAGGAAGAAAAGTAATTTTTTCCTCAGTTCAGTCCCTCTTCATTATAATGACTATTTTCCAGCTGTGTTCATGTAGATTCGGTGTGCACACAGACTTTCCCCACTAATAATTTCTGCAAAGATTTCCACAAAGAATTTTATGGGCTGGTTTGGCCAAGAAGAAAATCAGCTTTTTTCATATAATAGTGCGCAGCTCTAATCGGGAATGCTACACTCATTTGCTGCTGAGCTGGACAAACCTTATCTATAAGCAGTACATGTAAACCAAAGCCTTTGCTAGCAGGAAGTGTCTTGAAGGTAACAAACTAAAGGAGGGATGGGAAGATTGGTGAAAACGAGATACCCCCACTACAACTCAACAAAAACAGAAGTTCTCACAGCCATGCTGAGCATTCAAATTTCTTTCAAAAGAACGACTGAAATAACAGTTTAAACAGCTGTTTGTAGAGATCAGAAGGGAATGAGGGGCAAGGAAGCATAAGGTGCCTAACAAATCTAAAGTAACTTTTTTCAGTTAAAAGATATGTCATGTGACATGAAAAAAAATTGGACACTTGGAGGAAGGCATGTAATTTCATCATATCACCTGATTTTATTTATATTTGTAGGCTAGTTCACAACCACTTTTTTGTAGGATGTCAGGAAATATACATGGATTCTGCTCAGCTAATGAAGCCAGTTAGTAAATAATTACTGTGTACCACAGCTGGAGATAGAGCTGTTTATTTATGTTATACTTTGCTTTCAGACTCCAGACTCACCTCATGCTTTCAAAGTTACCATCACCAAGTGTCTTTGTTGTGCAGGTTATGTTGAGTTGTTTGATATTTTGGTAAATACTCAGAATTATGAGTCAGACATCTTTAAGACACAGGAATTTGAGTTTTTTTCTGCGATACTCACAAAGTGTTCATTGACTTTCATGTGTCACTGTCATAAACAGATAGCTAAGGGTTAATGTCTCTTTCACCTGGAAAGGAGTAACCTGAAACACCTGACCAGAGGACCAATCAGGAAACAAGACTTTTTCAAATCTGGGTGGAGGGAAGTTTTGGGTGTGAGTTCCTTGTTCTTTGTCTTGTGTCTGACCCTCTCGGCTCTGAGAGTGATTTTTCTATCTCCTGCCTTTCTAATCTTCTGTTTCCAAATTGTAAGTACAAAGATAGTAAGACAATAAGGTTTATATTGTTTTCTTTTGTATTTACATGTGTGTAGTTGCTGAAATGTTTAAATTGTATTCTTTTTTGGATAAGGCTGTTTATTCATTTTTTTTCTTTTTAGCAAATGACCCTGTATTTGTCACCTTAATACAGAGAAACCATTTTTATGTCCTTTTCTTTCTTTTTTATATAGAGCCTTCTTTTTAAGACTTGTTGGAGTTTTTTCTTTAGTGGGGACTCCAGGGAATTGAGTCTGCAGCTCACCAGGAAATTGGTGGGAGGAAGAAGTCAAGGGGGGAAAATCTCTTTGTGTTAGATTTACTAGCCTGACTTTGCATACCCTCTGGGTGAGGGAGGAAGAGGAGAAATTATCTCTCTCTCGATACTTGTGTTTTCCAGGACTGGAAACAGGGAGGGTGGAGTCCCTCTGTTTAGATTTACAGAGCTTGCTTCTATATCTGTCTCCAGGAACCCAGGGAGGGAACACCTGGAGGGGAGGAGGGGGAAGGGAGATGGTTTATTCCCCTTTGTTGTGAGACTCAAGGAATCTGAGTCTTGGGGTCCCCCAGGGAAGGTTTTGGGGAGACCACAGTGCGCCAGGCACTGTATAGATTCCTGGCTGGTGGCAGCTTTACCAGGTCCAAGCTGGTAACTAAGCTTGGAGGTTTTCATGCTGACACCCATATTTTGGACGCTAAGGTCCAGATCTGGGAAAAATGTTATGACAGTCACAATCAGCACACATTTAATGTGGGCAATCATTTCTCAGTTAAATTCTGCTCATTCTAATAGCATGAACTCCTCTCCCCAACCCCCCACAAATAGAAATCTGTATTTTTCTAATGGTGGAAAGACTCCAGAAAACTCCTGTTTCTAGAACATCAAAATATGAAGAGAGTAGTTGACTATTTGGAGAACACAGGGGCTGTTCGCTTTCGTGAGACATGTAACCAGCCATACTATGGCTCTGCTTTGTTCAGCCAAGTCATATTTTTGGGAAACTTCTCTGGTAATAGAGTAGGAGGAAGCATTTGTTTGCATTCGCTCTGACCACAGTATCCTCGGTCTCTGTCATCTCTATAGGGACTGCTTAAGGTCCTGAACCTAGAACTTGTTGCACATGGCAGCAGATCTCTGTGCCTGCGTGGAGTGCCACTGACAAGGGTTTTCTCATGTGGAGAGAACTGCAGGACTGGAGCCATAAAGATCAAAGTTTAGTCACTAACGCTTCTGCTATACAGGCCTGTGTTAGGGAAGGTATGGAGTTGCACAACTCCAGAGAACCTCCAGAAAGGATTATGCCACAGGATTCAGTCTTGCCCCAACCCATACGAGTAACGTGCACACTGCACTATCCCTTGGGATAAGCTAGATCTGTGGGCCAGTGTAGCTGAGGAATTTGGTGAGGGCTCTGCCTCCTTCCCATGCCCCTTGTGGGGTGCTTACACAGCTTTCAGCACATGAAAGGACCAAACCCTGAGCTTCCCAGAGTGAAAATACTATTATTGTATCTATCCCTTATGTAGCCTTTGTAGTGGTGGGAGGGGGACTTCTCCAGACACAGACTGGTTCTTCACATTGTGAACTTACAAGATTGCTTTAAGGAATCCAAGTTTTCTTTTTGCCTCCCATTTCCAAAGAAATAAAGGCAGACCAGGTTGGCAGAGAATTCAGACTTGAGGCCTTCATTGTGTATATGACAGAGGTTTATTGTATCATTGTGTTCCATCCAGTGCTTTCAATACAAGTAAGTTACACACACAAAAAGTGATTTGACTCTCATTCTTCTACAGGGATGGCTGCCAAGTCAACTCTTCCAAGAATAATCCCTGGCTGTGAATTGCAGGAATAGAACCGGTGTGATTTGTAAACAAGCTAAGGAAGTAAAAGATCTGCCAATCTAGAAGATGTCAGCTACACTAAGTTGAACACAAGCAAGCAGCAGTGCTGGAGCCTGCTTGTTTGCAGTTAAAAGAGTTTGGGTTTCCGGTGGGGGCTTCCCTCTCTCCCAGGATATTCCATATTCTTACAAGCTCAAGAGAGGTAGGACTTCACCCAGGAATCACTGTAACACACATCTATCCTAACATGAACAGAACCCCTGTGTCATTGCAAAGAAGCAAGCAGTGGGAAATTACATAAACCCCAGATGCCTCAAAGGAATTCTGTCTCCTCCTCTGCCCCTCCAGCCCTGGATTCTTAGGCCTGATCTACACTGGGGGAGGGGGAAGAATCAATCTAAGTTACACAACTTCAGCTATGTGAATAACGTAGCTGAAGTCAATGTACTTAGATCTACTCACAGCAGTGTCTTCATTCCTCATTCCATGCCTGTCGACTCACCGCAGTGTCTTCACTGCGGTGAGTCGACAAGCATGGAATGGGGAATAGAGCTTTGCATGGCTGTGTTGTGTATTAATGTGTGTATAGTTTTTTGGAAAAAAATTAATCTAATTATTATTGTCTTCATCATCACTACTAGTCACCAGTTCAAGTAGTCAAATAAAGATTGATACAGAGTGTACATCTGGGCAAAATAATTGTAGCAATTTTTTCCAGTCAAAATATGCTTTTTCTCACAAGCATAAAACATTTGTGAAACTGGAGCCGTTTAACTGAGTATTGATGAAATTCTGCACTTTATTATTAGATAACTTCTAAATTCTGTGCATTGCAGATCTGACGTGCTTTGGTTAGTTGTGCACTACTTGCTACATAAGGAACATGGATATTGGTTCTGGTTGGCTGACCAATGCCCCTGGTGTCTGGAAAGTTAAAAGAAGCAATTGCTCTGGGACAGAGCAGCTTGTTTGCTTTATCTGAACCAGTCAGGAGAACAAAACAAAACAACAAAACAGTCTGCAGAAACAGCACGGTGGGCTCTGTACACCCTCTTTCAGTTTGTGGGATTCTTTAGGGCACCAAAAATAAAAAACAACCTAATAGATTTCAGGTAAAAGTGATGAAATAGGAAAGCAAGAGTGGAGCCCACTTTTGCCAAAGTCTTATGCCCTCTTATTTCACAGTACATTGTGTTTCTTCTTAAATAAATACAATAGATTTACATTGATGTTCCACTGTGTAGTGTTTCAGCTATTCATTTTGTTAAGAGACACGATAATTGAGCCAAGGGAGTCTTACCTTACTGAGGTTCTTTGGCTGAATAAGCTGGATCTCTTGCCCAACTATATGATAATCATATGTTAGTTCTCATTCTTTAATGACTAATGGCAATTTAAAAAACAATATAAAGGCTACACATCTTTGCTTGCTTGAAATTTGTTTAATGTTGCATGATTACAACAGACTCGTAGATTTAGCCTTTAGTATATTGATTTATCTTGTTAAGCTTTGTCCTTCAGAGTCAGCAAAACCTGGTTGCAAAACTCCAGTGCCTAACTGAAAGGTGGGGAGCATACACAGTCTCCATTGACTTAAATGGGAGCCGAGAATGCACAACCCCTTTGGAAAACAAATTAGGCAACAGGTCCTCTTCAAGGTTCTAACAGACCATTTAAACTCCGTTCTGAAACATGAATTGACGTTTCAGTTATTGGAGGATTTCAAGTTAGAGCTGTAGTTTTGTTGGAGAGGGACTTCCTGCAAATGATTTGCAAATTACTAGGAAATGTGGGTAATGAACCTGACCACCTAAGATATATGTGTGTGTAGGTTTTTTCCTTCTAATAAGCCATTTCTTTTCGTTTGGGTGAAGGTTACAGAAATTGGGTTTCATTATACTGATTATTTCATGACAATATCTGGAGGAGTTTCTTTTTATATGACAAATCATGACTTATTATTGCAATATTAATGAATGTCTTCTTAATATTGTATTCAATACTACAACCAGGAAATTTACATATGCTAATTTGGACCATCCAAGCAAGTGAATGGAACAATCTCAGATAAGTGTTAAAATCAGAATTACAGTATAATTCAATATATACTGAAGGTATCATTTTATACCCTACCAAATATTTGGTCTTGAATATAATTTTTTATTTTTAAGCCCAAATCTATTCCTCAATTATAGTACTCAAGATAAATTGCAGTCTAGGCCTGATCCAAAGACCATAGACCTCAATGGGCGTGTTCTCAATTATTTTGAAAACTTCTCATAGCATCCTGTTTACCTGCAAGTCTGATTTTCCTTTGAACAATTTTTGGAGTTTGACAGTCAGTTTATGTACAAACAACCAGTACAAGAGATATTTGAAGTAACTTCAACTCCTCTCTGTATCTTGGTTAGCTACACTGATGTCTAGAAAAGAAAACAGACATTGTGTCTAGTCTCTCTGATAAGATACCTTAGTTTCTTCATGACAGCTTGGATTAGTTTTTGGCCCTGTTTGGGGAAAAAATGGGTCCTTGTCTTTGTCCCTCTACTTCCTGGCTGATATCCTGAATGTCTTCTCAATTCATGATGATCATAGTCTCCTTCAGATTCTAGATCAGAATCATAGTTATCCAGCTGTCAGATAAGTTGGTAATGGGCCCATTTACATCAGCTGATGATCTAACCAATAATATACTGGTATTGTTTACTGCAATAGAATTTTCTGTGGTTTCTAAACAAATATGTAGAGGATCTCTTCCAGTTTATGAGGAGTTTTAATGGGGGTCCATAGATCATGATGACTCTGTTAATGTTACATTGGTTTTCAAGCCCATCTGCCATGACCAAAGTTTCTAAATGCATCCGCAGCTATCCAGTTGGCATGTGTAGTTAAGTCTGTACACCCTAAATGAGTATATTTGCATGTACTTTTTGGTGGCCATTTTGAAAACCTGGCCAAAAGCATAAAACTTTCTCCCAATTCTGTTTTGTCTAATTTTAAATCTAATAGAGGCTACTGCCACCTCCACACAGCACGTTAGCAATAATTGCACTTGTCAAAGGCCCCAGTTCAGCAGGATGCTCAGGTATGTGCATAACTTTAACCACCTGAGTACCCCATTAATTTCAGTGGGACTATGCATGTGACCAGGGACCTTACTGAATTGAGCCCCATGGGCCTTTATCTTAAGAGATTTATCAAACCTTCCAGCTTCTCTTTGAAGTATTATCATACTGATTTTTTATGATGGGTAGAGAAAGATATAGAAGGGTTAAGTCACTTGCCGAAAGTAAGTGACTGAGGCATGAACAAAATCCAGAAGGCTAGATCCTAGTCCTTTGCTCTAAACATCTTATCAGGCACCTCCCATTTTATATGCAGTCCTCTAGATTTAATGCAACATTCAATACAGGCTTTCCATGGCACAGTGAGTGCAAGATAGTGCTGCTTCTCTTTATATGGAGTCAGATGCCTGAGCTTTGGCAAGAAAAGTGTCTAAATTCAATCTTTCCCCCTTCCTAAAATCCTTCCTCTCCATGCCCACCTCATATCCCCTCGTAGGCATTACTCCAGAAGTACACAATAAATCCCAGGCAGAAAAGAACAAGTTATACACAAAACAAAGCACTGAAAGGAAGAATATCTGGAGCAGTGTTCTCTGGGAGCCAGCCTGTTAGCTGCTTCTCCTCCTCCTTCCCACCCTCAAATCAACCATCAGATTAATCTGTGAGGCCTGGCAATTCTAGCAACATGTCGTAATATTCTTTTCCTTTTATCTAAGTAACAAAAAACATAATACACTGATGTCTAGTAATCACCCACAAACTATGTTTTATAATGTTACATTGATAATTCAGTTTCTGCTGGTCAACATTTTCTGACATAGTAGACTTTGAACAGTATGCCACTGACCTTCGCATTGGATTCCATGTTAAAAGGTTAATAACCTTCTTGGCTCAATCAAGCTGATCACAGGACATATGGGGACAAGCTCATGCTGTTATAGATGCCAACAATTGAAGGATATTAATCAGACATTTGTTGGGAGAAATAGGGCCACATTTTTATCTCCAAATGAAATAAACTGGGTTAGATAGATATTTTGGCAGAACATGAAAAAAAGTTGTTGTTTAATAGCCAAATATTGACTGTCCAAGTTTGGTTATGCTACATTTTCTACTGTCTATTCTCAACCATTCCATTCCTCTCCCCACTCAAACATATACTGGGCACAATTTTAGCCAGTATCCTGAAAATTAGATCATCCATTTTCTGAGCTCTTGGGACAGATTCTACTCTTAGTTACACTCGGGTAAATACAGAGTGACTCAGCTGACTGTAGTTCAGTTATTCCAGCTTTGCACCTACATAACTGAATAGAATTTTGCCCCTGCTGTTTTGCCTGTCAGAAAGGAGAATGTCTTGTGGATTTGTTTATGTCCTCTTATCAAGTTTCATGCAGGGCTGCCCAGAGGATTCAGGGGGCCTAGGGCAAAGCAATGTCAGGGGCCCCTGCCATAAAAAAAAGTTGCAATACTAGAGAATACTATATTCTCATGGGGGCCCCTGCAGGGCCCAGAGCCTGGGGCAAATTGCCCCACTTGCCCCCCACTCTGGGCGGCCCTGGTTTCATGAAAACTGAGGTTTGTTTCTAAAAGTTGTTTGAGAAGGGTCAAAATCTGCAGGCATGCAGCGCCTATAGAAAATAATGAGATCCTTGTGCAACTAATGGCAGAATTTAGCCCCAAATAATAGTATTGTATTACTTAACAGTATGTTAGCAGGCAGTTAACCAAATTCTTAAAATGTTGCTACTTTAATTAGTACCACATAAAAATACTTATGGTTCTATAGCAAATTCTAATTCAGCAAAAACAGATTAAGCTGTACTGGTCTAAAGTGTCTTACACCAGCATAGCTGTGCCTACACTAGGGCTTTTACTAACATAACTATATTGGCAAAAGAATAATAAATTACACACATTTCTAACAGTTACACCAGTAAAAACTTAAGCCTGGACCAACCTTAGAGCACAACCCTGCAAACCCCTAATCACAGACAGTCCCATGATTTCTATTTGTATACTCACATGAACAAGGCCTGCTCATGTTAAAAGGTTGCAGATGAAGCTCATAAAATGTAGAGTGTATGGGACGGTGCCATCAGCCAAAGTTTCTTCTATATCCCAGATTGCCCTGCCTCTGGACTCAGGGATGCATTCTGTCCTCTCACACAAATCACATTTATCTTGTCTTAACATGGGGAATCAGGGTTTGACAATATGGGAGCAAACCATTAGAGCATGAAATTTTCATGGCAAAATTATTTTAATCCAAGAGTGTGGAGAAAATTCTTATTTCCAGTATGCCAAACCCCACTCCTGTCCTACTCATTCATATCCCTCCTCAAGATTCACTTCTTCTACAAAGTGCCTACAAAACCTTGTCCACCCCAGCATTACACTAGAGGAGACAGTGAGCTGAACACACAGAGTACATTTAAGCTTGTACTCTTCTCTGGATTTGTCTGAGCATCTTGCCTTAACCATGTTTCTTTCTGTGATAGTAAGGGGAAAGCTTTCAAATCTGCTTGCTTAAAATTAAGCTCTGAAATCTAATTAGGCACCTAAATAGAAAATAGGCACCTAAATAGAAAAGGGCTAATTTTTCAGATGTTCTGAGAAAATGCAGCTACCATTGACCTCAGTGAGTGGGCAAAGGTTCAATGGATGGGCAAATGGAATCTCAAAAATTTACTATTCATTGTATGTTCAGAATTGAACTTGTGCTCAGTGTTGTTCAGAACACAAATATAAAGACAAAACTTTTCACCTCAAAGGAGATGTGTGTTAGTTCACTGGAATCTTATAAAAAACCCCATTGTCTGACACCTGGATAGTGGGACATGTATTTAAAGTCAGAAACTTTCCCTTAAAGCAGAAGTAATGAAAGAGCTTAATGTATGGGTTCTGTCTATTCCTTCACAATAATACTAGAAAGTCTCTCAGCAATCGACACCATGAAATAAGATGTGGGGAACGTGCAATTGTGGGCTCACCAGTACGTTTTTAAACTGTGGGAGGCTCCAGTTAGCATCTTGAACAAAGTCTTGCTGTGCGTTGATGTTCTCAAAGCACATGAGAACAATTTCCCAAAGTGGGCACGGTGTAAACACCTATTAGAGGAATGGTTCCAAAATATAGATAGGTAATTTGATTAGACTATCATGGTCTCTTGAGTGAAAACAACGTAGGGTATGAACATGTCTGTAGGGAGCTTTAGAACGTAGGTTAGTCCATTTGCTTTGATTAGTAATCAGACCATTAAAGATCTGGGGAAGGCGGGGTAGTGGGTATTATCAGGGAACGTATATTTGTGTGTAGTCATGGAAATACTGTGGTTTCCATTAACAAGTCAATATTTACCTACCGTTAGCACATTAATAACAATATAGTATACGAAGTGTGCTAGACAGAAGATCACCTATTTTTAGACAATTATGTATCATGACTGTGGTAGTACTGGAGTTCTGTGTCATTTAACACAGAATTCATCTGTGTCCCTCTACACCATTCCAGCAGTCACCAAGATGTCACAGCCCTGGGGGAAAATATCATATGGTATAGGAGCAACATATGGCCAGCATACACTAGCCTGTGCATTCCTCCAGGTGCAGCCTCTGGGAGAGGAACATGCTGTGAGCAGCCCATAGGCAGACATTCAGAGGTGCTGTAAGTTCAAGCAGCCTGCAAGGAGTGCTCTAATTTATGCTGGTTCCTGGAGCAGGCAGAATTTGGGAGGCTTAAAGCCTCTTTCGCATACCCACTCATCCTCATAGGCTGCGCCTGTGTGCTGTGCCTCCTGAGAGTCATAGTACAAAATGTAGCCATATGGGAGTAGAGGAACCATCCTAAGTCTCTGAAGAAAACTCTTAATACATAAGAGTTGCTCACAAGCAACTGATGTGTCTTATTTGAAGGTCTATTTTTATTCCAGTTTAACAGTGATATCATGACACTGCATTCTGACATGGCCTTGGACCAAAACATCATAATGCAGTACTGCCAGCATAGCAGCACTCAAACTCTTGAAGAGCAGATAACTGGCTGCTTTGCTGTAGCTGATCAAGATCCCTGAACTCTTAGTGCACAAAAAGCTGGACAGGGTCTGCTTTCTAAGAGAAAATCAAAAGGCTGATTCCCTGTAGCTGGTCTAGATTCCCTGTAGCTGTAGCCCATGCTTCAGAGAAGAAATTAATCACTAGCATAATCTGGTCCCGTTCCACTGTAGACAATGAAGCTGTGCTCGCTTATGGAGTGGAAAGTTTGGCCCCAAGAGCACAGGAGTCACATAAGGTCTGTTACTAGCTCATACAATCTCAGAATTCTAGGAATGCAGATTTCTGAAAAACACAGTTTGCTTCCCAGCATCTGGCCCCGAGAATGTACATGCCCTTGGAAGGAAAAGGTCAGCTACTTCTCTGCAGCAAACGCAGAAGAGTACAAGCTCTAGGATCCTGGTTTCAGAGGGGTGGCCAAATGCAGAAGCACGCAGCCAATAACCACTCCACAATCTGATAGGCCACCTCTGGAGCACAAGAGGGAGGGAAGGGCCAGCTGAGAAATAGCAGTCAGTCCTGGAAAACAGGCAGGGAGAGTTCAGGTTTAAGTTTGCCAAGTTTTGTCATCAACAGCAGAAGCCAAACATCCACAGGTTCACCCTCCCCCACAGAAAAAGAGAAAACAGTAATAAGAGCATGTAGTGGCTTGTGTTCCCTCTGAGACACAGCCATGCAAATACTTTCAACAGGATCTTGGAACTAATGTCTTGGCTAAGGATGCCAGAATGTCTAGGGGACTGTTTCATGGCAATGCAACTATAATGTCATGCGGCAGCCACTTCTGTTAGCTCCAAGATCACAAAGAAAGGAACAGTCCACACAGTGTTCAATGTTACTATATGCCCACAGATCAATGAAGGAATAAGTATCCCATAAAACCCAATGATCTGTCATTTAAAGTAAATCTGCTTTGATTGTGGACTGAATTACAGTAAAGATGTTTGTTCATTATGCTGCCCAGGATGTTCTCTCAGGGGTAGTTTCTAATCTCAGACATGCACTGTACAAATACTTGTTTTAAAAAGTCAGGTGTTGCGCCTGTGCACAGATGGGCACTAGCACTCACATGCACATTGTATATAGACAGTCCCAAAGCATCCCACAGCATACATTTAGAGTTACTTATCAATGCCATGACAGAGGTGGGTCTTTGGGAGTGTTTTGAATGAATGAAAGATAGCAACTGTGTGGACAAGCTCAGGCAGGGAACATTGCATTCATGGGGAGCATGGAAGAAGGTGCAGAGACATTTACTGGAAAAGCAAACAAAAGATGTGTTAATGCTGATATGGTTAGTGTGGTCAAATGAATGGGGAGGATGGACATGAAGAGAAACATGAGGAAATAATTAGGGAAGGCCTGAGTTATGTATGATTGTAGGAAAGTGATGTCTCACCAGCACAGCACTTCCTGCTGGTCATTCTGGGAATTAGCTCTTTTCCAGCATCGGAGCACCCTCTGTTGACCGGTGGCTCACCTGACTCAAGCCTTGTGTCCCTCCCGTGCCCTTTTCCCCAGGGGTTCTGCGCCAGCAGTACCCGCACACTCTGGGTCTCCCCTCTCAGGGGAAGCCCCAACCCTCTAAACCCACTTTGCCTCAGTGGCTATTGCCAGTCATCATCTAGCCCCCTTTCCCTGGGGCAGACTGCAGTCTGTAAGAGCCACTCATCTTCGGCAAGGGGGTATGGACCAGCTGCCTCTGCCTAACCCCAGAGTGCACCACTACAGCCCCAGTACTTTCTTTAGGCCTTGCACAAAGCCTGCAGAGTTACCAGTCTGGAGCACCCCAGCTCCTCTTGCCTTTCGCCAGCACTACTCTACCACAGGTACCCTTCTCAGCCAGGCCCTCCTCTTTCCAGAGCTAGAGAGAAACTAACTCAGCTCCTGGCTCACAGCCCTTTTATAGGGCCAGCTGTGGCTGCTTCCCCAATCAGCCTAGCCTGGCTGATTTTAACCCCTGTCTATTGGAGTGGGGCAGTTGCCCTACTACAATGACCTTGAAAGTAAAGGCAAGAAGCCTGAACCTCATGTGGTGAGGAACTAGTGTAGGAATTCAAAGAGGAATCGCATGGTCAAAATTACAGGCAAGCTTCTTGTAAGCACTGAGGGGGCAGCTTGGACCTTAGTGGTATGTCTACACAGCAGTTAAAAACCTGCAGCTGGCCTGTTTCAGCTGACTGGACTCGCAGGGCTTGGGCTAAGTGCCTGTTTAACTGGAGTGTAGATGTTTGGGCTTGGGCTGCAGCCTGAGCCCAAATGTCTGCATCACAATTAAAACAGCGCCTTAGCTCGAGCCCAAGTCAGCTGGCACAGGTGTCAGCTGTGGGTGTCTAATTGCAGCATAGACATATCTTCTCCGGCCTCCTTGGGTAAGATTGAAGTAATTCAGGCAGATAAGGGCCTGAATAAGCATTTTAGCTATAGGAATAGAAAAGCAAAGATATCTTGGAACTGGTTTGCAGGAAGAAACAACTGGATTAAGAAGGTAAATGAAGACAGTAGTTGGTGAAATCAACAGCCTTTGAAGATGAGAGAGAGCAGGACACATTTATTAGAAATCCCATGCACAGAGTTAGTGTACAACATTATATCTAGTTCTTAAAACATATTACACACACTCTGTGTATGTGTGTATCTCTGAGAACCTGGGAATGGAATAAATGCAGAGGAGTTATGATTTTGGTGGGTGAGGGATAACTCAAAGAGTATGCGTTCCCTGCACTGTGGAAGGGAAGTGTGAGGATAGACAGTGTGCATGCTAGAGAATCAAGTGCTATGCAGTTCCTCTGGTCATTCCCTCTCCCCTGCAGGGGCCCATGTAAGGGACAGAATAGACTAGTCCAGGAATTAGCCCACAGAGAGCATCCATAACTGCTCTCTTCTCCAGTGTGTATTTGCTCAGGTCAACTGCTAGATCAGGATGACTTGCCCCTCAGTTAAGAGTTAACTAGTTCCTATGAAATATAATCACTTTAGCCTATGGCGACACATTTCAAACTCAGATTCTGTTCTTTGCACAGGATAGTTTTTTTTACTTCAGATAGTATAAAACACCTGTAATGCAGATGGGGGGTGGGTGGGAAAGAGAGAGAGAGACTCATGAGTCTATATGGAACAGGACTCAAACGACAATGTTTCAAATACAGTTTAACGTGACTGAACAACTTGATTCAATTGCCTAATAACAGCAAGCCATGTGGGTCATGCTTTTCTGCTCCTTTACAGTGTTCAAAGCCCAGTCTAGCACAGAGTAAAACAACAAACTGCAATTTATTTTTGTAACTACATATTCTTAGTACTTTGAACCATTTTATATTGAGGCAATAAATGTTTTAAAATGTTTTACAGCATACATTTATATTACACACCTGCAATGCAAAGCAGAGAGAGAGTCAGGGGTCTGTACAGAACAAGGCTTAAACTACAATATTTGCCCCTATACTTCACCAATCCCAACCAGAACATTAGTGAGTGTCTAGAAATTATATCTGGGGAACAGTGAGGGGTTGTCCAGAAAGTTCAACCACTGTGAAAACAGTTATCAATAGCACTTCCTTTTGTGTATGGCTTAAACTAGCACAATCAATTTCCATGGCCTTACAACAGCTTACTTTTCTATTGCAACCAGTTCCTCAAATTTTCCTTTGTTGGGTGAGTAGTTTCTCTCTCCAGGTAACCAAAAGTCCACACCTTCCAGGGTAACAAGATTCCAAGAACCAGCCTAACATGAGTTCCAACCCCATCTAGTGCATGGACTCACAAGCTGTCATTTATCAATGAAACAACTCTCCCTACGTGCCTCATAGGTCTCTTCTCCAACCTTTAACAGAGTTCTTCCTACAGCCTCTCCTGTGCTCCTTTCCCAACTCTCTCCCTCTGCCAAGAGATTTATTATAGATCTTGCTCATGTACTTTCACACAGAGGAAAAGGAGGTTTCCTATAGGTTTGCTCCCTTTCCTCATATGCCACATTGTCAGGCTTACAGCCCAAAGAGCTACAAGTCCTGTAACGCCTTGGAACATCAAACCCTGTAAACGCACTGGGAAAAGACATTGAGACTCTTGAGTTCCTGGAGATGAACCCAATTAACTCCTGGCAGGTTCACTACATATCCACTAATTAGCAAGTTCACAAGGCTGAATATGAGTACAAAGTAACAAGTCAAGTAGCCTATTAGACAATAATATTGATAATGTGTTTATATAACGAAAAATGATATTTAATCATTTGGCATGGCTCCT
Source organism: Gopherus evgoodei (assembly GCF_007399415.2). Taxonomy (NCBI): domain Eukaryota; kingdom Metazoa; phylum Chordata; order Testudines; family Testudinidae; genus Gopherus; species Gopherus evgoodei. The sequence continues at coordinate 78,351,180 of NC_044327.1, forward strand.
CGGTGCTTTATAAACTTTTCTCAGCTTCCTTTTTTGCAATGGGATATAGTTGATTGAAACTCCACTAGAGAGGTCCTTTGGGGCCATCTGCCTGTCCCAAGTCAGGATAAAGGAGGAGGGTTGGGCATGGGGCTAGCAACTCCACTCCCTTAAAAAAATCAACTTGCTACAGAAACGCCAACAATAGAGACAACAGAGACTTTTACCCTGGAAAAAGAAGGGTCTTCAAATAGAAGATGCATGAAGCTGGGTGGTAAAAGCCGTGAGGAAGCCACTAAGCCGATTACCCTTCTTGCAACGAGGAGGATTACCATAGGCACATGGAACGTGAGGACCATGTACGAGTCAGGAAAGATGGCTCAGGTTGCAGCAGAGATGAGGAGCAACAACCTGACCCTATTAGGCATTAGTGAGACAAGACATACACTACGCAAGCAGCCAACTAACATCACCAGACGGGCACTGCGGTGGAACTCCCAATGCAAGTGGAAAAGAGGCCGTCCAAGAAACACCTGGTGACGTGGCCTTCAGGCTGATAGCAAAAAAATGGGCTATACCTGGAACCAGTTAGAACGAATGGCCCAGGATAGAGGACTCTGGAGATCTGTTGTTGGCAGCCCATACCCCGATTGGGGTGACGGGCATGAGTGAGTGAGTGACAGTTGATTGAACTGTTCATTGCAAACAATCATTGTGAATGTAGCCCTCTTTGTCTAGTAGTGAATTGTTTGCTAATTGATCCTTATGTCTACTCATGTTATTCAGAAGTATTCACCAAAAAGCTTATGTTAACAGATTTTAAGTTAAAATTTGTATATGAAGTCTTCACTTTGAGCTTTCATGATTTGTGGGTGTATAACTGGCTACCTAAAATCACATGCTATGTATCTGTTCCCTAACTGGATGACTGCAAATTTTTAAATATAAGAACAAGAAATAATGAATGAATAAAAACAAATAAGGCACTATTAGGAATAATTTATAAGTAATCAAACCTTTGAGTTTTGCAAATCTAAATATGTCTTCCCTCTAAATACATGAGTCCAATTAATAATATGGCCCATACATACAACAGAAAGCTGAAAGTCATGTCTGTTTATCAGACAACAAATGAATCCCGTTTTATACTGTGACTAATTTTGCTATTGAGTTTTTCTGGTGTCCTGCATTAAGTACAAGGCCTTGATTCTGATCCTTTTGAAGTCAGTGGCAAAACTCCCACTGACTTCACTGGGAGTGGAATAAGGCCTTAAAATCCTGCAGTTATATAATTTCTTTGTTCAGTAGATTGTAACTTTATGTGCTGCCTTCTGAATATAATCAATGATGTTCTATTGCCTCCTAATCTCCTACCAAATAAGCAGGAACTAAACATGTGTGTAGTTAGCCTTACAAATTATGTTGTTTTATGTAGTTGGGGGTCATAGAACAAATGTGCCAAAAACAATGATACCAAGTGACTTCAATTTGTGCATTACCAGGCCCTTGGCTGGCTCCAGCAATTGTCCTATTAGAGTCTGTAAAGTCACTTTGTCACTGGGAATATTGGAACATTTCTGGAAGATTTTATTTTGATTTCTCAATACTTCATAATAAATAGGAAGAAACAAATAAGATTTGTTCTCCAGCTACCCCTGGAAAGATTTAAAGTCATGTTAGTCTCAGTACCTCAGTTTAAAGAAACACGATATTGGTGGTTATGAGTAAATTGTGTGTATAGCCAAGAGATCTGTCAAACTGTCGGTGAGTGAGAGAGGAGGCAAAGCAACCCCTATATACATCTTCACATGTCTTTTTATCAGTTTTCTTTGAAACGTTCCCAAGATCATGTATTGAGTTACTTTAACAGAATCTGTGCATAGTGCTTTTAGATATAAAAGTTCTAAAAAACAACATACAGTTACCATCACTCTTAGCCCTGAATGTCATGTTTGCTTATTAAGAATGATTTAAAGATAGCCCTGAATTTTAGTCACTGTTCAGTCCTCTTGAAAACTCATTATTTGGATGTAAACTTTCTCTCAGGTATAGAGGGCAGCAATAAGGATCAAGTTCAATAAGTCTTGGGGGCTCTTTCTGAAATGAATGGCTTAAGCCCCCAACCAGGAGCCATTCTTCTACTTCCAGCTGTAGGAAAATTAATTTTAACCTCCCTGATCACCTGTCCAGATGTTTCTTCCCTACTTGCAAGCACATGGGAGTATCCTCTATAATATTAAACCACCAACAACTTTTGTTTAGGAAAATACAGCATATACTTATATGAAATAAAATTAGCAAAACCTAAACACTATATGTAGGGTTAATTCCCCAGTCATTTACTTTGCTGAATCAAGGACCAAGAATCCATTTCCCCACCTATCTGAACCTCACTTATGAGGCAATCCCTGCCTGTCTGCTGGACAGACTTCATTTGCTGCTGGCTTCACTGGATTGGTCCTGCTCTACTTCACCACAACCAGTCTGGTCACACAGAGTTGAGTCTGTTCCATCACTACCCATCTGGTCCTACAGAACCAACACTAGGCCAATCTGCAGAAAACACTCTTCACAGGGAAACCTAGAACACAGCAGGATTCCAAATAGAGATCTTGCTCTCCAGACAGAACCCATAATCCATTAGATAGACTCTTTTAGCCCTTGCTGCTTCCCTCAGTTTTGGGTGCTGAACTCATTACCTTTTAGCTCAAGGGGACATATTTTTCTTCAGGCTAAACCTCACACAATTCCACTCACCTTACACAAATACACTTACATGCACCATTTGAAGTAATTTCCAAAAGCAGAATACAACCAAACAATACAACAAAAAGCAGCAGAAATGCTCTGAGGTGAATTACAATCTGTATATTAAGCCTGCCAGAGCTGGCTTTTCTTCTTTCTACCATAGGGAGAAGTGCAGAGTTACATCCCTTTAAGCCTTGTAGCTCTGTAGCTTACATGCATTTTCATTTAAAAAAAATAAGAATTTAGTGCTAGTGAACAGTGCATTGATTGAGACCTGTGGATGTGAAAGTCATCTGTTTATCCAGAGAGCAACAGCAGTGGCAGCTTCCTTTACATTTCCCACCCATGTGTGTTCCTCCTAACCTGCTGTGATGGAGGAGGAAGAGAAGAATTCAGTTTCTCATTCCATTTCAGTAGGTGGATACTTGGGGTGGAGTTTGAGCACACCCACGAGATGGTGATGCAATATCACAATATCATTGTTAGCCTCCCTCCTCTCATCCTATATTGTCTAGCAGACTGACTGAATTTTGCATTGGCATGGAATCCCATTGTCTTTAAAGGTGTTCCATGCGGGTACAGCAGTCCACCTGAATGCTACACAGTACAGGATTGGGGCTTACATTTGGAATTATTAGACCCTCATATAAGTTTAAGAAACGGCTGTTGCAGGGCAGCTGCAAACTCTTCTTTAGAGAAGTTTTTTTCCCCTCCTGAAAAGGGCACAGACTTAAGATGGCTTGCAGCCTCCTATCATCATTCTTAAAGTAGACTGTCATAGTGCACAATTCATATCATGCAAGACCACACAGAGAACCAGCACATAATACTCATGATACAGCTAGACGCTGCCAAAAAAGTGTTCACCACACTTTTGGATGCTGTATTAAAAATAATGTGCTACCCATTAGTAAATATGGATGTTTTAATGGTCACCATCGTCTGTGTATGTATATAGATAGATATAACACACACTTCATAGATTCATAGACTCTAGGACTGGAAGGGACCTCGAGAGGTCATTGAGTCCAGTCCCCTGCCCTCATGGCAGGATCAAATACTGTCTAGACATTTATCTAACCTACTCTTAAATATCTCCAGAGATGGAGATTCCACAACCTCCCTAGGCAATTTATTCCACTGTTTAACCACCCTTACAGTTAGGAACTTTTTCCTAATGTCCAACGTAAACCTCCCTTGCTGCAGTTTAAGCCCATTGCTTCTTGTTCTATCCTTAGACGCTAAGGTGAACAAGTTTTCTCCCTCCTCCTGATGACACCCTTTTAGATACCTGAAAACTGCTATCATGTCCCCTCTCAGTCTTCTCTTTTCCAAACTAAACAAACCCAATTCTTTCAGCCTTTCTTCGTAGGTCATGTTCTCAAGACCTTTAATCACTCTTGTTGCTCTTCTCTGGACCCTCTCCAATTTCTCCACATCTTTTTTGAAATGCAGTGCCCAGAACTGGACACAATACTCCAGTTGAGGCCTAACCAGCGCAGAGCAGAGCAGAAGAATGACTTCTTGTGTCTTGCTCACAACACACCTGTTAATGCATCCCAGAATCACGTTTGCTTTTTTTGCAACAGCATCACACTGTTGACTCATATTTAGCTTGTGGTCCACTATGACCCCTAGATCTCTTTCTGCCATACTCCTTCCTAGACAGTCTCTTCCCATTCTGTATGTGTGAAACTGATTGTTCCTTCCTAAGTGGAGCACTTTATTAAACTTCATCTGGTTTACCTCAGACCATTTCTCCAATTTGTCCAGATCATTTTGAATTATGACCCTGTCCTCCAAAGTAGTTGCAATCCCTCCCAGTTTGGTATCATCTGCAAACTTAATAAGCGTAATTTCTATGCCAACATCTAAGTCTTCAATAGACATACACACATATTTCTACTCCCACTAAATGTTCCACCAATAATCCCCACTATCCACTCCTTCCCCAGACCTTCACTGGCTTCTTATCTGACCAAAGCTTTTTATATATAAAGTAAAGCTTCCTACATACATATTTATAACCTAAAGCCTCAATGATGCGCCAGGAACCACACTGCACATGGCCCATTGCACCCATAAAAACTCCATTAACTTCAGTGGACAAGGAGACAGAATTGTCCCTGCAGGTACAGGGGCCTGCCAATGAGGCTCCCAGTGCAGCTTCAAGGTCTTATCAAGGGATGAATAACTATGTAGAAAGTTTTAAAACTGTAGACTTACCTCTTTTCTCAGATAGGTAGCCAGACAATCAGGATTCAGTGAGGTTGTGTGTAGGTGCAGGGATCTGGCTGGCTGGGTCCCAGTGCAGGACTGAGGCCTAAGTACTTTTTCCCTCAGACCATGTCAGTCTATGAAGTTAATTAGCCATGTTTTGGCACCATTGTTCTAACAGCTGTTTACACAGGTCCAATTTTGAAACTCCCTAGGTAAACTGAACTTTTGTTCTATCCTGCATGTGCTTTAAGAGCTTTATTGCACAGTACAAGTTTGTTCACACTCCCAAGTGCCGTCTGTGACTATTTAATGGTGAACCCACAATTCCCATTTTATTTTCATTGTGACACTTCATGAGAAAGTTTCTAATACCATTGTGAAGAAACAGATGGAAGCTCTACATGAAACCTTTAAATGACCTCTGCTTTAAGAGGACGCTCAGGTATGTGTATAGGTGTTGGCTTGTCGTTTCTAGATGTCAGATGGGAATTTTGATAAGATTTGTACTAGTTGGGTTGTTTTACTTATTAATATGCAGTTGAGAGCTGACCTTTTCCTAGTGTTTTTCTAGAATGAAATTCTAACCAGAAAAGCAGACCATATCCTGCAGCTATTACTGAAAGGAGTCAGCCATGATTCAGTGAGAAAATGTAACGGTAATAAGTTACTCTTGAGTCAGTGATCCAACAGAGAAAGTCATGAATAAAAATCTTAGCCGCTTTCAGGTTTTACATGTGAATTAATAGTTTCCTTTCTGTAAATCCCCCTTTTCCTCAAAGACGAGAATTTTCTCCCTTTTAATTTCATCTTTTTTATTATGTACAATATATTTTAAAATGGAAGGTTGATAATGAGGAGGGTTGGGAAAACACCAAAGCGGCCTATAAGCTATAGTAGTTTTGTCCAGAAACGTTGTTGGTGTCTCCCCTTGCCTAGAGCTTTAATTTTTTTCTTGATGCATTTCTAAACACTCAAGTTAGAGGGTATTGGATTGATGGTCCTAGATGCGGATATCCTCTGACTACTCAGCATGGTTGGTGCTGCATGGTAAGTGGCAAAGTAAGCGTCTCCAGGATGCCTCAACCCTGATGTGAAGGGATTATCCTTCTAGGTGACAGGGTAATTCAGTATTATGCCCATTCCATCCTGGCCTGTTTAACCTGCCAACTAATACCACTGACAACATAGGGCATCAACCAGTTCTTAGATGGTAATAACTTTCAGTCTCTTGATGAGCACTGAATTTGAGTCAGCAAGCAAGAGGAAAAGGCACTATACCCAATTACTGATCCCTGGATCATCCAATCACTTATCTTTGAGAGCTATGTATTTTTTATCTCTAGATTACTTTATTATATTATATTAAAGCTTTTGTATATGGTATCAGAATTAGGGAGAATGTTTTTCAGAAATACAAACAGGTCAGACCAGCTGTGTTTAAGACTCTGGAGCCAAATTCAAACTTTGAGCTCAAATTCACTTGTAGCAGGAAACAGAAATACTCTGTGTGGCCATAAGTGGATTCATATGTACTTAAAGAATGTCTTTCTGTCAATACATTTAAGTTAGGAGAGGCCTGGGCCCTTTGTTTCACAGCTGACTGAGGGATGATTGGGAAGGGAACATTGCTAGCTGATTTTAAATAATAAGTTAGAAGTAAATTTTGAAAGAAGTTTCAAACAAGTTCTTTAGCAACAAAGTTTGTTAAAGTAAGATTTTATTGAGTCATCACCTAATTTGTGTCTAGTGGGCTTATTAATGCTATATTATAGGGAAGGTAGTATTGGTGGGAGTACAGTCAAATAAAGTCACTGCAGATCAAGATCCTACTGCTAGGACCAGAGGTAAAACAAAAAGTAAAAATGCACAAAAAAAGCACAGATACCCCCTCCACTGGAGCTTTCGAATGGACCAGAGTAGACCAAAGAGGGTCCCAAAATTGGAGAAATTGCAGAGGGAACACAGGCCCTGTGTCATGCTTCCCCACTCCCTCAGGAGTTTGTGGAAGCTCCTGCAGGCCTGACACCTTGTTTAGGGAGAAGGGAGAGAAAGCTGGTGAAGCCAGGAGGTAGCCATGCTTTCTGACTTGCTCTGCTCCATACCCCTGGAGGATATTTAAGTGGGAATTAGAACTATTGAAATAGTACTTCCATGATTTCTACTGAGCACCAACAGTGGAAAGTATCATATGGTAGGGGTCACACAAACCAGATTGGAGAGGCAGACCCAGAAAAGGGGATACACAGGCTCTGAGATCCCTAGGACTGGGCACAGAGGTACTGCAGGATCCTCAGACACACAGGTGCAACTCACAATGCAGTCCTGGAGCATTACTGGTCCTTCAGGAAGGGAGAAGAATATTCTTTTGCATTTTTGACAAGAACTAAATGTTACTCAGTAGAATTCATTCTGCACAGGGGAAATCCTCTGTAGGACAGATGGAGCTTTTAAAGCTCCCGAGCTGTATATGTAAAGTGTATATGAGCAGAAGTAGGATGCTGTCAAACCATCAAAAAATATCTATATTTGCAATCAGTACTTCAATTTTTCCCTCCCACCTTACTATCCTAAAGAAAAATTTGGAGAGAGTCCAGAGGAGAGCAACAAAAGTGATAAAAGCTTTAGAAAACATGACCTATGAGGAAAAGTTTAAAAAAGAAATAGGCATAGTCAGTCTTGAGAATAGAAGACTGAACGGGGGACTTGGTAACAGTGTTCAAATATTTCAAGGTCCATTAAAGGGATCAATCATCCTGCCTTCAGTGGACACGAACAACAGCAAGAAATCTGCAGCAAGGGAGACATAGGAAGTTTTTCCTACTATATAACCAAACTATAAGGAGAGTTAGTTACTGAAATAAGCTTCCAAAGGAGGTTCTAGAATACAACAGAATAACAACAACCACCACTACCACCAAATACTTTCCCCTTCCCATTGCTAGTAAAAAGTGATACAATAAAACAGCAATTGCCAGAAAGTGTCTCAGAGTTCAAAGTTGAGAGGGAAAGTGGGAATAGGGGGAATTGATCCAAACCACGACCTCTACTACATTCAACTACTGAAAAGATAACAATTGATAATAATATCAATAATTGTGGGTTCATCAGGCAATGCTCCTGGCTTGGAGTCAGTTATGACACATCTAGTTTAGGTGGAGTGGCTGAACTATGTAACTATTTTTTAACATGCATTGCCTGGTTTATGAGACTCAGAACTAATGCATCAGCAGGTTGAAACAACAGTCAAAAATGTAAAAGTGAAGAGTGCTCTGTTTTAGCATCTTGTTAACGTTAACCTCATAATGAGATTCAGTGGGCCAAATTTATCCCTGATGTGATGCCACTGAAATCATACTTACTTAAATCGCTCTGAGACTATAAATTATTAATGAATTATTATTGCCAAACCATTTAAAATTTTAAAATTATTTAATTGTTTCTCAGAGTTCCTGAAGCATACATTCACCACTGTGATACTATAAAGAGGTCAAGGTACAGAGTGCATTTACGTTTTATTGATTTATACTGGATATGGATATCAGTCTTCTTGGCAACACTTCATTTCTCTAGTGCCTTAAAACACTTATTATGCAATGACTAAGATTTTTATAGTCTTGATTTAACATGATTAAGTGGTTATATTGTACTTGGCAGTAGCTGGTACAGTTTTGAGACTCAAAGAATCGCTTAATTATGTAGGCTCAAATAAAATAATACTCTTAAATGAATCAAACTGTACCATAGAATCTCCTGTACCATAGAATGGATGTATATTCCATTCCTGAATACTAAGAATATAGCAGACAGGATATACTACCAACCACCTGATTAGGAGGTAACAGTGATTGTGAAATGTGCAGGGATATTAGAGAGGCTACCAAGGTCTTAAAACATAACAGTAATGGGGGATTTCAACTATCCTCAGATTGACTGGGTATCTGTCACCTCAGGAAGGAATGCAGAGATAAAATTTCTAGACACCAGAAGTGACTGCTTCTTGGAGTAGCTTGTTCTGGAACCCACAAGGAGAATGGCAATTAATGATTTAATCCGAAACAGAGCACAGATTCTGGCCCAAGAAGTGAATATTGCTAAGTTTCTCAGTAATAGCAACCATAATGTAATTAAAATTTAACAACCTTGTAGGGGAAATACCAAAGAAACCTACCACAGTAGCATTTAATTTCAAAAGGGGGAACTACAGAAAATGAGGAAGCTAGTTAAACTGAAATTAAAAGGAACTGTCACATAGGTGAAACGCCTGCAAACTATATGGAGGCTGTTTTAAAAACACCATAACAGAGACTCAAACTAAATGCATACTCCCAAATAAAATTTTAAAAAACAGAGTAAGAGGGGACCTCTCCCCCTCCCCCGAAAAAGCTACCATGGCTAAACAGCAGAGCAAGAGAGGCAGTTAAAAATAAAAAGGCATCCTTAAAAATTGGAAGTCAAATCCTAGTGAGGAAAATAGAAAGGCGCATAAACTCTGTCAAGTCAAGTGTAAAAGCATAATAAGGCAGACCAAAAGAGAATTTGAAGAGCAAGAAGCAAAAGACAAACTAAAAGCAAAATTTTAAGCACATCAGAAGCAAGAAGACAGATTAAATATCAATGGGTCATCGAGGTGCTAAAGGAGCACTCCATGAAGTGCTAATGAAGCACTCAGTGAAGACAAGACTGTTGTGGAGAAGCTAAATGACTTCTTTGCATCAGTCTTCACTGCAGAAGACAAGGGGAAAGCTCTACACATGTGCCATTCTTTTAGGGGACAAATCTAAGGAACAATCCCAGCTTGAGATGTCAGTAGAGGAAACTGATAAATTAAAAAGTAGTAAATTACCAGGCCAGATGGTATTCACTGAAGAGTTCTGAAGGCACTCAAATATGAAATTGCAGAACTACTGTCTGAAAATCAGCCTCCATACCAGATGATAGCAGATAGCTAATGTAACACCAGTTTTTTTTTAAAAGACTCCAGATGCGATCCTGGCAATTACAGGCCTGTATGTCCAACTACAGTATCAGGTATGTTGGCTGAAACTGCAGGAAAAAACAAAGTTATCAGACACAGAGGAACACAATATGTTGGGGAAGAAACAACACAATTTTTGTAAAGAAAAAAATCATGCCTCACCAATCTGTTTGAATTATTTGAGGGAAGGGTCAACAAACATGTGGACAAAGGTGAGCCAGTGAATATAATGTATTTGTACTTTCAGGAAGCTTTTGACAAGGTCCTTCACTAAAGGCTCTTAAGCAAAGTAGGAGTCATGGGATAAGGTCTTCTCATGGATCAATAGCTGGTTAAAAGATAGGAAATAAAGAGTAGGAATAAATGGTCAGTTTTCACACTGGCAAGAGTTAAATAGAGGTGTCTCGCAAGGGTATGTACTGGGACCAGTGCTGTTCAACATTGTCATAAAGGATCTGGAAAGGGGATGAATGGTGTGGTGGCAAAATTTACAGACAATTCAAAATAACTCAAAATAGTTACATCCAAAACTGACTATGAAGAATCAAAGAAATCTCATTAAACTGGGTGACTGAGCAACAAAATGGCAGATGACATTTAATGTTGATAAGCACAAAGTAATGCACATTGGAAAAAATAATCCCCAACTATACATACAGAATTATGGACTCTAATTTAGCTGTTACTACTCAAGAAAGATCTTCAGGTCATCGTGTAGAGTTCTCTGAGAACATCTGCTCCATGTGCAGCAGAAATCAAAAAAGCCAACAATGTTAGGAACTATTAGGGAAAGGGACAGATAACAAAACAGAAAATATTATTATAATGCCACTACACAAATCCATGATATGTCCACATCTTGAATACTGTGTACAGTTCTAGTCATCGCTCTCAAAAAAGGTTTTAGAATTGGAAAAGGTGAAGAAAAGGGCAACAAAAATGATTAAGGGTATGGAACAGCTTCCATATGAGGAGCGACTGAAGAGACTGGGACTGTTCATCTTAGAAAAGAAATGACAAAGGAGTGGGATGGATATGATAGAAGTCTATAAAATCATGAATGGTGTGGAGAAAGTGAATATGGAAGTGTTATTTACTCCATCGTGCAACACAAGAACTAGGAGTCATGCGACAAAATTAACAAGCAGCAGGTTAAAACATCAAAGGAAGTATTTCTTCACACAACACAGTCAAGCTGTGGAATTCATTGCGAGAGGATGTTGTGAAGGCCAAAATTATAACTAGGTTCAAAAAAAGAATTAGATAATTTCATGGATGATAGGTCCATCAATGGCTCTTAGCCAAGATAGTCAGGACACAACCCCATGTCAGAAACTAAGACTGGATGACAGGAAATGGATCACTCAGTTGACCCAATCTGTTCATTCCCTCTAATGTATTTGGCACTAGCCACTGTCAAAAGACAGGATACTGGGGTACATGGATTATGGATCTCCCCCAGCATAGCTGTTCTTATTACAATGATGGGTACTATGGAAAATCCTTAGATAGGAAGTTTCACTAATTTTTGCTTAAGCCTGTGGCTATTTGTCGTGGTATAGTTTCATTTTCTTTCAGATTTGAAAAGAAGTCAAGGTAATGCAGATCCATATTTGATTGCTGAAATATTGCAATGCAAAATGGAGCTGAAACCTGGTTTTGCTCACCATCTCAAATTAAGATGCATTTAGATTTCATATGTTAACGTTCCCATGCAATGTAGGCTGAAAACAGCATTATCTTGTATGGAAACAATTTTTTTTTCTTTCCACTGATGAAAAAAGGTCTCCAGGGAATCTTTGCAAAAAGGAGCTGTAACTTTGTAGGTGTTTTTACACCCCTGGGTCTCTTTTGAGTATTATCATGGGAGATTTGATGGTGACTCTATCGCAATTATCTGCCTACAATGTTAATGTATGTTTGAAGTCTCAGTAGCGATGTTAGTAGTGAAGGCTTCTACATTCCATTTCAACATATGCGGATTCCATATTAATCACTCTATCATAACATTTCTACAGGTTGTCCCATCATATTGGGAAACCTTCTAGAGGGGGGCAGTGGTTGGAGGGGTAGTGGGGTTGAAGTAGTGGACTCTGAGAGCAGCACAGAACTAAAATTTTCTAAATCTTGAAGGAACCACATTGCCGTAGGAAGCTGCACCAAGATACTTGGTTATTGCACAGATAGCCTCTCTCTATATATGGCAAGCCTGAGATTTGTGTAGAGATTCAGGAGCCTCACGCATGATATCTTCCTATTGCTACATTGTCATAGTTCATTACTTGCATCCAGAACATGTCAAGTTCAAAGTGAAAAGTTTGCTAGTCAGATGGAAACCCAAGGGTACCTTCACAACAACCACATATCATGTGATTTCCTGGCATATGTAGTTTAGCTCTGATTAAATCCCACAGAGAAGCTGCAAGCCAAGTTTTTTGGTTGGCTGTTTTGAAAATTATTGATAAAATATACAGACAAATTTCCCAGGGAAAAAAATGTGCGCACACAGCCTAATGCATGTGCCTGGATACCCTCCTCTTGTGTCCCATTCTGTTCTGGAGTGTGAAGTGATATGTTATACAATCTGTAATCAAAATGTAACCTTTCCCCTCAGACCATGTGAAAATGTCTACAGCATTTGCTTAGGGTAAAATACAGTTATGTTAACACTTAAACTATAGTACAAGATAAAACCCAGCATACAGAAAGAGGCAATCGGTATATTCTCCGGTAGAATAGGGTCACTTACCTTACCTTTCCCCTTAGGTTTAAAGGACATATTTTCCAACAGTTTCACATAGATATTTGGGTACACATTAGAACATGACCCAGCCCCCAAATGAACATTTGCCACAGCTAACTGTAGGAGTCAATTATATTCATTATTAAAATGTTTGTATCTTAGTCTCTTTGAATCCAGCAGTAGCTCTTAGCAAACTTGGATATTTCAGTTCCTCATTTATTCAGAATCTCCCCAATTATTTTCCTTTTTGGGTTACCTGATATTTTGTAGTGTTAGAAAAGCAACCAGAAGCCTTTTCCATCATGTTATTTTTGTGATGAGGAGACAAACCTCAGCTTCTCTTTTCTTTGCAATACAGGATCATTTTCAGGAACATTCAAGTCTCATTTGCTGGTTTAGACAAGCAAGATGGTGTTGTTTTTCCATTTACTTTCTCCTTTGGAGCATGCTGCATTCAAAAACAAGGTCTGTATCCCTTGGGTGTGATGGCATAACAGTAACTGTGTATATTGGCTCAGAGGATTACTTGTCCATCTCCTGGGGATTCTGTATAATTTTCTGTTATTCAGAGGATTATCTTTAATATAAATCTCTGGAAGTTCTGTATTAGCTATTCTACTAAAAAGTCAGTGGATCCTCTGGCAATGTATTAGCCTCCTCCATGCTACTTTGAATTGATTTGATTTTCCAGCTACTCTATCTACCAGCACTTCACCCTCCATACACAGATCCCCTCATCTTTAGTCTGATTCCACATACAACCAGTGCAAGTACCTTTGCTCCTGAGGCATTTAGGTTTTGATATAGCAATGTGCAGAGCACTTAAAGTTAAGTGCATGCATACACCCAGTGATTTAAATATGTGCCTAAGGGCTAGATTCACAAAGAAACTTAAGTGTGTTGATGCTGAGCATCACCATGCCTAACTTCTAGGTGCCTTAAAAAAATAATAATAAAAAAGAAATCACTGGGATTCACAAAGCCTGAGTTCAGCACTAAGGCTCCCTATACAATGAATGGGAATAGATAGGCACCTGAGAATGGAATCCACAGCAGCCAGCATGGTAAAGTGACTCATCTCCTAAATTAGCCATTAGGAGATGCTGAGGAGAATGGTGTGTCCTAAATCTCACCCCCTGCTCTTGGAATTCAGCACCTAAATCCAGGTTGGAGGGAGGTGCCTCCCTCTGCTTGGGATTCTCAGCTGCAAACCTTCTATTAGCATTATGTGCCTACCCTGTTTTTGTGGGTGGAGGCAGCAGAAGGAGGTGGAGTCCTCCCTCAGAACCTGTAGCCCTGTGGTTAGGGTACTCACAGCTTCCCAATTCAAGGCCCTCCTCCACCTGAGTATGGGTCTGCCTTCTCTCAAGTGAGTGCCCTAACCAATGGGCTACAACCTGATGCAGGGGCTCTCTTGCTCCCTCCTGCTGAAGCAGTTTCACTGTGGCTAATTAGAGTCCTTGGGGTAGGACTTAGCCTTTAGGAGATGCTGAGGAGAATGGTGTGTCCATCCTCCAACCATTTAGGACTTTTTGGTGGCAGGAAAGGGCTCCGCTCAGCTTCAAAGTAGAGAGTGCAGGGATTGTGGGTATACCAAGAAGGTTGTGTGCTTGGATTGTGAGTATGGTGGGGGCAATGCTAGAATCACACGCATAAGGAAGCTGGAGAGTAGAGGGACAGCAGGTCAGGCAGGCACTACAGGTCAGTCAGCTAAGGTCTCTCGAGTGGTGTACTTTTATATATAAAGTCTACCAGTGATACATGGTTTCCTATTCCTTTTAGGAGCTTGGCAGTAGCAAAATCTATTTATAAGTAATATTCATATAATTCATTTGTAAGCATGTGATGACATGTTGAGCTGCCATTACAGTTTCCCTTGAAGCAGATGGAGTCTGAGCAATCCTTTTACATACCAGAGGGACAAATTTCATGTTATATTGTACTGTGTAATAAGTACAGGGAATACAACTCAGCTGAGAGAAAGTGTGCTGCATCTTTTTAATGACTGCTGTAGTTGCTCCTCCAGCCTGGGCTGCTCCAGCAAAACTGGGGACATTCTGTGCAGCAATTTGACCTGGCTTCAGCATTCTGTAAGAGGTTATGTTTGAATTAGAAAAGAATCTAAAATGAAGGATCCTTCACTCAGTGAAGAAAACCCTCCTATGGGTGGAGTTATGGTAATTACAAGGCTGGGTTAGGATCCTATTTACACACATTTCTGGCCCTAACAGTTGTCAGTCTAGATTAGGGCAGAAGAGAGATTTTTAGATTGTTTAGTACCCTGGGTGTGTTTCATAACAAGTCCTGCATGTTGTACCCAAAATCTAGCTGCATGATTATTCACCAGCCTCCAAATCAGGCCTTGAGCTGAGGGCCTGACTGAGGTCTAGTGCTTTAGTCCACAAATTTAAAGCAGTGAATTACTAGAGAATGTTTAGTACTACTGTGTTTCATCGATAAACAGTCTAGTGTGGTACATGACTGATGAATTCCTTTTCCTCTGTGACAGAGCTTCCTCTCCGCCTCGGTGGGTCCTGCACTTCTGTATAGCAGTGGCCTGGGGTATTCCTCTTTCCCTGAGTCCCCCCACTACCCCACTCCTGGGCTTGCTGTCCACACCCTGCTGGAGCAGGGTTCCTCCCAGCCTCCTAGAAGGGAGCTCTCAGTCTTTGGTAGCCCCTGTAGGTGCATTGGCCCCAAACCAGACACCTGGTTCAGTCTCTCTCCTTGGGTGGGTCTCTTCCCTCAGACCCTGCTTGGGCAGAGATTCACCCACCCTTCACCTCTGTATCTGCAGGGTTTCTTTCCTGGTGCTTGTTGGTATCAGCACCACCCAGCTTTCCAATAGCAGGCATTCCTCTCACATCTCCTAGCACATGCCTGTCTAGTTGGAGAAAAGGCTTTTAACAGGTTACAGCAGGCCCTTGATTGGCCTCAGGTGCCCTAATTAACCAAAAGTAACCCTGTTCAGCTACCAAGGAGAAAGGGACCTGGTCCTCTTAGGGCCCATGTCCTGGCACTCAAAAGGACCATTCTCCTATAGCCATCTGGTCTGACCCCATCACACCTCCTATAAGTCTATAGCAGAATGGTGTTGGGAGTCTTTGTGAAGAATGTCCCTGCATTGTCCTTCCTGCAAATGCTGGGTACACACAGACTGTGATACTGATACTACACCCCTTGGTGAAGCATAGCTCACTGTTCCCACGCATCCTGTGTAGCACAGAGGGGTTGAAGCCAAGGCTCTGCCTTCCTCACTGTCCCCTGTGGGGTACTGTGTGCCCTGAAGGCAGTAGGAGGGAGCTGTCTGCATGCTCCCTTATATGCATGGAGGGAAATTCTATATGGTCCTTGCACAATGTATAGGGAAACTCCTTCCACCCTCCTTGTCACTGTGCAGCCATCTTGGAAACACATAGCATTGCCCCCTGGAAGATGTAAATCAGTCAGGAGTTGGCAGTAGAGGATGTTCTGCTATCATGGCACAGGCACTTATTGAACAAGTATTGTTGGCAGAAAAAGCATTGCATTATTTTCTTTAAAAAGAGATGATTATTTGTTCATACACTCGGTATCTGTAAAACCATAGTGGCATACTTTGTAAGAGAAAAGACATTGGAGGGAGAGTGGGGAAAGGGCCACCCCACTACACACACCTTTGGGGCACCTACTCCCTCTGGTAGTGATAACTGTAAAGAGGCAGGGGAGAGAGACACCAGAACACAAGAGAGGGAAAGGAGGACAGAGACGGAAGAATACACAGGAGCTCAACCCATATAATTGGCCTAATACTAAAGGGTACTATTGCTGACCACAAGTTTCCTGGCTCCAGATTTAGTGCCTAATTCTGCTCCCATGGACACCTGTACTAAAATACTCATTGAGTTCAATGGCAACAGACTCATAGTGTTTTGGCTGTGGTATAGGTGTTGAATTTGCTTTTGTTACATAAAACTCACACATACCGTAACTGTTTTGTTTTTGTGTCTGCATTGTAACATGTACTTGTCTCTCGTCAGTACCTGGAGCTCATCACATGATATGCACCACATTTATTGTTTGTTTTGCTCGAAGAGTGCAGTTATATTGACGGGCACGGATTTTGGAAGCTGGATGGGGAACATTTTTGAATACTCTGAACTGTGGTATCCACTTTTTCCACTTCATTGTCCTCAAAGTTTAAAATGTTGAGCTGAAATCCATCCATCTTATGGCAAAACCCTCCTCTGCGCTTTTGACACCAAATACTATTACAACACATTCATGGAGACCTTTCTAAGCTGCTACATTTCAGCCAGGAGTTGGGATGAGTTGTTAAAGTCACGGTCCCAACCTATGTGCTGACAGTTCCCATACTGCATTGCTCTTTTCTGGGTCTCTAGTCAGATCCCTCAGTCTTTAACAACAGCCACTGACAAAATTATTCTATTAGCAACACCTTTCCCTATCAGTAAGACCAAGGCCTACTTCTAAAGTGTTCAGCCTTCCAGTCATTGCCAGATAGAGAGCAATAATTATGAAGATGCCTCACCAGTGGCTGTGTCTGCAGGGAGACTAGGGTAGAAGTTTGGTAGCTAATGAGTTACAATGTTTCCTGTCAAATGTACTTAATAGCTGTGTATTTGCATAAAGAAGATGCCTCTGTGTACAATGAATGCATGTGTGTTTGTTAGAAAGCTTTCTTACTCAGAGGCTTTCAAGCTACCATGCAGATTGGGATACACATTTACTCCCTGATCTTCGTAGAATAATAAGTCTCATTTAGTTGGTTCAATAACATCTGAAATGACGACTTATGGTTTGAGCATTAGAATGCAGATAGTTGCTTCAATATATTTAGTACACACATGATAAATCAACCATGAAATGACATACATACACTCTCTTAGTTCCCTACTGTGAAACCAAATAAAGAGGGAAACACATTGAGATTTGAAGATTAAACTTTTGGCTACAGCTAACTTGTACACGTGCATGCGCGCACAATACCTTATAGTTAATTTAAGCAGCACAAAGGCAAATTCTGTTATGAGTAACATGGGTGTTGATTCAGAATTGTTCCTAATTTATACCAGTGTTACTGAAAGCAGAATTTTCTGCAATAGCCCAACGTACACAACACTGATTATGATGGTTAAATCAATGGAAGCTACATGCATTATCTGATGGTAGAATCTGGCACTAAATTGACTCAATGTTCCACTATAATCCCCGTTTATTGAGTTAATCGTACAAAATTATGCTTTGTGTTAAGTCATTAGTAGACAGATGAGAAATACCTGCATTGTCCAATACTTATCTTAAGTAACTCAGTAAGAACACACTTCGGGGTAAAACTCTAGTATATAAAGTTTCTGGCTAAGAATAACAGTTTGTAATACCAGAAGACCACATTTTTCAATGTGCAAATCTATGGGCTTGCAGGATATAAGTCAGTGACAAATCTGGTCCCAGGATGTTAGGGGGATTTAGGGCTTGTATGGCATGGGCAGAAATTAACTAAATTATCAATCTCTGAAAATTAAAAATAATATTCTGGACATTTTTAAATGGCTGTGGGAGAACATTCACTGAAGTCAATGGATTTTGGATTTACACCAATGAAGGTAAGATCAGAATCTTGCCTAGTGATTTTCTTTAAGAAGTTTCCTAATAGGATTTTGTGCCCTAGTTAGCAAAACAATAATACTTACTTTATTTATTTACTTGTCTGCTCAGCAAGACTCTGATGCACCAGCCAATTCAAACATCCTTTAAAAAATGTGAATACTCTATCAGGTCTATTATTATGCTCTTGATTCAACATGTAAATCATCATAAACGTCTAAAAAGCATCCCGCATTGTGTATGCTTATGTTCACTATGCCAATATATTTAAGTAGAATTTGGAGGAGGGATGAGATATTTTTACATGAGTTAGCATGAAAATAGATGTTTTTCTTCCAGCTGCCTAGAAAATTTGTACCTGGGCATAAACTGCAGCTCCTCTTGCTCTTTCAGACCCAAGGATAAGCTCCTAGGGGAACAACCAGGGGCTCTTTCTACATCTAAGAGAAGGGGTGATCTAAACATGAGTCTCTCAGTTTTGTTCATGTACAACGATGGAGCAGATGGGTTGAAATTTAGTCCATTCATTTTACATGAGTAGCTGTCTAACTATGTATTCATTCATCTGGTAGAATCTAAGAGCTACTTATAGTCTGCATCAGGTTTTAAATACTGGCTGGGATCAGAGCACCAGCAGAAGCAATGACTCTTATCAATTTGAAGTCACTTCAGCTGTAAAGCTGCTCCTATCAGAGTCTGGCTGTCTGACATATCTGAAGAGGAGCATGCAGCTGCAGTGCTTTGAGATGAATCTTCGTTGTCTTTCGGGTACTCAGCGAAGAGCAGAAGTAAGCCGATAGAGTTTCATGCTATTAGAAAATAGGATTTCCCCCCATTTGCATTTTCTCCCAAATCATTGAGTCTGCGATGGCAAAATAGATTAGCCTTGTGATCATACACCCTACCAACATCACCAGTGGCTACAAATCCAAATTCTGCAACTAACATCACCATACCAGCTTCTTCCAAAAATGCTGATGCATTTACAGTGAACTCATAACCAGGCCCATTGAGCAACATGTCAAAGTGACACAAGATGTCAGTACTGATGGTCGTGAGTCAAAATCAAACAAGCATTCTTCTTTTATAAGCTTCCCACGTGTGTGGTTGCACGTACTGCAAGCCAGTAAAACATCTGTGACTGTACTAACTCCTTTGCAATTGAGCAATCCTTTGACCATAGTGTCACAATCATCCTCCAGAACTATATTTTGGACAGATGCGAAATATCTGCATTGGCCAATACTCACCATAAACTGACCCAGTAAGAACACAAAACTCCTTCAACTGCTGGTTTTCCTCCATAACAAAAACATGTATATTATCATGACAAGCAAACTGTACACTCTTGGTTTTAATTGAATATGGGTGTATGAGAGTCTCAGTTTAACAGCATATTTAAGAGACACAAGCACATAGAATAGCAAGCTCCCCCCTTTGGCAGTGTCTACATATACGCTAACAGTGAAGAAATATAAATCCCAAAATATGTACAGAGTGTTCTCTAGCTTGCAGAGCATTATCCATTGTGGCTGGTCCCCCAGCAAGTTGCCTGACAAATGTTTAGGTAGCATGCACCAAATTTTTAAGACTGTCCCCACGGTTCAAGCCTCATTGACTTTAATAGCTCTTAATGGGTGCTTAAATTCTGTCCTAAATGAAGAGGGCTTTCCTGAATTGGGGCCCAAATCACAGAGGTTCAAATTCTCCATCTGCGGTATTGCCGTTGACTCCAACAGTACCAGGATTTGGTCTTCAGTCCGTATTTAATTTGTTGTGTGGAGAACACAAGAGCAGTAGAAAAAGGAACTGGCATCCAGAGAACTTAGGACACTGCTCAACAAAATGCATGTTTAAATTTAGGCATGAGCTTAAATCCTATTAACTTCAGCTGAAGGGTTCACATTTTCTAGGCTGTATATTCACACTGAAGAGTAATTGGCTTCAGCAAAACAGGGAGACACACCTACTCCCTGCCCACTGTACTACCAGATATGTATGTGTCATTGATAAAGGACAGTATTTACATTTATTTAGTTATGAAAATCATAGAATAGATTCCTTTATTTCTGATCAATTGCAGAACCATAGTCAAGGTACACTTATTCTGGCCCTGTAATTACTGCTCCTCCACTCTGCCCACAGTCTCAGCCAGGGCTATTTCTCACATCTGAAAATTTGATTAAAGGTATGTATTTTTCACTCTCACACTTCTCCAAGAATGATTGAAGTGATGGTACTCATACTTCCCACAATAATTTCCTTCTTGGAGGAGACCAAACATGCAAAAGTTCAGAAAGCAGAAGTTCAGAAAGTTTTAAGCATATGCAAATATGGGATTATCATGGAAGCTGGACAACAATACCTGTTAACAACAGCAGGATATACCAGACAAACATTATAACAGCTAATTTATTTCTTTTTTATTTAGGAACAAATGATAAAGGTTACACTTTAGTAAAAGATCCCAGACAGCCCTCTTAAAGACAGTTTTACTGGCAAGGCCTTTGATGTCACTCAGTTACACAAAATGCAATTATAAAATGTACTATTTCAAATTAAAATTCCCGTAAGTGTTCCCATATTACAGGTTTCTTTTAAAAAAGAGCACTTGTTGCTCAGAGCTTTCCCAATATAAAGCCTTCAGGCAAGTCTCTAATATGTGAAAGGCTTGTTTAGAACTTACACTACTTCCACAATACACCATTTAAACAAAAAATGTTCTGTGGAGAACTACTTCGGCCTTCCTGTCTAATGTTTTTTTCAGCTTCTCTGTGCAGTAACACACAATTAGTGATTCTTATAAGGTTGTTCAGCTTCCCCTTCTGAATACTCAGTTGCTTCCAGTATGTCTTGTTCAGAGGAAAACACCAGCCGTCCCACACTCCCCTGGCCGCTTTTTTGTATGCAGGTTTGCAATTCTAGGTTACTTATCTGACCCTCTTGTAATACAATTCTTAACCCTTAAACCAGCTAGACGACCCTTTATACAGAGACGATTAGATAACTCCATTCATTGAAATCCCTCCTACAGATTTTCTGCTGGTGTATGAGAAGTAATTTAGTTTAAAAAAACTAAAGCAAAAACCCAACAGCAGTGTGACAGAACCATCAAGATATACATACACCTACTGAGTGATCTTTTAACTGTCCTATATCTCTCCTTCTATTTGTTCTGACCCTCACATGTTGTGTCATGTCAGAATTTAAATTGTAAGATCTCTGGAGCAAGCACTGTGTCTTTACTTGCTTCTGTGACGCTCACAGTTGTTAGCTCTCAAAAAACAAAGAACACGTTACAGGGAGGGACTGTGTCAATAAAATCCTCTCCTGCTCAACTATAATTGACCACCTCAACTTCCAGTTCCAGAAATATTATTTTTCACTTGGACAATGCTCAGACACAAATAACAACAGACATGTTTATATCACACGAATTCTACTGGGTTTATTAAATGGTGTTACACATAAAGGTTAATTAAAAAAAATCTACACTTCATGGAATGTGAGCATCCACTCAGAGGATACAAATCTGGGCCAACTTCCATTGAATCTGTTGATGGTCAGTCACTGTAAAAATGTACAGGTTATTTTCCGATATACAAAAAGAAAACCTACCATTCTCTGTTAATCATTCAATACAGCTCACAGCACTCTACCACACAGCTGCGTGTAGTGTTTTAGTGCAAAAGGAAATACAAATATAAAAAGATGGAGATTTGAATAAAAAAAAAAACAGTGGCGTTAGAGGTGAGTGTCTGCTATGGGTATTCTTCTAAGTTCTACAATCTGTGAGTTAGCCATGCTGCCTCCATCCTGGCTGCCATGGTAGGAATCATTATCACTGATATTGAGGCCTGCACCTGAAACACAAAGCCAAGAAAAAAACAATGAGAACTGAAGACTGAAACAGCAAGGATGAGATCATATCCTGTTAAACAGGGAAACGTGCCCTACTTCTCTATTCTTATTACAGCAGCTCTTCTCCTCCCCCACAAAAGTACAGCAGATTTTCTGATATGGTCTATAGCTTTGCACCCATAGACTGTAGGCTCATTTAACTGAGGGCTTGTCTACATCACAAAGTTGCAGCGCTGGTGAGGGGGTTACAGCGCTGCAACTTAGGAGGTGTACACATCTGCAGGGCATCACCAGCGCTGCAACTCCCTGTTTGCAGCGCTGGCCGTACTCCCGTTTTGTCTCGGGTGTAGAGGATCCAGCGCTGGTGATCCAGCGCTGGTAATCAAGTGTAGACACTTACCAGCGCTTTTCTTGACCTCCGTGGAATAAGCAAGTATCGCAGCATACCTGAGGAAGCCTCTCTGGTAATCAAGCAGGTCTCCTTCCCCGGTTTGCTCTCGCGTTCCCCGAACCCCCGAGCAAGCAGGTCTCCTTCCCTGCGGTTTGCAGGGGGGTTCGGGGAACGCGAGAGCAAACCGCGGGGAAGCAGGTCTCCTTCCCCAGTTTGCTCTCGCGTTGCCCGAACCCCCGTACAAGCAGGTCTCCTTCCCTGCGGTTTGCTCTCACGTTCCCCGAACCCCCGAGCAAGCAGGTCTCCTTCCCCGGTTTGCTCTCACGTTCCCCGAACCCCTGTGCAAGCAGGTCTCCTTCCCTGCGGTTTGCAGGGGGGTTCGGGGAACGCGAGAGCAAACCGCGGGGAAGCAGGTCTCCTTCCCCGGTTTGCTCTCGCGTTCCCCGAACCTCCGTGCAAGCAGGTCTCCTTCCCCGGTTTGCTCTCGCGTTCCCCGAACCCCCGTGCAAGCAGGTCTCCTTCCCTGCGGTTTGCAGGGGGGTTCGTGGAACGCGAGAGCAAACCGCGGGGAAGCAGGTCTCCTTCCCCGGTTTGCTCTCGCGTTCCCCGAACCCCCGTGCAAGCAGGTCTCCTTCCCTGCGGTTTGCTCTCGCGTTCCCCGAGCCCCCCTTGAAGCCGCCCAACAGCGCTGCAGTGTGGCCACATCTAACACCACTTGCAGCGCTGGTTGCTGTAAGTGTGGCCACTCTGCAGCGCTGGCCCTATACAGCTGTACTAACCAGCGCTGCAAAATTGTAGATGTAGACATACCCTCAGACACATCTCTGCACCTACACTTGTTCATGCCTTTGCCTGCAACGTAGGTCACTTAAATGTCTCAGTACCTGATTTGATGGTGTGAACAGGTACTCAGATGTCTACCTGGCAGTCTCTGTTTCCCTGACATCACATGCATAAATAGAAGCCTCGTTCAGGTTCCGCTCAAAATTTGACCCACAGGAAGGAGTTTTTTCTTAGGTGATTCATTTCTAGTGGTGGAATCTACCATATGATGCTAAAACGATAATTTAAGTTGTTTCAATAGGGTTCTACTTTCAACATGACCAAAAGGGCAGGTTAAATATCCTTCCTTAACTCTCCCTGCTTAAATCTACAACTGGCACTGGATAATGCATTGCGCTTTTCCTCCAGTGCAAGGTAACACTGTAGTAAACAAAGCATAAATATGAACAGCTCTTATTTGGGCTTTTTGGGACTTGAGATTCAGATTTATTCAGAACTGCACATCAATGAAATTAAGTGTGATAACTCCAAAACAGATTAACACCAGACATTACTTTCCAGTGAAATCTGTTACAAATAGCCAAGGGCTAAGGAAAATTACACAGACCGGGCAAAATCCAGGGACTCCAGTGATTGCAAAGGAGTTACACCAGGAATGAGATTTGGCTCACTAGGTTCTGAAAATGTGCTCATGAAAGCCACAATTTCCAATTTTTCAGGCTAAAATATTTTAAGAAATATAAATCAGTTGTAAAGCTGACTTCTTGCTCTTCAATCCCTAGCTGGCATCCTAGGCTTTAGAATGTTTAGGTTGTGGATCAACAGTTTTCCTTTTAAGTTTCAGAAGGTGCCTCATATCTTTTTAGGTCACCAGATGCTCTCTCCTTTAGTAAGTTTCACCATGCACTTCCAAATAGGAAACTGGAGGGGGGGGGAGTGGGGGCACTGAATATAGGAAATGGGAAAGATCAGCTATAAGAGATAGTCAGGCTGTGATATGGAGAAGGACTTAGAAGGAAGCAAAGTGACAGGTTTACTTTTGCAAGAAGGTATAATACTCTGGGTGTGTGATACCTGAATTCATTCAGGAGGGAGATCACCATCAAGCAAGGGAGGTGTAAAAAGCTGTCTGATGGGGGCAAGATATACCATAATGCTAGCTGTGGAGGAGTTTAGACTCTGAATTAGCGAAGTTCTTAATTTGAGGAGTAGGTCTATTGAAGCATGTGTGCCTACTCCCACATTTAAAGTTAGATGTGCTTGAAAGGCAACACATATAAAATAAATGAAAATTATTTTTTGTACAAAACAATTAGCCTGTAGATTTTATTGCCCCAAGATATCTTTAAGACAAAGAGGTGAGTGACTTTCAAAAAGGATTAGACACTTAAATGGTTAATGAGGATTATTTGTACATGTACATGTACATGAACCCTCATGCTTCAGGGCACTAGATAATCACTAACTGATGGTGTTAGAAATAAATTTCTCTTGCAGGCATGTTATTCCAGAATTGTCCACTGTGGGGGTTTCCTGAAGCATCTGGCACTGGTCACTATCAGAGACAAGATTCTGGACTACATTGACTAATCTGATATTGCAATACTTGCATTCCTAAATGGAACATGGCCAGGCAGCATCCTTTTAGGAAGAAGACAACAGTACTGTTGTGTTTAAAGTAGGTTAATTCCCTTTATAACAATCACTGTTCTGACAAAATGTTTAGGAATTGATCCTTTTTAGGAATTAGAGTTTCAATGTAACCGGGATACCAAACTACCAAACAGTCGGTCTACAGATTAATAAGGCTAGGAGTGTTTACAAGACAAGGTTTGCAGAGTTCATTGGGCCAGCTTGTTCTCAGTTTAGGGCACATTTTGCCTCAGAACTAGATGTAATCATTTCAGAGTGAGCATGTTTATCTTGCAAAACCAGCGAGGTCCCTCCAGTGACATCTACTGGTCAAAAGATTTATTCAGTGAATCCCAACACTCAGCATACTTTAATAATTGTTCCATATGAAGGGCCCAAGTTTGATCTTACTTAGCTGCCTGCAAACGTATCAAGCTTTCACTATAACGTCGGTACAAAATTTTGGGTGTATTTTCAACTTGTTATTTTTATCCACTGTACACATTTTCTAGGGGTATTTTTATCATATTATATACACATACACTATATTCTGTATCCATCACACTTTTATAGTCAATGTGCGATATTAGACATTAAATACAAAAATCAGATGGTAGATATACACACACTTTTATACGTTACATCTTGTTTTATGGGATTGGCTGGCTACGGAAATTGGTAGAGTAATATGTCACCAATTGATAGCCATACCTCTGGTGACAAATTTTAGGATTCAATGGAAATGAGTCCTTGGTCCTAGTGGAACCATGTCCCCCATCCACTATTTCAACTAGCACCTCTGTTAGCAGTGACAGAGGAGAAGCCAATTGAATTGGCAGGGAGATCACCTTCTCCTCCTTTTCTCACCTTTTGACTTGTTCCTTTCAGACTGGATATGAGGTGAATTGGTGAGGCAAGATGGGGGAGCTAACATTGCCATTGCCTGTACCATCACTGTGGATAAAAAGGACTTCTCCCTACAAAGAGTTTATCCAGCATCTTTCAGAAATGCTAAACAACTGAACATTTCAGCCAATATTTTCAAAAGTGACTTCTAGTTTTGGGTTCCCAATCTGAGACACTGAGTCTCAAGCTGAGCACGCAAAATGACGGCAGCCATAATTAGAAGACTGTTTTGAAAATGTTGACCTGTTCTATACTATACTCAACAAATTATCATGGGAAGTGTACATGGCGTTATGTGTTGTATTTTAATAATAGATTTACTTTTCAAATTATTTTTGATTTTGGAGGTTATTTTAATTATTAATGCAGAAGGGCCAAATTCAGGCTGGCAGTGAACAAAACTGCACTAAACATTACAAATGTGGGTCATAAACCTCCCTACCGTGGTTCTGTCATCACTTGATAATCTCAGGCAGGGCAGGCTCCAGGCACCAGTGCAGGAAGCAGGTGCTTGGGGCAGCCAATGGAAAGGGGCAGCACGTCGAGCTCTTTGGCGGCAATTCGGTGGCGGGTCCCTCAGTCCCTCTTGGAGGGAAGGACTGGCTGCTGAATTGCCGCCGAAGAATAAAGCGGCATAGTGGAGTTGCTGCTGATTGCAGTTTTATCTTTTTTTTTTTTCCCCTTCGCTGCTTGGGGTGGCAAAAAAGCTGGAGCCACACCTGATCTCAGGTGTAATGTGGTGGTGCAGGGGTAGGCAACCTATGGCACGGGTGCCAAAGGCAGCACATGAGCTGATTTTCGGTGCCACAACACATTGCCCAGATCCTGGCCACTGGTCTGGAGGGCTCTGCATTTTAATTTAATTTTAAATGAAGCTTCTTAAACATTTTAAAAACCGTATTTATTTTACATACAACAATAGTTTAGTTATATATTACAGACTTATAGAAAGAGACCTTCTAAAAATGTTAAAATGTATTAATGGCACGCGAAACCTTAAATTAGAGTGAATAAATGAAGACTCGTCACCCCACGTCTGAAAGGTTGCCGATCCGTAGTAGTGCTCATAAGCCAAAAGTATGGTCTGCCCTGACTTCTGAATGACCCCTATAAACAGATCTACTCCCCAAACAGCTTATTCATACCACAGGCAAGAGAAGGAGGAAGGAACGAAACTGTGCATGAGGTCTGTTTTAGAGGCTTTTATGTGTTGAACCTCCATTGGGCCCAGAGGGCGTGACTTCAGTAGAATGTCACCGAAAAGGAGGGGCGGGAGTGTTTGTGATTGGTGGGAATATGGTTGGAACTGAGAGGTCAGTAAGGCTAGCATGCAGTTCCAGCATTAAAATTTATGCCAAAGGAGCAATGCTTAGGAGTAATTCACTGCTTGAGGCCAGCATCCACTGATTTTTCCCTTCATCCTATCCCTTTTTGACTACACTCCACCCTTACATAACATGTGGAGATCCAGGGGCTTACTGCTTTCTAGCCAGGAGGACTGAAGTGTAGCTGTGCTTAAATGGGAGTCACTTTAAAATGGTTTTATATCTTAATTACTCTAACCCCATGTATTAGAGTGAATCAGTCTGACAGAGGAGGGGCTCATTAAGCTGTCAAGATGAGCTTGAGCACTAAAAAAGGAATCAGAGGCAAAATGTGATCTAGCTCAAAATGAATGGGTGTTATTAGATAATTAATGTAATTAGCAATAACTAATTATGGAATAATTATCCTTATTCAGTGGAAGCATAGTCCTTTGATTTATTATGAAAGCCATAAAAGAAACAAAATAAAACAAACCATTTAAGCCAACCTAATTACTAGCAGGAAACAAACAAGGTTTTAGCATCAATCAACAGGCAGTACATTTTTTCATATTATTTTTCCTGGAGTAATCTTTCCTTAATCCCTTGCACAGAGCTGAAGCTCATGGAATTATGCAAACTACATGATACGGTACCCAATTTCTCTGCTTCCCTGGCACAATGCTGCATTGGAGCCAGCTTAACTGACCACTGGAGAATTCCCCCATAGTGGAATCCTTGGGTGACTTAGACTCACCATAGTGGCTCCTATAGTATTCCTTCCAATACAGGAAGCCTGGCTAGTGGAAAGGGGACATAGCTGGGTTTTCTTACGTTCAGCAATTCCTGGCTGACAAACCACTCCTGAGATAACTGGCAGCAAGCATAAATTAGAGAAACCTTCAGGTTGCTCTGAATTATTCTGGTATGAAGTGCAGAGGTGTCATAAAGACATCTTTGCACATTCTCAAGCTGAGCAGTCGGTCAGGATCTGAGCCATTATTTCTAGCATGACTAGGGCTACCTGCAGAATTTTCTGGATTGACAATCTTGGGGAATGAAGTCTTCTACTTATCCTTAGACCAGGTAAAACAAAGGCAGCAGGAGTGCAAACTTCCCCACCCCAATAAAATGCCTCAACCTTTTTCTAAAGGGGCTATCAGAAATGCACTGTGCAGTAAGGGTAATATGAACACCATGTTCATGCAATCTTAGGTCATTCTCTTGAGTCTGCAGAAAGGCTGTCAGATAGTATCTAATAACAACCAAATAGAAATCCTTTTCTTAATAACCTCAAATGTGCCATTTCTTAAAAGTCTCATTTGAAAATGTATCTTTTCTCCTTTGCCTGCATCTTTTAATTGCTCTCTCGTTGTTTATCCCCGTAATTGTATTATTTAACTCTGCCATGGATTTTGGATTAAGTGTGATGGCCCACAGTCACAAAGTCTGGATCCTCATTCAAACTGTTCTCTTCAGGGTTACCCTTGGGTACATCAGACAGGTGGGGTCAGTTCAGATCTTGATTTGATTTGAATCTGGATCTGATTTATCTAGCTACTTTTATGATCTCCATTACTGGAGTTTTCTTAAAGCTGGAGGTGTTCAGAACCAAGGTCTTGGCTCAAACTCACCTCTCATATAAAATAAAGTAGTGCTGAACTAAGGCAAACTATTCTTACTGTTGGTTAATAAACCACCATCACATTAAACCCCTGCTATTCTCAAATTGGAACTGATGTTTTAAGGCCCACTCCTGAACACTCTTTACTATTGAACATTGTGATTACTGCTGTGAATGGCCTCGTTGACATCAATGCAGCTGCACAAAACAATAAGCACTATTATTGGTAGTAAGCATGTGCAACGTCTAACCATCTAACCCATAATGATGAAAGGCTCCATTATTATCAGAGATTGTAGTTTTCAGTGATGAAAAAACAAAATTCTCTGATAAAAAAACATAAAATCCACAATTTTCCACCACTAAAATGAAATGCTTCACAATATGTATAGGTATCAGTTGAACATGATGTTTTATTGATATACAGTAGAACCCCAATTATTCGAGCCTCCGTTATCCAGCTCTCAGTATTAACTGAACCACCAGCTGCCCAGGATGGACAGTGACTGGGGCTTGGGCGGTCAACCCCAGGAGGCTGAGTAATGGAGGCTCAGATAAACAGGGTTCTACTGTATGTTTTTATTTTTTCACAAAATTGTAAAAACTAAAGATTCTCTGCAAAAATGCAAATTCCATGTTTTTCCACGGCAAATGGATTTCTAGGATTCCTGTTTATTACCAACCTTCTGTGTCATTCAGTTTTCCATAAGATTATTTTAAAAGCATATAGAAGGAAAAAATAAAACAAAAAAAAAAGGCCATGAATTTTTTAAATGAATGCCTGAAGCCAGTGGGAGCTGCCAAGTGCTCAGAATTTTTGAAAATCAGGCAACTTATTCAGATGCCCAATTACGGATTTAGGAATCTAATTTCAGGCGCCCAATTTTGAAAATCTTGGTCATAAACTTTACTAACTGCCATGGTAATTAGCAGTAGACTGGGTGACAAAATAAAAGTGTGCTGCAAAATGTCCAGTAGAAATGAATATGTCCAGAAAATGAACAGCAGAGTGGACAATGTAAAAAAATTACCACTGAAAAATGCAAAGTTAGTGACAATCTATACAAACATAATTTGGTTGCTTTGTGCCTAACCCCTAGAATCATTTTATAATTCCCTTTTTCATAAAAAAATCAATTGGCTTGCTATAGTTTTATAAAACAAAAACAAGTTAAGTGGCACCAGCAGAATGTGTATCTCTGTGTATTTACTGTAACATTGGCTGTTTATTTGGAAGCTGCACTGAATTAAATGTGGAGGACTTTCTCAAGCACAGAAAGGAACATGAACACTTTTAAATGGTTGGCGTTTCACATACACAAGACTAAAGTAAAGGGTCCCCACTGTTGGGGTACACTTTTTAATTAAATTGGAAATGTGAAACTATTCAAGGGCAGTTCAGCTTTAATGTACATATACTTTGAATATACTGCACCATATATTAGGAATTTAAATGAGAGAATACTATTTAAAGCTTAACTTTTGAGGGATCAAGCCAATCTACACTGAAGTTAATGAGAATCATTCCACAAGTTCTATAGGAGTTGGATTGAGTCATAAGACAGTATGAATATACTTAATAAAACAGCTGAAACCTGGTGAAGGGAGAGGGTCCCAGAGCCCAGGCTCCAGCCTGAACCTGAACATCTACACTGCTTTTTTCAGCCCCACTGCGTAGGCCCTGCAAACCCAAGTCCGTTGACTCGCTGCTGTGGGGTTTGTTTATTTATTTGGTTTTACTTTGCTATGTAGACTTACGCCTAAAGTATTGGGAGAAAAATGTTAAACTTTCAACCTTTCCTGGCTTCTGTTGGTTTGTGTCACAGGCTTAATGTTATTCAAATGATGCTTTTGTAGGCCTATTTCCCTTTGTTATTTCAAGTAACATGGTCATTATTCTTAGTTCATAGAATAACAGTTCACACCAAAACAAAAATGTTCTAGATTTGCACTGGCAATCAAGAACGTGTTAGCAGCAATTGGATCTTCCCTTTTAGTGACTCCCTGGGAAACTGTTATGTTAGGAAAAGGATAGCATACAGGCTTCTAGAAACAAAGAAAAAAAACTGCTACTCACCAGTTTTTAAAGCAAATATTAAGTCATCAAACTCCTGTGATTCCTCATCAGCCACCAATGAGCCATTACTAAATCCTCCAGAAGCGTTGAAGGCATTCCCATTTTGAGGGCTCTGTTTAAAAGAAGCACTGGCCTGACTAGCTGGCCGCAAGGATGCCCTCTCCCAGTCTGCTGGCACCTTAAATGAGTTAAAAAGTCTCAAAGTTGCAGTTACCATCAAAGCTATAGTACATGAATAGTCCTGTCTGTCTACATTCTTAACCAGCCCCTCATCACTACAGTATGTGAATGGTTTGAACCTATGACTATGCAGGATCAGGGAAATTGTAATGGGCTCTTTTGTGCCTCTTCCAGGGGAAAGTCTAGTTCAATGTTTTTCTTTTTAAAATGACTGCAATTGATTACAAGTAATTTAGCTTTGTGTCCATTATGGATTAAAAAAGTAATCCAACTTTTCCCTATATCTGAACATTCTCCTCAGGTACAAAGAAGTTCCAACCGAAGTACTCTAAAATTCCATTCAAAATCTCTTTCTTTGTTCTTTTTTTGAATGTCAACATTGTTGCCTTTCCCCCTCTCCTGAGACCCTCCAATACAGTCTTTCCTCTCCATACCATCAAAGATCCTCTATCTTCCACTTCATACAACCCTTCACTGGCGTCCCACTCATCCTTCCTCCCGTCCCATGACAATCTTATTTATCTGTTTAAGTAATTCATCTTCACAATATTATGTGCCTTTGAAAATGCTGGGGCAGAGCTTGGGAGTATATCCCATCAGCCACCTAATTCTAAACTAGAGCTGGCCAGAAAACAGAATTTCTGTCCCAGAAAAAAATTTGAGTTGAATTGGTTTTGTTTTACATAACTCAACATGTGATAAATCCATAAAGATCAGAGGTGAAATCCTGCCCCTACTGAAGTCAACAGGAGTTTTGCATGGACCTTAATGAGGCCAGGATTCACCCCACAATTACAGTAATTTGGGAAGTATTTTATGTTGACTGTGACCTACTTTTCAAATACGCAATCTGTGGCTAACAAGCAATGTAAAAAAACAACAACCAGGGAAAGCTGATCTATAGATCTGATGTTACCGGAGAGCTGTAATTCACAGAAGCACTACCATGCCTGAGAATAGCAACTTTTATTGTACAAACTAATGTCATTATATATAGAATTATATAATTGAGTCATGAAGCATGAAAACAAATATAATCTCACCCCGGCAATTCATAGGTGGTCATCTCACATCTATGTATATCACTGTTTCCCCATTCAGCTATACAACTGGCCTCTTTACAGTAAGTATGATAATGATTATGAGGTATAGAATACAGGTACCTCTTCCATAGCACTGATCAGGTTCTGCGTAGACTTGCTGATCTCTCCTCCTGCTGGGGGCATCCCACTGCCATGTGTGAAAAAGGCAGAGCCTGGGCTTGTATGTCCATTCATATCTATGGTGTAACTTGCTTTCACAGGGCAACAAAGCTGGTTGTGTAGGATAAAATACACCACAAAGACATAAAGGCCCTGGGGAAAAAGAAAGCAGCAGTGAAATGAAGCAATCCTAGACTGGGAACACAGAGTCATGACAAGATTCTACATGCTATAGCAGATGCCTCCTATAACTCCAACAGCCGATGGTTCATATGATTGGGATATGATACACTGAGAAGGTTCATTGTAAAACACAGGTTTAGAAGTTAACAGAAAATGTAATCTTATGTCTGGAGGCCTCCAGTAATGGGTCATTAAAAATGAATATCTGGTTTAACCCACCCCATTGTGAAGCCAAGATCACAGCAAAAAAAACAAGTTTCACAACTATCACAACAGTGAGAAAACAGATTTAGGTACTGCTTTCCAATGGAAATTGGCAACTGCTGACCACTTATTTTATTCTGCCAGCCACTATTTTTTGTTCTCTTATTGACCTGATGGCTCCTTACATTCCTGCCCTAATATCAATCTCATGCAAACTGCATTGCTGCCATCATTGATATCACGCTGCAGTTTTAAAAGAAATTCTCCAGTGGCTTTCATTTATGATTTTTACAAGAACCCTTCTGTATGTCTCGGTGGCTCTTCTTTAAAACTTGCTAATTTTGACCTTTAAGTTGAGCCAACAAAAAGTGTTAAAACTGTGTCTTTTGTCTGCACAGAAATCATATCATTTAACTTTTGGGAATGAAATCTGACTCTCTCTTTCTGGTCTGATTGTTAAATTATATGAATACTGGGGGCACAGGAGGGAACAACTTGTTAAATAAAGAAGAGATCTGCAGAAAGGAGAATTCAGGAAGGCTTCCTGGTATTGAATTTGCATTGTTTTAATGGCTTCTTCTGTCCTCAGGATTATGAAAAAACTAAGTAGGACAAGTCATTTGAAATGTACCCTGGAGGCATGAAACTTGTAATTGAGATTATAAATAGTAAATGAGCTTTCATTTAGCCTCTTATTCTCGGGCATTTCTAATGTTTGCAACTTTAAATATGAAACGAGACTGGGAACACCCAGTTTCTGCATGTATGCACACCCACGCGACAGACTGACTGAAACCACACTTTATCAGAGTCACAGATTCATAGATTTGAAGGTCAGAAGAGACCCTTATGATTATCAGGGCCAGATTAAAGATTTTTAGAGCCCTACGCACTATGGAAATTGGGGGGGGAGCGCTACCTACCTTAGACTAGACAAAGAGGGCCCAAGCCTGTGGGGTTGCTGCCCTCTCCATAAGAATGCGGTGTGGGGGGGTATGTCCTGTATGCAGCTAGGGGCCTGCTCCCAGTCCCACCTATTCCTGAACTCAGGCTCTGCTGCCTGTAGGAGTAGTATCCCCAGCCCTGCTTCTGCCTCTGGGCTCGTCTTGCCTCAGGCCTGGTAGGATCTGAGTCCAGCTGGGGTGGGCAAGTTGCTTCCTGCACCATTGATGGTAGTTGCAAAACCTAGTGGCATTATGACCCTGTAAGCCAGGTCACAACACTACTCACTCACTCTAAAGTTTTGCTTTGTTTTGTTTGTGGGTGCAGTTATGTATAAAAAAAACCTCTGCACTTGTAAATTTCACTTTCATGATAAAGAGATTGCACTGTTTTTCATTTTTATAGTGCAAATATTTGTAATAAAAATAATAATATAAAGTGAGCAGTGTACACTTTGCATTCTGTGTAGCAACTGAAATCAATATATTTGAAAATGCAGAAAAACATCCAAAAATATTTAATAAATTTCAACTGGTATTCTTTTGTTTAACAATGCAACTAAAACTGCAATTAATCATCATTAATTTTATCATGATTAATTTTTTTAATCATGTGAGTTAACTGCGAATAATGAACAGCCCTAGTATAAAGCATAAAAAGGTATGTTGAAGCAATTCTAAGAAGAATTGATGATAGTAAAATCATTGCACGCCAGAGTTCAGACAGTCTCTAGAAATTCAATCTCTAAGAACCCATTCATAAAAGTTGCACACATATTTTATGTACTATTTGCATTTTTCAAAAAGAATCTGCATATTGAAAATGACTCACATGAAAACTGCGCACTTCCTTCCAATCGAATTGAAAGGATATAGGATTTTGCTGTGGAGGGCCAAATTCTGCCAGGCCCTGCCATATGTCCTGCCAGTGGACACTCTGACAGAAAAACCTGATATGATGCAAAGTGCCACTGAGGATTGGCAGTCAACTAGCGCTGCTGCAAAAGCAGACAGAGCTGGCCAATGCGGGGGCATGATTAGGTAACTATGGTGCCCCAGTGGAAACTAAAGCTGCCTCCTATACAGAAATTTCAAGGGAAGATAGGTGGTGGCACTAGCCTGGGTAAATCATCTCAAATGAATTTGCTTGAAACATACTAGAGCAGGCAGATGCAGAAAGGTGCCCTTTGCACTTCCTTTCCTCTTCCCTGTGCCAGCAAGAGTGAATCTGCCTTGAAACATTCTAAGCTTTCCCTGGGCACCTCAAATGGAGTGTGCTCTTCCAACAAGAAAGGAAAGGTCAGTTCAGAACAACTGCTATCCCTCAAGTAACTGGTGAATTAACTGGGGATCAGGGAGGCATAGGGAATCCCTGGACACATTCCCTTTCTCCCATGCATACTCCCATGCCAGCATGGGGCATGAGTTCCTAGAGTGGCTCCATACCAGCAGAAGATTACCAATTTACGCTGGAATCTGCCAGTGATGAGAGATCAAGCTCCATTACCAAACCCAAGAATCTAGAACAGAGGCTCTCTCTCTCTCTCTGGAGTGCTGGTACATGGGAGGAGGGGTATCTTTAGAGAGTCTAAGGCGGGAGTACAGGCTGCAAACAACAGCAGGCAGTATGGTTGTTTTGTGCACTGCACTGCACAGCCCAATTCCAAAGGAGAGCAGTGACATAATTATGTGACTATGGAGCCCCAGAAGAGATTAAAGCTGCCCTCACTGATGTGGCAGGTGGCTGCTTGCTGCTCCTTGTCAGCCCAAGCCTCCAGCTCAACTTATTCCACTATATGAATTATATTTTTAAACATTTAAATTGCAGAAGTAGCTGGAGGTCTTGATCTGGGATCAGCGTCCCATTGTGCTAAGCAGTGTATGAATGAATAGAACAAAGACAAGTCCCTTTTCAGATATCTCATAGTTAAGGCTGGGTGCAACAGGTGGGTGAACAAATAAGTGGATGTGAAGGACAATGCAAAAAGATGGGCATATATGCATAAGTAAGTAGGCTCGGTGGTCACAGTGGGACATTATCCTAACCAGATTAGTAGCTACTATGCAGGTTTAATTCTGAGTGTATTCCAAACACTTGTATCCAGAGGAACCGTTATTATATTAGTCGAGGTTCAGAGAGATTGAGAGACCAACCAGCTTCATCTGTACAATTCAACTCTTAAAATAACTCTTCCTTGAGTTACACAGTAGTGGGGAACACACAGCGACAATTTACTAGCAGCAGCTAGGCTTCAACACCCCAGGCTTATGGCAACAAAGCATCATTATAGAAGCGCCCCAGCTCTGCTACACTTAAGGTTAAGACCAACTGCTGTTGGCTGGCTACATCTGCCTCATCTATAATTTCAGTACTTTCTTTGTAAGTACACTCTTGGTCCAGAGGGGCTGATATTAATCATACAATAGTTTTAAGGTCAGTGACCTACAGTATTTATTCCCTAATTTAAAACTGTCAGTTATCATCTTGCAAGAGCAGACACAGAGACAAACAGCAGAGATACTTCTCTCAGGACCTGGAAGTCTCTCAGTGTTCTTATGAGAGCCACCAAGCAGCTGTTGCAATCGTGATGGTTATTGTTGAAGGCTGGAGTGGAATTTCATTATGTGAGATCCAGAGCAGCTTCCACATTTTAATACACATTGGTGATGAAATTGCTCCTCTGTGTTTTTCCATAATGGATACATAGACTGCTCAGATAACCTTTCTGAGTCAAAGGGCACAGTCAGGTATTAGAAACATGAATCCTGACTCTTAGGCCATGTCTACACTATCACTTATGTCAGCAAAACGTATGTTGCTCCGGGGTGTGAAAAAAAAACCACCCGAGTTTCGCCAGCATAATTAGTAGTGTACACAGCGCTATGTCAGTGGGAGAACGTCTCCTGTCAACATAGTTACCGCCGCTCTTTGGGAGTGGTTTACTTATGTTGATGACAGAGTTCTCTCCCATCAGCATAGAGCAGCTATACAAGGGATCTTACAGTGGCACAGCTGTCCTGGTACAGCTCTGCCACTGTAAGCTCCCTAATGTAGACATAGCCTTAGTTCTCTCACCCCTGTGCTCTCACTATTACAACATTGCCATCCAAGCAGAAGCTGAGAAAGCAACTTAAATTATGACTAGGGAAAGCAACACTCCTTGCTATGCATCATTTACAAAAGCATTACTTTCATAGACTCATACATTGTAAGGCCAGAAAAGCCCACTGTGACCATCTAGTCTGAATAGGGTGACCAGATGTCCTGATTTTATAGGGATAGTCCCGATTTTTGGGTCTTTTTCTCCTATTACCTCCCACCCCGTCCCGATTTTTCACACTTGCTGTCTGGTCACCCTAAGTCTGAACTCCTATATAACACAGACCATAGAACTTTCCCAAAATAATTCCTAAAGCAGATCATTTGGAAAAACATCCAATGTTGATTTTAAAATGGTCAGTGATGGAGAATTTACTCTGACTCTTGGTAAATTGATCCAATGGCTAATTACTGTATATATTCATTCACAAGCTGAATATTTTTGGTAAAAAAGTGATGCATCAAAGAGCGGGGATTGGTTTATAAACGGGCTACACCAAATTTGGTTATTTTAAACTCTATGGAATCATTGAATTGAATATCTAATACATTGTCGTTTTGTTTACCTGGTGTGTCTGCAGGCATGGAGCCCCTCAGTTCCCTGTGGTTGTAGTTTGCTGTTCTGAGCCAATGGGAGCTGTGGGAAGTGGTGCGCCACTTCTGCAGTTCCCATTGGCTGGGAATGGCGAACTGCGGCCACTGGGAGCTGAGGGGCTCCGTGCCTGTGAATGTTCCAGGTGAACAAATGTCCCAACCCGCCAGCGGCTTACCCTGATGGGCTGGGAGCCAAAGTTTTTCAACCCTTGAAATATAGGGTCATCTTATAAAAGGGTCATACAGTTTTTGCTATTTTTACCTATCCATTTTGTGGAATCGTCTTATCAATGAATGGGCTAATGAATGAATATATACGGTACTCTCACCATTAAAAATGTATGCTTTATTTTCATTCTGAAACTGTGTAGTTTAAATTTCCAGCCCTTTGATTCCTAGCCTTTCTCTGCTAGATTGAAGAGCCCATTATTAAATATTTGTTCCCCATGTAGATACTTATAGACTGCAATCCAATCACCACATAGCCTTCTCTTTGTTAAGCTAGATCAAGCTCCTTGAGTCTATCACTATAGGGCATGCTTTCTAATCCTTTAATCATTCTTGTGGCTCTTCTCTGAACCCTTTCCAATTTACCAACATCCTTCTTGAATTGTGCACACAAGAACTGGACATGGTTCTTGACACTGGACCAGCAGTGGTCACATCACTGCCAAATATAGAGATAAATAACCTCTCTCTAGTGCTACTCAAGATTTTGCCAGGATAGCTCTTTTGGCCACAGCATTACACTAGGAACTCATGTTCAGCTGATTATCCACCACAAGCCCCAAATCTTTTTCTGAGTCACCGCTTCCCAGGATAGAGCCCTCCATTCTGTAAGTATGGCCTACATTGTTTGTTCCCAGCTGTATACATTTAGTCATATTAAAATGCATATTGTGTGCTTCCGGCCAGTTTACCAAGCAATCTAAATTGCTCTGAATTAGTGACCTGTCCTCTTCATTATTTACCACTCTCTCAATTTTTGGGTCATCTGCAAACTTCATCAGTGATGATTTTAAGTTTTCTTCCAGATCATTCAGAGGTGACTAGGTCGGGGGCGGGGGGAGGCATGGAGGGTCCAGTGCCGTCCCAGCAGCCACCCAGGTGGAGAGAGGAAGGCACGGGGACAGAGCTTTTCCGGCGGCTCAGCAGCAGCTGCCCACAGCACCTGCCTGGGAGAGAACCTGGCTGCAGTGGTGGCGGACTGCCCCCCACCCAGGCTCAGCTTCTGGGGACAGCGGCTGAGTGAGCCGGAGAGCCCCACATGGGCACATTTGGCCCCTGTCTCCAAAATAGGGTGACCACATGTCTCGATATTATAGGGACAGTCCCAATTTTTGGGTCTTTTTCTTATATAGGCTCCGATCACCCCCCTGCCCCGTCCCAATTTTTCACATTTGCAGTCTGGTTACCCTACTCCAGAAGCCGAGCCTGGGCAGGGAGCAGGCTGCTGCCCCTCCCCAGCCAGGCTCTCTCCCAGGCAACTGGCTACGCTGCATGGAGCAGCAACCAGGAGTGGCTTTGTCCCACTCCCCACCTGGGTCTGGCTGTCAGGGAGGGTAGGGGGAAGCCAAACATGTAGGGGGGACCTGGAGCAACAGCGGGTAATGTGGGGTGTGAGAGAGCATAGGGGTCCCAGGCTGGGGGTGGAGTGGGAGGGAGACGTGGGGAGGTCACATATCCTCTGCTTTAGCTGGTGCCCCCCAGTATGGGGAGGCACCAGTCATCTGGTCACTGATAAAAAAGTTAAATAGCATAGGGCCAAGACTCAATCCATGTGGGACCCCAGTAGAAACAGACCCATTTGATGACAATTCCCCATTTTAAGACTTATTTTAATACCTATTAATTATCTCATTTTAATCTATTTAAGGTGTGACATCTTAATTTTATATCAATCTAGTTTTTTAATCAAAATGTCCTGCGGTACTAAATCAAACACCTTATGGAAGTCTAAGTACATTATGTCAACATTATTACCTCTATCAACCAAACTTGTAATCTTATAAAAAAAAAT
This sequence comes from Gopherus evgoodei, assembly GCF_007399415.2. NCBI lineage: Eukaryota > Metazoa > Chordata > Testudines > Testudinidae > Gopherus > Gopherus evgoodei. The sequence goes on from NC_044327.1 coordinate 78,390,454, forward strand.
CAATTTAGTTTGACCGAATCTATTTTCCATAAACCTATGTTGATCTGCATTAATTGTATTCTTCTTCTTTAGTTCTTTATCTTGCCGAAGATGGATGTCAGGCTGACAGGCCTATAATTACCCAGGTCATCTTGTTCACCTTTTTTTATAAATTGGCACTATATCAGCTTTCTTCTAGTCTTCTGGAACTTCCCTAGTGCTCCAGAACTTATTGAAAATCATCGTTAATGGTCCAGTAAGCTTCTCAACTTGCCTCCAAGAGTTTTAAAAGAGCTGGCTATCTAGACTTTCTGATTTTAAATGTCTAACTTAAGTAGCTTCTGTTAACATCCTCAAGAAATAATAGTGGAATGAAAAGAGTGTTATCACCATATGATGAGATTATATTATCTGTTTGTACTTCCATCTATAAAACAAATATTTGTTGAACACTTTTGTGGTTTTTTGAATTATTATTGACAATTCTTCCATTTCCATCTACCAATGGACCAATACCATTATTAGGATTCTTTTTGTCCCTAATATATTTTTAAAAATTCTTTCTTATTGTCTTTAACACTGTTGGCCAGAGATTTCTCTTTGTACCCCTTGCCTTCCCTTATCAATTTTCTACAATTCCTATCTTCTGATATTCACTACTATCAACTTTCCCTTTCTTCCATTTGTTGCATTTATTTATTTATTTATTTTTACACTTTCCCTCTAAGTCAGTTTGCTTTTTCACCAGCATGGCCTTCTTCCTCAATTGTGGGATTATGGTTTTTGGGGCATCTAGCAAGGTGTTCCTAAATGATTCCCAGTTATCATTCAAAACTTTCTGATTAAATTCTTCCTTCCAGCTGATATGGCTCATATTTGTTTTCAGCTTTGTGAAACTTGCACTGTTAAAGCACCAAGTATATATATTATTGGTCTAGACTCCATATTATAAATACGATCAATACATGATCACTTGTATCTAAGCTACCTGTTTTTAATAGACAGAAGAATCTTGCTAGCTGAAAAAAGGTGGATCCTTCTTTGACTCACTCCCCCAACTGACCCCAGTAAGTCTGGAGTATATGCACTCCACAGATGAGTTGGTGCAGTGATGCTATTTGCTCTCACTGTGGTTATGTATATATTCAAAGGGATTTTAAACATTACCCTCACTACACTTATTGACTGTTGCAAAATCTAAGTGTACTCACTTTGCTTTTGTCAATCAGGTGGTTCTGAATATACAATGCTGAGTTCCAACAGCTGTGAAGACTGAAATGCCCTGCACCAGAGTACATTGACCTATGCCTAATTTTAGCTATACGTCAAATATTATTAGCAGCTGATTGTTTGCTTTGATAGAGCATTAGAAAAGTGCACACAACAGTATCGTGTGTAGTGGCAACTTTCACAGTGTTATGACTCTTTTTGAAAAGCACTCCTCAATGACTATGTAAATAAGGGGTAGCAAAGCAATAGATTTTGCTATTGTGTTTGTTATTAATTGCTTTGACCAAGCTGGTACCATTCTCAGTGACAATGAAGTCAACTTCCAGAAGCCAGGTACCCACCTTCTAGCCAGATGCCTAGAATTCCTTGCATACTTTGAATCCAATATGTTTAGGGACATGTGGGCACATGGTCTTTGCTGAGGAGTGAACAGGGAAAGGTTATGCTGCTGGCACTACCAGACCTGCAGCATGATGGGGAATGAAGCAGCAAGTGAACCTGGTAACAAAAGCACCAGTTCAGTGAGGCCAGCCAACTACTCCAGTAGGGGATCAAAGATAAACAGGCACAGGTAAGCAAGGTATTTATGCTGCTCAGGTGTCAGCAGTGCACCTAATGCCATTTTGCTCAGAATTTTGAAAAAAATCTGATAAATATAAGGCTGGCCTCACTGTTCTTGAGACCATTCTACATCTTGTGTGCAAAAAATCAATAGTTGCCCAGAGCCAGTGTCCTGTACAAACTTTACAAATTCATGGCTGTATCTCATAAGTTAGTTCTGTGATGTGCAGGGGTGAGGCTGAAACTACTTGAATTTAGAATGAAAAGATTACATGATGAGACTAGTACTAACACTGCTGCTCTGGTGTTGCTTTTTTCATACTGAGAGTGGCTGTGGCAGAAGAGAAGGGAGGATTAGAGGACAGAAGTGCTGGTGCTGCTACTGGTACCTGAAACAGAAAAGCAGCACTACTACCAGCAGAAGAGTAAAATAACATGAATGTGAGGAAAGACAGGCAGTGTCAGCCGGCCTGCTGCCAGCACTTTTCTTCTGCATATATAGTGATTCACTGGAAATTGTGGGTGTGATATTGAACTCAGACTGCGCAGCCTGGGTTGTTCTCTTTTTTTTTTTGGCTGTATTGGAGAATACTCATCATACACTAAATAGAATGTTTCTTATTAAGATGATTCAATAGAGGGGTGCCCGTCAGGTCTTGTGAATCTACCACAGCAACTACACTTGTACAACATGGGCCAGATCTTCATAGTCTTTCCCGTCCCCCACCCCTCCTCAGCTGCTTTGCACTGCTTTTGCAGCAAAACAGCCAGAAACCCAGCAGATACAGCTTCCTGAGGAATATTCAGGTGGCATAGAGATAGCATAGTCCATGGAAACCATTTCGACCCATGAACTTAGAAGAGCTCTGAATCTGCTCTAAATTGTGCCAGGGCCTGAACCTACCTCCAGCAGCATTATGAATCACAGATCTGCAAAAGTAACTCTCTTGGGTCTTATACTGAGCACAACTCAGCCACATAAGATGATCAGGGCCCATGTGCCTACATCTTGAGAATGTATGCAGCTGAAAATGCTACCTACTGGTGATGGATGCTCACAATCATATGGAGGCATGCCTGCACTGCACCGGGCCTTTGTCTGTGTGTGTGTTGCTATGCTTGTCACTTTTCTCCTCCATTTATGCAATAGCCTACAGTTCCACAGTTTCCACTGAACAAGGGGTACCAATATTAACTTCTGGTTTTTATCTTCTTGTTACTTCTGTTCTAGTAGCCAACAACTGCAGTACAGGCATTGCTTGGCTCTCAGCAGAAGCACAGAATACATGCACATCCTCACACAAATGTATATAGATCTGGAGGGCTGACCCATTATATTGGTCTCCATTATGCATCCAACACAAAGTGGTTTTGTTTTCATGCCCTGAGACATTTGGTTGTGCTCTGTTCTGTGTCACTGGTGGCTACTGCTATGAGCTTTGTTACAGCTGGGTTTTAAGAACTAATAACCATGTAAAGTAAGAGAATAGACCAGAATACAGATCAGCAACAACTCCCTTTTTTGCTGTTGTTTTTCCACAAAATAGACCCAAGAAGGCTGCTCCCTTCCATACTTTTAAGTTGGGCTTTTAAAGTGAACTATTGTTTATATGGAAAGTGACACTTCCCACCGTGACATTACATCTTTCTTTAAGGCACACATACAACACTACCATCATATATATCACCAGCCATAGCAGATATGCCTTACATTTCAAAGCCTCCGTTTATTTCCCAACAGTGAACTGGGCCTTGGCTACACTGGTGCTTTACAGCGCTGCAACTTTCTCACTGAGGGTTGTGAAAAAAACACCCCCAAGCGCTGCAAGATACAGCGCTGCAAAGTGCCAGTGTAAACAGTGCCGCAGCGCTGGAAGCGCGGCTTCCAGCACTGCAAGCTAATCCCCATGAGGAAGTGGAGTGCTCTCTCCCAGCACTGGCACTGCAACCACACTCACACATCAAAGCAAGTTTCGAGGGTAGCCATACCCTTCGAAACAGGTGATGCCGGTTGAAAACTTTCCTTAGGCCTGAATTTCAAACCAGGTGATTTGTACTTGTATCTATAAAAGTAAAAGCAGTTGTGCAGAACTCCCAGTTGAAAAAATGTTACCTTAGCAAATCCTGGTCCTCATCCCCTTCCTGGATGTTAATCAGCTGCCACAAAAAAACAACTCACCCTTCAGTGGCAGACACTAGTTCATATTTTAATTGAACAGCAATCAGCTGTGTTACTGCATCATTACACAAGTATAGTTTTGCTAACAGACCTATTTTTAGTATTATAGATTTACAAGAAGGGTTTTACAAGATTTACAAGATTCTCACTTAGTGTCAAGCTGTGCAGTCCAATGAAGTCAGTGGAGGCAGGCCCATTTATACCAGCTGAATTAGGAAACTGTCATTCAGTTGGACTGACAATGCCATCACAATAGCTATGACATACGCATCTATGGATAATTTTTTCCTGGCTATCTGCCATATTGGGCAAATCTACCCTTCCCACGGTGGTAGCAGAGGTACTCAGATGTAGTGAAACTGGTTTATTTCTTCTGTGCAGGGGAAGTGGACAGGATTTGGGGAGTTTTTGCAGATTCTCCTTACACAGTAGGGTTTTGCAGCGATGAAAGAGCAGCCCAAGAGAGTGGGGACTGGCCTGATAAATGCACCACCACTGTGATAGTTTGGCCATTGCCTCCTGTCAGACAGGGGCACAATGAGGCAATTGTGGCTTCAGGACTTCAGTGTGACCTTCATGCTAATGCATCAAGTCCTGCTTCTTGAGCCTAATATTAGCAAAAGAGTTTTGGCCACAGGGCTTTAAGCAGCTTCAACCCTCCACAGGGATTTAATTTCATTTCAGCAGTTTATTCAACATGGAGAGATTTAAAAGACTATGGCAGCATTCAATTATTGCTGAGGTCATGAGACCTAGGTTAAGGACTGATGAGTTTAGGGAGCCACAAGATGAATATTTCCATAGCAAGGAACTTCCAAGCCTAACTGCTACAGAAAGTACAGGCTCTGCAAGCCAAATAACTGGCAGATTCACGTTTGATCTGGATACAGAGGCACCTAGTACACATAGGTGACTAGGTAAATTGCCAAGCTGCATGAATAAGCCAGGGGGCAAAAAACACATCAGCGATAGGCAAATGTCAAAAAAACAAACAGAATTTGGAAAGCTCTAAAAAGTTGGATGCTTATCAAAATGTGTTGAATTTGCAACACTGGGCTAGAAATCATATGAGAACAGGTTCTGATGAGTTTTCTGGTACTTCTTGTTTCCAGTAAGGGAAGAGAGTTAGGCCGTGCTCAGAGGCACTGGAGAGTTAAAATTATTAAAGATAAGCTTCAGTTCAAATTTCAGGCCAGTTGTTTTTCTCTTCCTGAACCAGCTCTCCCATGCCTAGTGGCAAATTCCTTCTTTATCTAGTGCCTTGGGCTGATTCTTCCTGTAGTGGAGCTGGTGGAACAACAAATAGTAGTTGTGTTTGTCTGCTGAGAACAGTGACCTAGCTTGGGAGGTTGGTTCGTTGGTAAGCAGCAAGAACTCACAAAACAAAGAAGTCACCCCCAAATCCAGCAGGAGTCTGGACTGGATTTAGATCAGTTTCTTCATGTTAGCTGACGGAACTAGTAGCTTTATTAGTGTTAAGTTGCTATTTATTTTTTAGAGGTTTGGGGTGTATTGGTTAGTATCATGTTTTTTCAGTTATACCAATTTCAGATTCCATGTAGCTTCTGGACACTACTAGCTTGCCCTTGGCAGCCAGCCCTCTTCATTGCTCTGCTTGTCAGCCTCGTGGTGGGTGTTTGTATTACTCACTGCTTACATTCAGGTGGTCTTTCTTCTCCATTGCCTGTGGTTTCTCTGGTGGCTGTCTGTGGGCACATGTGCTGCTGCTGCTCTTCCTAGTGGTGTCTTCTCGGTTAATATACTTTTTTTAGCTTAGTGCCTTAGCTGACTCTTTTGTGAACTTCCTTGGGGATTTCCACTGATTTACTGCCAGTTCTCATGTTGCTGCCTTCTGCTTTCCCTGCAGTTTTCCATCACTGTTGGGCCACTGAAAGGCTGCTTTGGATAATCATTGCCTGTATGTAGCAGGTACACACTGCTCTTATGGCAATTACTATTCCAATGAAACCAGATCATTTGCATGTCTCATCATGTCCAGGAAGGCTGTAATCCACAGAGGAACAAACAATCCACAATGAAAATGATAAAACTATTCAGAGAATCATCATCAGATGTATTGTATAATGTTTTGATAATGATGTCTGATAATGACATGTTTTGATAATGGATATTGCTGGTTGAAAACTCTTTTTGAAAATATTAGCCATGAAACTGCACATACAAATTCACAATTACTCATGCTAATCAGCTATTTGTGCATACAGATGGATAATCAGATGCACATCTGTCCAGTCAGCATGAATATTCAGGGTATCTGAAGGCACAACGTTTTTGGGCACAAATATTTTAATATCAGGGCCTTCATGCCCACTTTATTTTTCTGAAGATCTCTGAATCTTTCACTTTTTCTGTCGGCAAGTTGTTGGTTGAGACTGAATAAAGATCCCATAGAGGTGTAATCATGGCAAATGCAGATGGGTTGCTATCACTTGTATTTCAGTCACATCACCTAACAATCCCACTCATGCTTCCACTGAAGTATTAACCTTTGAAATCTAAATCAGAGCCTTCTATTTAAATACAGCTCTCTTTTTTAACATTCAGAGTCACTTTAATATGTCCTTGAAAAGTGCAGTTTTGTTAACTGAGGATCTTAATGGATTGACCTTGGATCTAGTTTACATCAAGACTTTGACGGTTTTGTCTTCATTAAGCATCAGTTTTGGTCATGACCACTGCCTGAACATCTACACTGTTATTTTTAGCCCCATATTCAAAGCCTGAGAGAACTGACCAGGGCTCTGAGACCGTTTTGTGAGCTTTTAAATACAATGTAGATGTGCCCTCACTTGCTGACGCTGAGAGAGGGTAACAGGGTAACTTACAGTTCTGGGAATCTCAGCAGATATTCACACAGCAACATGATTTGGAGGAAATATGGGACTAAGAGGATATTGGGGCTACTGAAAAAGAAATTGAGAGGTGGAAGCCAGGGTGTGGCCTTGCATGCTGGTATGTTGGCTGTTGGTGTCAGGGCTATGAGCCGGAGCAGCAGAGCATTTAAGGCGGCCACATTTGTAGTGCAGGTGGTGCCAAAATGCTTTGTTAGTCAAGGTTGAACCCCAAAACATCACTCCATTGTAGCTGAACATTTTCTGTGTGTTAGATTAAACCTTGTTGCTGCAGCAGTGTAAGTTAGCCATAAGCCTCTATAATAGCGTTGAGCATATTTGGTTGTAGTTAATGCTGGTTTATATCTTACAACCTGACAAAGATCAGTTCTAATAAAATCATATTTCTCATCATTAATATAAGACAGTTTAATAGATTTTCACTTTCACAGATTATTGTTCCACATCATCCATTCAGAAGCTAGCTCCACTTTACAAATCTCCATCCTATTTTTTGAGATACATTTCCTTGAAACCAAGAGGATGTATTTCTACACCAGGAGAAATCCTGCCAAAATTAGCCTGCTCTCTTCCTGTTACAGTGCCATAAAGTCCATCAACCAGAACTATGTAAAATTCAGTAGATTCATTTTGCAAATTTGTTCATATAGGTTCAAATCCCCAGAATTTCACTTTGGGTTTTCAAGTTCAAACAAACCCGAAACTCAGTCAACACTTCCGAGTTTCTCTTTATGTTGTGTCAAACCATGCAAAACCATTCAACCTTGCATAGTTTCCACTCAAAATCATAAACTGCTCTCTGGCACCTAACAGTGAGCTCAAATTAATTCAAAACTTGGCCAAGGCTTACTTGAAAGGTTCATAGACTTTGCCAAATCTTTAAGTAAATTTCTCCGAGGGTTAGGTTTATTATAAACATATGCATAGCTTTCCACATTGCCTCGTATTGACAACTGTCTTCATAGAACAGAATCTTTGTAGCTCTTGTGTTGTTACAGGAATTAGTTTAAAGGATTCTGAGGCACATCCAGGAAACAGAGGTGACAGATATACATGGCTGATGAGAATACAAAATCACTGTTTATGAAGGGCAATTAGTACAGCAGAAGATCAGGTAAGTTCACAAGATGGGTGGTTATGCTAAAAGAGATTAATAATAACTGAGATCTACTGATGAAAAGGACTATATTAAAGAACATCAGTACTATCTCAATTTTATAGACAAGGAAATGGAGGCACCAGGAAGTGAAATGACTTGCCCATGACCACACATCAACAGTCAGGACTAGAACCCAGATCTCCTAAGTCCTATGCCAGTGCCCTGTCCACTAAGACACAATGTATCTTCTTATGACAAGGAGCCAAATAACAACAAACAAACCTGAATAGGTTCAGCAATTCAATTTGGAGAAGTACAGAAAAATCAAGATTTTTTAAAAAAAAAAAACTTGTGAAATATGCAAAATTAGGCTATAAATCTTGTAATAACTGGAGCACTGATAAGATTTCTACTACTTCCCACTTCTAGTCATGCTGGAAACACAGAGAGACACCTTCGGTGTTTCACCATCCCTGGTTCCAGACAGAAATAAGTAGTGAGGCATATAGTTTGATACAGATGCTGGGATGTGAATGAGCTGCAGAGAGCAAAGTTCATGGGGATGATGTGCAAAAGTGGCTTAAAATTCATCTTTGCACACTCCTGATCTAGAAACTTTGTATAAGGCTAGTTGCCCTGCACCATGTTATAGCAGATTGAGGACTACTCTAACTTATGCCAATTGCACATGGCCCTGGGGCTGAAACAGAGCTGAGAGCTGGTACAGCACAGAGAGTTCCCCTTTCTTCTAGCCACAAGCTATTTTTTCTATTATGTTAGCAGGAAGCGACATAAAGGTCTCCACACCACTGTAGGATCATCTTTGCCCTGGGTGATCCTCCTTCAGCTGCTTTTGCCACCTTGAGGACCAGAATACAATGGTAAGGTGGCAGAAAGCAGCTAAACTACCCATCAGTGGAGAATCTGGCCCTATTTCTCTACTGGTCAGTCCTCAGAACGTACTTTAAGAAAATATCAGACAGGCCCAAAGGCTGTTAGGTTATTTCCTAATACATATGTCAGCATTGTGTTTCTCTTATTTTTCCATTACTCCATTGACTGACTTTGTAGAGAGAATAAATAATTAATTTGATTTCACACCTTGTATCCTATAAACATTCAGCAAAGCCTTACTCCTACCCTTACTTGCTACAGGAGAACATTTCTAACACTATATTTCACATGATACCTTGCAATCCAAGGATGATGCTCTATTAACTTCTCCCTAATACAGATTGGAGACGACAGGTGCTAGAGCCTTTGTCAGCTGTGCCTGCAGGCTAAGGAATTCCCTGACTAATAACAATAAATCAGTGAATGTTATAGGTATATTTGAAAGCAGGCTGAAAGCTGAAGTGAGCATCACACATTTATTTTTTTCTCAAGCAGTGCATTTGGATGCTCATCATCTAACGTGCCTTTAAAAAGCCGATTGTATTGCACTATTGTAAAGGAAAGTACATGCCAAAGGGGCCTTCGAGACAAACCACTCTAGGTTGGGTCCTCACACAACCTTATTCATTCATTGTAGAAACTCCCTACCATCCACAGAAACACTTCTCTCTCCATGCAACTGGCAAATTACAGCAACAACCTTGTGCAGCCACATGGATTCTATGCATCCAAAGAAGTGAGCTGTAGCTCATGAAAGCTCATGCTGAAATAAATTTGTTAGTCTCTAAGGTGCCACAAGTACTCCTGTTCTTTTTAGTAGAATGGTGTGGACATGAGGTTTCATCCTTAATTGTTTCCTTTTTTGTTAGTGTCACTAAAACTTTTGATCACAAATCTCTCTAGCTCATCCACTGTTACCTCTGTGTCACTTGTTATTCTGTGATACTGTACTAGCTGAGAATTTGGGTAGGCCACTGATTTAGCAGCACTGCTTTGATCTGCCACAAAAGGAGCCTGATCCTTGGCTGCTTTGTGCTGTTTCCGTGGCACAAAGCAGTCAGAAAGCCAGCAGGTTTAAGGGGAGTCCTTGGGTGACAAATAGCCTGAAAAGTTCACCACCACCACCTCCCCAGTACCTTCTGACATAGGAGGCATGTTGGAAGTAAGGCTGATGGGAATGGGACATGGACTCTTGTGCTCTAGCAAGCCCTGCCTGACAGAATAACTCCTTGGGGATAGTCAGGTGCAATTTAGTCCTGAGGCTACTTTAAATTATACTGGGAACTGAATAAATCCTGGTCAGCTCCAGGATACCCTTAGCTACAGCTACTCCCATAAGGCATTAGTAAAGGGTGTAGGAAAGGCCCTGCTAATACTCTCAGGATGAAGAGCAGGGTATAATATGTTAGGCTCTCTCATAATAGAGAGAAACTCTGCTCACAGGGCTTTATCTTGAGAGACACTGAGCATCTCCTCCTCCCACTGATTTTAATTGAAATTGTTGTGGGTGCTCATTGCCTTTCTGCAGCATCAGAGGCAACAGAAGGCAAATCTTATGTATGAAGTAAGTGGCTCACACCTTCTTGGTTAGGAGTGTTCCCTTCAGTAGGTGATGTGTGGGCAAAAAGGGGACAAGGAACAGATGCCCTTCCATATCTGAAGAGTATGTGAATGTAAGCAGGGGGAGGTACAATATCATCTTTGGCTCCATCGCTGAAATCATAATTCTCTGGCTTGATGTGGTGAGCTGATCCCACAAATAAACAAAACCAAACACACACACACAACCAACAGCAAAAGCAATGGAGCGCAGGATAAAAAAAGGAATAATCTAGGAAAGGGTTCATGGAATTCTCTCATAGAAAAGCTGTCACTCCCAAACCCTGTTAAACATGAATATGACATCAAAGCCTTGTGTTAGAAAGTTTTTAGCTGGCTAGGTTAGTCTCCCAGAATTTTTTAAAGAAAATTCCATTTTAAGACTTTCTCTAATTTTTTTCTTTCACAGTGTGCAACCTTTATTTTTTAGTTCAAAATACATACATCAGTGGCATCGAAAGATTCACAACTTGGCTTTTTTAAATACAAAACATCAGCATGTTTAAAGCCTGGTACCAGTAAACTCTAATGAGCCTAGCACCAGGAGATAAAGTGCTTACATACATTAAGTGAATTAGACAAATATAATGATGTCAAGTATCAGAGGGGTAGCCGTGTTAGTCTGGATCTGTAAAAGCAGCAAAGAGTCCTGTGGCACCTTATAGACTAACAGAAGTTTTGGAGCATGAGCTTTCGTGGGTGAATACAATGAAATATAAAGATAATTCCATTGATTAACTCTAGACAGGTGACCATAAATTGCTTCTGAGAGGATCAGAGCCCTTTGGTACAATAACTGCCTTTTTGTACTTATATGTTATCTATTAAAAAACCCCTATAATATATACTGATATAAGCAAGCACAAGCACAAATATATATATTTCAAGGTTCAACAGTGGGAAAGTTTGAGTTTTAGTGCCTTGCTACACACATTACATTTACTGGAAATGCAGCTCACTCCAATGTCAACACCAGATACAGTAGGTCATGAAACACATATCAAACTATTTGCTTGGTTTCTACTTGGAAAAACAGACAAAGTTACTTTTCTTCTTCTTATTTTTCTCTGATGGATTAATGCCAAGAATGACCTAAGAAATGCCTGCAGCATTGAACAGAAAAAGTCTAATATGATTTGTTCTGTGATCTGCTTCTGCCATCTGTGGAGCATTTCTTAGGGGAAGAAATCAATAGGAGATGTTCAAGAATGGATGGCTCTCATTTTAAAAAGCAAACAGCTTTTTCTTGTGGTTCTTTGCCTCCCCCTTTCCTCCCCCTCTCCCCCCGCAATGAAACGGTGGCCTCTTGAGGTTTCACTCTGTGTGTGTGGGGCTGTGGATTGCTGTCCATTCTTTCCAGAAACGCTTGTCTGGCAGTAACCCTTGGCTGGCTCTCCAGCATCATGCTTTCATATTACCAAGCCACCCAAAGTGCTTGACAGAGCTGTCTTGGCTGCACAGTGAAGCTCAGTGTAAAGCAAATGCAGAGAGCTGCCAAGTCCCAGCCAGAGAACGAGCTCGGCAAGGTGGTATGGAGAGATAATACAAGCCAAGAAGAAGCGCCGCTTTGCTTTCTCCTCCTTTTCATAGCTGAACCTTATTCTCCCTGACCAGGTGCTGGTGTGGAATAGCAATTTGCTTGCTTGTTCCTTTCTCTCAGTCAGACCAATCATCTGCTCTCCATGCTCTGCCTGAAAAGCAGGGCCAGCTGAGCAACGCCAACCTGGGAGGCACTCATGTTAACTAGAGTAAGAAACGCTGTCCTGATTATGAATGTACTCATTTCTCTGATCACATATTTCAGATGTGAGGGAGAAGAACAGACTGTTGAAGCAGAGCAGAATGGCCCAAGCATGTAATTGGGGGGCTGACACAATGTAAAAAGAATCCGCCAAGAGAGCTGGAGTAAAGTCCCAAATGTGAGCCACCCCTCTTCTGGGCAGAAATGTTGGTAGGTCTACAGATGTTAAATTAATATTAAACAAAATAACATTAGGGTTACAAGACCCAAATGCCCTGGGCAAGGTTGTTCCCATTCCTACACAGGACATTACTTTCCTTGTGCCTTACTTTTCCTTGTGCCAGGGCTGGAGCCAGGGGTGAAAGTAACTTAAAGGACTTATCGGTACCCCAGAGTCCTGAGCAGGGGGTGGGGCTTCAACCAGAAGGGGCGGAGCCTCAACAGGAAGAGGCAGAACCTTTAAATCCCCGGACCCGGGGTTCCAGCTGCGGTAGCTGGGAGCCCTGGGCCTTTTAAATCACCACCCGAGCCCCAGGGCTCCCAGCTGCTGCTACCCTGGGGCTCCAGCAGTAGAGCTCTGGCAGTGATTTAAAGGGGCCGGGGCTCCAGCTGCCGCTACCACAGCAGAGTCCTGGACCCTTTAAATCGCCAGCCTGAGGAAGCTGCTCCCTGCCAGTACAGTTGGCTGAGTACCAGCTCTTGCCAGAACGCTGAACTGGACCGGCTTACTTTCACCTCCACTGAATGCAAAGACGCCAAGTCTAGCATTGCCTGCAGTGCTAATTTCTCTGAGAGGAACCACTGGGGGAGTGGGTCCCTGCTCCAGACTGTAGCTTAAAGCCCCAGTTTAGCCTTGTATATAAATAAGTATAACAAAGCTGCTGAACTTGCTCATATAGCCTTCTCTCTGAACATGAGCGCTGTCAGGCCTCTCTCTTTAGGTACCTGCTTCTGCCCTGCTATATTTTTACTTCACTGGTAAATGAATTTACCATTTTGGAAAGTACATCAAAAGCAAAAAAAGCTGGCTTTTACATGGAGGCTTAGCCAACTTTTTTTGAGCTGGTTTCATGTTACTCTGGAGTGTCTTAGAACTAATGTGCATTTTCTAGGTAACAAGCCTCAGCACACATTAGTTGGCAACATTCTGAGGCATGTCTATCCTTAATAGTTCCTATCAACACAATCACTAAATATCAAGAAAATCACCAGATAAGGCAACATTAACATCAAGAGCAACTTCCATCTTACACCAAACATCAATACCCAAACACACTCAGGCACCTCAGATCCACAATCAACTATCCTTAAATTCAAACATAGAACCAACCAAAGCGCATGTATTTAGTTGCTTGTAATTCCACTCACAGTCTTAACTCAGTCTTTAGCTACAGTATGGTATCTTACAGCTAGTTATAATTTTAGTGGCAAAGATAATATGTTCTTTCTCCATCAAGAGGAGAATTAAGGATGTATATTTGGTGAAGAGACAGAGCAATTGGATATGTGGACTTAAGGTCACATCTTTATTACCTGGTGTCAGAAATGAACTAAATCTTTTCAAAAACAGAGCAAATGGTTCCCTTAATCTGGAAAAGAATTTAGCACAGAACCGACAGAGACAGCGGTAATGCTTCTAAACTTTCCTGGAAGCAAGTGGAATAGAAGAGAAATCAGAGAAGGTGAAATCTGTCCAACTACTCTATGTGACAGGCACAAAGACATTACAGAGTTAAGGCATGTCTACATGAGATAGTCACATTAATGTAACTTAACATGTGACTTTTTAAACCAATGAAAAGAGCTGTGAGGTCATTCTTATTTTGGTTTAAACCAGCCTTATTTCAGTTTAGTTTAAACCAAATCATAATCTACTTAAATTAAACTCAAATAAGAGTGTCTACACATGGCTGTGCACCCATTTAACAAAATCAGTTTAAAGTCACACTTTAAAGTGAAACCGGTTCAACATCTGTATGCAGGCAAATCCCGACAATAAAAATCCACTGAGAAAGGCAATTTCTGTTTTAAAGCAAAAGGTCACTTGTAGGTAAGATCATTGACCATTATATTACAAATCTATGCAACAATGATGGCGCATAAAAATGCTGGATTTTTTTTTGCCATCTATCAATTGATATGCTTACCTTAGCATTTTCACTATTCGTTACACTTACTATACAGTTTACTTAAGGTAAGTAGCCAGGATATGCAGTTTTTTTTAATTACACTTTATATTAAAGGTTCCATATATAAATAGCTTATAAAGGGTTAATAAATTATTAAAAGGTATTACAAGCATGTTACAGACACAAGTAGTGTGTACTTTAGGTGGCTGTAAGCACATAAGTAGTGTTATAGATTGATGAAAGCAATAATTATAAACAACTTGCTGGACTCTAACAATCTATAATTTATTAGAACATCTACCAGTCATTTATTAAATCTTAACACACTTTTGATAAATGAAACCTTAATATAAAATGTGACCCCATTTTTAAAGATGGTCACTGACAATGACACATTTCTAATGGCATACCAAAAACTGCAATCAAGCTTTGCTTTGAAAGCTGTCCTGAAATGTCTTTGTAGAAAATTTAATGCATTCTGTATATGTGTGAAACACTAAACTTCAGGTACCACTTTTACATAAAGGATAGGTTTTCATACCTCTCTGGAAGGCAACTAAAGTCAGGGCCACCCAGAGGATTCAGGGTGCCTGGGGCAAAGCAATTTGGGGGCCCCTTCCATAAAAAAAAGTTGCAATCTTATAGAATATTGTATTCTCATGGGGGCTCCGGGGCCTGTGGCAAATTGCCCCACTTGCCCTCCCCTCCCCCCCCTGGCAGCCCTGATTAAAGTGCAGGATTTAATTTGGCTCCTTAAGGAAATGGACCAGATAGGCAGTGGAATCAGTCTAATTCCATTATGCAAGGAAGACAGGGTACAGGGAGCCTGCAAAGGGATGTTTACCGTGGAGATTCTTTATATGCTGCAAAGGAGAGGCCTTGGGGTAGCATAAGTCATGGCTGGGAGTTCAGATCTGTGAATGCACTGATTAAACCGCTGCTGTCACAGAAGTGGTGCAGCAACTGCTGAGGCTACGGTAGTGGCTACTATGGAATGGCTCTATTACAATAGTGTGGAAGGAAGCGTTCTGTCTCAAATGCCCACAACTGATCCCCACAATTTTCCCTTCCCTACCACCCCACACAAAGTCTATGAACTTGGGCCTAATGCACAAAACAGGATTTTTTTTTCTTTGGAATTAAAAATTATTCTTTTTTTAATGGGTCCTCAAGGTACGTTTTCACATAGTTACAGAGATACAGCAGACACTACATCTAAATATGTATATGTAAATCCAATAAAAATCTTTTAAAGTACACTAGATGATTGAATCTGCACTTCAGAGAGGTGTAGAAGTAATGTTCTATAGCACAGGCCACCAAGTACGGAACTGAGCCCTTTTACTTTTGCATTGTTGGTATTAGTGCTGTACAACGGGAAATTTCATGACAAGTGAAATATCCAACCCACTTAGATGTCGTTCAGGTTACATTTATACTATGAGCTATGCGTGCTGAGAATCACACCTCATCTTAGGCCAGGTCTACACTACCACTTACTTTGGTATAACTTACGTCACTCCAGGGTGTGAATAAGCCACGCCTCTTAAGTTAACTGTACTAAGCAATGGTCTGGATAGCGTTATGTCAGTAGGAGAGCTTCTCCTGCCGTCGCCGATGACACAGCTACCGCCACTCATGGAGGTGGCTTTATTATGCCGACAGGAGAGCTCTCTCCCATTGCATAGAGCATCTTCACCAGACACACTACAGGGTGGTGCAGCTGCACCAAAGTAGCACTTCTGGTATAGACTAGCCTATATTCACTCTAGCTTTAATTGCACTAGAGCACAAATTGTGCAAGAGTGTAGCCATAGCACAGGCAGCGGCAAATGGCAGAACAGGCTAGCCGCCCTGAGTATGTACCAACAGGGTCTAGGTGGTTTGTACTTGTGGCAGCTAGTCCATTCTGCCTCTAGCCATTGCCTATGCTACTGTCACTATGCTTTTATTTTGAGCTCACTAGCTTGAGCCGAACTGGAGTGACATAGATGTAGTCTTAGTCTTAAATACTGCAGCCTTGTCAGGGCTGCTAAGAGAGATGTATTTTCTACCTTGGGGTAACTAACATGCATTGAGGTGTCCCAAGGTAAAAATACAGTAAGACCAGGCACTTTAGTTTTACTGAGAGATAAACTTGAGGTCAGGCCGTGGAGGGGCAAAGGGATGTTTACCTCATGTAAAACCAAAGCATCTGGTCTTCACTGTGTTTTTATCTCAGGATAGCTTCTTTCTGTGTGTTAGTTACCTGAAGGTTGAAGAAAATGCATCTTTTTTAGCAGCCAGGACAAGATCTGTGTTACTTCTTGGAAGGTAACACTGTGGCAGGGCAGTTCAGCAATTGTAGATTTGCCTGGCAAAGAACTAAGCCAAGCACATTAGAAATGTGAATAACAGAATATGTTAATGCTGTTAGCCAAGGGACAGGATTCCTGAAAGCTATCAAGAAAGAGCTGTTTCAAGGAAGAGAAGCCTCTTTATTTAGATTTTGGAAATCACTTGTCCCACAACTCAATAACATTCCTTTCCATTAAAGAACATTAATGAACTATCAATTCTATTTTTGGCTTTCACTACAAGAAGCCAATCCATTTTGGTGTGTGGAGCAGGGTAACCAGACAGCAAGTGTGAAAAATCGGGATGGAGATGGGGGGGTAATAGGAGCCTATATAAGAAAAGACCCAAAAATCGGGACTGTCCCTATAAAATCGGGACATCTGGTCACCCTGTGGTGGCAGTGCATGTTAATGGATTAGGCAGTGTGATTTAGCAGACTGAACACAGGACTGAAACAGAGCAGCTACTGAATTCTCATTCCAGATCTGTGTGTGCTGCATGGCCCTGTTCAAGTCACTTACCTTCTCTGTTTCTCAATCTGCCCATTTGTAAAATGGAAATGATAGTACTCACTGTATCCACCTCAAAGGGGTACTTCTGAAGATTAACCAGTTCATGTTTATTCACCTTCTGGAGGTAAATTGCTATATAGGGATTTATATTGTTTATTTACAAGTCACACTGAATAATAGAAATGTAGGGATGGAAGGAGCTTTAAGAGGTCATCTAGTGAGTCTATCCTCCTACACTGTGAGAACTTGGATGAGTTATTTAATCTTTCTGTGTCTCAGCCCCCATTTGTAAAATAGGCATAATAGGCTGCTGGTGTGCTGAGACCACTAACTAACATACTGGCCAGCATTGCCTGATTGTTTCCTTTCCTGCCCGTCTGTACCTATAAGCTCTTTGGGGCAGAGACCATCTGTTTATTCTGTGCCTATGTGGCACCTAGCACAATGGAGTCTTGTCTGTGACTAGTGCTCCTACGCGCTATAGCAATACTGATAATATATAATAAATAATTCCCTACCTCCAGGGATAGTTGTGAAGATAAATTACATTAAAGATTGCAAAATGCTCAGATCTTGCAGTGATGTGGCGTGATCAGTACCAGTGCAAGAACATTTCTTATAGACTTCAGTGGGTGATGTTCCTGTGCAAGAAGAACTGGATTGGACCCTCTGTTAACCAAACATGAAGCATTTCCCATTACTAAGGGGGTGTATGAAATGGTTCAACACCTAATACCAACACTAATACCTTCATTATTAATTTCAAATAAAAAACCCACTATTTTTAACATTACGCTGCAATACGATGGACTTAAACATTGCAATATTATGCTAATACACGAGAATCCAAAAGTGAAACTGACAGCTATTTAAAATTAGTATAAACAAATATTCCACTGGTCAATTTAGTCCAACCCTGCCATTTTCCAAACTGAGCGAAATGTAAACATAAACAAACAGCATAAATGATGATAAGAAAACTAGAAATTCATTGTTTAATTAGTAACATGACTAAGGAAGAGCTGATGATTTTATGAACAGTGTTAGGCTATTGAACACAGCTAGTCATTAATCCTCCAAAAATGCCTTGCACTACACTCATTGTTAATATAATTTACAAATTAAAAAAGGGTATTAATATTTTTGCGGGTGATGATATAGTTTCAATTACCAAAAGTATGATAGTTCTTATAAATTAATGTCATGTACATTAATGTCCCAGATTGCTTTGCCTCTCTCTCAGTGTCACATTTAATGCATAAATTATATTCACTTGTTCACTTTCCATGAAGATCAATGTACTCACTTTTCCCTAGATTCCACAAAATGAAAAATTATTAAGTCACTAAGAATGTACAGATATAGGTACCAGCATGCATGAAGCCATGGGCTGGCCTCTTACTAGAGCTGGACAAATAACTGATTTTTGTTTCAGTTGCCAAACCAAAAAATTCAGAAAAAAATCATTTTGGGTTGATGGGAAACTACAATTATTCAGTTTTTATTACTCTATGTGATACAAACAAAAAATGATTCAAACAAAATGTTTAATAGCTAACTGTCAAAACAAAATGCTTTGTTTTTATACTTTGTTTTTCTCCATTGTTATTCAGTCAAAACTATTTGCAAATCATTTGATTGGAATTTGCCAAAAAGAAAAAAAAATGTCCCCAAGGTCTATTCTAAAGTCTTGGTGAGGGATTCTGAAAAGTCACACAATTATGAGCAGTCACATAACATTGATATTGTTAATGACACAGGCCCTTTATCCTGCCACCTGATCCATGAAAATGAGTCCCTGTACCCTCCTTATTGACTTCAATTGGAACTTTTTACAGGCTTAAGTGGTCACTGCCATGGATCACGGAGCAGGATCAGAGATGGAGCTGTAGTGTATAGTTTATTTTGTTAAGTGTTATTGTCTAACAGGATTTGGATAGTTAAATAAGTTATAATGAAAATATTAAAGTAGTACTGGAAATCAGTAGGATCCAAAGAAAGAACCTTTACTTTTCTCCCATCTTTTTAAGTCTGCTAGGAATGGAAAAAAGGTCCTATAACAGCTTCTGGCTCCACATCATTCACTAGAAGTTCCATCTTACTAAAATGCCTAACTTTCTGTTCCCTGCTGAAACTCTAAGACCTCAATCTTGTAGGGTGTTGACGGCCTCTTGGGAACAACTATACTGTCTAACAGAAATTGAGGGTGGCTCAGCAACTTGCAGGATCAGTCCCATCATTTCCAGCTTGCCTTCCTGATTTCTTTTTAAACACAATTACAATATTAGGAAGTATCTCCTTCAACAACATGCACTAAAATACATTGCATATCTTATTTATTCATACATGCATGCATACACGTACACATGCAACAAAGAGGATACCCCAGCCGAAACTAAGTCTTTTTCCTTGTCCTCCTTCCTGAAGACATATAAAGAACAAAGAAAAAAATGTCAAAGTGGTTACCGTGCTAACAATTTATGATCTAATATGTCTCTGTCACTAAAACTTTCCATGACTCTGTTGTAACAGCAAAGCACTTCTGAAGATTTAAACTAATAATAAGCCAATGGAACACGCTGATTTCGTGCTTTTTTAAACCCAATTGACCTTTGTCAAGGCAAAAGAGCAATACTTGACATTTTTCTCAAAATAAAGAAAACATAATTTAGCAATTTTCATCCAGTGTGGTTAGCTCCAGCTTCACAATTGCTCAGCTCTTTCCAGACACAAATGATTTCCAGCCCTCGCATGTGTTGGAAAGACAGTTTCCTGACAAACTTTTTATTAATGGTTCTATTCAGATCTCAAGTTTAACTGCTGACATTTTCTTCTTTGGGGGAAAAATATCCCTTAAAAATGTCAACATGAATAGACAACATTAGCGGCATTAGACATTAAAGAACTGATTTTCAAACAAAAGAGCTACTATGTATGTTATGTACCAAAATGCACCCACAATGCTATGTCTAAAATTGGTGCCCACTAAGGGCTCAATCCTACGGTCACTGAGGGCAATAGCAATGTTCCCAATTACTTTAATGATGCAAGAATAGAGTCTAAGTTAGCATTTCTGCACATTAAAATTTAGGCTACAGAGCTATCTATTCATTTGTGCATGTAAATATTGAATTTGAGAGTGCCATTTTGGTAAAGCATTAATTGTGCACCTAACTTTAAAAATCAGGCCCTAATCTCTCCTCCCTCCTCACTCTATATCGTATCCGTTTGCACTAGAAAACTAAACTCTTTGTAACTGAACAAGTTGTATTGAATTAGTTTAAGATAAAGCAATTCAGCACATCCTCACTAATCATGCTAAAGTGGAAAACGATTCTTGCAAATTTGCCCCACATCCACACTAGCACTATTCTGAACAGCTTCATTTGCAACCTTTGTGGGTACATATCCCATAGTTCTCAGCACATCTTTCAGGAATAGTATATTCAGGAATATTTTGAAAGACCCCCGGTGCATTGTGGGACAGTAGTGGGAAGACCAGTATTCATGCTGTCACTAAATCAGTTCAAATTTTATCAGCTTTGATTGGTTCTTAACCCTGCTGAATATATAGCCTATTCCAAATGGTTCTTAGAGCATTTGTAAACCATTTGAAGCTCTTTCCTGTGTACTTGAGAAATGTTTTACAAGAGTTTAACCCGTTAAACTAGTTCGTAGAACAGCAAATTTTCCCAGTGTGAGCAAGGCCTACATGTCCTATTTGTCTTTTGTTATATAAGTGAGGCCCTCACTATCAAGTCTTTGATAATTTAAATTAAAAATAAAATTTATCAGCTATTTCCCCAGTTTAGTGCCTGATATTGATACTGTTGCTTCCTATTCTTTTGTGCCTGTATTGTTTCTAATTCATGATTTTATCCTAAGTCTTGCAATATTTGGTGTTTTTCTTAAAGCCTCATTTCCTAGATTTTGATTACATGAGAATCTGCTTTTGTTTTTTTTTCAGTAAATAGGTTTCTAGTCCTAATGGTTGCAAAAAGCCTGAAAATATAAATTCTAGAGGCTCCAGCCTCCCTCCCCCTTTTTTAAAATCTCATGATTTTTAAGCCAGCCTCGTTATTTCTGATTCATGAGTTTTTGAATACTTGACAATATTTATCTCCTAAGACAGTGGCTTTATAAAATTTACATAGGAATTTTTAAATTGGAATTTTAGGACAAACCACAGTATGTTCTATGAAGTACACTTTTACTGAATTATTTCAGTCAGGATGACTTAGGGTAGTTATCTGATCACCTGGACTGTTAGTGTTTGTGAAAGTCATAATGCCTCCTATGGAGCTTACTGTACAGTGCTCAGTGATAGAGCTTGTCACCCTATCATCCTGTACACACCTGTTCTTCAACCAAATTATGGTTTGATCCCTAGGTTAGAGAACTCTTTATAGCCATTCCCCTCTAATGCACCCATACACATCCTGGCATAATTTAGGACTTAGATCCTCTCAACATCCTGGTGAAATATGTATTATGTATGTTCTACATGTGAGAAACTGAGGCACAGAGCAGTCAATTGATTACGTTCACACAGCAAGTCAGTGACACAGCTGGGAGAAAAAATTGAACACATGATCCCAAGTCATCTGAAGTGCAAATGTTCCCTTCCAATGTAACGATACACACTATTTTTGTTGTTAACATACTGTACAATACTTATTATTGCTACTACTTCTCCAAAGCAATAGAGAATTCCTGTGCTTTTTTGCACCCCTCACTCACATTTAAGGCAGCTTTCCTAATGATGTATTACTGTACAATGCATCAAGAGGAGTTAAAGGTAGATGCTCAAGGCAGAAAAGCTTAAAATATAATTTAACAGATGGATTTTTAAAAAAATTATCTTCCTTTTATTGTCACCCATTTGCTGAATTCCTATAAGCACATATCTCTTTGAAATACCCAAAAGGCCAGGGTCTGTTTCCAACATTAAAAGAGAAAAGAAGAATAGGACAGACATAATGGTATGCATGCACTTGTGAATTTATTATGGTGAAGATATCTAGTACCTTGGACTCGTTATATATGAGTGAACAAATTGGATTTTTTTTTCAGTGTTGCAGCCTTTGTTTTTTGGAAGGGAGTGATTTATTTTTAGGATCAGGAGGAGGATTGTAAAGGTGTAAGTGAAGTTTTAAGACTTGTCAGCCTGGATTCAGTCTCTATAAATACACATTTCTGTGTCCATTTTTTGGCAGGTGAATTATCTTTCACTAGTCTGTTTGCTTTTACCTGTGATGCTTTCTGCGGCAGGGTTTCATATATGTAACACATCTTACATCAAGTGTTCCTGTCTGGATTCCCTCTTTTTCTAATGAAATGATTGTTTGATTTATATCACTGTGTAGCATTCAACAAAAAAGACTGGTATGAGCGATGTCAAAAAAAACTAATAAATCAAAATGTACTAAATGAGACCTTTAACCACTGAAGATTCCACTATTTATTCTAAAATAATGATGCACTGGAGCAGGAAAGAGCAAGCCAGTGTAACCCACAATGGACGCTTTGCATGTACAACATATTAAAAAAGTTAATATGCTCAACACTCCTCTCCTCATCTTTGAGAAAAAAATAAATGGGTAATGGAATGAGCTGCAAGATTACTGTTTATAAAGGGTCCGTTCCTGTGAATGAACAAGATATTGCAGTGATTCTCAAGAAAATAGAACAAAACCTTTCTGAAGATAAACACGTGCATTTTATTGAATGCAACAGTCTATTAAATGGCAATAGTTAAATAAATGAATCCTCTAACTACTCAGTTATAGCTTAGAGGGCTCATATCTTTGTCAAAGACAAATATACTTGCCTGATGTCATGTCACATTTTCAATTTAAGAAGTTGTGAGATTGACTGACAGACTGAGTCTGTCTTACTACTTTATTTTTCCTCTCTCCATAAGTGCATAATGGACATAAGCAAGCCAATAGAAACTTTTGACTGGGTAAAACTTAGTTCTTAACCTGACATTTTGTCTTTAGTTGAAAGTTTAAAAAAAACCCGAGCATTTTAGTATTTCTTCCCCCATCCCAAGTGTTCAGAACTACAGTATGTATTATTTTATGTATTTTCTTTATCTTACAATCAGCCTCAATGGTTTAGCTCATAGATACAAGCCATTTCCTTCTGACTAAGGCTCTAATATCAAATTTCTAAAACAACAAGACTACTATAGAAAAAGGTATAATCAGATACCTTCTGTTTACTTGGTATTGCCATACTTTCTTTGCTTCACACTAGATAAGTGTTAAAGAACATAAGAACTGCCATACTGGGTCAGACCAATGGTCCATCTAGCCCAGTATCCTGTCTTCCGACAGTGGCCGGTAACGGAGCTTCATGGGAGTGTATAGAATAGGGCAGTTGGAGTGATCCACCCATCCTCTCCTCCCAGCTTCTGAGGAAGAGCACTGTGCAGATCTGAGAAGACTAGCTGAGGAAGAGCTGTGGATTTCTCCAAGCATGAGATTGCCACCATGACCATCTTGGCTAATAGCCACTCATGCACATATACTCCATAAACTTATCTAGTTCTTTTTTTTAAAACCCACAGTTATACGTTTGGCCATCACAACAACCCGAGTTCCACAGGTAATTGTTCACTGTGTGAAAAAGTACTTCCTTCTATTTGTATTAAAACTGCCGCCTATTAATTCATTGGATGTCCCTGGTTTATGTACTGTGTAGAAGAGTATATAATACTTTCTATTCACTTTTTCCACATCATTCATGATTGTATAGACTTGTATCATATCCTCTCCTAGTCATCTCTTTTCTAAGATGGACAGCCCTTATCTTTTTAGTGTCTTCTCATATGGAAGCCACCCTTGATCATATTTGATGCCCTTCTCTGAATACTACATACCTTATCCTTTCTGAGACGGGATGACCAGAACTGGATGCAGTATTCAAAGTGTGGGCACACCATGGATTAATATAGAGGCATTATGTTATTTCTCTTATTTTCTATGCCTTTCCTAATAGTTTATAACATTCTGTTATCCTTTTTGACTGCCGTTGCACATTGAACTGAAGTTTTCAGAGAACCATCCACATTGACAAGATATTTTTCTTGAGTGGGAACAGCTAATTTAGAATCCATCATTGTATATGCCTAGAGATTATTTTTTACATGATGCTGTACTTTGCATTTATCAACACTGAATTTCATCTGGCATTTTGTTGCCCAGTCACTCAGTTTTGTGACTCTTTGCAGTCAGCTTTGGCCTTAACTATCTTGAACAATCTTGTATCATCTGCAAACTTTGCCACTTCACTGTTCACTCCCCTTTCCAGGTCATTAATGAATATGTTGGACAGCACAGGTCCCAGAACAGATCCTTGGGGAATCCCACTGTTTACCTTTCTCCGTTGTGAAAGCTGCCCATTTATTTCCACCTTTTGTTTCCTTTTAACCAGTTACTGATCCATGTGAGGACCTTCCCTCTTATCGCATGACAACTTAGTTTGCTTAAAAACCTTTGGTGAGGGACCTTGTCAAAGCCCTTCTGAAAATCCAAGTACACTATGTTAACTGGATCACCCTTATCCACATGGCTGTTGACAAGCCTCAAAAAATTCTAATAGATTGGTGAGCCATAACTTCTCTTTACAAAAGCCATGCTGACTCTTCCCCAACAAATCATATTTATCTATGTGTCTGATAAATCTGTTCTTTATAATAGTTTCTATCAATTTGCCCAGTACTGAAGTTAGGCTCACCAGCCTGTAATTGCCAGGATCACCTCTAGAGTCCTTTTTAAAAATCGATGTTACATTAGCTACTGTCCAATCATCAAGTGCAGAAGCTCGTTTATCCATACATTACAAACTATAGTTAGTAATTCTGCAATCTCATATATGAGTTCCTTCAGAACTCTTGGGTAACTATTTATTAGTTTTCAGAAGGGGATGTTATAGTGTGATAGTACGCTTATGTATAGGGTAATGTCTAAGAATGTGGAGAACTCTCCTTTCAGGAAGCACTTGATAGGAGAAGATAGCATATGTGATGGAAGGAATAAAACCTGAATGTTTCACCAAACTATCTTTTCATGCGTCAACATTGAACACGGTGTTAATAGTGGGACAGTTGGTCACTTTCTACTCAAATGGTTTCCTGTCCTTGAACATATTGGTTAAACTTTTCACATACACACACTATTGAAAGACATTTCTTTTCAATTTGGATGCATCTTTGTTCAAGTGGTGCTTGTGACCATAATGAAAAAGCATAGCTGTCCCCTTGACAGAAGTGAGGACCCATGCCCTGTCTCATTAGCACCCTTCTTTGTCCACATAGTAGTATTTCAGGATGGGATAGTTGGTCAGAAGCTCTTTGATATATCTGATGGCTGCATCATGGTGAGGTAAATATGTCCATTCTGCATCCTTGTTCAATAGTTACATCAGGGGTTTATGCACATCTGAGAGGCTTGGAAGTAATTTTGTCAGATAGCTTACAAATCCTATTAGTCTATGAATTGATTTAATATCTTTAGATGTGAATATTTTCTGCACTGCTTTTAACTTTCTGGTATCAGATCACAGCCCTTAGGAGGTCAGCAAGTATCCCATTATTATTATTTGTGTTACCACAGTGCCTAGGGCCATAGATCAGAATCTCATTGTGATAGCCACTGTACAAACAGAACAAAAAGACTGTCTCTACTGCAGTAAAACACAATTTCATTTTGTTTTAATTCAATTTAGAATTACTTATCTGGCTCTTTCAAGCAGATGGATATGGTTGTGGTCATGATCTGTCCGAGCTTCTGTCATACATGCATACATTACAATGTCATCAGCGATTATGCTAATCCCTATGACTCCTGTCAGTACCTCTTGCTGATGGCATTGACATTCTTCCACTGCATGTTTGACTCCAAATGGCAATCCCAACTATCTGTATCTACCTGATGGTTTCCAAAATGTAGTGTGGCAGCTGCTTATCAGTAACACTTGCCACTGTCTGCCTTTGCAATTAAGTGCTGAGTATATTTTTGCTTTTGCCATGCCAGGTAATATTTCCCCAGTTGCAGGAATTTGGGTGTGAGCATTTTCTAGAGCTTTGTTTAAACTGCGTTGGTCTATGTAAATGAATAACTTGCCTAGCTTCTCAATGGCTACCCAACTTGTGGGTTCTGTCACTTTCGCAATGACACCTTCTTTCTCCATTAGCTTTATTGCTTCCATTACTTTTTTTCCTTTAGTATAATGGGCACTGTGCAAAGCCCAGTGGCTAAATCATTTTATCTATTTTTTGGTAAAATGTTCTTGAAGATACCCCAGTCCTTCAAAAACATCCTGGTAATTTTTAGCAGCTTTGCTGCCGGAATGCCACAGTGCGTTATCTGCTCTGGATATATTTACTGTTTTGCTTGTATGCCTATTGTGTGCAACATCTGTCCTGGGTTTAATGTCACTGGGTTCCTGTATTCACTTGTTTTACCTGAGAGCAGTTGGCTTTTGATGTGGACACAGTGGCAAATGAGGACAGACACACACATGGAATTAAGCAGGAGGTCACAACTTATATTAAACTTTAACACAGGGAAGAGGCATTACCTGCCCATCAGCCACACTCTCCTACACCAGTAATTTAATTGGTTCCAGTGCTGGAGTTTCAGAGCTCCTTACCATATAACCCATAACTAGCACAAGGGTTACAAGGCTCCTTACCACATAACCCATAATGTGGAGCAGGCTCTCCTCAGCCTACTCACTAGGACTCAGCTCTCTCTGAGGGGTAACACCATCCCGCTGTGAAGGGGACTGAGGGTCCAGCTTGGAGGGGACTTTTCCTGTTAAGGTCTCAAGATCTGATCTCAGCCCGCAAAGGCCAGAAGGTGTCACCCCATCCCATGATCCCAAGGCCCATCAGCAAAATCCTAGATCTTTTACCTCTGGGAACTGTTCGTTTTATTCTCTTAGCCACACTGGAAACTGCCCACAAGTTGTGATGAATAAACAATTCTACCCCAAGACCTCAGTTAGATACTAAGGGCATTCTCACTTAACCCACCATGGCTTGAAGGTGCTGCAAGAAAGGCAAAAAAACTCCCTGATCCCCTGAGAGAAAAAAATCCTGACTGACCCACTAAATGGGCGATTGGCTAGACCCACAGCATGTCAGGCTGGGTTCCCAATCCTTGTTCAGGTGCTGAGAGGAACAGAACCGAAAGAGCTCTACATGGCCCCCACACCAGGTTAAATCCTGGGAACTGAAGAATGCTGACCAGTCAGTATCTCTATCCCAGACTCCCAGGGGCAGGAGCTAGCTATTGCCCTTTGATGAGTGTCTCCTCCCGTGCTGCTAGGACTGTTCCCCTTTCACCATGGGCCTTATCAAGTTCTCCCACCCGTTAATGCAGGCAGGTGGCATTTTTCTGATAGCACTATATGAAGTTTTAGCCTGTATGCTTTTCCTTGGTATTCTGCTTGTAACTTACATTGTCTTAGTGGTACAATGACCTCTGTTTTTAGGTAAATTTCAAGTGAATACATGAACCCAGTGACATTGTATAACTGAAGTGGGTTTTAGTCCAGGAAAGCTTATGCTTAAATAAATGTGATAGTCTCTAAGATGCCACAAGTACTCTTGTTCTTTTTGCTGATACAGACTAACACGGCTACCAGTCTGAAACCTGTATAATTTTAGTTTGGCTTTGCTTGGTTGGAACTGCACTTACTTCTCTTGCATAATGCTGAGGAAATATTTATAGCCTAGCAGTCACTTATGCCCTCCTATTTGGCATTTGACTTCCTGTTTGCTTGTGTGCTGCTACCTTGTCTTTGCATCTGGTGCTAGACTAGTCTGAGCTTTAAAAAAACATTTATTTTGGGGGTTAGGAGAGGCATTAAGTCACATATTGAAAAGTCTCATCTTCTAATCATTGCTTGCTTCCTCAATATGGTGCTTCCCCCCCACTTTGCTTTTCTTGTCTGCAAGCTTTGGAATAATGATTTATCTTGGTACAATTATGCATATGACTGCATACACAGGGCATTTTCCATTATCATGTTTTTCTCCACAGTATTCACAGGTCATCCTTTGTGTTTTATTTGTCTCTTCCACTTCATGCATTTGCCTTTGCAAAATTTTGGTATTTTTTTTTCTTATATTTTCATGATTTCCCTGTGCTGCTTAGTGAATTATTTTTGTGTATGCTCCACTTATGCTCTGCATTTGGACATGAGCTTGTTCACTGGCTTTGCACATGTGTTTAGCTCTTGGTAGAGCTAGGAGTGGGTGCTTTGAGCATTCTCATTCGAATTCTTGCACCTTTGTTCCTATTACTAATCTAACATGAATTACTTCATCTTTTATTATTTGATAATCACATGATTCAGCCATTTTGCACAATTTGGCAATAAATTGATTTCTCCAAGTTTTTCACTACACTTGTTGAAAAGACATCTTTTGCATATGACATTTTTTCTGGGTGGAAAGTTTGAACACTGAACTGGCAGAGCCACTTAATCTGCAGTCTGTCTTCAGAGAAAACACCCATCATGGCTTAATATGTTCAAATTGCCACACGACATTAGCTACAATGCTCACAAAAACAATGGGATAGTTCCCCAAACTTGACTTGATTTACCATAGAGAGACCCAATCCATTGATTATAGTAGGAATGGTATTGGGCCCAAAATGTTACAGGTAGACTGGTCTGGAATTTTCTGATGAAATGTATTTTCACTGAAACCTAAACTGTTTGCAGGAAAGGGTTAGTTTTGACAAATCCAACTCACACTACTGATTCATGTTGGTAACAAAAAACGAATTAATGAAAAGGCAACAGGAAAAATAAAAACCAGCTACAATAAATATTTTTTATGCTTAGGGATAGTTTCATTTAAGGAGACGCTTTATAAATAGTCCTGCTTCTTTCTTGCGCTGATGATGAATTTAAGAAAGCTGTTAACCAGATGAGTTCAGGAAAAGCTCCTAGAAAAGATGGGATAACAGCAGAGATATACAAAGCAGCAGGTCCAGCAGCACTAGTAGCGTTCCACAGCGTGATCATCAGCATCTGGGAAGATGAAAACATACCACAGGACCTCCGCGATGCTACTATTGTCTCTCTTTTCAAGAACAAAGGCAGCAAAGCAGAATGTGGAAATTATAGAGGTATATCCCTCCTCTCCGTTGGAGGGAAAATCATCGCCCGCATCATCTTGAACCACCTAATAGCCAGCATTTCTGAGGCAAATCTACCTGAAAGTCAATGTGGTTTTTGACCTGGCT
This sequence comes from Gopherus evgoodei, assembly GCF_007399415.2. NCBI lineage: Eukaryota > Metazoa > Chordata > Testudines > Testudinidae > Gopherus > Gopherus evgoodei. The sequence continues at coordinate 78,419,859 of NC_044327.1, forward strand.
GGAGCACAGTCAACATGGTGTTTGCTGTCAGACAAATACAAGAGACGTGCATTGAACAGAACATGTACCTGTATGCTGCCTTCATAGATCTGACAAAGGCATTTGATACCATCAACAGGGAAGCCCTTTGGACCATTCTAACATGACTTGGCTGCCCAAGAAAATTTGTCCAGATTATACACCTTTTTCATGACAGCATGACAGGCGAAGTATTGTCTGATGGAGCTACATCTGCCCCCTTCAACATCACCAATGGTGTGAAACAAGGATGTGTTCTCGCTCCTCTCTTATTTAACCTGTTCTTTGCATGCGTTCTTAACCATGCAATGAAAGATCTGGATCGAGGTATATATTTGAAATACCGGCACGATGGTTCACTTTTTGACCTCCGTCACTTGAATGCAAAGACTAAGACAGTGCAGAAACTCCTTCTTGAGGCACTCTTTGCTGACGACTGTGCTCTCACTGAAAATGATCTTCAGTACATTGTCAACAAGTTTGCCAAGGCCTCGCAACTCTTCGGACTAACTATCAGCCTCGGAAAGACAGAAGTTCTCCATCAACCTGTACCTGGATCAAATGCTTCTGTCCCGAGTATCTCCATTGATGGCACTCAGCTTAAAGTAGTGGAGAACTTTAAATACCTGGGTAGTGTCATATCCAGTGATGGATCACTGGATAATGAGATCAATGCACGAATATCCAAAGCAAGCCAGGCACTTGGCTATCTGCGTGTCAAAGTTTTAAACCACCACAACATCTGGATGTCAACAAAACTGCCTGTGTACAGAGCTGCTGTTCTTTCATCTCTTTTGTACGGATGTGAAACATGACACTATATAGGTGTCACATCAAGCAGCTCGAAGGATTCCACATGCGTTTGCCTCCGCAACATCATGAAGATCCGCTGGCAAGACAAAGTGCCCAATCTTGAGGTCCTCGAGAGAGCCCAGATGACAAGCATTGAAATGATGATCATGAAGTCACAGGTACGTTGGACTGGTCATGTCAGCCGCATGCATGGATGCCAACAAAATCCCCTGCCAGCTTCTATATGGTGAGCTCTCTCAGGGCATCCAGCATATAGGTCGTCCACGAAAATGTTACAAGGACACCATCAAAGCCAATCTGCAGTATAGTAGTATCAAACCCAGGGACCTTGAGGACGCCGGCAGCGACAGAACACAGTGGTGTGCAACAGTTAGAAATACCTGCACCGCCTTTGAGGAAGACCACTGCTGGCGTCTACAAGAGGCACATGAACGACGTCACAGAGCACCAGCAGCACACAACCCACTGACCGTGAACTTCCCATGCACTATCTGCAGCAAAATGTGCCCCTCTAGAATTGGCTTGTATAGCCATCAGAGGGCACACCATGAGATCAACAATAGATGATTTGCTCAGATTTGTCATCATCGGATCGATGGACTACCAAGAACCTTACAAGCACATGGGGTGAGCAAGAAGCAACATTTTGTTTATTTTGTTTGTTACAGTGAGATCTGTCACTCTGAGGAAGCTAAAATTTACTGGGACTGGAGTGAATATTTATATCCATCCTAAACTAGGATTAACCAGCTGTACCAGAAATATTAGCCAGGTAGCAACCTTAATTGAGCCCCATCTTTTAAGATCAGTTGCAGGATGCAGCCTGCCTGCTAGGTCCTACGCACCACCTCTGTGAAACTCACTCTCATGACTCATGCAAAGCACTCTGGGCATACCAAGGCCAGAATATACCTGAGCTCATGAGGTATGTCTACACTGCAATTAAAAACTTGTGGCTGGCCTATCAGCTGACTCGGGCTAAGAGGCTGTTTAATTGCAGTGTAGATGTTGTGGCTCTGGCTGCAGCCTGAGCTCTGGGACACTCCCACCTTGCAAGGTCCTAGAGCCCAAATGTCTACACTGCAGTTAAACAGCTCTTTAGCCCAAGCCCAAGTCAGCAGGCATGGGCCAGCCCTGGGTTTTTTAACTGCAGTCTAGACATACCCCTGGAGTCCACCAGAGCCCCTAGTAGATCTTAAATGTGGCATGGGTGACAAAGAGTTTTCAAAGACTAGCTGGAAGGAAGGTGCCAATGGCAAATTCATGGAGAAAGGAGGAAGTTAGGGTCTGAGAAGTTGCACAGATAAAACAATGCACCTACTGGGAAGACATGAGGAGTTAGCCTCTAAAGACATTAAGGACCTGATCCAAAGCCCATTGTAATCAATAAAAAGATGTCCACTGACTTCACTGAGCTTTGGATCAAACCCTATAACAGCACATATAAACATTAAAAGCAACTAACCATTTATTCAAACAACCCCATTAATCATTTGAAAAATACTAGAATCATTTATATTACTGTAACTGTGCAAGACAGCTTGTGTGATCCCAACTCTTTCATTCAGTGACAAACAATTTAAATACCAGCTTAATTTCCCCTTCCTGACCCTGATGAGCATATTGTGAATAATTCTTCTTAGCCAATCAAATGCATAAAGAAGAGGCAAGTGTTCATTGCTGTGTTTTGCAACTAAAGAGAACAAGCAGCCAAGGCCTTTCACACGAGAACACAGGGATGTTTCTGTGTCACAGATGCCGCTCGAGTAACAATCAAGAACATACAGCCAAGGAACTCAAAACATCAGATATTGTAAATATGCTCTTATCCATTTCTCTTTAGCTTTTCATTTTTTCCCCCCATTACATAAGCATGCTGGATGAGTAAAAAGATTAAATAAACCTTTTACAATTTTATTCTGGCCTTCATGCACAGAAGTAATTTAGCTATATTAACTTTCTGGGTTGTTGTTTATTCACTGACCATGTAAATCAGCGATTGTTCCCACAGACAAGACTTTGCATGTTTATTCAAGCCATTACAGGGAAAGGAGTAGCCTTCCTTTCCACTGTACATGAATAGTTCATACTGTATACTCCTCTCCAATGGAAACGTGACACTTCATATCACTGTCAGTTGCTGCAAAGGGAGAGCAAAGGACGTGCATGGAAACAATTTGTCCTGTATAGCTGGTTATTTGTACCAAGCGTATTTCACAAGAGCTGTTTATCATCAGAATAAATCAGCCAAGTTGGATAATATACAATACTTTACCAAACACCTACACCGAGTCCTTTTTGGAAGCTAAACATGAAGTATTTTACAGAATAGCTTATTTGTATGAGTGTTTCTAAATTTGCTGTTATGTTCTGGTTTTTTAACAATGGTTTGTTATGCATTCTGTATCTCTTCAACAACGCGGAAGAAGGCTCTGTTTCTTGGGAGCCTTTGCATGCTTTTTTTCCTGTTGGGAAAAGGCTCGAAAAGAACAGAGAGTTTCTGTTTGTAAGCTGAAATGAGGTATAATGTATAACAACGATGTGGCACAAATAAATGATAAAGCAGCTTTTTATTTTAGAAATGCCTAACCTAAGTTTTAGTTGGTCAATTCACAGAGCAGTTGAAGACAAAGAATTTATGAGAGTGACTTGAAGTGGCAAAAAATGGAAGGTAGCAAGTTCCTCTTGGATTTGTTCTGAAATAATGTGGTCCACTAAGTGCCATTTCACTTTTCTGACTCCCTGCTCTGAAATATTGGGGCTGAGAAAAAAATTTCAAAAGATGCGGGTGAACTGTGGGCTCAGGGAAGCTAGCACCCAGCCCGCCCCAGAGACCACTCCCCAACCTCCAGGCTCCCACTACCCCTCTACCCCTCCCCACCGAGTTCTGGAGTGCTGACTGGCTGGCCAGGCTGCGCAACCCTACCCCCCATGTCCTGGTGTACTGGGTAGGCAGCATGCCCACCCCCCCAGCCCTGGAATGCCGGGAGGGTAGCACAGCCCACCTCTCCAGCCCCGGAGCACTGGGCAGCATGAACACTAGCTCTAGCCACCCAGAGTCCCTGGCTGCAGACCTGCCCACTTTATCCTTAGCCCCAGCCCAGGGCCCTGGCCATGGGGGATGAGCTGCAGTCTGCACTGGCAGAAAGCAGGAGGGGTCTGGAGGCAGAGCATGGGCAGGGCCACACAGGGCTGTTTGAGGAGGCTTAGACTCCCCTGGCCTTTAATACCTGCCACCCATGACTGTTCATGCATAAGCTCCATGTTGTGGAATCTGCAGGCCAGAGGGAACTTTCTGACCGTATCCATCTGGAGGCTAGGCCTCCCAGTTCATAATTAGTGAGCTGGGTCAATGTTTTATAAAACAGTAGCTGTTTACAAGAAAGGCTTGAATTATTGTGAATAATACTTGTTATGAATTTAGTTTTTTTTTCTTATTCACAAATAGTTTGTGAATAGACTCTGTTTTATTAACCTGTTCATCGTTCACAATTATTTTATAACAGCATACACACACCAATTTCAGCCTATGGGTTGTTTACAAACTGTTCTTTTTGGCCATTCACTGTTCATTACTTATGCTCAGTGACTAGTCACCTAAGTCACATGACATTCTCCTTCCTGAACAGATCACTGAAACTTTTTAAACAGGAGACTAGGAAAATAAATAGGAAAATAAAATAGAAAATAATGTGTCGTGATTACAAATCAAAAACATTTAAAACAAACCTCCATTAAATAAAAAAAAATAAACCTATTAACGGGGAAGAAGAGCTTTTATAGTTCTAACTCCTCCACCAATGTGGCCAGCATTAGAAAATATTTCTTCTGGTTTTGCTTTTAATATTTGATAGCTTTATTTTAAAAGCCCTGTCTAAAGACTAATAACAAAAAGTGTCAGATTCTGTTTTATTATATTTTATGTTTAAAATCTCCATTAAAGCATACAACATGTTTTTAAAAACATGACCTATGAAATTATTAAGCTCTTCAAGAGGATCAAAGGAATTTTTTTATTTACTGTGCAGCTCCTCCAGGGCTATACATTTTTATTTATTTTATCAAGCCAGAAAAACATTATTTACATTTGAAAATTTAGAGTTACTTTCAATCTAGAGAAAAAATGGATTTTACACTTGAATTAGAGAGCTCCTCCAGGTCTAGAATAAAGGAAAAAACAAAAATAATAATTTGTAGAGCACTATCTTTCCTGCATGGCTTTTTGTGTGTTACAGGAAGTTGATATTCTATACTTTAAACAGAAATGTGGTGGAGCACGGATCTACTGTCCAGCTATTGTAGTGCAGTCTGCAGGCTACAAGCAGCCCACAGTGGTTCTTCCGTATCAGCCCTTCAAGCTTTAGGGCCAAATGTGAATCCCCTCCATTAGTGCATGAGATATAATTACCATAGTTCTGCAGCAAACAAGGGGGTAAGTTGTCGGACCAGAAGTCTCTTGGCTAATAGTAGAGACATTTTCATGTGGAGTTTTTGTTTTTCTCCTGGTTTCTTTACTTTTGTTCCTCCCAGAGCATCCCAACTTAGATGGTAGATATGGGGGATGTTTTGGTAAGAATCCAGTTGCGGGAGTGAGAGTTCTTTGATTGTACTCTGTGTTTCATAGGAGACAGTAACATTTAGAGGAGGAATTTGGAAAAACAGGGAATTGGGTGATTCAGGGGAAAGGTTTATCTGACTGTTACCTTCTTGGCATGTGTTGCTCTGTTGTTTTAACATCCAAACGTTGGTGAATGCATAGGTGGTATGGTTTAAGCACCATGTCAGGGAGTGAAAGTTCCCTCTCCACATTAGTATCTCTGGATGTTTGGTGCAGTAATTGGTTGTGCTGGGAGAGGGTAGTTTAGTCAGCTGTTTTGTGCAGATCAGCATTTAGGAGGGGTGAGGGAAGTTTGGCATCTCTAGGGGTCAGATCTAAAGTTGCAGTATATGATCGGTAGTGTATGGGAATTGTAATGGCAAGGCATGTGCCTATGAGTGAAGGAATAGAGAGTATATACTATTAGGTAGCTTAACTTCACTTCTTGTTTTTGTGGGTTTGCATGAAGTACGGTATGTGTATGTGTAGCAACAACAACAGGACTGCCAAGTTAAAAATCTCAGCCACAGCCAAAATTCAAAGATTTTAGCATTTATGAACAGAAAGTAAACAGAAAAGACCGAGAAAATTCAAAGGGAATAAAAACTACATTTTCTGAAATTTCACAGTTTGACCATCTACTCTGAGAAAACACAGTGATTTACACCCAATTTTAAGGTATTTTTCAAACATAATCCTAATTACAGAGTCACTAGCAGGTGCTTCTGTATTGTTGTTTACTATTTAAACAATTCTTGAGTCTTCAATGGCTTAGTCATGCTTTTGTATCCACCTTTTCCACATGGTTTCAAGGTCTTATTGCTGCTACAATGTAACAAGTCCAGTAAGGATCTTGTAGGCTTCTTGTGGGTAGATTTCTGGTATTGCTTGTATGCTTTTCAATATTTTATGTCAAGTATTGTAGCTTTTATATAAATGAGTGTCTTGATCCTTGAAAAATTAATGACAAAAATATATTTCCCCTCCTTTAAAAAGTTACAAAAACTCTTCAATAACACATTTTAGGTTATGTAAAGCAGATTACTTTAAAGTATTTTCTGACAGTCATAGAGAAGAGTCCACATTTTGGACATGAACGACCTTTTCTCAAAGATGGTTACAGAGTAATCATGTCCACCTTTGCGAAATATCCACATGTAGTGATGTGAAGTGAGTGTGTTTCACCAGCCATACATGGACACCACTATGCTGATGCAAGTGAAACCTACTGGCATGACATCATTCTTTGGGATCTCTATTATAATGAGTTGCCTTTTCCAACTATCGGTATCCATAATACATCTAGGTAACACAAGCCTATATTGGACTCTACTAATAATTCAATATATGAAGATAATAAACCAAGAATACAAATAAACTACTGCATATCTATTACTTACATCAGTGATGCACTTCATTCAAAAGCTATAATGAAGTTATGAGTGTAGCACTGAAATTCTGTGGGTAGGTTATCTAAGCAAACTTATCTGAACAGTTGAATACCTGAATCTTTCAGTGATGGAGTTAAAGGAACAATTTGGATGTCATGAACTTTCAGACTTTAAATGAGACTTTTTGGCCTCGTCTATATTATGAAGTTTTAGAAAAAATAATCCCACTGGTGCTCCTCTCAGTTTAACTGCACTAATGGGATCCCTACTATAGACAGGTTCTAGCCCCTTCCAGTGTTCTGACCAATAAGTCAATTACATTTGCTCATCAAGGAGCACCAGTGGGAATTTTTTATACTGTAGGCATGGCCCTTGAAACTAATAGGGTACAAAAGTTATGAAAAGCTGTGCACAAAACTTTACAGAAAAAATAACTCCAGGCTAAGTGATTTCCCATCTAAAAATTTCACTTCTAGTTAATTTTTCATAAAGTGCATGGTTTCATATCAACACATGAAAAAATGAACTTTTCTGTTTCTGTTTTGAAAAATATCTATAGCTGAATAAAATTTAAATTTTGGAAAGGTTTAGTGTCTTGCTGAAGGAAAGGTCCATTTTTGAGAAAAATGTGGTATTTTGGGGGAAAATTCTCAAAAAAATCAGTTTGTGAAATCAGACAATTTTCATGAATCCACATACTATGAATTTCAAAGATTTTGAATCTATATTCATAGCAGATGTTTATCATATTGCTTAACACACTACTAGAAGGCTCTCAGACACTACAGTGATGAGAATACTGTAACAACCTATACAGAATAGAATAGAATTCTTCTTTATTTCTCGTTTGCTGTTTTTAAGAATTACAGGCATTTTCTCACTCTTGAGTAGTCTCAGTTCTGTAACACTTACTCACATGAGTAACACTGAGTTCAATGGAACTACTGATAGGTGTGAAGGTACACGTGTGCATAAGTGTTTGTAGGATCAGGACCACTGGTAGCATTAGCAGAAGTTACACGTAGCACTATGTATCAAGATGAGAGTACTAGTATATCTCTTTTTTTTTTTGTGGTTTTTGTTACTCAAACACAACTTCTAGTCTATATTGATCTTTCCGCTGAAAAGATCTTATTTTATCTGTGTATACAAAGCATGGGACAGGTCTCAATTTAAATATTAGTGTTTTGTTGCATATCATCTTAAACCTTTTCTATTTGATACTTACCCTAGTTTTAAATAAAATTCTTCCCATTTTATTTTTGCAATTGCCTGCATTACTTTTTGTTAGACTTATTGCCACAGGATTTTATTGTGTACAGAACAGGTGCTGTTTTCTCACCAGTGTATTGATGATGAGATGAATTTCTGTGTAATTATTATTGTTGCTGTTGTTTTGGAATAACATACCTATTACTTGCATATGCATCCAATATACTAATTCTAAAAATAACCACATTTCTAGTGACCATTGTATAGTGGTAACCTACTGAACCTTCTATTTGCTTCTGGTTTCTACACAACTTTTACAACTTGAAATGTCAGATGTCATGCACAATCGAGGCTTTCCCATTCTCCGCAATTGGACAGCAAGGAAAAGCTCTTACCTGCAGGCTGTTGAAGATAACAAAGAAGACTAACATCCAGAGGTGCCTGTAAGCCATGTGCAGTCCTCCCCAAAGCCATGTAATGGAAATCAGGGCAAACAGATACAAGACCAGTGGGATCTCTGGAAACCATAAACATAGTCTTTCAGTTGTTATGCGTTGTAAAAAATACTTTCAGCATTACCCATATATAAAGAAGCTTTGGTTTTCAGATCTCTCTCACTATCCTTTGTGCACCTGAATATCTTGCTTTAAATGACTAACATTGGAGTTCATGCTCCAGTGATGACCAGGCGCATTTCTGAGGTTGCCCGCTCTTTGTATTGTGGTGGGGGCAGCAGGGGATGGTAGGGGTATAGATATGTGCTGTCCCTCACCTAGAGCACCACCTGCTGGCTGATTTACCAAACAGATTTGAAAGCTGTTTGTGAAGATGCACAACTGATGGGGCCAAGGTTCAGTGGGAGACAATACAATTAAATGAGATAAATAAGGACTCTTGCTTTATGGGCTGGGAAGTGTTCACGTGGCCTTGGTAAACATGTAAACTAAGTGGAGGAGTTCTTGATAAACCCTGGAAGTTTAGAGGAAAAATAGGGAAGATTTACTTCCTAGAATGGGGGAAAAAACCTAAATATAAACAATACTAAAATCCTTTATGACCCTGACATTTTAAACTGAGAATATAGCTTTGTCACTGGCTTGTTGTTACTTATGCTGCAAATTAAACAAGAGTATGGTCCTAGTCCTGTAAAGACATGAGTATGTAAGTAACTTTAACTATTGTCATTGTCTTCAAAGGTAGTATTTGCATGTTGAGTTTACTCACATGCAAAAGTACTTGCAGAATCTTGCCTTAAGCACAAAACCCAGATGATATAAAGTGATCTGTTTGCAAAAACTTAAACTATATATGTCTTTCTGGATTGCCTAATATCCATATATATTTTGTACATGTTTGTCTTCCTAGATTGCCTTATATCCAGATGCATTTCATATCTCTTATTGTATTTGTAGTCCACAGGATCTAAGTAATGTTGAGGAAATGATATGGCAATACAGTACAAAGTTCACAAAAATGGGAAGCAGAATACAGCATAAAAAAATAAAATTATTTTCTTAAAGTCAAGTGACTCTGGATTGGCTTCTACTGTTGACAGTTCTCATGACAGATTTCAAAGTCCATATTTGCCCTGTTTTTGTAAATTTCACTTTGCAGAGGTGTTCTGCAAAGCATTGCCCCTTCTCCCTGTAATTAATGCTATGTCAGCAAATTTGACAGACAAGAGAGGGGGATTAAACAAGGTAAATGGGACTACACAGGAGCATGTACAGCCTTCTTTGCCTATGTTTCCTATTGTGTTGCAAGAGAAAAGTCACACGAACATAGCCATGGCATTGGTTGCCTAACTATCTTCAAGCAAGGCAGGGAATAATTACTTCAGGGACTTTATTATTATTTTGGCAATTAACTTTGTTAAATGAATGTTTAAACTTTCACTGTGGGGGAACTACTTAGAAAAAAGCACAGCGTAAGCAGGTACTGTACTTTGCAGATTTCCCCACATAAGACCTGATCCTGCTCAATGAGAACTTTGATATTGATTTTAACAGGACAGGGCATTGTTTGACATTCATGACACCTCAGTCATGACTTTCAAAGCACCTGCTGTACCTTTCCTGACCAGATTATATCATGGTTTTGTGTTGCAGACGAAAATCTACACTGTGTATGACAAATGGAAACCTAGCCCTCCTGAGGTGAAAAGCTAAAGCATTACAATAAAGGTACACTCAGCCCTCCGGAACAGGTAATAGGATACATTCCTTACTAGTGGAAGATACAACACAGCCACTTCAGCCAATGGAGTCCTACAGCCTGAGCACTGAGCTGGAAGCCAGAAAACTCAATTCTAATCCTGGTCCCGGTATTGACTTTCTCCTCTATGGCCAAGGACAAGGCATCAATCGTCTCTTACTTTGTTTGACCAGCTGCAAAATGAGGCTAATAATGTCTGTTTCTCTCAGAGTGGTATTTTCAGGATAAGATAGGTCCCTGTGCTCCTCACTGCTAGATGGAGAGGAACACAATGCTGCTAACTGAAGAAGGGAAATGTGACTATGCAACACATTGCTCTCATCACAACTCTGCCATACCAACAGAGGTGAAAGTAAGCGGGTACGAGCTGGTACGGAGGACCGGTAAGAAAAGGAGACTGGCTGAGGGAAGGAGAAGCCTGCTCCCTGCATAAGAATAGTTTAAACTCAGCTGTTCCCTGAGTGGTTCAGCCCCCAAGGCTACGTTTCTGGCATCCTTGTTAATTTCACTCACAGTAGCTGGGGGGAGGGGGTCACAGGGATGGTGTGTTTGACCATGGCAGGGGCAGTCCTTGTCTGCCCCCGGGATGAGGGGATCTTGTCTCCAATACTAATATACACAACAAATACAAGCATTTGGCTGCACAGCTTAAATCCAGAGCTAATAAAAGCAGGTGGAAGGGGAAAACTCACTGTCACATTGGTTTCTCGTCTCCTCCCTCCCCTCCTCCAGCCAGGCTGCAGACAAGGCTCTGCATTCCTCCCTCCCGCCTGCCCCGCTGGGATTCTCCTCTAGGCTCTAGCTTGCAGTAGGGACACTGGCTGAGATGTCTGCTGCTGCTGCTGCCTGCATAAGAACAGTTTAAACTCAGCTGTTCCCTGCGCAGTTCAGCCCCCAGGGTTACAAGCCGTTTCTGGCATCCTTGTTCATTTCACTCTCAGTTGTTGTTGTTGGGGGCAGGAAGGTGTGCGTGACCATAGCAGGGGCAGTTCTTTTCTGCCCCTAGGATGAGGGGATCTCCTATACACAAAAAACACAATCAAAATCAGGAACCATTTCCAAGTTCAAATCTATCCCATTCCCTCCCCAGCAGAGGATCATGGTTGTGATGTCCAAACTGCTTGCAGATCCTCTTTGAAATGTTACTGAACCATGCAGGGAACAGCTGAGTTTAAACTGTTCTTATGCAGGAGGCAAGCTTCTCCCTCCCTCAGCCAGTCTCCCTGCTCCCTGCTGCAAGCTAGAGGGAAGCCCCTGCAGCTGCTGCTCAGTGCCAGGCAGGGAGAAAGCATGGAGCCTAGTGTCCGCAGCCTGGCTGGAGGAGGAGGGAAGAAATGGAGAAAAATGTGACAGTGAGTTTTCACTTTTTCAGGCTTATTCCAATAGTAAAGTTTTATTACAGACAGCCCTGGTAGTAGTAATAGTAGCTTTATTTTCTCTATGTATGTCATGCAGTGGGAGGGATCTTTGAAGTACGTAGGAGAGGTAGGTTGCTTGCAATTGGACCATATGGGTAAGAAATGTAAATTACTTTCACCCCTGCCCAAACCCCAGGGCTCCCAGCCATCTCTGCAGCCGGTAGCTCCGGAGGTGATTTAAAAGGCCCAACTCCTAGCTTCAGCTGAATCCCTGAGCCCTTTAAAAGCCTTTGATTTAAAAGCCCAGGGATTTAAAGGCCCCACTTCTTCCGATAGAGGCCATGCCTCTTCCGGTTGAGGCCCCTTCCCCTCCACAGAACTCTGGAGTACCGGCAAGTCCTTTAAGTTACTTTCACCCCTGCATACCAAGGACCTGATCCAAAGCCCACTGAGGTAAATGGAAAGATTCCCATTATCTTCAATGGGCTTTGGAGCAGGCCTTAGCACAGTACATTTTGTTTAAGAGAAACCAGCATGCAAGGTTGTTCTGAGATGCATTTGGTCTGGTCATGATTTTTTCCACTGACGCTTCAGGGTCTTATGATGAGCTTGCTGCAGGCCCTACCCAGTTTTACTCACAAAACCAAACCCAGAGAGAAAAGCATGCAGCAAATTTGCACAGAAAATGAACCTGCAAATGTTTTGGGGTATGTATCAGACATGGAAAGATGAAGTTACTCACTCTGTGCAGTAACTATGGTTCTTCGAGATATCTCTCTCTATGGGTGCTCCACAACTCCCCTTCCTCCCCTCTCCTTCAGAGTTCTAATCATAAAATCTGTGGTAGAAAGGGAACTCGTGGCAGAGCACATGTGGGGTGCTACATATGTCTGGGTCAAACGGTCACTGCTACCAAAATTCTCCGATCAACAGCACAGGGACGCAGACACATTTACAGGGGAGCACCCACAGAGAAGGAACTACGGTGGAGTACCCAGAGGACACTACAGTGGAGCACCTACGGTGGAGCACCCATAGAGACACGACTCGAAGAAGAATAGGAACATCCATACCATCACAGTGTCTGTAATTTTTACTCCTATTGACTTCATAATGCTTCAAGTGTTTTAAGATGTAGAACACTTTAAAGCACTAAGTATTATGTAGTGCTTTATTTCTTACTATAAGTATTAAGTATTTCTTTTCACACTATGGTGCACACATCACTGATTAGATATTTTCTTTTCATATTTTTGAAAAGATAACATAATTGGCAGTTCTATTTGCTAATATCTGAGAGTACATAACCAACTAATTCTTTTGTGAGAATTACCACATTTTTATTTTTAAACATAAAGTAAGGAATTGTGCTATTATCTACTTAACACTTTTCTATAAATACGGAAATCCAGTAGTTACCAGTACAGCTATTCATTTATCTGTGTTCAAATGTTAATGAATAGAAATGCCATTTCTTGTCTAAATCTCACAATCATTTACAGTACCTTTGTATTCCTTTAATTAACTTAGCTCACGGTACAAGGTAAAATGGAATGAATGCAATGTAGTGAAGACAAAGAGCAGTAATGTATACACATTCTAAAACCCATAGTGGGGCCTAAGAAGTTAGCAGTGCAAAAAACAATTCCAAGTAAGTTAAATTCCAAGTAAGTTCAAACAACTTCTTTCTTATAGTAGCTTTTTATTTTCTTTTGCAATGCAGCTTTACCACTGGAAAACATGAGTACTGATGGAACAAAATGAATCTGCAGAGCATGCCAAAAGCAGCATTTCTGCATCTGCAAGCCAGATTTTTGCATGTGCAATACTAGCTTTAAGTAATTTTAGCCAAAAAAAATATATTCTGAAATCCATAATGACTTAACATATCTTAAGAGTAAAAGATGAAGAAAATGGATTGATAAGCTATCTCAATCTAACGTTGAAGTATGGGGAGTCACTTCCCCACCAGCACATATCAAGAACAACACTGAACGCAACTGAATTAAACCAATGTAAGACAAGTCCAAGTAAAATCAAGAATCAAGCCCAGTAAATCTAACAAGATCTCATAGACATCATCTGAAATGGTGAACTATAACTCTATAATAAATATAATCACAAGCTTTGGGATCTGTATGTGTTGATTTTAAAAGACACAAAGAGTATCTCTTGCTTGCTGTGTGCCCAACTTTGTTACAAGAACAGCCTCAGCTTTATTATGCAGTAGTATTGTCAATAAGGAAATCACAGCCTATTAATATAATGCTGAAGTTCAACCAGTATTTATAGTTCAAAAGCTGACTGAGCTCACCTCATTGACATTTCGTTCCGACAACTGGGTATATTTTGATCAAACAATGCCTCAAAAACTAGGACAAATAAACCTGCTAAGCAACTGTAAAATACATGGTTTTAAATAGTTTGCAAAAATAGGTACAGAGTAAGAAAAGAGAGTATCAATAAATAGGTCTGAATTCAGCAGAGCTTGGAGTTGAAGAGACTCTAAATGTGTGTGGTTTCTTTATGGAAAAAAAATTGTGCTTTCAGACAAATGTGTTTTCTCTTACAGTTGTTTAAGTCTAAAACCAAACCAGGATCAAATAAAGAGCCACCACCCACCTACATATTTCCTCAATAAACCACAAGTAATACAGAATAGAAAGCTGTGGTGGAACAGTAAAGTCAGCAGCAGTACAGTGTGGGTGAGACATGTTGCAACACAGCTTTGGTGTGTGTTATATACTGTAACTTGAACTATATTTGGTCCCTACCTATGGCAAAACTACATATCACCCACTGTTTAGCACTTTAGTAGATGGAGGGTTTAATTTAAGTTACTGTCAGTCCATCCATTTCCTGAAAATATATATTACCACCTTGATTGGGCACGCCTGTTTCTGTGAGATCCATTTCTTTTCCATAGTTACAGGTCTTTCGCTCATTGTCTTAATTATGGAATTCCCTCCTCTCAAATCATTATTGTCCCAACCTTTGGATTAAATTTTTGTCCAGTTTTTACATATACAACTGGGTTGTGCATTGTCTTAGCGAAAAAGAGTCACATCGTGCCCAATGTGGTTGAATGGCTTTAACTGTGAGATTCAGACCAGATCATGACACTCCTGCATTCTGAAAAGCTTTCTAATTCCCATAAAGAAATGCTGAAATATGCAGCATTGAGGCATAACCATTACCTACTGAGTCACCAGACCTCTCAACTGTATTGCATTACATGGTACTTCATGTTTTAGTGCCACTTCTCACTCCCTGAGGTGGGGTACTGCATCCGCGATGTTCTGGGCAAAAGACGGAGGAGTGCCTGCATGTGGCATGGAATGGAGGAAGGAGGGGGGAGGCCTGCATGTGGCAGACTCCTTGCATGTATGTAGTGACACCTCACCATACACAGGCACTGACAGGCACAGGGAGGAGTTGTGAGTACCTGCTGCCAACACTACCACTTTCTTCCTGGCAAAGCCAGGAGCCACTGCCTTTGTACATTGCAAAGCAGTTGAAAGGTCTGTAAATGAGAGGGCAAAAACAGGGAGAAAGCATAGATGAGAGCAAATATGGGGAGAAGAGGAAGAATAAACAACAGAAGAAAACTGAGGAAGGAACAAAGGGAGAAAACAAGGGGTGAGCAAAGTAGGGGGAGCAAACAGGTGTTCCCCTCTTTTGGTCCTTGTCACAAGTTTTGATGACTCATGTCACGTTGGCAAGTCTGAGTTATGGTGAATCCGTAATTCCCAACACACTTTAACATAGTGCAGTTTTGTCAACACACTTAATCTGTTTTAGCCTTGTAGGCAATGTATTTACTACATTATGATGTTTGACACTGCCAGTTTCCCAACTTTGTAAGGGAGAGCAGAAGCACTGGGTACTTGTTTGCACAATTTGAATCTACGACACATGAAATACTGTGTGGAGTGAACATTAATTAATCCCTTCTTTAAAAATGCCATTTACATGAATGCCCCACACTTTGCAGTTGTTAAAACTAGGGAATATGAAGGTAAGCAATGAACATTAAAGAGAAGCACGTTCCCATATTAAGAGTTTAGCTTTTCTCTAACAATGAATTCATAACAACAATAATTAACATACCCTACAAACTGGACTTCAGGCTAAAATTCAAGTTACGGGAACAGAAGATTAAAAAAAGTGTCAGAGTATCATCATAAGAAGTAATCTATGTGACTAGATGATTAGAAAAACATCCCACTGCTTCACAGAACGCCAACAGAGCAATCTCTGTCTAGAAGTAGTGTGACCAGCCATTCACATTATCATGAGCAATCAGCCAGAAGAGTTTTGAATAAATTGCAACTTCAGGCAAAGCAGCAGGAAAACCTATAAAAGGCAAATTACCATAATGCAGCTGAAAAGTGGCAAAAGACACAAACGAGAAACAATTGCCTTATTGGGCTGGTGAGTTTTTGGAGATTATGCTGCAATAGTAAAACTGGATGATAAGAGTTGTCACAGCTCTAGCTGAGCTCCCTCTTTGCAGACAGTCACCAGGCTTCTGGACCCAAAGCCTTGGATCCCACGTGCTCTTAAGCTTACTGAGTCTGAGCAGCATCCAGACACTGGCTCTACATCCAGCCTTTCAGGCACACTCCTGGGATACAGACTCCAATGCTGGTACCCCTTTCTGGAATCTGGGGCCCTGCAGCTCAGCTGCTTTAGGCCCCCAAGACAAGTATGGATCTCTTAAGACCCCCCAGTAACTTTTGTATGCCCTCTCCATAGCTTCACCCTCACGGGTACTCTGAATTAAAACTTCACCCTTTGGGGACTTTGTGACAGTTACAGCAAGTAACCCAGAGACTTTGCAAAGGCACCTTTAAACCAATCCCACGTTACTGAAAGACAACGAACAAGAGAGATATATATCTATGGAAAGATAAGCACTTGTCTCATTTTCCACATCCCTCCTCAGAGCTTTTTGTGTCTTAGAGTCCTCCAAGGAGTCCAGGATTCTTCTGTACCTTCACTCCTCTTTCTGGTTTTGGTCTGTCCACCATGAGAGAGTCTCCCTTTTATGAAGTTTGTTAGATGAGCCCCACTGCATGGCTTCAAGTTCATTGCCAGCTGATTCTTGCTTAGCTCTAGTCCACCTGAAGTGCACATTGGGAGAACTGGTTCCTCCTAGGCTGCAGCAAGCTCATTTTCTTGGGTGCTTCCATTTGAATGGAAGACCTTTCAGGCTGACAGCTCTTGATTGCTCTCCATTATTAGCCCTCCCACATGAAAGGATTTCCCCTGACACCTCCCAGGTGTGTCCTCCCAAGATGGAGGCTATAGTGCCAAAACGAAGGCATAGTACAGTTTAACAATTAATATGCCCATTCACCAAATAGAAGACATATAGAAACATATACTAATCTGTCTCAAGGGTTTCAAGGGAAAGCCCTGCTGATAAATTCAGCTCTTAAATAAGAAAAAACAATATATAAAAAAACAATGAATTTGGTAAACATCAGAGGGGTAGCCGTGTTAGTCTGGATCTGTAAAAGCAGCAAAGAATCCTGTGGCACCTTATAGACTAACAGACGTTTTGGAGCATGAGCTTTCGTGGGTGAATACCCACTTCCTCAGATGCATGTAGTGGAAATTTCCAGGGGCAGGTATATATATGCAGGCAAGCTAGAGATAATGAGATAGTTCAGTCAGGGAGGATGAGGCCCTGTTCTAGCAGTTGAGGTGTGAAAACCAAGGGAGAAGAAACTGGTTTTGTAACTGACAAGCCATTCACAGTCTTTGTTTAATCCTGAGCTGATGGTGTCAAATTTGCAGATGAAATGAAGCTCAGCAGTTTCTCTTTGAAGTCTGGTCCTGAAGTTTTTTTGCTGCAGATGGCCACCTTTAAGGTCTGCTATAGTGTGGCCAGGGAGGTTGAAGTGTTCTCCTACAGGTTTTTGTATGTTGCCATTCCTAATATCTGATTTATGTCCATTTATCCTTTTCCATAGCTACTGTCCAGTTTGGCCGATGTACATAGCAGAGGGGCATTGCTGGCATATGATAGCGAATATTACATTGGTGGAGGTGCAGGTAAATGAACCAGTGATGGTGTGGCTGATCTGGTTAGGTCCTGTGATGGTGTCGCTGGTGTAGATATGTGGGCAGAGTTGGCATGGAGGTTTGTTGCATGGATTGGTTCCTGAGCTAGAGTTACTATGGTGCAGTGTGCAGTTGCTGGTGAGAATATGTTTCAGGTTGGCAGGTTGCCTATGGGCAAGGACTGGCCTGCCACCCAAGGCCTGTGAAAGTGTGGGATCATTGTCCAGGATGGGTTGTAGATCCCTGATGATGCGTTGGAGAGGTTTTAGCTGGGGACTGTATGTGATGGCCAGTGGAGTCCTGTTGGTTTCTTTCTTGGGTTTGTCTTGCAGTAGGAGGCTTCTGGGTACACGTCTGGCTCTGTTGATCTGTTTCCTTATTTCCTCGTGCGGGTATTGTCATTTTGAGAATGCTTGGTGGAGATTTTGTAGGTGTTGGTCTCTGTCTGAGGAGTTAGAGCAGATGCGGTTGTACCTCAATGCTTGGCTGTAGACAATGGATCGTGTGATGTGCCTGGGATGGAAGCTGGAGGCATGAAGGTAGGCATAGCGGTTGGTAGGTTTTCGGTATAGGGTGGTGGTAATGTGACCATCACTTATTTGCACCGTGGTGTCTAGGAAGTGGACCTCCTGTGTAGACTGGTCCAGGCTGAGGTTGATGGTGGGGTGGAAGCTGTTGAAATCACGGTGGAATTTTTCCAGAGACTCACCAGCAACTGCACACTGCACCATAGTAACTCTACTCAGGAACCAATCCATGCAACAAACCTCCATGCCAACTCTGCCCACATATCTACACCAGCGACACCATCACAGGACCTAACCAGATCAGCCACACCATCACTGGTTCATTCACCTGCACCTCCACCAATGTAATATACGCCATCATATGACAGCAATGCCCCTCTGCTATGTACATCGGCCAAACTGGACAGTTGCTACGGAAAAGGATAAATGGACACAAATCAGTTATAAGGAATGGCAATATACAAAAACCTGTAGGAGAACACTTCAACCTCCCTGGCCACACTATAGCAGACCTTAAGGTGGCCATCCTGCAGCAAAAAAACTTCAGGACCAGACTTCAAAGAGAAACTGCTGAGCTTCAGTTCATCTGCAAATTTGACAACATCAGCTCAGGATTAAACAAAGACTGTGAATGGCTTGCCAATTACAAAACCAGTTTCTCCTCCCTTGGTTTTCACACCTCAACTGCTAGAACAGGGCCTCATCCTCCCTGACTGAACTATCTCATTATCTCTAGCTTGCCTGCATATATATATATATACCTGCCCCTGGAAATTTCCACTACATGCATCTGAGGAAGTGGGTATTCACCCACGAAAGCTCATGCTCCAAAACGTCTGTTAGTCTATAAGGTGCCACAGGATTCTTTGCTGCTTTTGGTAAACATAGTACCCTTGATTTTGAAACTGCTGGGTGCTAGAATGTTAATGGCCAATTTTCCTTTTCTTCTGTTTGTAAACACAAGATATTATATTTAGAAGTTCCTTTGCTGTTTGTGCAACAAAAATAGCCTAACTGTATCTTATAACTGTTTCCTGAATTTATTATTTACATCTGACTCATCACAAAGAAGAACTATCAAAAGGTTCAAGACCATCTGGGATACTTACGCCAAGGTTGAGCCAGAAGAGTAGGAAAAATGTGAATTAAATTATGAATTAATAAACTGGAAATGGTGTATGTGCCTTTTTATGCAGACTATGCTTCTTTTTTTTTTGCTTGTGGAACATAAGGAATATCCTGTTATGAAAAACAAATAGAAAAGAACTAGGTGCACACTCACAAGCACTCCTAAATGTTTGCATTTTTCTATTATGTTGCCTATTTTTCCTCTGCCTGCAGTGTTTGTAGTTTTTATAAAAATGTAAAAGTCAATCAAAAGAATGATTAAAGATATTGCTTGTTGTGTTTTCCCCCCTTTAGGTTGTTGAACTGGCAGTGAGATTCTAATTTCTCTTAATCGTTCCTGACTAGCGTTGAAGACTCACTGCAGAATCTGGATTAAGTTTTCAGATATTCTATTCCTCGCTGGTCTGGAGGGACAGTGGTATTCATGCATTGTGAATTTCATTGGCTAACTGGAGACCTAAGTTCAGTAAAAACTGCAAAGACTCTTGCTTAGCAAGCCTTGAAGAGCTGTATGTTTAAAGTGAATATATAGAGCTGGGTGAATACTGAAAAACATTTTCTTATAGTAGAAATTCAAGTGAATGAGCCAACTGTGCTCATACCATCTTTGTGTTCACTTTCTATAAATATTCTTGAAAATAAGTTTGTTGGCAGGAATTGTCACAGAAAAACAAGGAAATCAAGGTATTAAGGAATATTTGTGGAAAGAGAATGTTAAATTTGTAATCATGTCCAGTTTCCGTTTCCCTATAGCTAATGTATCCTAATTATGGACCCAGTTCCACTCCCATGCTACCTGACTTCAATGTCAGCAGCATCACACTCTCTAAACCTCAATATTCATTCTCCTGAGGGGTGTTTACCACTGTACACTTTCCATTTGGTTCCTGTCGAGATGATTACTGAGATGCTCTGTATATATAACAATTCTCATACTCAACAGAACATGTTTGTAGTAGGGCTGGGCAAACTGGTTTGAAAATAATCTGAATCAGTCCAAACTTTTCCTTTCTAGGCAAACCAAATTTACATCTTCAAAAAGTTCTGATTTGCTTAGATAACAAATACATTCTTGTAAACTAGTCTTTTTCTTCACAGCACTCTCCTTTTCAAGACTAGATCAGACACTCATTCTTCTCTCAAATAATAAAAATTTGACTCTCCTGTTCCCCTCTCTCTCCTTGACCTGACACCAGCTACCTCCAATGCAATGTGATACAACATATGGCAATGTAGATGCTATCATGCAGTGATGAAGTTTAGTGTTCATATCTTCATTTGGAAAGTAGAGGAGGACAATCAATTCCAGTCCTCCTTTGCCCTGTAGAAAAAGCATAAGGTGGGAAGAGAGCAATGATCTCTACATGTTGCTCTGTGCCTTTGAAAAAAGAAATGCCCTCAAAATCAGTGAAATAAGAGTGTGAAACCATGTCTTGTCTTGCTTTGGTGACCTGTGATGCTGGCACAAGGATATAGGAGAACTCAAACATGCCCAAAGATTGCAGAATTTATTTATATAGTCTCTAGTTAAAATAGACATTGAAGAAAAATAAATGGAAAGATAAAAGCTTGAATGTTTAATTTGAAAACAATCTGTTTATTCCCTATCACAGTTGCGAAATAGCCTAAAGAACTATTCCTATTTTTAACTGCTTAAGGAATTCATCTATGTGAAAACATGTCATCCCTGAAGCTGGCTTAAGATGAAATTTTCCTCTGAGATCCATATGATAATATCCAATGTTGCTATTCTGTGCTCACTACCCAGAACACGTGGGAACCCCTTTTGGCATTGATAATAATCAATCCGTACTGATAGTGCAGTACAATACTTCCATTCATATCCAAGGGGAAAATTTTGCCCTTTCAGGGAGACATGGGCTGATTTGCTGTGAAACAGAAAGCTGTACAAGTTAAAGCTGCTTTAAAAGTTATGCTTCCAAATCTCTGGGAAAAGATACTTTTTTGGACTCACATTTCTAGATTAGGTTAGCCACCTAGAGCTCTTACTATTTTGAAAGTTTACAGTGGTGTAAAAGGTACTTTGGGACAAATTGTGCAATTCTGACTTCATTCAGCAAAACTCCTATTGAAGTTGATGAAAGTTCTGTTCAAGAAAAGACCATAGAATCCAGCACTCTAGGAGATAAACCCACTGTCGTTTAAAGAATAAAGTAGAATTTGTCTGAGCTTTTCCCATAAACTATACTAAGATCCAAAGAGAGTAGATGAGGCAAAAGTTAAACAAGAAGTGCTCTCAAAACAAATAAAAATTCAGCAAATTGTGTGAAAAATATTTAGCCTGTGGATTGTTTGTGAAACGATTGCTGTGAATATTTGTTTTTCACTATTCACATTGGTAATTAGTCTATATTGCATGGTTTTTTTACAACTTTCTAACTCCCAAACAGCTTTCAAGATCACCACATAAACACTTCTGTGAGTATATATTTCTATGAATATTTGTGTGCAAATGCATATATAAATGAGAATTTGTGACACTTCTGCTTTCTTCAAACATTCTTTGCTCACTGGAATCAATATGAAAAAAAAGAGTTCACAAATACCAGCAAACTGAATCATCAGTTTTTATATCCTAGTATATTTGCAGATATTTTTTATCTGTATTTGCACAGTTCTGTCCTTTAAACATGATCACAATGTCACTTGCACCACTTTATACCCTCTTCATAGAGAGGACTACCTAGAGACATCAGACAGTTCTCTGCACAGAATCATAGACTATCAGGGTTGGAAGGGACCTCAGGTGGTTATCTAGTCCAACCCCCTGCTCAAAGCAGGACCAATCCCCAGCTAAATCATCCCAGCCAGGGCTTTGTCAAGCCTGACCTTAAAAACCTCTAAGGAAGGAGATTCCACCACCTACTTAGGTAACCCATTCCAGTGCTTCACCATCCTCCTAGTGAAAAAGGTTTTCCTAATATCAACCTAGACCTCCCCCACTGCAACTTGAGACTATTACTCCTTGTTCTGTCATTTGCTACCACTGAGAACAGTCTAGATCCATCCTCTTTGGAACCTCCTTTCAGGTAGTTGAAAGCAGATATCAAATCCCCCCTCATTCTTCTCTTCTGCAGACTAAATAAGCCCAGTTCCCTCAGCCTTTCCTTATAAGTCATATGCCCCATCCCCCTAATAATTTTTGTTGCCCTTTGCTGGACTTTTTCAATTTTTCCACATCTTTCTTGTAGTGTGGGGCCCAAAACTGGACACAGAACTCCAGATGAGGCCTCACCTATGCCGAATAGAGGAGAATGATCACATCCCTCGATCCGCTGGCAATGCCCCTACTTATACAGCTCAAAATGCCGTTAGCCTTCTTCGCAACAATGACACACTGTTGACTCATATCCAGCTTCTCATCCACTGTAATCCCAATGTCCTTTTCTGCAGAACTGCTGCCTAGCCACTCGGTCCCTAGTCTGTAGCAGTGAATGGGATTATTCCGTCCTAAGTGCAGGACTCTGCACTTGTCCTTGTTGGATGTCATCAGATTTCTTTTGGCCCAATCCTCTAATTTGTCTAGGTCCATCTGTATCCTATTCCTACCCTCCAGCGTATCTACCACTTCTCCCAGTTTCGTGTCATCTGCAAACTTACTGAGGGTGCAGTCCACGCCATCCTCCAGATCATTAATGAAGATATAGAACAAAATCAGCCCCAGGACAGACCCCTTGGGGCACTCCACTGCAAACTAGACATGGAGACTTTGATCACTACCCACTGAGCCTGATGATCTAGCCAGCTTTCAATCCACTTTATAATCCAAATGATCGATTCCTTCATTCAATTTTTGATTATGCAAATGTAAAATAAAATACAGTGGAAAACCATACTTTAAATAAAAGTAAAGTAGGCCTTAAAACACAGTGTATATTCTCACGAGAAGGTTCAGTGATCTAGCCACTTCTCATGTGACAGTAAAGAAATATTTGACAAGACAGTCAAAAAGACAATTATTTATTATGTATATGGTGCCATATGTGTTCAGTGCATTTCACAGGCAAGTGAGATGACAGGCCCGCTATCTCAAGGAACTTACATTCTGAATATAGTAATAACTGGATATTATCCTTGTAAAAGCTATAAATACTTCCAACCATACCAGAAAGCAACTTGCACGTAATATTTTCCTTGGGAATGGGTCTGCTTGCAGAAGTCCTAAGATAATTAAAGGTCAATTTCCCTTGATGATATATGACTACTGGAAGGTTCACCCCTCTTCTCCTGATAAAAAGAAGCTCTTATTGACATTTCATTTAGCCCGTGCTTTCTTCACAACTTCATTTTCTCCAGACACTCACAATGCCCTTTCCACTCTGCTTTTGTACTGGCTTACAACAAAGCCCTGACAACCCATACTAAGTTAATTATGCCTTTGTTCATATCTACTAGTTCATGCCTTTGATTCACCCAGGCATGGTTACTGTTAGTATTTTCTGCATCCACCTTGTTGACTTTATGTATGTTATTGTCTAAGTATTGTCTTTCCTTAATAGACTTTGGATAGGACTGAATCCACTAGTTCTATGCAAACAGGATTGAAAGGTGTCTAGTAGTTAAGTAGGCCAATGAATTTTACCTATTTGCATTGATCTGGTTTTCCCATCTTACATGACTGAACCAAATGTATTACACCTCATTTCAAAATGCAACAGATTAGTAATTCTAATATTATAAATACAAAATTAAAATTCCCAGGAACAGTTAGAAAAAGATTAATGATCAGACTTTCATCTCAAAGCAGCAGACCTGAATCCAGGCCCGGTACACAGTGACAAAGGCCCCAATCCTGCAATACGCTCTACAAGGATGAATCTTTGTGTCTGCACAGATTTTATTACAGGTCTGGATCTAAATGTCATTACACCTGACAGTTCATGAGTGGCCTGTGTGAAAACTGGGGATCTCAGCCCACTTCCTAAAGAATTAGTGTCCACATCACAAAATCTATCATTACTGAGACTGGCAAAAGGATGCTAGTTAAAAGATTAATGATGAAGTGGATTTAGAGGGTGAGCTTCCCGTTCTGACCTACATTGAGATACATTAGCTGGTCAGAGTAGGGAAGCATGCATTGCTTGTGAATGTGTTGTACTTTGCTTTCTAATTAGACAAAAGACTTAAGCCTCCAGGGCTTTCATGTATAGAAGATTCACTGAATATCTTCATACACAACCCATTAAAGAGTAAGATGGTGGATCAAAATTCTTTCAAATATGAAAAAGGATTCCTTGTAACCAAACTTACAGTATTATTCACCACTGAATAAAGGAATCATTCTTTGTCACACAGTGTGCTGTGCCACTTTTAGGTAGGCTGCAGGCATTGCCTTTTCTATCTCTGGAGGGTAATTAGAGAACAAAGTGCAAACAAGCCATATAATGCTAAGTACATATGAAACAAACTGTTATGTTTTGTCATTTGGATCTTATACAAACATATATTCCTGTTAGTTAATCTGGTACTTTACCAGTGAAGGACAAATTCAACTTCGAGGAAATTACCAGACTCCATATATTTGATATTTTTGCACTGCAGAAGATATATTTCTAAAAGCTGGATGCCGTGACATGTTGGCACATATACAATACATATAATATTTGTCTAATTAGTAAATAGTTATTTAGTTAGTTAAGGTTTTAAAACTATATCACTGCAGCTTTTAGTACTGGAATCTAACAAAGGTATCTTTTACATATTTGTATAATGTCATATTCTGGACTTGTGAAGTGAATTTGGTAGTGATTCACTTCCTTTCTTTTATTCAACTTATTTTGTCTATAGATAGATGAAACTCTCTTTACATATAAAAACTGATTCAAGAACCATTTGAGAGTTTATAAAACCTAATAGCCAAATTCAGACTTGGCCTATGGAACTGCACCTCTTTACACCATAGCTAAATTTGATCCAGACACTATGAAAAGAAAACAGTTCCTTTTACAAGTCATCCACACAGTACCCTATTATTAATATGTTGGCCTAAATTGCTGAAGAGCACATTAGAACTTGGTTTAGTGAACACTGTATTATTAATCATCATCCTAACAGGAAAGACCAATCAATACCCATCCCTGCTGTGCCTGAGACAGATTTTTTTTTTAACTAGCATGTTTCTCATGTACAGAACTTTTATTCATTTACTTGGGACCAGTACCCTGAAATTTCAAAACAAAAGGAGTAACTCTAAACCATAAATAAACATGATCAACTCCTTATTCCTGAAGTATGTTGTTCACTTTAGTGCAGACACATCACACAATATCCTATATTTTGCTCAAGACCATAAAAGTTTGAGTAGTGCAATGGCCTTTGTCTCCAATTCAGCGAGATACAAACCATGTGCATAACTTTAATCATGGAAGTACAGTCCACTGACTTCAAAGGGACTACTAATGTGCCTAAACTTATGCATGGGCATAAGGACTTAACTGAATCAGGGTTTCTATGCAGCTACTCTGCACTAGATTGAATTCCACTCTAAGTTAGAATTGCCTTCATGGAATCCTCCCATGTGTCCTACCTGCAGCATTGGTTCTTCCTCTGAAAATATCATCATATGCTTTCCACTGAGGAGTCACCTGGTAGGCATGGATGAATACCACAAATACTACCACCAGGCACATTAATGGTATGAGAACAGCAGTGAAGAGGGCAGCATAGACATCTGGAATAAAGCATCTGGAGAAAAAAAAATGGATCCACCATTTATAAACATTACAAACAACTTGGACAGTTACATAAATGAACTTTCTAATACAAATACAGTAGAACCTCAGAGTTAAGAACACCTCAGGAATGGAGGTTGTTCATAACTCTGAAATGTTCGTAATTCTGAACAAAATGTTACTGTGCAGAAAAAAAATGCTGCTTTTACCCATCTTAACTTAAATGAAACAAGCACAGAGTTTCCTTACCTTGTCAAATCTTTTTTTTTAAACTTCCGCTTTATTTTTTTTATAGTTTATACTTAACAAGTACTGTATTGTATTTTTTGTTTGTTTGTTTGTTTGTTGTTTTTTCCTCCATTGCTGCCTAATTGTGTACTTCTCGTTACAAATGAGGTGTGTAGTTGACCGGTCAGTTCTTGTCTAGTATTCATAACTCTGAGGTTCTACTGTACTTTTGACTGAGGATGTATTTTACAAACACAAATGCTTTCATTATCTACCTAAAGTAATATCATTTGACAGCACTGTTTTCAAATGGTTCTTAACTGCTTAACACACCTTAACCAAAATAATATATTGGCATATTAGTAATAATACTTTTTTTTAAGCCTAACTAGACGCTGGAAGGAATTGAACCCTTGCACTGTAACAAATTATAGTTTTTCCTAAACAACCATGCATGTTATATTTATTTAACATGATCTTCTTTTAGTTATATGAGTTTAAAAGTACACTATGACATTTTCCATACTTGGCCCAACAAATGAAATTTTGAGAAACATGATTTTCAAATAAAACAGCTAGGCTTCAATGCAAGACAATCATTTTCCTTTGACTTATTGGAAATTACATGTCATTTGTATGCGAAACCAAATGTGCTCTCTCACTTCCATTTTTTTTCTTTCTGCCATTCCTCACTCTTTCCATGTATTTGAGTTATGACTCTTTAAATTGTACAAGATGTTCAAATGTGTTATCATGGAAAAAACAGTTAAGTCACAGATGCAGGACTGTGATTTAAAGTACTGACAGAATACCATATAAACACCCTATAGATCATAGGGCTAGATTGTGCTTGATCCCCACTGACCTGCACTGAGGATGACTGTGAAGTTGCACTGCCCAAGGGAGAACTCTGGGAGTGACTGTGCCTTCAGAGTGGGTGTGGAACTGGTACATCCTTTCAAAGGGTGCAGCATACTCTCCCCACCCTGCTGCTTGTCAAGCCAGCTCTGCTAAACAATGGCTTGCTGAGATGAACAGTTAATGCACAGGATAAGTCAACATGCACTAGGGAAATTTTAATTCACGTGGACACAGATTCACTGTTTACATCCCAGCATGCCGAGCACTAACTGTTCATCCAGGCAAGTCCTAAAGAGAGTCTACAATGGCGTAATTGGTGGAGGGGCTAGAAAAATGTGCAAATTTCACCCGCAAATTTCACCCACCTAGACTCTCTGCAAATTTAGCCCAGCAAATTCTGCAGCGCCCTCTGTCACCTGAGGCACCATGTTGGGGCACCACTCTGGTTCAATACTCACTCAGTGCCGAATGACCATCATCACTTTCTGCAGCAACAAAAAATTGCTAAATTCCTCCCAGCCAAGTACTGGCTCAGCCACACATCTCATTGCTCATACCATCTGATAGGATCATTGCACAAAATAGAATGACAGCAGACAAGTGTTATCTTTATATTGCACCTGAACATTTATTTTAGAATAAGGTTGTTTATTTTATAGACAATTATCACACAGTAACTCCTCACTTAAAGTTGTCCTGGGTAACACTGTTTCGTTACTAGGATGCTGATCTGTTAGAGAACATACTCATTTAAAGTCACTCAATGTTCTGTTATAAGGCTGTTTGGCTCACCCTACTCCAAACGCCCGGTGCTCCTGCCAGGGAGAATGGTGGCTTGCTCCACTCCGCCTGCCTAGCATTCTATCCGAGGAGTGGGCAAGCTCCCGACCCTATTCCCCAGCAGGAACACCGGATGGGCAGAGCAGGGCAAGCTCCCATGCCCCGACTCCACTATGCCCTGCCTCAACCAAACTTCACAATCATCACTGGTGAGTACAGTATTAAACTGTTTGTTTAAAATTATTTAAAACTTATGCTGTATATGTAT
Organism: Gopherus evgoodei; assembly: GCF_007399415.2. Taxonomy (NCBI): domain Eukaryota; kingdom Metazoa; phylum Chordata; order Testudines; family Testudinidae; genus Gopherus; species Gopherus evgoodei. The sequence continues at coordinate 78,448,018 of NC_044327.1, forward strand.
ATAAATGTCTTTTGTCTGGCAAAAAATTTTTTTCCTGGAACCTAACTCTCCCTATTTACATTAATTCTTATAGGGAAACTGGATTAGCTTAACATCATTTCACTTAAATTAGCATTTTTCAGGAACATAACTACAACATTAAGCAAGGAGTTACTGTATTACCTGATCTGCTTAATCCTTCTAATTTTATATAATAGGTGGTCCCTTCTGACCTTGGAATCTGTCATCTGTGAGTCCCTCTGTTCATCCCCTTTCTTCTTGGACTATGGGGAGAACAGGATGGCCTGTGTTCCCTTCAACATGTTCATAACACTTGCCGATCTGCATTAAAATAATGACTATAATCTAACTGCCTGCTTCACAGCTTCAAATAGTCATCTACGGGGATCAGGAAAGATTTTTTCCCCCAGTGCAGAACTGGCCACATATATTCTGGATTGGTGGTGTTTTGTTTGTTTTTCACCTTCCTCTGAAGCATCAGAAATTGGCCACAGCAGGAGATGGGACATCAAACAGGGAGGACCAGTGTTCTGAAGTGTTACACAGAACCCTTTCTAGATGGCTGGTTGGTGTGCTTGCTCATTTGCTCAGTGTCTAACTGATCACCAAGTTTGAGGTCAAGAAGGAATTTTCTTCCAGGTCTGACTGGCAAGGACCTTGGGGGTTTATCACCCTCCTCTGAAGCACAAGATGTGTTTCACCTGCTGGGATCATCTGGCCATATCTCACCTAATCAATTCCCTGCCATTGCCTGAGCATCAGGCTCTGGTGACAGTTTGGTCTCCCTCCTGTTCTCTGCCTGCGGCTTCCTAAAGACTGAAATGTGGTCTAACTAAAGACTTTGGGCTTAATATAGGAGAATCTGGGTGAAGTTTAATGGCTTGTGATACACAGAACAGATAGATGATCTAATAGCCCTTTCTGGCCTTAAACTCTGTGAACTGTGTTACACTCTGATTTTCCTTATGAATCAAATTACCAGTAATTTTCTCTCCCAAAATGTTTTCCTGTTTAATTTAAATCCACATTAAAAATACAGGCAGACTGCTATTATATACATTGCTTTTAGATTTTACTGAAAAGAAAAAAATTCTTGGTGCAAGTATATTGTCTCTTGTGAAGTCATATTTATGCTCTGAAACCTCTACTCTCTTCTCTTCAATTACATGAGTTACACATACTCATAGCAGTCTAGAGGCTGAGAAAGGGGCACATTCCTCTGTGCTCTGTTCCTGGAAACCAGGTAGGAAATGACAGTTCATGCAAGTGGATCATTCTTGCTAATGTCCCTATGTGCTAGTTCTAAATTTACTCTATCAATTACATGGGCAAGGAATATACAGAAACATTTTTAATGAGGCTTAAAAGTTCAAAACTTACTTTTGACTAGGATTTCAGGCAGCAATCAGAAAATATGGATATGCCAGATGTTCACATTTATTTATTAATGTTCCATTTGGCACCTTGAACTGTGTTATGCTCCATGTTTTTACTGTTTGATGGGAATGGATGCAAAATATTCCTAATCCCCAAATAAACTGTGGTATAAAGAATAACTATAGACTCTGTTCATGCATTCTGGGATAAACTATCGCCTGATGAGCATTCTAGTCACCACCACATTTTAATCAACATTCCCCCCCCCCACACACACACACACCACTTTTTGTAAGTGAAGACTTTAATTCATGTGAGCGCAGAGCCAATCTGTGTAAATAAGGTGTTTTGGACTTATACCTCCTCCTGTCAATTACTGATACTGTGACTATAATCAAATGGAAGCAGAGTGCACTGTACTGATCCAGTAAGGATATTGGCAGGAAACACCCAACAGTTAAATCATCACAGATCTTCAGATTAAAAATTAGGTTTTGCATTTGGCTTTGTTTTTAAGTTTTTAGGGTCCTGAATGACTTCCAAAAAGTATGGATCTTGGAACATGCTCACCTCCAGTAGATTCAGGCAACGTTGTGGCAGCATTTTGTCCAGCAAAGAGAGTGGTCATATTTGGCTTCTTCAGGCAACAATCTAGTCACAGAGATTCTAGCACCATTTTAGACCTTCGAAGACTCACAAAGCTGCCTTTTTGCACCTAATCTGTCTCCTTGAACAAACCTACATTTCTGCAAGTCTGATATCTCTTAGATGTCTTGTTATTAGTTTAAATTTACATTTTGGCCATGTTAACTCCTTAATTTTCCTCTCAGGCCTTCCCCACTCTTGCCCTTCTCTGACACTTTTGACACCACCACCATCCTCCCAGTCACTCAGTCCCATAATCTGGAGGTCAACTTTGACTCTCTGCCCCCTCTTTTGCCCCATACATCCAGAACACAATCAAATCATACTGCTTCTTCCTCCATAACATTCCAAAGTCTGACCTTTTCTATAGGTCCACAATGGTAAAAGACTCACTGAGGCTCTTATCAGTTATGTTTGATTACTGTAACCTCCTCTTGTCTTCTGTCCTTGACAACAAATTTCCTCACTCTGATATTACCTCTCCCTTCACCAGCTCTCCTTTCTCCAGCACATCAAATTAAAATTGCTTCCTCTCACTTTCATGGTTCTTCATGACACCCTCCTATTGCTCCAGTCTATCCGTGATGCCGGCCTTCAACATCCATCTGCCTGATTTTTTCACAAACATCTCTATACCTTTATCTGTGCTGCCCATAGCTCAGGGAATGCACTCCCTAAGCAAATATGAAAGGACAACATCCTCCTCCTCTGTACCTCTTTAGAAGATCCATTTTTTCTGTGAAACCTATAAGAAATCAGGGATAACTTTGGAAATAACTTTCTAAAATATTACATAATTTAAGTTCCATTTGGGGATAGCTAAAAAAATAAATTCAACTTTCCCTACTATGATAATTATTAGAGACTTTTTTCCTCTAACACCAAGCAGTCAATAAAGAAGAGTCTTTAAATAACTGGGTAACCAAGACTAGAAATGGCATAAAATATAAAAATGTTTGTCTACTATGGTAAAATCTATTACAGAAAGCCCATATTATCTTTGTCTAAAAAGATTGTTTTAGCAGGACTAACAGCACATTGTGACCTGTGTGATAAAAGTCAACAAGAGAAATGACTATTTTTCCTTTGAAAAAGAGGACATTATATTAGCCGTCTGTATTGTATTTAAATTAAAATAACATCACCTACTGGTCAACTGGGACTAGCACTCTTACCTGCACACCCATTATTCCAACTTACATAAACAAGGTTAGAACCCAGGGACAAGTAGACTTATGCATCCCTATGTTTTCCTAAATTCCTCTGTATTAGAATAATAGAATATCAAGGTTGGAAGGGACCTCAAGAGGTCATCCAATCTAATCCCCTGCTCAAAGCAGGACCAACCCCCAACTAAATCCCCAACTGGCCCCCTCAAGTATTGATCTTACAATGCTGGGTTTAGCAGACCAATACTCAAATTACTGAGCTATCACTCCCCCAAACCACTAACTATCCCTCCCCAAACATATATGTCTTTTCTAGAAATCCCAGTGTGACTCAATATTCCCAACCCCAAAATCTAGAGATTTATTTAAATGAAATAAATAAGCCAAAGGAGGGAAACAATCCTTACGTGAAGCTAAACATTAGTACAATTACATAATTTGTTTTTAAAAGAAAAAAAGAAGAAAAGCGCCTTAATTCAGTAATTCTATAAGGTATTCCATAATAGGAGTGACACTCAGTAATTATTTCTGAACAGCACATTTGGAAAGAGACAGAGTTTTCTCCTTTCTGTTGTCGCAACTGGATTTCCCATGACAGTCTCTTAAGCGGAGTTTCCAAATGTGAAAAGTTAGATTTTCTGAAAAACTGCAAGTCTTCTGAGTTATCAATCCGAATCCTCTTTCTGGGACAAAGGTTGGCCGGCAGGCAACCACATCTCTGGCTGAAGTCATTTTTTTGTGACTGTCTCACTGAAGCTTTTCCCTTGTTATTATTATTTCATCACCTCTAGAGATATGGTTGTGTACCTTAGCATGGTATTAATAATAATTGCCAAATCTACACTAAAAAGTTAGGTCAACATTATTCAGGGATGTGAAAAATCTACACCGCTGAGTGACAGTTAAGCCAATCTAACTCCAGGTGGTGACAGCGCCAGATTGATTGAAAAATTCTTCCATTGACCAAGCTACCAACGATGAGAAGAGTTCTCCCATTGGCATAGGTAGTGTCTATGGTGAAGTGCTGCAATTGTACCACTGTGGCATTTCAAGCATAGACAAGTCCAATGTAAGACCAAATACTTACAGGCCCAAGGCAAATCAAATAATGGGAAAATTTGTTCAGAAATAATTACTTGCTGAAAAAACTGTCAAAATTGTCAAATAGGATTTGCAACAAATTATGTGCTAGATGTATCTAGGCAACATATTGTAAATTAAAATCACATTTTTGCTATTTTAACTCATCTTGGATGATGATGTTTACTGCCAGCCTCTGATATTCCAGGTTGTTTATCTGATGGTGTGAGGAGTCAAACCTCTCCTGAAAATGTTCCAGTTTTCTTTATTGGTTGGGGCCCCGAGCTTTTAACTGCAACCTGCTCTGCTAATACAGTTTTCTGAGACTACTTGATCTCACTAATAAACCTCCCCACATTTCTCCACAGGGTGAGTGACTTCCTCCGCTGCAAAATGATCAGTCGCCGCTTCAGTGGACATATTGCCTGAGTATGAGGGTGCTCCTTTCCTGAGTTTTGTGAAAGCCTTTGGTTTGTTTAAGGTTGTTTGCCCCTGGTTTTCAAAAGCATTTCTGCCTGTTTTGGAATCCTGCAGGTGCTTTAATGGGCTTTATTTTTGCAGTTTATGGCAGTCACCAAAGCTAGCTGATTCTGTGCCACCTTGTTCCCACCCTTATGCACAGTAGCACTGTTGTGCAGACTGGAGATATCATAGTGCCTATCCACAGCAGTATGCCAGGCTTCAAACAAACCTACTTCCCCTCATTTTCATGAGCATTACTCTTAATTTCCAAAAGTTACAAATACTGAAAAAAACCCACCTGCCACCACAACAAAATCCCTAATAAAGAGATGAAGTGGGCAGTCCAATAGCTAAGTCAATGCCACCTATTAAGATATGTGGCCCAATCCAGCATTCCTGACTCAGACTCACCTCCCAATGATATCTGAGAAGAGAATAATGACGTTTTAAATAAAATGGGAAATTTTCATCAGTAAAGAGATATAGAGTTTAAGGCGAAGAGGGACCACCAGATCACCTAGTCTGACCTGTTTATCACAAGCCACTAAATCTCACCCAGTTACTGGCACTGAGCCCGATATCCGGGTGTCATAAACAGATAGCTAAGGGTTAATGTCTCTTTCACCTGGAAAGGGGTAACAAACAACACCTGACCAGAGGACCAATCAGGAAACAAGACTTTTTCAAATCTGGGTGGAGGGAAGTTTTGGGTATGAGTCCTTTGTTCTTGGTCTGTTCTCTTTCTGGGCTCTGAGAGTGACCACAGGAATCTCCAGGCTTTCTAATCTTCTGTTTTCAAGTTGTAAGTACAAGGATAGTAAGACAATAGGTTTATATTGTTTTTTTTTTATTTACATGTGTGTAGTTGCTGGAATGTGTTAAATTGTATTCTTTTTGAATAAGGCTGTTTATTCATTTTTTCCTTTAAGCAATTGACCCTGTATATTGTCACCTTGATACAGAGATCAATTTTATGTCCTTTTTCTTTCTTTTTATATAAAGCTTTCTTTTTAAGACCTGTTTGACTGTTTTTCACTGGTTAAGGCCAAGAAACGAAGGAAGGGGAAAATCTCTTTGTGTTAGATTTACTAAGCCTGACTTTGCATACCCTCTGGGTGAGGGGGGAGAGAGATCTGATCTCTCGGTACTTGTGTTTCAAGGACTTGAAGCAGGGAGGGTGGAATCCCTTTGTTTAGATCCACGGAGCTTGAATCTGTATATCTCTCCAGGAACCCAGGGAGAGAACACCTGGAGGGGAAGAGGGAGAAGGGAAGTGGGTTATTTCCCTTTGTTGTGAGACTTAGGGCATCTGAGTCTTGGGGGTTCCCCAGGGAAGGTTTTGGGGAGACCAGAGTGAGCCAGACACTGGAATTCTGGCTGGTGGCAGTGATATCAGATCCAAGCTGGTAATTAAGTTTGGAGGTTTCATGCTAGCTTCTCATGTTCTGAACTCTGGAAAGTTATGACATGACTGGCAGTGGTGTCTGATAAGATAAGAATCCAGAAGCCAGTAGGAATATTATTTTCTTTTTCTCTGCTAGGGCTTTTATGCAGAGGGAAAGGGTGGGTTTTAAAAGGACCCACAGAGAATTTTTTTTCTGTTCTCTCAGTTGCAGTTTGGCTTGCATATTAAGCAAGGAATTATTAAGGTTGACAAGGAGTCTTTTGTTAAACTATAGCACTCTCATTGAGAGTCAAGTACCCAGCACAATACACATGCAAATAAAGTGGTTTTTCTGGTTTTCTTTACATTTAAAAGATTAGCTAGAGGAAGAAAAAAAAAGGGCACTGTTGCTAGGCAGACCCCAGGAGACAACAGAGAGCAGCAGTTCAGACAATAAACACCGGAGGGCACCCCAACACAAGAAAACAGGAACCATGACTTCCAAGGCAAAAATGGAGGCAGAAGCACAAATCAAAGAAGCAGACCACAGGCGACAAATGGAAAAAAGAGAAAAAGAGGTGGAACTGAAAGAAAAGGAAGAAAACATCAAACAGGCAGCCCACAAAAGAGAACAAGAAGCCAAAAATGCAGCCCACCACAGAAAACTAGAAGAAGAAGAGGTGGCCCACCGCCGAGAAATGGAAAAACAACAAAAAGAAAGTGAAGAGAGGGAAAAACAGAGAAAGCATGAACTGGAGTTAGCGCAGGCTGGGCAGCATGCTCCAGCCAATCCTAACAACCCTTCGCCAATTATGGTTCCACAGCACAAGAAATTTCCCACCTACAAGGCAGGTGATGACCCTGTGGCCTTCTTAGAAAATTTTGAAAGAGCCTGTCTTGGGTACAGCATCCCTGAAGACCAGTACATGGTAGAGCTGAGGTCACAGCTCAGTGGACTCTTAGCAGAGGTGGCGGCTGAAATGCCAAAGGACAGAATGAACAATTATAAACTGTTTCAAACCAAGGCCAGATTCAGAATGGGGATAACCCCGGATCATGCCCGTCGGCGTTTCAGAACCCAAAAGTGGAAACCAGATGTGTCATTTCCCAGACACGCCTACTATGTTGGGAAAAATTATGAGGCCTGGATATCAGGAAACAATGTTAAATCCTTAGACGAACTGTACCTCCTCATACAAATGGAGCAGTTCTTGGATGGTGTTCCTGAGGACATAACACGGTACATACAAGATGGAAAACCCAAAATTCTCACTGAGGTGGGGGAGATTGGAGCCAAATGGATGGAAGTGGCAGAAATCAAGAAAGCTACTGTCAAGGGGAATGAATACCCCAGGGAGCACACCGACAATAAACCCTACAACTGAGGGCAACCCAAAACCCCTCCTACAACCCAAGGAAAGCCACAGACACCCTATTCTTCCACCTCACCAGTCTCCAGTAACCCACCTTGACCCAGTGACCAGTCAGCTGGAAGATGCTTCAAGTGTAATGAACTGGGACATATAAAGGCCAACTGCCCAAAGAACCCCAACCGAGTGCAAGTCATTACACCACCCTCACACCAAAGATCCCCAGGCCCAGATGCCTCTCAAATACCCTTGGAGCGAAGGGAAACTTTGAGAGTGGGCGGAAAGAAGGTTACTGCATGGAGAGACACGGGGGCACAAGTGTCAGCTATCCACCAATCCTTCGTAGACCCCAAATTCATCAACCCAAAGGCCCAAGTGACAATTTACCCCTTCATGTCACAAGCTGTAGACTTGCCTACAGCTGAACTGCCTGTCCAGTACAAAGGCTGGTCAGGAATGTGGACTTTTGCAGTCTATGACAATTATTCCATCCCCATGCTACTGGGGGAAGACTTGGCCAACCAGGTGAAGCGGGCCAAGAGAGTGGGAATGGTTACAGGTAGCCAAACCAGGCAAGCTTCCAGACCCATTCCTGTTCCTGAGCCGTCCACAGGAAACCCGTCTGTGCTACCAGAGACCCAGACAGAGGTAGTGGACCCGGATTCCCTGCCAACAACGGAAACAGCCACAGCACCTCCAGTCCCAGGCCCGGAACTGGAACAGCCCCCAAAACCAGCACCAGCGCCAGCAATCGCAACCAGATCTTCAACCTTACCGCCAGAAGGCGCCAGTGAGCCAGAACTGGCAGAAGCAACAGACAACCATACCCACGAGGCTCAGCCAGAGCCTGAAATACCCCCAGGTGCACCACCGGAGAGCGGTTCACCAGCAACGGAAACCCCATCACCTACATCGCTTCCAGAGGGACCAAGCCCAACGCCACAGTCTGAGGAAGAACTGGTGTCCCCAGCCTCAAGGGAACAGTTCCAGACTGAGCAGGAAGCAGATGACAGCATTCAAAAAGCTTGGGCGGCAGCACAGAGCACCCCACCGCCTCTCAGCTCTTCTAATCAATCCCGGTTTGTTGTAGAACAAGGACTTTTATACAAGGAGACTCTTTCTGGTGGACACCAGGAAGACTGGCATCCGCAAAAACAGTTGGTGGTTCCAACTAAGTACAGGGGAAAGCTCTTAAGCTTAGCCCATGATCATCCCAGTGGCCATGCTGGGGTCAACAGAACCAAGGACCGGTTGGGGAAGTCCTTCCACTGGGAGGGGATGGGCAAGGACGTTGCCAAGTATGTCGGTCTTGTGAGGTATGCCAAAGAGTGGGAAAACCCCAAGACCAGGTCAAGGCCCCTCTCCAGCCACTCCCCATAATTGAAGTCCCATTTCAGCGAGTAGCTGTGGATATTCTGGGTCCTTTCCCAAAAAAGACACTCAGAGGAAAGCAGTACGTACTGACTTTCGTGGACTTTGCTACCCGATGGCAGGAAGCAGTAACTCTAGGCAACTCCAGGGCTAAAGCTGTGTGCCAGGCACTAACTGACATTTTTGCCAGGGTTGGTTGGCCCTCCGACATCCTTACAGATTCAGGATCTAATTTCCTGGCAGGGACCATGAAAGAACGATGGGAAACTCATGGGGTGAACCACTTGGTTGCCACCCCGTACTACCATCAAACCAATGGCCTGGTCGAAAGGTTTAATGGGACTTTGGGGGCCATGATACGTAAATTCGTCAACGAACACTCCAATAATTGGGACCTAGTGTTGCAGCAGTTGCTTTCTGCCTACAGGGCTGTACCACATCCCAGTTTAGGGTTTTCACCGTTTGAACTTGTGTATGGCCATGAGGTTAAGGGGCCATTACAGTTGGTGAAGCAGCAATGGGAGGGTTTACGCCTTCTCCAGGAACTAACATTCTGGACTTTGTAAGCAACCTACAAAGCACCCTCCGACACCCTTTAGCGATGCTAAAGAAAATCTAAAAAATGCTCAGGAAGAGCAAAAGGCCTGGTATGACAAACATACCAGAGAACGTTCCTTCAAGGTAGGAGACCAGGTTATGGTCTTGAAGGCGCAACAGGCCCATAAGATGGAAACATCATGGGAAGGGCCATTCACGGTCCAAGAGCACCTGGGAGCTGTTAACTACCTCATAGCATTTCCCAATTCCTCTCTAAAACCCAGAGAGTACCATGTTAATTCTCTCAAGCCTTTCTATTCCACAGACTTACAGGTTTGTCAGTTTACAGTCCACGGAGATGATGCTGAGTGGCCTGAAGGTGTCTACTACGAAGGGAAAAAAGACAGTGGCGTGGAAGAGGTGAACCTCTCAACCACCCTGGAACGTCTGCAGCGGCAACAAATCAAGGAGCTGTGCACTAGCTTCGCCCCATTGTTCTCAGCCACCCCAGGACGGACTGAACGGGCATACCACTCCATTGACACAGGTAATGCTCACCCAATTAGAACCCCACCCTACTGGGTGTCTCCTCACGCCCAAGCTGCTATAGAATGGGAGATCCAGAACATGCTACAGATGGGTATAATACGCTCATCTACCAGTGCATGGGCATCTCCAGTGGTTCTGGTACCCAAACCAGATGGGGAAATACGCTTTTGCGTGGACTACCGTAAGCTAAATGCGGTAACTCGTCCGGACAACTATCCAATGCCATGCACCGATGAGCTATTGGAAAAGTTGGGACGTGCCCAATTCATATCTGCAATAGACTTAACCAAGGGGTACTGGCAAGTACCGCTAGACAAACCTGCCAAGGAAAGGTCAGCATTCGTCACTCATGCAGGGGTGTATGAATTTAATGTCCTTCCTTTCGGGCTGCAAAATGCACCCGCCACCTTCCAGAGGCTGGTAGATGGTCTACTAGCAGGACTGGGTGAATATGCAGTTGCCTACCTCGATGATGTGGCCATCTTTTCTGACTCCTGGCCCGAACACCTAGAAAAGGTCTTTGAGAGCATCAGGCAGGCCGGACTAACTGTTAAGGCCAAAAAGTAAAATAGGCCAAAACAGAGTAACTTACTGGGACACCAGGTGGGTGGAGGAACCATAAACCCCCTACAGGCCAAGGTGGATGCTATCCAAAAGTGGCCTGTCCCAAAGTCAAAGAAACAGGTTCAATCCTTCTTAGGCTTGGCCGGGTACTACAGGCGATTTGTACCACACTACAGCCAAATCGCTGCCCCACTCACCGACCTGACCAAAAAGACCCAGCCAAATGCAGTTAAGTGGACTGATGAGTGTCAAAAGGCCTTTACCCAACTTAAGGCGACGCTCATGTCTGACCCTGTGCTCAGGGCCTCGGACATTGACAAGCCATTCCTAGTCACCACAGATACATCTGAGCGTAGTATAGGAGCAGTTCTCATGCAGGAAGCAATGGATCACAACTTCCATCCTGTCGTGTTTCTCAGCAAGAAACTGTCTGAGAGGGAAAGTCACTGGTCAGTCAGTGAAAAGGAATGCTATGCCATTGTGTATGCCCTGGAGAAGCTACGCCCATATGTTTGGGGACGGTGGTTCCAGCTACAAACTGACCATGCTGCGCTACAATGGCTTCATATTGCCAAGGGGAACAACAAGAAACTTCTTCGTTGGAGTTTAGCTCTCCAAGATTTTGATTTTGAAATTCAGCACATTTCAGGAGCTTCTAACAAAGTAGCTGATGCACTCTCTCATGAAAGTTTCCCAGAATCCAGTAGTTAAAAAGTATTCTTAAAATGTAAAAGTCTGTTAGTTACATACTTAGTAGTATATGTAAAGGTGCATGTGTTATATTAATCTGTTTATTCTAAAGTTCTTGGAAGAAATCACCGCCAGTGATGTTCCTCACTGTCTGCAATTTGGGGGGGCGTGTCATAAACAGATAGCTAAGGGTTAATGTCTCTTTCACCTGGAAAGGGGTAACAAACAACACCTGACCAGAGGACCAATCAGGAAACAAGACTTTTTCAAATCTGGGTGGAGGGAAGTTTTGGGTATGAGTCCTTTGTTCTTGATCTGTTCTCTTTCTGGGCTCTGAGAGTGACCACAGGAATCTCCAGGCTTTCTAATCTTCTGTTTTCAAGTTGTAAGTACAAGGATAGTAAGACAATAGGTTTATATTGTTTTTTTTTTATTTACATATGTGCAGTTGCTGGAATGTGTTAAATTGTATTCTTTTTGGATAAGGCTGTTTATTCATTTTTTCCTTTAAGCAACTGACCCTGTATATTGTCGCCTTGATACAGAGACCAATTTTATGTCCTTTTTCTTTCTTTTTATATAAAGCTTTCCTTTTAAGACCTGTTTGACTGTTTTTCACTGGTTAAGGCTAAGAAACGAAGGAAGGGGGAAAATCTCTTTGTGTTAGATTTACTAAGCCTGACTTTGCATACCCTCTGGGTGAGCGGGGAGAGAGATCTGATCTCTCGGTACTTGTGTTTCAAGGACTTGAAGCAGGGAGGGTGGAATCCCTTTGTTTAGATCCACGGAGCTTGAATCTGTATATCTCTCCAGGAACCCAGGGAGAGAACACCTGGAGGGGAAGAGGGAGAAGGGAAGTGGGTTATTTCCCTTTGTTGTGAGACTCAGGGCATCCGAGTCTTGGGGGTTCCCCAGGGAAGGTTTTGGGGAGACCAGAGTGAGCCAGACACTGGAATTCTGGCTGGTGGCAGTGATATCAGATCCAAGCTGGTAATTAAGTTTGGAGGTTTCATGCTAGCTTCTCATGTTCTGAACTCTAAGGTTCAGATCTGAGTAGGAAAGTTATGACACCGGGATCAGACTAAATTAAGGATAGTCATAAGCAAACCACGGGCCAAATCCATACTGACAGACACTTCTGAACAGACCCTGGAATCTTTTTATTTAATTATTATTATCATTATTTTCTCTGGACTCTGGACATTGACCATACCTTGACCTAGAAATTTGGACCTTAACAAAAAATAATTGACTCTCCCTGGACTAAAGTATCACAGCCCTCAGGAGACTAAATTATTGTGTGCCACAGGTTGAGAACAGGAGGAACTGAGGTGCACCAATGACCAATGCCTCTGCAATAGCAGAAAATTGATTTGGTGAGACATACCCAGATGAACCTAGCAAGTGCAGGCTCAGGCCCATTATGTGTGTCCAAACAGTAGGAAATACTTTTTCTTCACTTGTGAAACAAACCATCAGCTCTGGCTGAGCCAATGTTTTATCTTAAGAATTAACTTCTGTCAACAGGATGTTCCTGTCATTGTCAAGTCCTTTAATCTTAAAAATGACTTCGTAGCAATGAATGAGAATCCAACACAAACCTATCTGTTCTTTGGGGATGCATGCAAATGCATGAAATAAGCCAAGTAATTCAGCCTTTGTTTTTATTTTGCACAGGGCAACACCCACACTGGCATTTTAAATCAATTTCCCATTTCTAGTGAACAAGGTAAAAAAAGCAACTATATTGGTTCGTTTTACACATAGTCATCTCCCTAGTTTTCTTTCTTTATTACCAGACACACCAATTACACGCAGACTTCCACTGTGCTTTACTCTTCTATTTCTTTTTAAGGAGGGAATCCACATGGCACAGATTAAGATGTTTTTTCTTTCTAATATGTCAAAAATTGGATAAGAATACATTGTGCCTGTGAGGACGTGACATGTCTTCACTTGATTGAGAACATAATTCATTTTATTATAAGGATAATAATAAAATAAAATAAAATAATAAAAACAGGGAAGCTTTCTTACAGCCATGGGACACATTTATGGATTTACCTACAGCCCAAGCACTGTGACTTATTGCTTTCGTGTCCAAGCCTGTAACCCTCCCAAGATATTTTAGAAACACAAATCTAATATGAGGCCTACAACATCTGTATTAAACCTTGATTCAGTAAAGTACTTTGATCTGCGCGTAACTTTAAGCATGAGTAGATCTAACAGTGATATCAAGGGACTGCACATGTGCTTAAATTTACGAATACACTCAAGTACATTGCTGAATTGAGGCAGAAGCACAGCGCTGCATCCAGGAAAAGAAAAATGTGTCCTCTTGTGTACACTGATGCAACCTCTCTTCTTCGCTTTTTTAAACAGGGGTAACAATCAGGGTACTGTGAGGATTAGTCAATGTCTTTAAAACACTTTGAACAACTAAGTGCTAAGTGTTAATAATCATTATTACCTAGCAGTGTCTTTGATGTATCTCTGACAAATTCTAGCTTCAGCCTGGGTTAGATTCTGAGGGGATCCAGCACCCAGCTGGTACGGCTCCAAGAGCGGGCAGAATTGACTAGAAAAGCGCAAGACAAAGGCATTCCCTAGGCAGCCTCTGCTATCACTGCTTTTGTACAATATGGCACCCAACATATACATTAACAGAACCTCATTAAGGTTGCAGAATCAAGTACTGAAAAGTTAGAAAATGCCAGAAGGTTGCTTGTGTGTATTTATTGTGACATAGTCTTTAATAATATGATCAAATACTATTTTTTCCACAGGATCCTTGTTGTCATAAACAGATAGTTAAGGGTTAATGTCTCTCTTACCTGTAAAGGGTTAACAAACAGGGACCCCAAACACCTGACCAGAGGACCAATCAGAAGACAAGATACTTTCAAATCTCATGGGAGGGAAGCCTTTGTTTGTGGGTTTTGGATTTGGCTTTGTTGTCTCTGGGTCCTGGATGGGACTAGAGGTGCAACCAGGTTTCTGCCAATCTCCCTGCTACAGTCTCTTATCTATTCAGAACTGTAAGTAAGAAAAGGCGGTCATAGTCTTTTAATTTTTTTTTTCATTTGCATATGTGTACTTGCTAGAAGTAGCTTAAATCGTGTTTCTGCTGAAGAAAGTTTCTTTCTATTGTTTATAGTTAAAAGACCCTGTAACTTTTTACCATCTAAAGTGTAGAGATAAACCTTTTACTTTTTTCTTTCTTTTTTATTAAAAGTTTTGCTTTTAAGACCTGTGTGATTTTTTTCTCCTAGTTAAGGTTCAAGGGAATTGGTGGGGAGAAGGGAAGGATAAATTTTCTCTTTGTGTCAGATTCACGCAGCTTGAATCTGTAGTGCCTCTGGGTGAGGGGGAAGGTAACACTCCTCTTGGTGTGGTGATTCAAAAAGTTGAATCAGGTGATCTCCTAGTGTTCCCAGGGCGGGAAGGAGCTGGGAGGAAACAGGGAGGGGGAAGGGAATGGTTTATTTCCCTTTGTTGTGAGACTCAAGGAATTTGGGTCTTGGGACCCCCAGGGAAGGTTTTTGGGGGAGACCAGAGTCTGTCAGGCACTCTACTCTAAGTCCTGATTGGTGGCAGCCTATCAGATCTAAGCTGGTAATTAAGCTTAGGGGAATTCATGCTAGTACCCATATTTTGGACGCTAAGGTCCAGATTTGGGAATTATACTTAACACTTGTCTTAAACAGTGAATGGGAAGTTATTGCAATATTTCTTTATAGCCTTCTGATTCAATATGTGGCTCCTGATTTTATGTACCACAAACCATGCAAATCTGCATCAAATACAGAAAAGACGGTTACTCACCTTTGTAACTGTTGTTCTTCGAGATGTGTTGCTCATATCCATTCCAGTTAGGTGTGCGTGCCGCGCGTGCACATTCGTCGGAAAACTTTTACCCTAGCAACTCAGTGGGCCGGCAGGTCGCCCCCTAGAGTGGCGCCATCATGGCGCTTGATATATACCCCTGCCGGCCCACCCGCTCCTCAGTTCCTTCTTGCCGGCTACTCCGACAGTGGGGAAGGAGGGCGGGTGTGGAATGGATATGAGCAACACATCTCGAAGAACAACAGTTACAAAGGTGAGTAACCGTCTTTTCTTCTTCGAGTGATTGCTCATATCCATTCCAGTTAGGTGAATCCCAAGCCTTACGTAGGCGGTGGGGTCGGAGTGAAATGTGGCAGAATGAAAACTGCTGAGCCAGAGGCTACAGCCTCTCTTGACTGTTGAACCAGGGCATACTGCGAAGCAAAGGTATGGACCGAGGACCAATGGAGCTGCGCAACAGATCTCGTGGGTAGGAACACGAGCCAGCAAGGCGGCAGATAAGCCTGAGCCCTGGTAGAGTGTACGATGATGTGGCTTGGGGAAATATGAGCCAAATCATAACAAGTGCGGATGTACGCCATCACCCAAGATGAGATCCTCTGAGAGGAAAACAAGCAAGCCCTCCCTTTGGCCCGCTACTGTGACAGAGCTGGGGCACCTTACGAAATGGTTCTGTCATCGCAATATAAATGCGAGCACTCCACAGATGTTCAAGGAGTGCAATGGTTGTGCCCATTGCGTTGAGCTGTGGGTAACATGAAAGGCCGAAACCACCTTAGGGAGGAAAGCCGGGTGCGGTCATAACTGCACCTTGTCTCTGTGAAACCTACTGTACGGCGGAACCACCGTAAGAGCTCTGAGCTCGGAGACCCGTCTGGCTGATGTAACAGCTACGAGGAAAGATGTCGTCCAAGACAAGTATAGCAGAGGGCCAGTCGTGGACGGCTCGACTGGGGGAGACATAAGTCTGGTTAAAACTAGGTTGAGGTCCCAGGTTGGGGCTGGGCGGCGCACCCGAGGGTGCAAGCGCTCCAAGCCCTTGAGGGACCTCGAACCCATAGAGCGTGAGAACACGGAACGTCCACCTTAGCCTGGCTGAAAGGTAGAGATGGCTGCTGAGTGTATCCTCAGCGATGATACCGCCAGGTCCTGCCGCTGAAGGCCAGAGGCAGGCCAAATAGAGGGGATCGAGACCTCAACAGGAGCAAGATCGAGCGTATTGCAGCTGTAGAAGAACGCTTCCACCTGGCCCGGTACGTTGACCAGGTGGAAGGCTTCCTGTCACCCCGGCTCAGTTACGCAGCAGCCACACCGTGAGGCGAAGAGGCTGCAGGTCAGAGTGACGAAGCCTGTCGTTGCCCTGAGTGATGAGGTCTGGGTGGGGTGGCAGGGTAACTGGGTCTGTTATTGACAGGCCGAGCAACGTGGTATATCAGTGCTGCCTGGACCACTCTGGAGTGATCATGATGATGCGCGCTCTGCCCCTGCGGAGTTTGAGCAGGACCTAATGAACCAGTGGGAACAGTGGGAAGGCATAACGAAGTTGGCCTTTCCCCGGCACCAGGAATGCGTCCAAGATCGATCCCGAGGAGAGACCTTGGAAGGAGCAGAACATCTGGCATTTTCTGCTCTCGCGGTGAGCGAACAGGTCTATGTGAGGAAACATCTCCACTTCTGGAAAGCAGAACGCCTCACAAGGGGCAGAGTGATCAGTCGTAAGACAGGAAGGACCTGCTGAGTCAAAGCGCCAAGACGTTCCGAACGCCTGGGAGAAAGGACGTCACCAGCTCCATCGAGTGGGTCATGCATCCCGGAAATGGATGGCCTCCTGACAAAAGGGGGGAGGGAGGACCATGTCCCTCCCTGGATATTCATGAAGCACATGGCCATTGTGTTGGCTGTAAACACCGAGATACAACGGCCTCGCAGCTGCCGCTGGAACCCCTGGCACGCCAGGCGGACTACTCTCATTTTTGGGGCATTGATGTGGAATGCCAGCCCCCGAGAAGACCAAAGGCCTTAAGCTCAGAGGTGACTACCATGACCATCGGCTTCCTGTCCGGGTGGTACGCCGAGGTGAGCCGGACTTGGAGAGGACGGAGGCGGAGCTTGGCGTGTTTGGTTACAAACTTGCGGGCAACCATGGACTCAGGAGACTGAGACAAGTACGAGCCGAGGTCGTTGGGAAAGCCTGCAGACCTCAGATGATTGTTGCCATCGCCTAAAACCGCAGTTGTGATAAGCAGGCTCCGGCTAGGTAGGAGACCAGGATAGCCCCTAGGAAGTCCAACCTCTGCGTGGGAACCAGAGTGGATTGCTCTATAGTAATCATCAGGCCGTGACCTGTGAATAAGACCGTGACGATGCCCACGCGCTGAGTGGTTTGTGTCTCAGAGTCTCCTCGGATAAGCGAATCATCCAGATACGGAAAAACGCATATCCGACATCAGCGAAGGTAGGCGGCGACTATGGCCGTAAACCAGAAGTACTGACAGTTGGCTAGAAAGCGAAGGTATCTCCTGTGCGGAGGGAAGATGGCGTTGCGAAAGTACGCGTCCTTCATATCCAGGGCGGCATAGTAGCCCCCAGGAGGCAAGGATGGAATAATGGTTCCCAGGGATACCGTGCGGAACTTCAACCTTATCCTAAACCGGTTGAGTCCGTGCAGGACTAGGAAGGTCTGAGACCTGCGTTCGAGTGGGGGACTAGGGCATAATGGGGGTAAAACCCCTTGCCCCTTTCATCCGCTGAAGGGGGACAGGGCTGGAACAAATTAGAGGTGGTACCTATGCTCCACCGTGTGCAGGACCCAGCGATCTGTAATTAACTGGGGCCACGCCAGGAGAAAGCGGGATTGGGATCCCGGCCTGTGACTGGTACACCGCCCTCAGGCGCACCTTGGAAGGTTCGTCTTTGGTCCCAGTGGTAATTGCGAGGGACCTTGACCTTGGCTCTTTAGGGGTCCTGACGTTCGTCTGCGACCACCTTGGCCTCGCCGTTTGCCAAAGTCCTGTCTCTGGCTAGGCACAGAGTATGGCAGCTGGGGACAGAAAAGGCCTGCGCTTGGTCGCTGGCATATGCATGCTGAGAGCGCGCATTAGGACCTTATTGTCCATCAGGCTTCGCAGCCTGGGGCTGTCCTTGCCGCGAAGAGGCCTGTACCAACAAAGGGTAAATCCTGAATGGCATACTGCAGCTCTGGCTGGAGGTTTGAAACCTGAAGCCATGAGATGCACCTCATGGCGACACCAAAGGCCAGAGTCCTGGCTGCAGAGTCTGCTGCGTCCAACGAGGCCTGGAGGGACGCTCTGGGTACCTTTTTCCCCCCGTCCTCCAAGACGGCAGCGAACTCTTGGCGGGAGTTTTGAGGGAGAAACTCCATAAACTAAACTACCTTCACCCAGGTGCTACAATTATCGCAGCTAAGCAAGGCTTGTTGCTTTGCTACCCAGAGCTGCAGGGCCTCTGCAGAGTACACCTGGCGGCCAAGCAGGTTCATTCGCCAAGCCTCTTTCGGTTTCGGGGCTGGCGCCCGCTGGCCATCATATCAGAATCGTGGTCCTGAGCATAAGATCTGCGCATGTGGGATGACACGGATGCGTGTCCGGATGACCATGGAGGTACTAAAAGAAGGCACAGGCAGAGTCTCTGACTCTATCGGATCTTGCCCAACTCGGCACCGGGGACCGGCACCGGGAGGCGCACCGGTACCTGGAACGAGATCCAGACCCGCAACCAGAACGGTGCCGGGAGGTCGACCGAGATCTCGAGGCTCGGGGAGAGGCTACAGGAGTCAAGACCGTCCTCTGTCAGCACAGCAGAGAGCCGGGAGTCGGAACGGTGCCGATAGCGGCTCGGCGAACGGGATACCGACCGGTGCAGCGAGTGCGACCAGTACCGATGAGGAAAACAGCACCGGGACTGTAAGTGGTGTCGGGCGTGCCGACAGGACCTGGAGTGTCTGCGGGACCGTGATCATGAACGGTGCCGCTCTGCTGTGCTGACAGAGGACGGTCACATGAAGAGACTGTATTACCCACACCGGCGGTGCCGGGGTCAGGCAGCATCGACTCTATCATGGCAATGAGATCCCTCGCCGCTGGTAATGTCTCCGGCGTGGAGGGAACAGCAGGCTCAACCACAGTGCATACTGGGGAGCTGTCAGGCACCGGATTCGACGGCCCTCGTGGGACCAGGATCGACGGTACCGAGGTCGTCAGAGCTTCGGTAGGTGTCGGTGCCGGGCGATCCGAGTTAGATGAGCTGTCTGGCTACGGTGCCGTCGGCACGGAAGCAGCAGGAGCAATAAGCTCAACCACGGCGCGTGCCGGGGAGCCGTCAGGCACCGGATTCGACGGCCCTTGTGGGACTGGAATCGACGGTGCCGACGTTGTCAGTGCCTCCGAGGTGTCGGTGCCGGGCGATCCGACTTAGACGAGCTCTCCGGCTGCGGTGCCGTTGGCACGGAAGCAGCAGGAGCAGTAGCTCAACCACGGCGCGTGCCGGGGAACCGTCCGGCACTGGATTCTACGGCCCTTGTGGGACCGGGATCGACGGTGCCGACGTCGTCGGTGCCGTAGCTGGTGTCGGTGCCGGGCGATCCGACTTAGACGAGCCCTCTGGCTGCGGTGCCGTTGGCACGGAAGCAGCAGGAGCAGTAGCTCAACCACGGCCCTTGCTGGGGAGCCGTCAGGCACCGGATTCTACGGCCCTTGTGGGACCGGGATCGACGGTGCCGACGTCGTCGGTGCCGCAGCAGGTGTCAGTGCCGGGCGATCCGACTTAGACGAGCCCTCTGGCTGCGGAGCCGTTGGCACGGAAGCAGCAGGAGCAGTAGCTCAACCACGGCGCGTGCCGGGGAGCCGTCCGGCACCGGATTCTACGGCCCTTGTGGGACCGGGATCGATGGTGCCGACGTCGTCGGTGCCGCAGCAGGTGTCGGTGCCGGGCGATCCGACTTAGACGAGCTCTCTGGCTGCGGTGCCGCTGGCACGGAA
This sequence comes from Gopherus evgoodei, assembly GCF_007399415.2. Taxonomy (NCBI): domain Eukaryota; kingdom Metazoa; phylum Chordata; order Testudines; family Testudinidae; genus Gopherus; species Gopherus evgoodei. The sequence goes on from NC_044327.1 coordinate 78,468,062, forward strand.
GCAGCAGGAGCAGTAGCTCAACCACAGCGCGTGCCAGGGAGCCGTCAGGCACCGGATTCTACGGCCCTTGTGGGACCGGGATCGACGGTGCCGACGTCATCGGTGCCTCAGCAGGTGTCGGTGCCGGGCGATCCGACTTAGACGAGCTCTCTGGCTGTGGTGCAGTTGGCACGGAAGCAGCAGGAGCAGTAAGCTCTACCACGGCGCGTGCCGGGGAGCTGTCAGGCACCGGATTCAATGGCCCTGGGGGACTGGAATCGACGGTACCGATGTCGTCGGTGCCTCTGCAGGTGCCGGTGCCGGGCGACCCGACTTAGACGAGCTCTCTGGCTGCGATGCAGGTGGCACGGAAGCAGCAGGAGCAGGGGGCTCAACCACGGCACGTGCCGGGGAGCCGTCAGGCACCAGCAGGAATCGTAGGCTTTCTCGACCTCGGAGGAAGGGAGCGGTGCCGAGTCGACTTCGGTGCCGGCGACGGCCGGTGCCGACAGGCCGTGGCAGTACCGGCGAGGTCCGGTGCCGAGGAGGCGCTTCTGCCAGCCGCTTGATCATCGCTCGGCGCCCAAGGTGGAGGGGTAAGTGAAAGTCCCGCTCCTTTTTGTTCTCGGCTTAAAAGCCTTGCAAATGGGCACTTAGCTGTCAAGTGTGATTCCCTGAGGCACTTCAAACAGGAGCTGTGTGGATCTCCCTTCGGCATCGGCTTCTGGCAGGCCGAGCCCATTTTAAAACCCGGTGAGCCGTGCATGGGCTCCGGCACCAGGTTCATGGAAGGGGCTACTTCCTGAACCCCGCTAACAATTACTAAACTAACTATGTTAGCAAAGAAAAACGTATAAGTATACAAATATATATATAAAAGGATTATAACTGCATAACTATATACGAGAACTACGAGTAGCTGGGGAAGTGGAGGTCAGCTAAGCCGCGCTCCACTGTTCCAACGACCGACACGGGCGGTAAGAAGGAACTGAGGAGCGGGTGGGCCGGCAGGGGTATATATCAAGCGCCATGATGGCGCCACTCTAGGGGGCGACCTGCCGGCCCACTGAGTTGCTAGGGTAAAAGTTTTCCGATGAATGTGCACGCGCGGCGCGCACACCTAACTGGAATGGATATGAGCAATCACTCGAAGAAGAATTGTTAATTTCCACCTTGTGTTCTATTGTGCTCTCACTATTTTATCTAAAGGCTTCGTGGACATAATTAATTTATCTTCACAACATCTCTGTGAAGTAAGTTGTTGTCATCCTCATTTTACAGTTGGGGAACTGAGGCACAGAGACCAAAACTGTCAGAAGTGTCCACAAATTTTGTGTGCCCTCGGGCAGGATTTCTCAGAGTACTTAGTCATTTTACAGCACTTTGTGTGTTCAAACACAGCTCCAGCCAACTTCAGTTGCAATTATGAGCTTTCAGCACTTCTGCAAGTCTGATCCTGGATGTCTTAAAAACCAGACACCCAGAAAATGATTAGTGGTCAATTGCAAACATTATTGTTTCAGTGACTTGCCAAAATCACATAAAACATTGGCAATGGCAGGGATAGAATCCATTTCTCCAGAGTGGCCTTCAACTTGCAAAATCATAAGACCATCATTTCTTTTCCTGCAATCACTTCCTGATTCATTACAAACCTAACTTCTGCAACCAACAGGGGCTCTACAGATAAATGCCTTCTACATTACACACTCTGATTAGTTCCCTGAGCATTGTCCATCCTGTGCACTAAATGAGGGAGGGGTCCTATAGAAAAAATAGTAAGTGATCATATAATTAAAGACTGCATAATAATGTATATACACAAGGAGGATTAAGATTGCACAGGCAACTTTAATCCTGGCATTTCCTAGTTTTTCAGTGTTTGACTTTGCAACTTTAATGTTCTTTTAATACAGGTTTTTTGTTGTTGTTGTTGCTTTTGTGCGGGTGAGGGGTGCAGTTTCCTTATCAAGAACAGAACCCCCCCCAAAAAAAAATTACATCATGTGGAACCATACTGACCACTAACTTGGGCCATCAGCAGAGTTCAGACCTTGATATCTACACATCAACTTCTACAAGTTGAACTAATGGAGTAACTGGTAGCAATAGTAGGCCATTATCTTTTATATGGCCCAGCCACTAGGGGGATGAGACACATATTGTGCTAGTGGCTTTCACAGCTTTCTGATGACAGTAAAGGAATGTAAATGTCAGGATTTCTCTTCAGTTTCCAGTTTCTGGAGGGGAATGAGCTCTGGTAGTTATAAAATTCTTCTTCCCTGTGCTTCCAGCCTGTTTGTGTTCCCCTCTGCTCCAATCAACCACCCTGGCTCTTGACCCCTCCTTTCCTATCCAGTCTCTTGGCTCCTGCCCTCCACAGCTTCTATCTAACCTCTGCAATAGTTCTTGTGCCCTAGTCCCCGTCTCCCTCTGCTTCCTTTCATCTGATTCTCTCCACCCTCTGGCTCCTGCAAAAGACGGTTACTCACCTTTGTAACTGTTGTTCTTCGAGATGTGTTGCTCATATCCATTCCAGTTAGGTGTGCGCGCCGCGCGTGCACGTTCGTCGGAAACTTTTTACCCTAGCAACTCCAGTGGGCCGGCAGGTCGCCCCCTAGAGTGGCGCCGCCATGGCGCCTGATATATATCCCTGCCGGCCCACCCACTCCTCAGTTCCTTCTTGCCGGCTGTGGGGAAGGAGGGCGGGTGTGGAATGGGTATGAGCAACACATCTCGAAGAACAACAGTTACAAAGGTGAGTAACCGTCTTTTCTTCTTCAAGTGATTGCTCATATCCATTCCAGTTAGGTGAATCTCAAGCCATACCTAGGCGGTGGGGTTGGAGTGAGAAGTCGCGGCATGGAGCACTGCAGATCCGAAGGCTGCATCATCTCTGGACTGCTGGACCAGGGCGTAGTGGGCAGCAAAGCTGTGGACCGATGACCAGGTCGCTGCCCGACAGATCTCCTGGATGGGCACGCGGGCGAGGAAAGCCAACGACGACGCCTGCGCCCCGGTAGAGTGCGCAGTCACACAGCCCGTAGGAACGTGAGCCAAGTCATAGCAGGTCCTGATACAGGACGTTACGCACGAGGATAACCTCTGCGAGGAAATGGGAAGCCCCTTAATGCGGTCCGCTACTGCCATGAAAAGCTGGGGGGATTTGCGGAACGGTTTGGTCCTCTCCACATAAAACGCGAGAGCCCGACGGACATCAAGCAAGTGGAGTTGTTGCTCCCTGCGTGAAGAATGAGGTTTCGGGAAAAAAACTGGGAGGAAGATCTCCTGGTTGATGTGAAAGGCTGAGACCACCTTGGGGAGAAAAGCAGGGTGCGGTCTCAGCTGCACCTTATCTTTATGGAAGACCGTATACGGGGGATCTACCGTGAGAGCCCGGAGTTCCGACACCCGTCTAGCTGAGGTAATAGCTACTAAAAAGGCAGTCTTCCAAGAAAGATAGAGCAGGGAGCAAGTCGCTAACGGCTCAAAGGGGGGCCCCATAAGCCGAGTCAAAACCAGGTTAAGATCCCAGGTAGGGGCAGGGGGTCGGACGTTAGGGGATAGACGTTCCAGCCCCTTAAGGAATCTAGTCACCGTCAGATGAGAGAAAACGGAGCGGCCATCCCCACCCAGGTGAAAGGTGGAGATAGCCGCCAGGTGGACCCGAAGGGACGATATCCCCAGGCCCTGTTGCTTGAGGGACCAAATATAGTCCAAAATATTGGCTACCGAAACTTCCATCGGGAGGAAACCCCTCTCCGTGCACCAACAGGAGAAACGCTTCCACTTGGCTGAGTATGTTGCTCTGGTGGAAGGCTTCCTGCTGCCCAAGAGTACCTCACGTACCGGGGTGGAGCAGCGTAACTCGGATCTGGTCAGCCACGCAGGAGCCACGCTGCTAGGTGCAGCGACTGGAGGTCCGGGTGACAGAGAGTACCATGGTCCTGGGTGATCAGGTCCGGGTGAAGGGGCAGGGGAACTGGGTTGGCTATGGCCAGGTCCAGCAACATGGGGTACCAATGTTGCCTGGGCCACGCTGGGGCTACCATGATCACGCGGGCCCTGTCCCTGCGCACCTTCAGAAGGACCTTGTGGACCAGCGGGAACGGGGGGAATGCGTAGAACAAGTGGGTCGTCCACGGAATAAGGAAGGTGTCCGCTATAGACCCGGGTTCCCGGCCCTGAAAGGAGCAGAACACCTGGCATTTCCTGTTCCCCCTGGACGCGAAGAGGTCCACGCGGGGACAACCCCACCTCTGGAAGATCAAGAGGGCGATGTCCGGGCGGAGGGACCACTCGTGCGCGAGGAAGGATCTGCTCAGGCGGTCCGCCCCCGTGTTCCGTACTCCGGGGAGGAAGGAAGCCGTGAGGTGAATGGAGTGGGCTATACAAAAGTCCCAGAGTCGCATTGCCTCGTGACATAGGGGAGAGGATCTGGTGCCGCCCTGCTTGTTGATATAGTACATGGTCGTCGTGTTGTCGGTAAATACCGCGACACAACGACCTCGAAGCTGGTGACAGAACGTTTGACAAGCACGGCAGACTGCTCTCAGCTCCCGCATGTTGATGTGTAGCTCCACCTCCTGAGGGGACCACAGGCCCTGTGTTCTCATGGTTCCCAGGTGGGCCCCCCAGCCGAGATCTGAGGCGTCCGTTGTTAGGGACACCGAGGGCTGGGGTGGGTTGAATGGGAGCCCCGCACACACGACGGACTGGTCTAGCCACCAACCGAGGGAATCCAACACCCCCTGGGGGATTGTGACAAGCGTGTCTAGTGACTGTCTGGCTGGCCTGTATTGTCCAATGAGCCAAGATTGGAGGGGCCTCATGCGGAGCCGTGCATACCCTGTCACAAAAGTGCAGGCCGCCATGTGGCCTAACAGGGTTAGGCATGTCCTTATCGAGGTCAGGGGGGCTGCCAGCAAGCGCTGAATGATCGTCGACTGCGACTGGAACCTGGGCAACGGTAGAAGGGCACTGGCCAAGGTGGAGTCCAGGATGGCCCCAATGAACTCCACCCTCTGTGAGGGGAGCAGAGTGGACTTGTCCACGTTGATCATGAGGCCCAAGGTAGCAAACAGGCCAGTGATCCTGCGGACGTGGCTGCGGACCTGCAGCTCTGACGTGCCCCGAATTAGCCAATCATCGAGGTAAGGGAACACGTGAATGTGACTGCGTCAAAGATGTGCCACAACGACAGCCATGCATTTGGTGAATACCCTCGGGGCCGTAGAGAGGCCAAACGGGAGGACCGCGAATTGGTAGTGATGGTGGTCGACCACGAACCGAAGGAAACGTCTGTGGTGTGGCCATATGGCAATATGAAAATAAGCGTCCTGCATGTCGAGGGTGGCATACCAGTCTCCAGGATCCAGGGATGGGATAATGGTCCCCAGGGATACCATGCGGAACTTCCACTTCACTAGATATTTGTTGAGTTCTCGCAGGTCGAGGATGGGTCTGAGGCCTCCCTTGGCCTTGGGGATCAGAAAGTAGCAGGAATAAAATCCCTTGCCCTTCTCGTTCTCCGGAACCGCCTCTATAGCTCCTTTGTAGAGGAGCATCTGCACCTCCTGGCAGAGGAATTGCTCGTGAGAGGGGTCCCTGAAGAGGGACGAGGGTGGGGGGCGGGAGAGAGGAAAAGATATAAACTGCAGACGGTATCCCGTCTGCACCATGCGTAAGACCCAGCGGTAGGATGTTATTTGGGTCCATGCCTGGAGGAAAAATGAAAGGCGGTTGGAAAACGGGAGGGAATGATCCATGGGGGACACTGGTACTACGCCCTCGGGCACACCTTCAAAACGAAGGTTTGGGTCCAGGTGGGGCTTTAGAGGAGCTTTGGTTCTGCCCCCCTTGATTCCCCGACTGCCTGCGCCTGCCATTTCTGCTGCGGCGCCTATTGAGGTCCTGCCGCTGGCGGAACTGGGGGTACGGCCGGCACTGCTGCTGTTGTTGCGGCCGGAAGGGTCTGCATTGCGTCCCGAGCGTGTGCATCCCAAGGGAGCGCATAATGACCCGATTGTCTTTCAGACTTTTTAGTCTGGGGTCTGTCTTCTCCAGAACAGGCCCTGGCCTTCGAACGGGAGGTCCTGGATGGTGTATTGGAGCTCCAGTGGAAGGCCAGAAACCTGAAGCCAGGAGATGCGGCGCATCGTCACCCTCGAGGCGAGGGTACGGGCAGCCGAGTCCGCAGCGTCCAAGGAGGCCTGCAACGAGGTTCTTGCGACCTTCTTGCCCTCGTCAAGGTCCTGATGTGCCCTGAGATCTAGCGGAGGAGGGCTATTGGAAGAGGTGCCTGCCACCGCCTCATCAGGAGAAGACGATGAGGATACCCCTGGCAAGAGAGTGTCCAGCGGGGGGTCTGCCTGAGCCCTCGCCTCTGACTCCGGAGGGAGCTCAGGGTCTTGTTGTTTTGACCGGTCCTCTCCGTCCGGGGAGGGAGGGGCGAGACAATGACGCCTCCAGTGCCCTGTGCTCCATCGTCGCAGGCCTAGGAGGAAGCTGTTGGGGGCCCTGGGCTTGGTGATACGCCCAGGGTGTCCAGAACCCCCACTGCTGCGGTCCCTGGTCCTGTTGCGGAGGGTCTTGGAAAAGGGCCACCTGCCTGTCTGTGCCCAGCGCATACACACTGTCCACCTGCGACGACACCAACGGCTGTCTGGAAGGCCATGGAGGGGCCGACCGCGGCTGGTAGGAATCTCCGTGTCCTGACGCCGAAGATGTTCTCGGTGCCGGGGACTGGTACCGGGAGTCATACCGGTGCCGGGATCGGGACCGGGGTCTGTCTTGGACTCGGTGCCGGGATCGGGACCGGTACCGGTCGCTGACTCGGTGCCAGGATCGGGACCGGGACCTGCCACCGACGCGGTGCCGGGAGGTCAACCGGGACCGGGACCTGCCACCAGCTCAGTGCCGGGAGGTCGACCGGGGAGCCGATCGACGGCGGGAATGGCTCCTAGAGTCCCGGTGCCGGTATCGGTGGCTGGAACCAGACCGGGACTGTCTGGAGGCCTATCGGTGCCGCGAGTGCGACCGGTACTGCCGAGGGGAGCGGTGCCAGGACTGTGAGCGGCAGCGGGATCTGGAGCGACCACGGTGCCGGGACCTCGACAGCGAGCATGAGTCCCGAGACAGCGCTCTCATCATCGGTTTGCCTCTGGACACAACCCGCACCGGAGGTACCGGGGGTGGAGGCTGAGTTGGCTCTGTCAGGGCAATTAGGTCCCGTGCCAAGGCAAAGGTCTCCGGCGTCGATGGGACCAATAGCTCAACCCCAGATCTTATGGGGGAGCTTGGCGGGACCGGACTCGATGGACCCTCCGGGCCCGGAGTCGACGGGATCCCTGTCGGTAGCGCCGTGGCAGATGCAGGTGCCGGGCACTCCACTCGAGTCTGCCTGGATGGAGTTTCAGACTTCGAGGGCCTTGCTTCTGGACCCGGTGCCGGGGAAGGTCGGTGCCGGAGTCTTCCCGGTGCCGGCGCGGTCCGGTGCCGGTGTCGAGGTGACGGTCTGCGAAGCTGCCGGGTCGAGTGACGCTTCCATGAGGAGAGTCCTAAGTCTCTGGTCTCTCTCCTTCTTTGTTCTAGGCTTAAAAGCCTTACAAATGCGGCACTTGTCCGAGATGTGCGATTCCCCCAGGCACTTTAGACACGCGTCGTGGGGGTCGCTAGTCGGCATCGGCTTCTTACAGGCCGCACATTGCTTGAAGCCCGGCGAACCAGGCATGGGCCCGGTGCCGGGTGCCGGGAAGGGCTACGGCCCAAACCGGCTAACAAATATTTACAAGTATTATTTACACTATTTTACTACTTAACTAACTACACTTAACTACTAACTACAACTATAAACAGTACAACAAGGAGAGCTAGGGACATGGAGGACAGCTATGCCGCGCTCCACAGTTCCAACGACCGACACGGCGGTAAGAAGGAACTGAGGAGCGGGTGGGCCGGCAGGGGTATATATCAGGCGCCATGGCGGCGCCACTCTAGGGGGCGACCTGCCGGCCCACTGGAGTTGCTAGGGTAAAAAGTTTCCGACGAACGTGCACGAGCGGCGCGCACACCTAACTGGAATGGATATGAGCAATCACTCGAAGAAGAACACTCCCATTTGTCCCCTTCTGTATTCCAGTCAAGCTATTTCTTCCTCCTTCTCTATGCTTCCTGGGCACCAGCGAGCACTGCATATACAGGAGAGTCTCTTTGCTTTCAGTTCCTGTACCTGGTATCACAGAGTGCCTGACAATGAAGAGGGCCAATATACATTGCTCATCCCCTACAGCTCCAGAATGGAGCCTGTACAGTATAGATGGAACATTTGGAGAATTTACCTGCCAAACATGTCACCACTGCGTATGTGAATTGAGATATTTTGGCCAGTTTGCAGCAGATTCCCATAATAACTGCAAAAGGCATATCCCTGACACTGGGCAAATCCCCCTGCCAAATTTCAAGTCTCTGTTTCACCATGAACTATTTTATATTTTAGCTGAAACTTCTCTTCGCTTTCCTTCCCCCCACCTAATCCCCCCCAAAATCAGCCTGGAGCAGAAATTTAGCATGGGAACTTAAGAACAGTTAAAGTTTGGCAAAATCATACGTAACTGAAAAAGCAGTTTTATATTGGAAGTGCTAAGCTACTTTAAGTATGGGCAGCGCGGTCAGCTCTGCTTACAGTAGAGTGACTCTCTCTCAGTGGAACCGCTGAGGGAGGACAGTAGTACAGATATTGCATGCTCTTCCTGTGAATGCTCCCCAAAATAATCTGCACATCTCGTATCCAGTCAGGGGAATCAAACTCAGAAACTGAAAATAAACAAACCAGTTCAATTTTCCACGTTTCTCTGCAGATCAGTTTTTATTCTCACTCACCATCATGGATGTTTGAGAACATACATTTTGTTCCACAAAGTCAGAGATGTGAAATGTAAGAACTGAACTGATGTACTAATTGGGACATTTGAACTAAGATATAAATTGTAGCTCTATGGAAAATGACCTCACCACACAGAATATTTCCCTGAACTGCTACCTTTGTAATCTGTGGATAATTCCAGCCCAGTGCACATGCATGAAAGATACTCGCATGTACACAGAAAATACTCACAACACTTATTTACATCTATTTCATATAACACTGGAGAGTTGCCAGCCTACACCCTTGAGCATAAGCAAATTTAGCCCTCGCCTTGATCAAGAAACACAGTTTAAATTGTTTAATATAGTTTCTTGGAAAAGTAAGATCCCAGACACAGAAGGGGGAAAAACACACTTACAGCTGCATGCTGGGGTGGAAATGTTTATGTTAGCTTCCAGTCCTGAACAGTTTTTACCAAAAGCTTTAGTTTCAGTGCTAATGAGTCTTGCACAAGTGATACGGGTTAGGAAATCTTTATCTAAAGCTGTGCAGACCATGTGAAGATGAGATTGCAATTAAAATAATATTGGTTGCAGGGATTAAATATATATTTTATTTTTAAATGTCAAAGCATATATATAAAAAAGAAGACTGTGCACACATGAACACACCCAAAGTGTTCAATTTATTCCAAGAGTTCAGAAAGCATCTGCAAGCTTGAAGTGCATTGTGGGTACTAATGACATTCAGCCCAGTTTCATGTTCAAAGCTCTTCACACATATTAATGGTGTAAGTATCACCACCCCCAATTAACAAATAAAAAAGGAAAATGAGTCAGAGGAGACAGGCTCAAGGCTGCAGAGGGAATCAGTGTTCGGTGCAGGTTTAGACTTTAGGGGTTTCTGGCTACGGACCTCTGCTCACAAAGTAAGACTTCCCTCTCTCTAAGGGCTTGTTCACCTGTGTGTACACAAGTTTTGCATGCTCAGTTTTTGCAGTCACTTTCAAAAACAGGGCTTCTCACCTTAAGCTGAAGCACAACATATTTGTCTAGTATGAAGGACGATTAAAAAAAAGAATATAGGGAGAAATCCTGGCTCCACTGAAGTCAGTGACAAAACCCCTGAAATGTAAGATATCACATTACAGTCTTGTACAGACTTGTAACTTTTGGGGAAACTTGAACATCCAACTAAATACTATAGGCCAAGTTTTTCAAAAGTGACTAGTGATATTGGGTGCCTCAATTTTTGGAGGTCCAAATTAAGGCACCTTAAGGAAATGCAATTTTTAGAAGCTGAGTACACAACAATTTTTGAAATATCAGGCTCCTGTAATGAATCTCAAGATGGGCCCTTAAAGGTTGAGGTATCCAAAATCACCTGAAAGTTTTGAAAATATCTGCTTAAATCAATAAGAGCAGCCACCACAGGGAAGGCATTATTAGGTCCTGAGATACAGCAGATAGCCTCTTAAAGATAAATATCTGTCAATCATTCCTTTTCATCACCCCAATACACATTTTAATGTAACAAAGACAACAATCAACTAGTTGACTTTTATAAGAGGTATCCACTGAAATATACTGAGGAGAAGACATACTCTTATTTCGTCAACCACACATTAACCTTACAACAGTCATACTTGAGTGGCTGAAATAAGGAATACAAAGGCAGATCTAAACACAAAGTTGAACTCTTGGCAAGTTTGGATCTGTCATCCTTTCTAAACAAGTGATAATTAGTGCCTGTGCCCAGGAGCGCCACCAGCTTTTTTGGTGCCCTAAGCAGCGGAAGGTCCCACCTCCGAAATACCACCCCCAACAGAGGCGACGGGAAGGCACCGCCCCCGAAATACCGACAATGACCGGGGCAGCTGAAGATCCAGCCGCCGGGGTCATCACCCCCCAAATGTTAGCACCCTAGGCGACCGCCTAGGTCGCCTAATGGGTTGTGCCGGCCCTGCCTGTGCCTATGCTTTGTGCTCAGTGTTTGAGCATGTCTGTCTAAAATAGATAACATCAGCCATTGAAATATGACATGAGGTTAATATGCGAGTATAGTTTTGATTAAATGAAGCATTATTTTTCTATCCTTAAGTATATTTTAGGGGATATCCCTTAAATAAAACTGATTTTTTATTACATACTTATTAGATTTACTAAATATCAAGTATTGTCTCAAGAGAAACAAACTTTTCTTAATAAGATTAGTATAAACATCTGCATTTTACAACATCATGGGCCACACAAGGCCATGGATGTCTTGATTTAAAAAAATCATTAAAATCCCAATGCCACAGAAGCTTTCTTGAACCGGAGTGTTAATGCTCACATGCACTTTCCATTTTAAACAAGCCATCACGTACACTGAACCATTTAAAACAGAGCAGCACAAAACTCATGTGTACTGGATACATTGGTGTATGAAGCTTAGCACTGCAAAATAAATGCACTAATACCAAGTCTCAGGTGAAGGTAGATTATGTGTCCTTTCATAATTAAAGGCTTTCAAAATCATTTAATGTCTTGATATGACAGACATTCTGGGCTAGATCTTTCACTCCAGCCAAACTACTCTTGCCAAAGGACTGAGTTGGAGGGTGAGAAAGTGGCTCAAATTCACCTTTATACTCCCTTGGTTCTGAAACCAGCAAAGGCCTAGTCAGTCCCCAGGACAAATAAGAGCAGCCTTAAGGTTACTCTAAATTACACCTGACAGCCCACATCCTAAAGGAGCTATTCTGGCAATGGGATGAAGGAATGCCTGCAGCAGGAGTGGCACAGGAGCTGCTATGGAGTCTTTCCAACACCTGAGGATTTCTCCACACGAGGGAGAACTAATGCTCAGGGAACTGGATTCACCAATTTTCTGGCTGCTTAATGCTACTGGGGTAGCACACAGCAGCCAGGGCAGGGGACCATCTCATTTACCTGATGCAAGCAGGGCTAATTCTGCTAAAGTAATTACACAATGTAAAACTAACACAAGTTTGGAATCAGGGTCAAAGGGAGTTTTCAAAGGTGGCCTAAGTGAGTTAGGCACCAAAGTGCCATTGACTTTCAGTGGGGCTCGGCATCCAACTCCCTTCAGCCCCTTTGAAAATCCCAGCCACTGTCTTTTTGAAAACAACTTCACAGGTTGCAGATGAACTGCCTGATAAGCCCAGGTTGGACAAGTAACATGAGCCATGCTAAATTACAGACTGAGCTCAAGTTCTCCCCAGTAAAAGTCAATCTACAAAAGTATTGTAAAATGGCTACATTTTATGTATTATTGTTAAAAGGTTCTTGAAACTGTGTTCATTGCACAAAGTTGGAAATCTGCACCTGGAGCATTTGAGGATTTCACATGAATGTTAGAGATGTGTGTGTTTTAACTGTGAGTGTGTCTGGTCAATTTTATGAAGTAAGAGTCTGTTCTAGAGCCCCTTGAAGTTAAAGGGTTTGGACCAGGTGCTAAATAAATGGGGTGAGACCCTGGCCCTACTGAAATCAGTGAGAATGTTCCCCTTGACTTCAGTACAGCCAAGATTTTACCCTAAATCTCCTGGTTCTAAAAAATTAAATCACCATGACTTACATATTACAAAAAATAAATAAATACATTTATTCCTTCATATCCTAGTGGATTTTTGACTCAAAGAATAATGTGTTATACAATGAGGCAATGCTTGTAAAATATAAAGAAGTTAGGTAATTACTGTGGCAGATTGTGACAATTCTATCATCATCAAATTATACTTCTCTTTCTAAATGCTGAAACTATCCATGTAGTAGTAGATAGATAATTTCAATTAGTATTGTATCTAAGTACTGAAACTATTTATTACTTTTAAGAAAACCAATTAGCAAAATGGAGGGAATTTCAGGTGAAATAAGTTAGGAATAAAAAATAATTAAATAAAAACAGGAGCTATAAACTTTCTCTTTAAACTTCTTTCGATTTCAAACAAATGCAAAAGTTTGTTTGCTGAAGCTCGATCATAGACTTGTTTCAAGTGCAAATGGTCTTGCTGATAGTGTGAACAGGCCACTGTTCCTGACTTTAGGGTTTCGTTTTTTTTAAACTTTGTCTCCTAGATCTAACCTCTGAAGAATTCCTCAGGAGACCCCTAGCTTTTTAATACTCAGTTCCTGAAAGGAGCTTTACACCGTATGTAGGATTCTTTGTTTTTAAACAGCCTACGTATTTTCTGTTCATTTAGGATACAGCGTAGAACAGAAACCAACAGCACATTACAACAGAGGAAGTACCAGTTTGTTCTGGTGCAAACAAGTCTGAATCTACATTTGAAAGACTGGAGCAGATAGTTTGAACCTTGGTGCCTCTTATCAAAAGAGCTGCATCTGGCTTTCCCAGATGGTGAACAGGAAATTACAGATACACACTGAACTATATGTAAAAGAACAGAACAAAGCTTTTCTATTGGCTTCTTGAGGCTCACGCTGTTGCTGAGCAACAATACAAATGCTTGACGTTACCATTGGCTCAACTATAGCTTCTTTGTTGGAAGAGAGACAGGCAACTAATGCAGTTTACTTTTAACCTTCAACATATGCAGCACAGTATCAGTCCCTCTCCGTCCTCTGCAGTAGAAAGAAAACTTTAAGAATGGTGCAAGTGATATGTAAAAACGACTTTCATAAGTATTTTGTAGTCAAAATGACAAAGTGCAATTTGTTAGAGCTTGGATGTTACTAAAGTACACTGTACTAATGTATCAGTAGTTTATTAAAATATTTTTTTACAAAACTGTGCTTTTTTACTGAGCACTGGCATTCTGCAGAAATAATCATTCCATTTTGCTGTTTATTCCCAGGGAGCCTCCCAAAATATGTTGGACCAGATCATCAAATTTCTGAGAGGATGAGTGCATTTCTCTCACAGGCTGAGAGAACTATGCTCTTTTGTGGTAAACCTCACTCACCACATGATAATGTATAATGATTTTCCACCAAACATTAGCTGTCACACATGAGGGCATGATCCCTAAACACAAAGCAACAGCAGCAAGGACATGAACGGAGATGTAAGGTCTTGGGTCTTAAGTTAACAAGCCCTAGCAATTCAATTTATCCTAGTTACCAAAAGAAAAAAAACATTAAAGAGAAACAAAAACAGCATGCAATTCCTATATATATCATCCTATAATGCCACAAAATCAGTTCTTTTGTTCTGAAAAGAACTTCCCATAAAACTGTCACATTCATTGGTAAAAAGTTGGGACTTTCCCTAAGTCCAACTTTCGCTTAATACAAACTTGTTTTTTTGGTTTTCACTTAACCATTTGTACTCAACAGCAAGTTCAGCCAATATCTGTACAGTATGGATAGGGGATTTTCTCGGGCATGCAAACTGCTTCGGTGTGCCAACAGTTTAAGGTCAAAGTAAACAGATTTCAGTTGAATCATAAAAGCTGCCCCAAATCTCCAGCCTAAAACAGCTGTGGAATATGTAACCCTCTTTTAACCAACTACATTTCAGACTTCTGTAATCTAAGACCACTTCCCAGAATGCAACTCATTTACAGTTACCTCATTTGTTCAGAACTGTAAGAGTAATCTGGTTCAAGTAACTTCCTCTAATTACCATGATGATAGAATTGTGGATATAAAAGAGCCTGATTCCTTCTCATTTATATTTTAAAAATTGCTATTAACTAAATTTTACTATTTGTTACATTGGAAGTTACCCTGGAATTTGGTGGAGTTAGACCAGTTTAAAATGAGCATAAATGAGATCAGAGTCCGGCCCCCAAGAATGTTTTCACTATAATTTGCAAAGCAGCAGGGCAATTAACTCCTTAAGTATAATGATAGCAGACAACACCCTGGATCCAAGACTAAAGTGTGACCCTTAATGTAAAGAGTTTTACAACTGCATTTTTTCCTGGACTATGTGCAATGACAATAACCCACTTACACATTCAGTTTTATATTATTTTGGTTTCTTTTTATGAACAAAAAGAGTTAAGAAAAAAAATCACACAAAAAACCACCACCACCACCACCAACAGTAAACACTCCTGGAGCAGTCTTAATGAAAGGAAAGAACAGAAAGGGATATCTTATCCCTTATCCACAGGTGGATCAAACCAAAGTCTCAGTTTAATAATCATACTTTTCAAAACTTTAAAGCAAAAAATCCCTATTTATGTCAATGGGGTTTTCTTCTAAAAACTGGATGTGTGGTTTGGCCTATATCATGGGCTATATAGTGCCACACTTATATTAAGTAGTGCATTACTCCCCAAGTAGCCCCATGTTAATCAAGGGGGATAACTCACAGAGTAAATTACTACTCAATATTACTACCTGAAAAAGAGCTCTGTGTAGCTCAAAAGCTTGTCTCTCTCACCACAGAAGTTGGTCCAGTAAACAATAACACCTTACCCACCTTGTCTACTCAATATGAGAAAGGGTAGAAGACACTGAAGCACAGAAAATAGAAACAACAAATGAAGTAAAGTGCAAGGATATTGCTTTGAAATGTTAAAGAACAGGCTTCTTAGAAGATTCATTTTGAGTAAGTATTCACACCACATCCTTGTCAATAAGTTAGATGTTCTATTGTGCAATAAGAGAAAAAGCAAATTTCCTTGTTTATCTTTACCATAGCTGCTGTTTATGTACAGAGCAACTGCAAGAGGGGGGAAAAAACCCAACAACTTAACAATGCTCTGCTTTTCCCTAATGAGTCAGATCCCAAATCCTCAGCTATGGTATTACAACTCAGCCCTCTGTATTTCAATCTTCTCACTATATCACCTAAAAATCTTTCACTAATCCATTTTACACTGAGCGTTTTCTTCTTTGAAACAAAATACCAAGAAGGCATCAACACAATACAGGTATTAGAGACCAACTGAGCAAAGAAAGTAAAAGATGCTGTATTAACACACACTCATGCACTTTAGCCCTGTACTGGGAAACTTTCCAGGGAGCACCAATTAAGGGAAAATATTACCTAAGGAAAAATGCAAACAAGAACACTGCTGTTGGGCATTTTCATTAATCTCTTTTGTACTGTCTTTGATCTCATTTTCAGAGTAATGAACGTATCTATCCACCTACCTTAGGGTTTTGTATTTTCTGCCCATCAGTGCAGTATCCAAATGCCTTTCACATAAAATAGATTGACAGCTTTGCGAACAGGGGTTGCTAACAGGGAGTTTCGAGAGGGAGTTCTCCAGGTGAAGGAGGAGAAAATATGGGATCCTTGGGGTAAGTGGCTGTCTGTAGTGTGTGTTTGTGGGTTTACTTTGCTGTGTGCTGAACTTGCGATTGTTCGTCTGTCTGTTTGTTTTTTTGAAGGACCGTGTGCTGTGACCAGCACTTGGAAGCTGTGAGCTTCTAAACAAGGTTTGAAATCTAGAAGCCTCTGTTCATTGGCTGAGCCTTAGTCAAGGGGCAGGGCTATCTGGAAGGCCCAGGCTTTATAAAGCCTTGAGCAAGCAACCAAGGGCCACTAACAGGGAGTTTCAAGAGGGAGTTTGGAAGGGGAGTGTGAAGAGGGCGAGGTACACTTGCCATTCTTTAAAACCATTCATTGAATCAAACTATAATCAAAACTTCTTGATGTAAACAAAAACCCTATCATTAACCTAGGTAGTTCTAGGAGAGAATGCAGGCAAAAGCCGAGCAGCAGAGTGGGGGCTATCCTGTTTATTGAGCTCAGCGTAGCATGTATGATTACCTGCCCTGTGGGTGGGTGGCGTATGTGTGCATTCAGTGCAAGGAGCTCCTGCCCCTCGGAGTCCGTGTATGGGCTTTGGTGGCCAGGGTGGCGGAAGTGGAGGAGCTAAAGGAGGCAGAGAGGTATGTTGATGAGGCTTTCCAGGACACTGTAGTTTTATCCCACCTCCGGTCAGACAGCCCCTGCACTGTTAAGAAGGATGAAAGGCTCAGGGAAGGAGAGCCATCAACAGCAGCAGAGGGAAACCTTCCCATAGTTGGGACCCTCCTTCCACATGATGTTGGGGTATCCTCTCACACTGAGGGTTACCTCTCTGGGGAGTGAATTCCAGTCATTAGGAAAAGGCAGGTGTTAGTAATGGGAGATTCAATCATTAGAAAAATATATAGCTGGGTTTGTGATGACCAGGAGAACCGTATGGTGACTTGCCTGCCTGTGTGAAGGTTTGCGGATCTCTTGAGGCATCTAGATAGATGTGCAGTGCTGGGGAGGAGCCAGTGGTCGTGGTACATGTAGGTACCAATGACATAGGGAAGGGTAGGAGAGACATCCTGGAGGCCAAATTTAGGCTGCTAGGAAAGAGAATGAAATCCAGGACCTCTATGGTAGCATTCTCAGAAATGTTTCCAGTTCCACGCGCAAGGCCAGCTAGGATGAGATGATGGTGTAGAGAGTGTGACAGATTTATGTTATTAATTTGCCTGAGGCGTTAGGTGATTAGGCTGAGGACGCAGGATTGCTGGGGAGGAGATGACAAAGCACACCAAGTGTCTAAGCTTTAAAGCTTTATTAATAAAACAACATCTATGCAGCGTGGGGTGCTCCCCACATTACTTAGACGAAGGGAGAAAGCGTTAGTGCCTGTGCCATCAACCACTTTTATACTTACACATATGATAGAAGTATATAAAATCATGAGTGGTGTGGAGAAAGCGAATAAGAAAAAAATATTTACTTGTTCCCATAATATAAGAACTAGAGGCCACTAAATGAAATTAATGGGCAACCCCTCAGACAGAGACCAACAACTACAAAATCTCCACCAAGCATTCTCAGAACTACAATACCCGCACGAGGAAATAAGGAAACAGATCAACAGAGCCAGACATGTACCCAGAAGCCTCCTACTGCAAGACAAACCCAAGGAAGAAACCAACAGGACTCCACTGGCCATCACATACAGTCCCCAGCTAAAACCCCTCCAACGCATCCTCAGGGATCTACAACCCATCCTGGACAATGATCCCACACTTTCACAGGCCTTAAGTGGCAGGCCAGTCCTCGCCCACAGATAACGTGCCAACCTGAAGCATATTCTCACCAGTAACTGCACACCGCACCATAGTAACTCTAACTCAGGAACCAATCCATGCAACAAACCTCGATGCAACTCTGCCCACATATCTACACCAGTGACACCATCACAGGACCTAATCAGATCAGCCACTCCATCACCTGTTCATTCACCTGCACGTCCACCAATGTAATATATGCCAACATATGCCAGCAATGCCCCTCTGCTATGTACATCGGCCAAACTGGACAGTATCTACAGAAAAGGATAAATGGATACAAATCAGATATTAGGAATGGCAATATACAAAAATTTGTAGGAGAACACTTCAACCTCCCTGGCCACACAATAGCAGATCTTAAGGTAGCCATCCTGCAGCAAAAAACTTCAGGACCAGACTTCAAAGAGAAACTGCTGAGCTTCAGTTCATCTGTAAATTTGGCACCATCAGCTCGGATTAAACAAAGACTGTGAAGGCTTGCCAACTACAAAACCAATTTCTCCTCCCTTGGTTTCACACTTCAACTGCTGGAAGAGGGGCCTCATCCTCCCTGATTGAACTATCTCGTAATCTCTAGCCTGCTTCTTGCTTCATATATATACCTGCCCCTGGAAATTTCCACTACATGATCCGACAAGTGAGTATTTCCCCCCACGAAAGCTCTTGTTCCAAAACATCTGTTAGTCTATAAGTTGCCACAGGACTCTGCTAATTTGGTTATGGTGAAGCAGCAAGGTCTTACACCGTTTCTTACAGGTGGGTCTTGTGAATTGTTGCACTAATTCACCAGCCACTTCTGAGTACAACTCAGGTACTGACTGATCTATAAAGCCTTGCATGGCTTGAGTTGTGGCTATGTCATTCCACAAATGCTGCATTGGCTCATCTCTTTTCTTAAATATGTGCTGGAAGTATAGCTCAGGGGAAGGGAATGCCCTTTCCTTTTGCTTCTATTTAGATAAGAAGCAAACCTTGTATATACATTTTCCATTTGTGTCCTGAAACATGTTAGAAAGGGAATGTTATAAAATTAATTAAATTAGAATGTTTATGAATGATACTACTGTTCTTTCCCCACCCATGCCATTAATTAGAAATAGCTATGAAATGAAGAGCTATTATTTAAGATTCACTTTGTGACATTTCTTAATTTTGCATTCCTTACATGGTCCCATGTTCAAGAAAACTGTTCCCTGCTGCTGTCTTTTATGACAGACACATTTGTCTCTTGATTACTACACTGCTGTCTATCTGCTCTTCACATGGAGCATTTCAATATAAGCATAGGCTGGAAAAGGACACATTTCCATATGCAAACTTTTAAACATTAAATCAAGCTCACTTCACAGTCCTGCAACCAGAAGGAATTAAAAAAAGAACAATGATCAGGCCAGGGGCTCTCATTGCTTCCCGCCCCCCAACACACTGACCTTAGCACCTTCGCTTCTGTTATTTGCATGTTTTGTCTCACTTGCTAAGATCTCTGTGGGCTATAGTATTATAAATGCTAGAAAAGTGTGCTGAAAACTATTGCTTTGCAATCCTTATGTTGAACATGGTGACCCTATCTATACTATCCTACTCTTACAACTGCTTGTTAAAGCCGTTTGATAAAGCTGTGTTCCTTTTTTAGAGGGTGTCATGACTGTGCTAGGTGAAACAGGGTTTTAAATGTCTGGTTTGTTGCACAGACAGGACATAGAGGGGCTGTTGTCTGAGCCCTTGGAATCAGATTCCCAAAAGTGCAGCTGGCTGTAGTGATCAACACTTAGCCTGTGCCCATATGCTTCCTGTAATTTGAGGGCGAGGGCAAACTGCCCTGCTGTAGAATATGGTGATATGCTGTGATGATAGAGCTCAAGCACAAGCCATTTCTATGAGTCCTTTCAGGGAGACACAAGTACATGAAAATATATGTATTTATACACATTGCTTTGGCTCATAGCATGCTGCAAGTACAGATGTCACAATCAAAGACTTTGAATATACCATCCCTGTAGGTCAAGTTGACTGGATGGTTAGAACACTAAGGGAAAATCAGGTTCAACTATTTGCTTCACCACAGATCTCCTATGTAATCCTGGGTAAGTCACACAGTAGCTCTGTGCCTCAGTTCCCAGCTGTAAAATGGGGACATAGCACATCCGAACCTCACAAGGGAGTTGTGAGGATAAATACATTAAAAATTGTGAAGTGCTTCGAGATCTACTGAAAAGCATTATATAATTATTACTATTAGTCCACTTCATCGCACCAAGTGAGGGCCAGTCCTAAAAGGTTGGTTCTCTTTCAGAGACTAGGCTGGACTTTTGGAGTGCATCTGTACAATACTACTTCAACCCAGTTCAAGCCTGTGGGGAAGCCCCATCATCTCAGGCATTGGCACTCTTACAGCAGGATTATCTGGCTATTTGGACTCTCTCCTCAGACCCTACGCTACCAGTACTCCTAGCCATCTTTGAGATACCAACTTCCTGAGGAAACTACAATCCATTGGTGATCTTCCAGAAAACACCATCCTGGCCACTATGGATGTAGAAACTCTTTACACCAATATTCCACACAAGGATGGATTACAAGCTGTCAGGAACAGTATCCCTGATGAGGCCATGGCACACTTGGTGGCTGAGCTTTGTGACTTTGTCCTCACCAACAACCATTTCAGATTTGGGGATAAACTTATACTTTCAAGCCAGCAGCACTGCTATGGCTACCCGCATGGCTCCACAGCGTGCCAACATTTTTATGGGTGACTTAGAATGACACTTCCTCAGCTCTCGTCCCCTACCGCCCCTCCTCTACTTGTGCTACATTGATGACACCTTCATCATATGGACCCATGGGAAGGAGGCCCTTGAAGAACTCCACATGGATTTCAACAATTTCCATCCCACCATCAGCCTCAGCCTGGACCAGTCCACACAAGACATCCACTTCCTGGACACTACAGTGCAAATAAGTGATGGTCACATAAACACCACCCTGTACCAGAAACCTATTGACCCCTGTACTTACCTACATGCCTCCAGCTTCCATCCAGGACACATCACATGATCCATTGTCTACAGCCAAGCCTTAAGATAAAACTGCATTTGTTCCAATCCCTAAGACAGAGACAAACACCTACACAATCTCTATCAAGCATTCTTAAAACTACAATACCCATCTGGGAAGTGAGGAAACAGATTGACAGAGCGAGATGAGTACCCAGAAGTCACTACTAGAGGACAGGCCCAACAAGGAAAATAACAGAACACCTCTGGCCATCATGTACAGCCTCCAGCTAAAACCACTCCAGCGCATTATCAACAATCTACATCCGATCCTGGAAAATGATCCCTCACTCTCATAGACCTTGGGGAAGCCAGTCCTTGCTTACAGATAGCCCCCCAACCTGAAGCAAATACTAACCAGCAACGACACACCCACACCACACCACAGAAACACTAACTCAGGTGTGACGTTGCACTCCATATTTTTTTAAAAATATGTCTAAAAGTGTGGATATGATGTTACTGGAATATGCTTTATGCTAAAGATCTCTTGTAAGGTATCATTAAAAACCTTATAATCTACTGAGTGAGGTCATCCTATTTGTATGAATGTATCATTCTTGTATCTGAAGCTGGTAATATGAAATATAACTCTGAGGTTCTATTGTAATTATTATTGTAATTATGCAAAGTGTGGGCCATTAATGGTGGTTTGGAATCTTGATGGCTCCCATTAACCAGGACAATTGGTTGTAAATGGCTCTGTTTACTTGTAAGACTTCCTGTGTGTGCCAGCAAGTGGGTAATGCAGTCTCACAGAACATATGATCATGTCACCTGAACTGGAATCCATAGAGCTGCGTGTTTTGTTCTATTTTGCTTGGTGACTTACTTTGTTCTGTCTGTTATTACTTGAAACCCTTAACTCCTGCTTTTTAGACTTAAAAATTATCACTTTTGTTTATTATTAAACCCAGAGTAAGTAATTAATACCTGGGGGAACAAACAGCTCTGCATATCTCTCTATCAGTGTTCTAGAGGGTGGACAATTTATGAGTTTACCGTGTATCAGCTTTCTACAGAGTAAAACGGATTTATTTGGAGTTTGGATCCCATTGGGAGCTGGGTGTCTGGGTGATGGAGATAGGAGTACCTGCTGAGTGGTTTTCAGTTAAAGCCTGCAGCTTTGGGGATGTGGTTCAGATCCTGGGTCTGTGCTGGAGCGGAGTAGCGTGTCTGGTTCAACAAGACAGGATTCTGGAGTCCCAAGCTGGCAGGAAAAATGGACTCAGAGATAGTTTCATCACATCAGGTGACAGTCCCAAGGGGGTCTCTGTGACCGAACCCGTCACACCAGGAACCAATCCCTGTAACAAACCCTGCTGCCTACTCTCTCCCCATATCTACTCTACCGACACCATCAGAGGACCCAAACACATCAGCCATCGGGGGCTCATTCACCTGCACATCTACTAATGTGATATATGCCATCATTTGCCAGCAATTCCCCTCTGCCATGTACATTGGCCAAACCGGACAGTCTCTATGTAAAAGAATAAATGGACACAAATCAGATATCAGGAATGGTAACATACAAAAGCCAGTAGGAGAACACTTCAATCTCCCTGGACATTCAATAACAGATTTAAAAGTAGCCCTCCTAAAAGGACAGACTTCAAAAGAAAACTGCAGAGCTACAATTTATTTGTAAACTTAACACCATTAATTTAGGCTTGAATAGGGTCTGGGAGTGGCTGGCTCACTACAAAAGCAATTTTCCCTCTCTTGGTATTGACACCTCCTCCTCAATTATTGGGAGTGGACCACATCCACCCTGACTGAATTGGCCTTGTCAACACTGGTTCTCCACTTGTAAGGTAACTCCCTCCTCTTAATGTGACAGTATATTTATGCCTGTATCTGTAATTTTCAGTCCATGCATCCGAAGAAGTGGGTTTTTTATCCAGGAATGCTTATGCCTAAATAAATCTGTTAGTCTTTAAGGTGCCACCGGACTCCTCATTTTTTTTGTGGTGGCAACAGGTTTTCTTCTGCTAATTATGGATCACAAGTTAGCAGAGACTATTCTGTTTAT